>NC_091479.1:44580405-45188262 GCF_036971445.1 Narcine bancroftii
ATCTTTATATTGTTTCACCTACTATAGTTTTCCATTATATCCAACTTCTGGGCTAACAACTCCTGTGTTTCTTTAACTTTTTTGTCACTTTCTTCCAATTTTCTTTTTAGGTTGTTCACTTCCATTTTTAATGCCATTACACGTTCTTCCACATTATCTGATCCTTTCCCTACATCTGTTATGACCAGCTCTATTCTACTCACTTTTTCTTCTGTACTTTTCATTTCACTAAATTCTAGTGTCAGCCATTCTTTTAATGCTTTCATTTGTTCTTGAAAAATATTTTTTCTTTATGTACTCTCCATTCATTTTACCTCCTATTCCTCTGTGCAGAGCTTGGTGTCTCCTTCTTCTTCTTCTGTGTCTGCTCTTGGGTTTGTGTCTTCTATTTCTCTTCCTTGTATCTGTGTCTCTTCGGACTTTCTGGATGAGCTGCTTGTCTCAGTTTGTTGGGTTTTTTTTCCATGGTTTCTTGATGTTGGTCCTCTTTTTCTGGGCTGTTTATCTGTTGTGTCTCTTGCTTCCTTTTTTCTTTCTCATCCCTCCCTTTCCAGTTGCTTTCTTTATCTTCCAGCTGGGAGCCCTGCTGTCGGGCTGTTGGTGCTGTGGAGTTTAACTCCGTGAGCCATTTTTGCAGTCCCACAGTTGGTGGGTCGCGACCCTGCGGGGACTCCACTCACCTCGGGGAGCGGGCTCCTCTTTCCACGGCGGGTCCCTGCTTTTTCGTGCAGTTAAGGCCTTCACTTTCTCTTCTGGTGTCTTTATTCTTTTCTTCCTGTTGTTTTGGCTTTTCTTTCTGAGGAGCCATTTCCTCCACACCTTTATTTTTTATTTGTTATGATTTGTGTGTCTGGGGCTGTAATGGAGGATTAAAACCATGTGCCCAGATGCTTTTTGCTTATGAGGAACTGATGACACTGGGTCCACACGCAGGTCACCTTACTTTCAGAACTAGCAGATGTAATTAAACTCAGCCATGGGGACTTATCTGAAGATACACTTTGAAATGGAATTCCACTGTGAGGCCCAGGGAAAGCAATTGTCAAATGCAACACTCTGAAATTGACGAATTGGTCACAACCTGTCTTGCTCGAGAAGTTTTAATAAGTCTTTGTATCTACGAGATAAACCAGGAAATCATAACATCCTGGTTCCATAATAATTAATCTTCTAAATTGTAGAATATAATGTTCAGTTTTGATTTTGACTGACAAATGTTAGAAGGAGGAGGCGCATGATTAATTGTTTTTGGGGTATATAAGCCTGTGGTCCTGCTGCTTAAGTTTAGACTCTCCGAGGGGTGGGAACACCCCTTGTCAAGAAGGAAGAACAGCCAGAGTCCGAGCAACGTCCCGGTCGGGGGAGGTGGAGAAGCTGCTACCGGCGCCCTGACAACCTACTACAAGTGTGCAGTCGTTCCCTCGCTTCGGCAGTTGGGACCAGTCCAAGTGTTGATAAGTATAGTTGGGAAGGGCTAGCATATTGTAGTGTGAAATCAGCTTTTGAATTTGTAATAAACATTTTATAAACTGAACTGCTCTCGGTGTGTGTGTGTCTATTTTCTTTCGGTAGCTCAAACACTGTGACCAATCTAAAATGAACAAAATGAGAGGTATAAGTTTACCCAAGACAGGGGCTTTGCTTTTTCTTCACTTATTTCCTTTTTTTCTGGAGAGGGCTGGTATTCTCCTACCGGCCACTACTCCATTACATGACTCTTCCAGTTTATCTTTCTTATTGAGGCGGATTCCACAATGTAACTTTGTTATTTGAATGAGTTCATCAGAATGAACATGTGATGTGATTTTTACCCGCCGTCTAACCTTGTAAGTGAGTGAGTCCCACTTTTTGACCTTCTTTTCTCATTGGAGTTCGACATTGAAAATGTTTTGTTAGTGATTTCCACAGTGTAACCTTGTGATGTGAGTGAGTTCCAAAGAATAATCATGTTTTCTTTGTGAATCCCATATTGTAAACGTTATGTTAGTGAGTTCCACAGTGTAAACTTGGTATGTGGGAGATTTGCACAGTATAATCTTGTTTACTTTGTGAATCCCACATTGTAAATGTTATGTGAGTGAGTCCCACAGTGTAAACTTGGTATGTGGGAGATTTGCACAGTATAATCTTGTTTACTTAGTGAATCCCACATTGTAGATGTTATGTGAGTGAGTCCCACAGTGTAAACTTGGTATGTGGCAGATTTGCACAGTATAATCTTGTTTACTTAGTGAATCCCACATTGTAGATGTTATGTGAGTGAGTCCCACAGTGTAAACTTGGTATGTGGCAGATTTGCACAGTATAATCTTGTTTACTTTGTGAATCCCACATTGTAAATGTTATGTGAGTGAGTCCCACAGTGTAAACTTGTTATGTGAGAGATTTGCACAGTATAATCTTGTTTACTTAGTGAATCCCACATTGTAAATGTTATGTGAGTGAGTCCCACAGTGTAAACTTGGTATGTGAATAATTTTCACAGTGTGACCTGGTGATGTGAGTGAGTTTCAAAGTGTGACATTTTTATGGAAGTGAACTTCACAGTATCAACCTGTAAAGTTCTTGAGTCTCAGAGTATAAAATTGGGATGTTAAAATGGAAAGGAACTACAAACACTAAAATAAATGGCATTTTGGGAAATGTTTAATCTTTGTTTTCACAAGCTATGAACTGTGTTGTGTATAAATTAACAGCAAATGTAAAACGATTTTTCTTCAAGAAAACAAAATGTACATCAGGAAATTCACATCTACATTTCAATTTTAAATATGTGCTAAAATGTAACTACAAACACTAAAATAAATGCTATTTTGGGAAAAGTTTTATCTTTGTTTTCACAAACTATGAACTGTGTTGTATATAAATTAATTTCATATGTGAAACGTTCTCAGAGGTTGGAAAAAAATACTTTTCTACAAGAAACAAAATGTAGATCAGGAAATTCACATCCTCATTTCTATTTTAAAAAACATAATATAAATGCTAAAATGAAACTACAAACATTAAAATAAATGCTTTTTTGGGAAATGATTAAACATTGTTTTGACATCTATGAACTGTCATGTTTAAATATTAATAGCACTTGTAAAACAGTTAAAGAAGTTGAAATATGTACTTTTCAACCAGAAACCAGAATGTAGTTAGGGAAATTTGCATTTAAGTTTCAATTTCATCAAGGATTCCACAGTGTCAATCTGTCAGGTTAGTGTGTCTCCGGCGGCTGGCGTCCCTGCGGAGACTATCGACGACTCAACGAGGCAACCATTCCTGACCGTTACCCCATCCCTCACATCCAGAACTTTACGGCCAACCTGTACGGTGCGAGGGCTTTCTCCAAGGTTGACCTGGTGTGCGGATATCACCAGATCCCGGTGCACCCTGAGGACAGACCCAAGATGGCCACATCACCCCCTTTGACAATATAAGCATCTGTATGAGTTAACCCTTGGATTACCAAATTAATCATCCTTTGGAATGTAGCAGGGGCATTTTTCATGCCAAAAGGTAACACGTTATACTCATATAAACCGGATGGAGTTACAAAAGCCGAAATATTCTTTCCTCTCCCAGTTAAAGACAGACACCAGTAACCTTTCAACAAATCCAACTTAGTAAGAAATTTAGCTTTGCCAATTTTATCAATACAGTCATCTGTTCTCGGAATAGGATAAGCATCTGTTTTAGTTAATGAATTAACATTCCTGTAATCTGAACTGAACCTAATAATTCCATCTGGTTTCGGTACCAGAATACAAGAAAAAAAATCTTTCTGAGTTTGAAGGTCTAATAATGTCATTTCTCAACGTAAATTCCATCTCCTGATCCATGATTTTACTCCTTAATGTATATACTATATGGGTGTTTATTCATGGGACTTGCTTCTCCCACGTCTACATCATGATAAATCACTGATATGTTTATTTTGGCACATCAGGAACAAATCTGTAAATTTCAAAATTACTTCCTTCAATTGCATCTGTTTCTTGTGATTTAAGATGACCTAACTTTTCCTCCAAATTTTCCAAAATTGCTGAGTTCGACAGGTGCTCAGGAACCATGGTTTCTTTAAGGTTACCCTCACAAGATTTTGTTGCCATAATCTTATGATCGATAACTTCTTCAACCCTCTCAACAGCAAACACCTCTGAAACAGATGGTTCTCCACTCCCCTTATCCTCATCATAAGGTTTGGTGGTGGTGCACATCTCTGCGAATGAACCGGCCCTGTTTGTACCGCTGCGCTGGCGGGGCAGCTGAAGAAGATGGCGCTGTCAGGGCTTGCTTATTGCCTCGTGGCCTCAGTTTGTGTCCCGGGCCACTTAATGACGTCACCACTGCGTGGGGCAGAACAAACGTTGGCCTTAAATTGGGGCGCTCCAAATTCAATTAAACAATTGTCCTAGAAATTCCATCAAGTCCTGTGGTGTTTTCTGTGTGTAGCGGCCATGACATTGGTGACCCTGCAGAGCCCAGATGACATCTGGTCTCAAATCATGGATTCCTCGGCGATCAGCACTGTCTCTGTGAAGCTCCCCCATTCTGGACCCACCGGCCCCGCACATGGATCAGGCAGGTGGAGGCGGAGCTTCAACTCCGGCAGATCACCATGTGTGTTCTACCACATGGTGAGTGTCCTCAACAAGGAAACAGCAGCCAGAGTTGATGATCTGATCCATGATCCCTCTGAGGAGGACAAGTACATTGCCCTCAAAACCCTCCTCCTCAGCATCTTTAGACTCTCCTTGGTCACCATTATCCCTATCCATGATAGGCCGAATTAATGCTATTAAGATGATGATCTTACCTAAATTTTTATATATATTCCAAGCTATACCTATTTTTGTTCCTAAATCTTTTTTTGATAAGGTCGATTCTAAATTGTCCTCATATATCTGGCAAAACAAGAATCCTAGATTGGGGAAAAAATATTTACAGAAATCTAAACTAGAGGGAGGGTTGGCATTACCCAACTTTAGAATTTATTACTGGGCAATTAATATTAGTTACTTAAGGTATTGGTTGAATTATTCAGAATTATCTCTAAATCCCCATTGGGTAAATTTAGAAATTAAACCGATACAAAATTTTTCAATTAGCTCTATTTTGGGAGCTGCTCTCCCTTTTACTTTTACTAAATTATATAAACAAATTGATAATCCAATGGCTAAACATACACTACGTATATGGTTTCAATTCCGGAGATTTTTTGGCCTAAGTCATTTTATCTTGGAAACTCCTATTGTACTAAATTTCCTTTTTCATCCCTCTCTAATTGATCAAGCTTATTTACTCTGGAAAGTTAAAGGTATCACATGCTTTTCGGATTTATTCTTGGATAACTCTTTCATGTCATTTGAACAATTATCCATGAAATATGATTTACCTCGATCTCTTTCGATATTTGCAGATTAGGAGTTTCTTAGTTTCGACTTTACCCTCTTTTCCCAATCGGGAGACTACGACTGTTTTAGAGGATATACTATATTCAAAATTCCCTCCAAAAGGTGTGATATCTAAATTATAATTACAAAAATAAATTCTGGGACTTTTGAAAAGTTTAAAAATGATTGGGAAAGAGAACTCAACCTTCATATTTCTAATGAAAATTGGAATAAAATTCTGCGACTGGTAAACTCTTCTTCTCTATGTGCAAAACATTCACTAATACAGTTTAAAGTTGTTCATAGAGCTCATATGTCTAAAGATAAACTCCATCACTTTTATTCTCATATCGATCCTAGATGTGATAAATGTCAATTGGAAATAGTTTCCCTTACACATATGTTTTGGTCCTGTCCCTCTTTACAGAATTATTGGAAGGAAATTTTTTCCATTATATCTACTGTTTTGAATATTGATTTACAACCACATCCCATTACTGCAATTTTTGGATTACCTATGATAGATTTGACTTATTTATCTCTTCCTGCGGATCGTATGATTGCTTTTCTTACACTAATGGCTAGAAGATCTATACTATTAAATTGGAAAGAGGTAAATCCTCCCACTGTTTTCCAATGGTTTACCCAAACCATACTATGTTTAAATTTAGAGAAAATTAGAAACTCTGTCTATGAATCCCCTTCTAAGTTTGAGTTAACCTGGCGACCATTTATTCAATATTTTCATTTGTGGTGAGTTGATCTGGCTCTGTTTTCTTTTTACGATTATGTATGATAATTGGGCTGTAAGATGAGATCGGAGTGATCAGCGTGGTTTAGCTATATCTGTAGGTTTTTTTTTAAGTTTTTTTTAAAGTTTTTTTTAAATACAGATTTGTTTTTTCTTCTTTTTTGGGTTTCTTTTTCTCTTTTTTCATATATTGTTAATAATTATATCTTTTTTTTTAGAGATAGTTCACACCCTAAACTGATCAAATTTTTTTTTATGATATATTTTTATTCTGTAATATTATTGTTTAATATCTCTGTATTAATTCATTACTTACTATTTATTTTTTTATATCTCTTTGAACTGTATGTGTTTATAAATTATAATAATAATAAAAAGATTGAAAAAGAAAAGAAAGACTCTCCTGTCGGCAGCACACAGCCAGGCTGATGCAACTCAATGGCCTGGGGGACAGACCTATATAGTATATACATTAAGGAGTAAAATCATGGATCAGGAGGTGGAATATATGTTGAGAAATTACATTATTAGACCTTCAAACTCAGAAGGTTTTTTTTCTTGTATTCTGGAATTATTAGATTCTGTACAGATTACAGGAAGGTTAATTCAGTAACTAAAACAGATGGTTATATTATTCCTAGAACAGATGACTGTATTGATAAAATTGGCCTTGATGGACGAGATGCTTGCACTGATAGAAGGTCACAGACCCTGCCTGATGCTTGAGCAAGCCTACCTCGAACAAGTGCCAGAGGACATCCCGTTCCTGCAAGCAGACGAGGACTTCTCAAATCCCAGGACAGTCGCAGCCCATGCCGATGTGTTTGGCGGACAATGAGAGAACGAGGCCACCATAAACCAGGTCACAAGCCCTGTGCCTGAATGACCACAGCCCAGACAGAAGATGGAGGAGCACCAGTCGACCTTGTGCTTCTACAGGGGCACAGTTCCTACTTCTTCAAAGCCGCCACCATCATCTCTGGGCCGAAGAAGTCATCAGTTCTTGCCTCAGTGACAGCTGTCCTGCTCCATTTACATCTACCATCATGAAGTGCTTTGAGAGTCTCATCATGGGGCAAATAAACCTCCTGTTGCTCCCCTCACTGGACCCCCTGCCATTCGTATATTGATCAAACTGCTCTATGGATTATGCCATCACCACCTCCCTCCATTTAGCCTCACCCATCTGGAAGCAAACACAGGTCTGTTGGAATGTTGTTCATTGACTTCACTTCAGCCTTCAACCCAATCAGACCTCAGTACCTGATGGAGATGTTGAACCTGCTGGACCTAAACACTTCCCTCTGCAGTTAGATTCTTGACATCCTGTGGGGGAGATCTCAAGCATTCTGGGTCACAATCAGGACTTCCCAGACCATCACCCCTCCCCACCTCACCCGGGCTGTGGGCTTGTCCATTGCTGTCGACTCTGCTGACCCATGGCTGTGCAACTAGACTCAGCTCAAACCATATCCTCAAGTCCATTGATGATGCGACCGTGGTGGGCCTTATCTGCAAGAATGATGAGTCAGTGTTGAGGTGCAGTTGCTAACAGACTAGTGCAGAGCCAACAGTCTATATCTGAATGTTAATAAAACCAAAGAGATGGTTGTCCACTTCAGGGAGGCCCGAAGGATCACTCTTCACTGACCACTGACGGCTCCACCGTTGAGGTTGTGAAAAGGACCAGGTTTCTTGGTGTGCGTTTGGTGGAGAATCTCCCCTGGTCCTCAACACCAGCTCCATTATCGAGAAAGCCCAGCAGCATCTCTTCATCCTCTGAAGGCAGAGGAAAGTTCATCTCCCAACCTCCATCCACACGACATCCTACAGAGGATGTATTGAGAGGATTCGGAGCCATTGCATCACACTCTGGTTTGGAAACTGTACCACCTCAGACCTTAAAACCCTCCAGAGGATAGTGGAATCAGCAGAGAATATCATTGAGGGCTCTCTTCCTGCCATGATGGACATCTACAAGGCAAGATCCACGTGGAAGGCAAATAATATGGTGAAAGACTTCACACTCCCTTCTTGGAAAAGGTCTCCATTCTTCCATCTGGAAGGAGCGTTCAGGCCCACGCATCCAGATTGTGTAACAGCTTTTATCCGCAAGCCATCAGGCTCCTCTATTCCGAGAACATATGTGTACTCTTATATCATGGGTTTGTTTTCGTGGGTTTTTAAAAAAAAATTGTCTTATGACTTAATAGTTCATTCCGATTTATGTCAATATGCTCCTTGTTCCTGGATAAACCCTCTCTCATCTTTCCTGTGATATTAATGGCAATGGTTTGAATGATTAAATAAAGGTGACTTGACCACTTGGATTTCCTTCCCTTCAGACCCCAAAGAGTACGGATTGGCAAACTCATTTCCTCCACAATCAGGAGCGGAGAGTCACAGGGTGGCCAATTCCATCTCCTGCTCTATTCTCTTTGCACCTATGACTGATTAAGAAATTACATTTTCCAATCACTTATTAGCAAATGATACCACAGCAGTGCACTGTATAAAAAGGGTCAATGGGTCAGCACACAGGACGGAGACAGAAATCTTGGCTGAAGCAATATAACACCCACTGTCTGCGTCAAAGAGCTGATTGTGGACTTCAGCAATGTGTGACAGAGTATATAGATATGTTTTTGGGAGATCAATAGGGAAAGGTTTGTTAGAGCACTGTTCAGGTGTCCCAGCTATATTCATCCTTTATGAGTGACGAGCCACCTGCTGGTGAGGGCTAACAGGAAGTCCTCCCTATGGCGCTCCATTCCATCCAGTCGCTACTATGTACCATGACCAACACTACTCGTCACAAGCTCTTACTCAATTTGGAAAGTAGGTCGACATCGAGAACAACACTCCTAACCTGGATCACCACTCCGGGTCCAGTCCTTCTCAGGAAGCACGTGAGGAGAAGCAAGAACCGACCCCCTGGTGGAAAGGGCGAACCTGCTCCACACCAATCCCACGTATGCCTTTGTGGATACCCATCAGGCCCTGGCAACCACCAGATCAAAGGGTCTGTTGCCTCAGGTGCCCTGCAAGTCACGGAGCTCATTCTCACAGCCCCCAGTCAGGGCCTCGGGGGATCCAGATCAGGAGGAAAGTGCATCCCCCTCCACCATTGAGCCAGAGGACCAGCCCACCTCTCCTCCCTCACAAGGGGACCAGGAGACCCAAGGAGCCTAAGGCCCCCCCCCCCCACCCAGTGCTAAGGAGCTCCACCAGGATCTCCAGGTCCCCGCATCGCTTAATTCTGTAAATTTGTAAATGTTTATTTTTCAACTTTTCTTCTGAACCCATGATCTCTCTCTTCATTCACAGACCCTAAATTCTACAAGAAGGGGTGAATGCAGTGAACTGGGATTCACTGGTAGTGTGTTGCGCTGATACCTGGCCCGGCCTCCTGGCTCTGCCCCATCTAACCCTGTTTTCCTGCCTAAACAGAGAACCCTTCCGAAGATGTCTGTGAGATCCTCCCATCGTTATAAGCTAATCAAAGCATTTATTCCCCCTCCAGTTGTGCGAGCTTTGATTCACGTGACAGTTTGTAGTTGAGGAGTCTGATGGTGGAGGGGGAGCAGCTCTTTCTGAACCTGGTGGTGCGAGGCTTGTGGCATCGAGACTTCTTTCCTGATGGTGCCAGTGAGAACAGAGCATGTTCTGGGTGGTGTTCATGCCCGATGATTGCTGCTGTAATATTGTCGCTGATGATGTGTAATATTACATTTCTGTCTGATTACATGACAATAAATTGTATCGAATCTGATCTGAAAGCAAGTGTTTCCCACTCAGCTGTGGGGAGTGTGGGAGTGAGCTGTCTTCTTTAACTGCAGCCATCTCCTCATCACCCCCTCACTTTCTTCCATCCATGTGCCTAAGACCCTCAGACTCTTTTAGATGTCCTGACTGTACCAGCCTCCACCTCCCAGGTCAATCATTCCAGGCACCCACTCCTCTCAATGTTTGGTTCTGATGTCTCCCCTAAACATTCCTCCCCTCACTGTGTACAGACGTTACCTGGTGTTTGCTACTCTCGCAAACTGGGGGAAGGTGCTGGTGGTCCACCCGATCTATGCCTCATCATCTTGTAGACTTCCAAGGCCCATCTCATTCTTCACTTCAAAGGGAGAAGCCCAAGGTCTTTGAACCTTGCCTCACAAGGCACATTCTCCAATCCAGACAACATCCTGGTCCATCTCCAAAGATTCACCTGTTCCTTCCTGTAAAGAGGTTGTCCAGATTGGAAAAGAAGTGATGAGGCAAGGTAAGTAAAGCTGGGCCTTTTCTTTTTGGAGGCAGAAGGATCAGAGGAGACTTAATAGAGGTCTCCCAGATTCAGAGAGGCATAGATAGGGTGGGCAGCAAACGCCTGTTTCCCAGGGCAGGAATAGCAAACACCCGAGGACGTGTGTCCACAGTGGAGAGAGGGGAATTTCGGTGATCCATCAGGGGTAAGTTTATTTTAAGCAGAGTTGTGGTGGCCTGGAATGGAGGTGGAGGTTGAAACATTAGGGGATTTAAGAGACTCGTAGACAGGCACATGGATAAAGAAAACAGGGTCGGGAAAGTTTTGTATTGGAATATATGGGTCAGCACAATCTCGAGGGCCAAAGGGCCTGTGCTGTGTTTTGCAGGAAAGTGCACAGTAATATTTTTTTCCAAAAGATCAGGTTGTATTTGACAAAATGTGTGGTGTTTTGGGGTCAAAAACCACAACTTTGCAGGGCCGAAATGTGGGCAGTTTTCATTTAAAAAGCCCAAACTGTGATTTACAAATTGTGTGTTTTGGTTTAAAAACCATGTCTGTACTTTGCAAAAGATGAGACAATGAGACCTAGGAGCAGGTCGGCCATTCAGACCATCGAGTCCGCTCCACCATTTCATCATGAACTGATCCATTCTCCCACCGTCCCACTCCCCTGCTTCTCCACACAGCCTTGGTACCCTGACTGTTCAGAGAGCTGGGACTGGGAGAACATGGCAGCACTGGCGGAGCTGCAGACCCACGGAGAGCGGAAACCCAGTGCTCCGTCGTGGGCTCCTACCATCTAGTCTGAATGCTGTTGGATCCGGAAAGGCTTTAAAAGACCTGTAAATTGACCTGACGCTGGTTTTATTTTAAAAATGCTGCAGCCGTGGGGGCCGCCTCCAGGATAGCAGGGCCTATGATTGGCAGCAGCCAGGAGAGGTGAGAGTCTTCGGGGAAGCAGAGGACTGGTTCAGGGCACCAGGAAATGGGGAGCCCAACCCGGTTTAAGAAGGAGATGCAGAGGAGGTGACCCCTGGGACAGGATCACAGCGGCAGCCCAGAGAGGGGTTCTGTGGTTGAACCCACAGGCGGGGGGGGAGGGGGGGGTGGGGGCGATTCGAGGGAAGGAAACTCCTCAGGCTGTGAGCTGCTGACGAGTGCAGTTGAGGGATTCACAGGACTGCAGGAGACTGGCTCAAGACTGGCCGAAGGGGATCCAGGGATCTGAAGCAGGATGAGAGAGGGGGCCGAGGTCCCTGAAGGGTTCCTCATCATGATGGGGGCTCAGATCTGGAGCTCAAGCTGCTGATGGTTTGGACTAGATTCTGTGTGGTAACAGGGGCGATGGGAGGGTTGGAGCCAAATTGACGGACGCTCAGTGACTCTGGGGAGGTCTCATTTGCTTCTCTTTCTCTGACTGTAAAGAGGTGCTTCAAGCAATTTCTGCCAATGTCAAATCTGTCTGCCCTACAGCAGACGAAAAACAAATTTTGTGTAATGTTGCACTGTCTTTATTACATGGCAATAAATTGAATCTTAACTCTTGGAAATGTGAGAGAGATCTGACTCTTTCGTTTGTCCACACAGAGAGTGGTACTGCCTGGAATGCATTGCCGAGGGTGGTGATCAAGGCTGGGACAACCAGGACATTGAAGACTCTTTGACAGGCAGATGGATGTAAGGATAATAAAGGGTGACGGGTGTAAGGTGGGGAGGGTTTAGATTGTTATGGAGAAGGTTTACGTCGGTCAGCACAACATCGTGGAATGAACGGCCGGTCTGTGCTAGAATGTTCTGTGTTCAATGCTGTTGAGCAAATAAGGAGGGTTCCAACAGTCCCAGTCAGGATGGTGATAAAGATGGGGACAGATGTGGCTTTGCTGAGGGCCCTGCTTCAGCTCCAACTCTTCCCAACAAAGCCTGTGCACCGTGCACATGGCTCAATGTCCGTGGGACCTTCTCTCGTGGTCTTGTATTTCCTTGTGACAGGAAAGGAGGGGACTTGAGCTCTGCTTCCCTGTTCTCTCCCAACAACTGATCCTAATTCTCCACATATTTTTGCTGAATCATTACAATTAAACGCAGTTTGAATTTCCAGACTTTACTGTGGCATTCCCTGAAAAAAATTATTTCCCGCCACTCAGATCTTTTCACAGAGTCATAAAGTTTCACAGCGTAGAAACAGGCCCTTTGGGCCAACTACAGATTGACTGTCAGAGTTCAGTGCATGACGTCACATTCAACCCTGAGATTCTTGTTCCTGTAGGCGAGGCAGAGTTACCAATTCTTGGTCATGCCAAAAAGAACCAACTCAACCTACGCAGGGAAACAAATAAAGAACAACTGAGAACAAATGGTGCCATATCGATTCCGATTTATTGTCAAGTACACACATAAAAACTCAGAGATTCATTTTTCCTCTGGACAGACACAATTACCACTAATTGGCAGTCAAAGAAAACTGTACACAACATACACATTTAATCCCATGAAGAACTGTAAACAAAGTGTACAATACATTGGAAAACAATCGCTAAAGTCCTAACATAAGAGTCCTTAAATGAGTCCCGTAAGCCCACTACCCAGAGCCACCGTAACACCACGACCGAGTGCCACCGTAACCCCACGACCCAGAGCCACCGTAACCCCACTACCGAGTGCCACCGTAACCCCACGACCTAGAGCCACCGTACCCACACTACACAGAGCCACCGTAACCCCACTGCCCAGAGCCGCTGTAACCCCACCACCCATAGCCGTCGTAACCCACTACCCATAGCCACCGTAACCCCCACTACCCAGAGTCACCGTAACCCCACTACTCAGAGCCACCGTATCCCCACTACCCAGAATCACCTTAACCCCACTACCCAGAGTCACCTTAACCCCCACTACCCAGAGCCACTGTAACCCCACTACCCAGAGCCACCTTAATCCCACTGCCCAGAGCCACTGTAACCCCACGACCCAGAGCCACCGTAATCCCATGACCCAGAGACACCGTAAACTCACGACCCAGAGCCACCGTAACCCCACTACACAGCCACCGTAACCCCACTACCCAGAGCCGCCGTAATCCCACTACCCAGAGCCACCGTAACCCCGCTACCCAGAGGAACCGTAACCCCACTACCCAGAGGAACCGTAACCCCACCTCCCAGATCCGCAGTAACCCCACTATCCAGAGCCGCCGTAACTCCACTACCAAGAGGTGCAGTAACCCCACAACCCAGAGCCGCCGTAACCCCACTACCCAGAACATCCGTAACCCCACTACCATGAGCCACAATAACCCCAGCAACCAGAATCACCGTAACCCCACTACCCAGAGCCACCGTAAACCCACTACCCAGAGCCATCATAACCCCCATTACCCAGAGCCACCATAACCACACTACCCAGAGCCACCGTAACCCCATGACCCAGAGCCGCCGTAACCCCACGACCCACAGCCGCCGTAACCCCACCACCCAGAGCCGACGAAACCCCACTACCAAGAGCCGCTGTAACCCCCAGAACCCAGAGCGACCGTAACCACACTAACCAGAGCCACCGTAACCCCACTTCCCAGAGCCACCGTAACCCCACTACCCAGAGACACCGTAACCCCACTACCCAGAGCCACCGTAACCCCACTACCCAGAGTCACCGTAACCCCACTACCCAGAGCCACCGTAACCCCACTACCCAGAGCCACCGTAACCGCACTACCCAGAGCCACCATAACCCCACTACCCAGAGCCACCATAACCCCACTCCCAGAGCCACCGTAATCCCACTACCAAGAGCCGCCTTAACCCCCAAGACCCAGAGCCGCCGTAACTACATGACGCACAGTCGCCGTAACCCCACGACCCACAGCCGCCGTAACCCCACCGCCCAGAGCCGACGTAACCCCACTACCAAGAGCCGCTGTAACCCACAGTACCCAGAGCCACCGTAACACCACTACCCAGAGCCACCTTAACCCCACTACCCAGAGCCACCGCAACCCCACTACCCAGAGTCAACGTAACGCCACTACCCAGAGCCGACGTAACCCGAAGACCCAGAGCCGTCGTAACCCCAAGACCCAGAGCCGCCGTAACTCCACGACACAGAGCAGCCGGAACCCCACTACCCAGAGCCGTCGTAACCCCACGACCCAGAGCCACTGTAACCCCACAACCCAGAGCCGCTGTAACCCCACAACCCAGAGCCGGCGTAACCCCACAACCCAGAGCCACCGGAACCCCACGACCCAGAGCCGTCATAACCCCACGACCCAGAGCCCCCGTAACCCCACTATCCAGAGCCGCCATAACCCCACTAGCCAGAGCCGCCGTAACCCCACCACCCGGAGGGGTCTTAACCCCACCATCTAGAGCTGCCATAACCCCACCACCCAGAACCGCCGTAACCCCACCATCTAGAGCCGCCGTAACCCCACTACCCAGAGGCGCCGTAACCCCACCACCCAGTGCCACCGTAACCGCACTACCCAGAGCCACCATTACCCCACTACACAGAGGCACCGTATCCCCACTACCCAGAATCACCGTAGCCCCACTTCCCAGAGCCACCGTAACACCACTACCCAGGGTCACCGTAACCCGACTTCCCAGAGCCAATGTAACCCCACTACCCAGAGTCGCCTTAACACCCACTACCCAGAGCCACCGTAACACCCATGACCCAGCGCCACTGTAACCCCATTACCGAGTGCCACCGTAACCCAACGACCCAGAACCACCATAACCCCACTACCTAGAGCCGTCGTAACCCCTCTACCCAGAGACACCGTAACTCCACTACCCAGAGCCACCTTAATCCCAATACGCAGAGCCACTGTAACCCCATGACCCAGAGCTACCATAACCCCACTACCCGAGCCACCGTAACCCCTCTACCCAGAGCCTCTCTAACCACACTACCCAGAGCCACTGTAACCCCACAACCCAGAGCCACCGTAACCCCACTACCCAGAGCCTCTCTAACCACACTACCCAGAGCCGCCGTAACCCCACCACCCAGAGGGGTCTTAACCGCACCATCTAGAGCTGCCATAACCCCACCACCCAGAACCGCCGTAACCCCACCATCTAGAGCCGCCGTAACCCCACTACCCAGAGCCGCCGTAACCCCACCACCCAGTGCCACTGTAACCCCACTACCCAGAGCCACCATTACCCCACTACACAGAGCCACCATTACGCCACTACACAGAGGCACTGTATCCCCACTACCCAGAATCACCGTAGCCCCACTTCTCAGAGCCACTGTAACCCCACGACCCAGAGCTACCATAATCCCACTACCCAGAGCCACCGTAACCCATCTACCCAGAGCCTCTCTAACCACACTACCCAGAGCCGCCGTAACCCCACCATCTAGAGCCGCCGTAACCCCACTACCCAGAGCCGCCGTAACCCCACCACCCAGTGCCACCGTAACCCCACTACCCAGAGCCACCATTACCCCACTACACAGAATCACCGTAGCCCCAATTCCCAGAGCCACCGTAACCTCACTACCCAGGGTCACCGTAACCCGACTACCCACAGCCAATGTAACCCCACTACCCAGAGCCACCGTAACCGCACTACCCAGAGCCACCATAACCCCACTACCCAGAGCCACCATAACCCCACTCCCAGAGCCACCGTAATCCCACTACCAAGAGCCGCCTTAACCCCCAAGACCCAGAGCCGCTGTAACTCCATGACGCACAGTCGCCGTAACCACACGATCCAGAGCCGCCGTAACCCCACGACCCACAGCCGCCGTAACCCCACCGCCCAGAGCCGATGTAACCCCACTACCATGAGCCGCTGTAACCCACAGTACACAGAGCCACCGTAACACCACTACCCAGAGCCACTACCAAGAGCCACCGTAACCCCACTACCCAAAGACACCATAACCCCACTACCCAGAGCCACCATAACCCCACTACCCAGAGTCACCGTAACCCCACTACCCAGAGCCACCGTAACCCCAAGACCCAGAGCCGTCGTAACCCCACGACCCAGAGCCACTGTAACCCCACAACCCAGAGCCGCTGTAACCCCACAACCCAGAGCCGGCGTAACCCCACAACCCAGAGCCACCGGAACGAGACGACCCAGAGCCGTCATAACCCCACGACCCAGAGCCCCCGTAACCCCTCTATCCAGAGCCGCCATAACCCCACTAGCCAGAGCCGCCGTAACCCCACCACCCAGAGGGGTCTTAACCCCACCATCTAGAGCTGCCATAACCCCACCACCCAGAACTGCCGTAACCCCACCATCTAGAGCCGCCGTAACCCCACTACCCAGAGCCGCCGTAACCCCACCACCCAGTGCCACCGTAACCCCACTACCCAGAGCCACCATTACCCCACTACACAGAGGCACCGTATCCCCACTACCCAGAATCACCGTAGCCCCACTTCCCAGAGCCACCGTAACACCACTACCCAGGGTCACCATAACCCGACTTCCCAGAGCCAATGTAACCCCACTACCCAGAGCCACCTTAACCCCACTACCCAGAGCCACCTTAATCCCAATACCCAGAGCCACTGTAACCCCATGACCCAGAGCTACCATAATCCCACTACCCAGAGCCACCGTAACCCCTCTACCCAGAGCCTCTCTAACCACACTACCCAGAGCCACCATAACCCCACAACCCAGAGCCACCGTAACCCCACTACCCAGAGCCTCTCTAACCACACTACCCAGAGCCGCCGTAACCCCACCACCCAGAGGGGTCTTAACCGCACCATCTAGAGCTGCCATAACCCCACCACCCAGAACCGCCGTAACCCCACCATCTAGAGCCGCCGTAACCCCACTACCCAGAGCCGCCGTAACCCCACCACCCAGTGCCACTGTAACCCCACTACCCAGAGCCACCATTACCCCACTACACAGAGCCACCATTACCCCACTACACAGAGGCACTGTATCCCCACTATCCAGAATCACCGTAGCCCCACTTCTCAGAGCCACTGTAACCCCACGACCCAGAGCTACCATAATCCCACTACCCAGAGCCACCGTAACCCATCTACCCAGAGCCTCTCTAACCACACTACCCAGAGCCGCCGTAACCCCACCATCTAGAGCCGCCGTAACCCCACTACTTAGAGCCGCCGTAACCCCACCACCCAGTGCCACCGTAACCGCACTACCCAGAGCCACCATTACCCCACTACACAGAGGCACCCCAGAATCACTACCCAGAATCACCGTAGCCCCAATTCCCAGAGCCACCGTAACCTCACTACCCAGGGTCACCGTAACCCGACTACCCAGAGCCAATGTAACCCCACTACCCAGAGCCACCGTAACCGCACTACCCAGAGCCACCATAACCCCACTACCCAGAGCCACAATAACCCCACTCCCAGAGCCACCGTAATCCCACTACCAAGAGCCGCCTTAACCCCCAAGACCCAGAGCCGCCGTAACTCCATGACGCACAGTCGCCGTAACCACACGACCCAGAGCCGCCGTAACCCCACGACCCACAGCCGCCGTAACCCCAACGCCCAGAGCCGATGTAACCCCACTACCAAGAGCCGCTGTAACCCACACTACCCAGAGCCACCGTAACACCACTACCCAGAGCCACTACCAAGAGCCACCGTAACCCCACTACCCAAAGACACCGTAACCCCACTACCCAGAGCCACCGTAACCCCACTACCCAGAGTCACCGTAACCCCACTACCCAGAGCCACCGTAACCCCAAGACCCAGAGCCGCCGTAACCCCAAGACCCAGAGCCGCCGTAACTCCACGACACAGAGCCTCCGGAACCCCACGACCCAGAGTCGTCGTAACCCCACGACCCAGAGCCGCTGTAACCCCACTAGCCAGAGCTGCCGTAACCCCACCACCCAGAGGGGTCTTAACACAACATCTAGAGCTGCCATAACCCCACCACCCAGTACCGCCGTAACCCCACTACCCAGAGCCACCATAACCCTACTACCCAGAGCCACCGTAATCCCACTACCAAGAGCCGCCTCAACCCCCAAGACCCAGAGCCGCCGTAACTCCATGACGCACAACCGCCGTAACTCCACAACCCAGAGCCGCCGTAACCCCACGACCCACAGCCGCCGTAACCCCACCACCCTGAGCCGACGTAACCCCACTACCAAGAGCCGCTGTAACCCCCCAGTACCCAGAGCCACCGTAACACCACTACCCAGAGCCACCTTAACCCCACTACCCAGAGCCACCGTAACCCCACTACCCAAAGACACCGTAACCCCACTACCCAGAGCCACCGCAACCCCACTACCCAGAGTCAACGTAACCCCACTACCCAGAGCCGACGTAACCCCAAGACCCAGAGCCGTCATATCCCCAAGACCCAGAGCCGCCGTAACTCCACGACACAGAGCAGCCGGAACCCCACTACCCAGAGCCGTCGTAACCCCACGTCCCAGAGCCACTGTAACCCCACGACCCAGAGCCGCTGTAACCCCACAACCCAGAGCCGGCGTAACCCCACAACCCAGAGCCACCGGAACCCCACGACCCAGAGCCGTCATAAACCCACGACCCAGAGCCACCGTAACCCCACTATCCAGAGCCGCCATAACCCCACCAGCCAGAGCCGCCGTAACCCCACCACCCAGAGGGGTCTTAACCCCACCATCTAGAGCTGCCATAACCCCACCACCCAGAACCGCCGTAACCCCACCATCTAGAACCGCCGTAACCCCACCACTCAGTGCCACCGTAACCCCACCACCCAGAGCCACCATTACCCCACTACACAGAGGCACCGTATCCCCACTACCCAGAATCACCGTAGCCCCACTTCCCAGAGCCACCGTAACACCACTACCCAGGGTCACTGTAACCCGACTTCCCAGAGCCAATGTAACCCCACTACCCAGAGCCACCTTAATCCCACTACCCAGAGCCACCGTAACACCCATGACCCAGCGCCACTGTAACCCCATTACCGAGTGCCACCGTAACCCCACGACCCAGAACCACCGTAACCCCACTACCCAGAGCCGTCGTAACCCCTCTACCCAGAGTCGCCGTAACACCCACTACCCAGAGCCACCGTAACACCCATGACCCAGCGCCACTGTAACCCCATTACCGAGTGCCACCGTAACCCCACGACGCAGAACCACCGTAACCCCACTACCCAGAGCCGTCGTAACCCCTCTACCCAGAGACACCGTAACCCCACTACCCAGAGCCGCCGTAACCCCACCACCCAGTGCCACTGTAACCCCACTACCCAGAGCCACCATTACCCCACTACACAGAGCCACCATTACCCCACTACTCAGAGGCACTGTATCCCCACTACCCAGAATCACCGTAGCCCCACTTCTCAGAGCCACTGTAACCCCACGACCCAGAGCTACCATAATCCCACTACCCAGAGCCTCCGTAACCCATCTACCCAGAGCCTCTCTAACCACACTACCCAGAGCCGCCGTAACCCCACCATCTAGAGCCTCCGTAACCCCACTACCCAGAGCCGCCGTAACCCCACCACCCAGTGCCACCGTAACCCCACTACCCAGAGCCACCATTACCCCACTACACAGAGGCACCGTATGCCCACTACCCAGAATCACCGTAGCCCCAATTCCCAGAGCCACCGTAACCTCACTACCCAGGGTCACCATAACCCGACTACCCAGAGCCAATGTAACCCCACTACCCAGAGCCACCTTAATCCCACTACCCAGAGCCACCGTAACCCCACTACCCAGAGCCGTCGTAACCCCTCTATCCAGAGTCGCCGTAACACCCACTACCCAGAGCCACCGTAACACCCATGACCCAGAGCCACTGTAACACCACGACCCAGAACCACCGCAACCCCACTACCCAGAGCAGTCGTAACCCCTCTACCCAGAGACACCGTAACCCCACTACCCAGAGCCACCGTAACCCCACTACCCAGAGCCACCGTAACCCCACTACCCAGAGCCACCGTAACGCCACTACCCAGAGCCACCGTAACCCCAACACCCAGAGCCACCGTAACCCCACCACCTAGAGCCACCGTAACCCCACTACCCAGAGCCACCGTAACTCCACTACCCAGAGTCACCGTAACCCCACCACCCAGAGCCACTACCCAGAGCCTCCGTAACCCCACCATCCAGAGCCTCCGTAACCCCACCACCCAGAGCCACCGTAACCCCACCACCCAGAGCCACCGTAACCCCACCACACAGAGCCACCCTAACCCCATCACCCTGAGCCACCGTAACCCCACTGCCCAGAGCCACCATAACCCCACTACCCAGAGCCACCGTAACCCCACTACCCAGAGCCACCGTAACCCCACCATCCAGAGCGACCGTAACCCCACCACCCAGAGCCAACCTAACCCCACCACCCAGAGCCACCGTAACCCCACCACCCAGAGCCAACCTAACCCCACGACCCACAGCCGCCGTAACCCCACCACCCTGAGCCGACGTAACCCCACTACCAAGAGCCGCTGTAACCCCCCAGTACCCAGAGCCACCGTAACACCACTACCCAGAGCCACCTTAACCCCACTACCCAGAGCCACCGTAACCCCACTACCCAAAGACACCGTAACCCCACTACCCAGAGCCACCGCAACCCCACTACCCAGAGTCAACGTAACCCCACTACCCAGAGCCGACGTAACCCCAAGACCCAGAGCCGTCATATCCCCAAGACCCAGAGCCGCCGTAACTCCACGACACAGAGCAGCCGGAACCCCACTACCCAGAGCCGTCGTAACCCCACGACCCAGAGCCACTGTAACCCCACGACCCAGAGCCGCTGTAACCCCACAACCCAGAGCCGGCGTAACCCCACAACCCAGAGCCACCGGAACCCCACGACCCAGAGCCGTCATAAACCCACGACCCAGAGCCACCGTAACCCCACTATCCAGAGCCGCCATAACCCCACCAGCCAGAGCCGCCGTAACCCCACCACCCAGAGGGGTCTTAACCCCACCATCTAGAGCTGCCATAACCCCACCACCCAGAACCGCCATAACCCCACCATCTAGAACCGCCGTAACCCCACCACTCAGTGCCACCGTAACCCCACCACCCAGAGCCACCATTACCCCACTACACAGAGGCACCGTATCCCCACTACCCAGAATCACCGTAGCCCCACTTCCCAGAGCCACCGTAACACCACTACCCAGGGTCACTGTAACCCGACTTCCCAGAGCCAATGTAACCCCACTACCCAGAGCCACCTTAATCCCACTACCCAGAGCCACCGTAACACCCATGACCCAGCGCCACTGTAACCCCATTACCGAGTGCCACCGTAACCCCACGACCCAGAACCACCGTAACCCCACTACCCAGAGCCGTCGTAACCCCTCTACCCAGAGTCGCCGTAACACCCACTACCCAGAGCCACCGTAACACCCATGACCCAGCGCCACTGTAACCCCATTACCGAGTGCCACCGTAACCCCACGACGCAGAACCACCGTAACCCCACTACCCAGAGCCGTCGTAACCCCTCTACCCAGAGACACCGTAACCCCACTACCCAGAGCCGCCGTAACCCCACCACCCAGTGCCACTGTAACCCCACTACCCAGAGCCACCATTACCCCACTACACAGAGCCACCATTACCCCACTACTCAGAGGCACTGTATCCCCACTACCCAGAATCACCGTAGCCCCACTTCTCAGAGCCACTGTAACCCCACGACCCAGAGCTACCATAATCCCACTACCCAGAGCCTCCGTAACCCATCTACCCAGAGCCTCTCTAACCACACTACCCAGAGCCGCCGTAACCCCACCATCTAGAGCCTCCGTAACCCCACTACCCAGAGCCGCCGTAACCCCACCACCCAGTGCCACCGTAACCCCACTACCCAGAGCCACCATTACCCCACTACACAGAGGCACCGTATGCCCACTACCCAGAATCACCGTAGCCCCAATTCCCAGAGCCACCGTAACCTCACTACCCAGGGTCACCGTAACCCGACTACCCAGAGCCAATGTAACCCCACTACCCAGAGCCACCTTAATCCCACTACCCAGAGCCACCGTAACCCCACTACCCAGAGCCGTCGTAACCCCTCTATCCAGAGTCGCCGTAACACCCACTACCCAGAGCCACCGTAACACCCATGACCCAGAGCCACTGTAACACCACGACCCAGAACCACCGTAACCCCACTACCCAGAGCAGTCGTAACCCCTCTACCCAGAGACACCGTAACCCCACTACCCAGAGCCACCGTAACCCCACTACCCAGAGCCACCGTAACCCCACTACCCAGAGCCACCGTAACGCCACTACCCAGAGCCACCGTAACCCCACCACCCAGAGCCACCGTAACCCCACCACCTAGAGCCACCGTAACCCCACTACCCAGAGCCACCGTAACTCCACTACCCAGAGTCACCGTAACCCCACCACCCAGAGCCACTACCCAGAGCCTCCGTAACCCCACCATCCAGAGCCTCCGTAACCCCACCACCCAGAGCCACCGTAACCCCACCACCCAGAGCCACCGTAACCCCACCACACAGAGCCACCCTAACCCCATCACCCTGAGCCACCGTAACCCCACTGCCCAGAGCCACCATAACCCCACTACCCAGAGCCACCGTAACCCCACTACCCAGAGCCACCGTAACCCCACCATCCAGAGCCACCGTAACCCCACCACCCAGAGCCAACCTAACCCCACCACCCAGAGCCACCGTAACCCCACCACCCAGAGCCAACCTAACCCCACCACCCAGAGCCTCCGTAACCACACCACCCAGAGCCACCCTAACCCCACCACCCAGAGCCACCCTAACCCCACCACCCAGAGCCACCGTAACCCCACTACCCAGAGCCACCATAACCCCACTGCCCAGAGCCACCATAAACCCACTACCCAGAGCCACCGTAACCCCACAACCCAGAGCCACCTTAACCCCACTAACCAGAGCCACCGTATCCCCACTACCCAGAGCCACTGTAACCCCACTACCCAGAGCCACCGTAACCCCACTACCCAGAGCCGCCGTAACCCCATGACCCAGAGCCACCGTAATCCCACTACCCAGAGCCACCGTAACCCCAATACCCAGAGCCACCGAAACCGCACGACCCAGAGCCATCGTAACCCCACAATCCAGAGCCACCGTAACCCCACCACCCAGAGCCACCGTAACCCCACTACACAGAGCCACCATTACCCCACTACACAGAGGCACTGTATCCCCACTATCCAGAATCACCGTAGCCCCACTTCTCAGAGCCACTGTAACCCCACGACCCAGAGCTACCATAATCCCACTACCCAGAGCCACCGTAACCCATCTACCCAGAGCCTCTCTAACCACACTACCCAGAGCCGCCGTAACCCCACCATCTAGAGCCGCCGTAACCCCACTACTCAGAGCTGCCGTAACCCCACCACCCAGTGCCACCGTAACCGCACTACCCAGAGCCACCATTACCCCACTACACAGAGGCACCGTAACCCCACTACCCAGAGCCACCGTAACCCCACTACCCAGAGCCACCGTAACCCCACTACCCACAGCCACCGTAACCCCACTCTCTGCAGAGGCCCTTCTGGTTGGGATGTGCCTTTGTTTTTGATCATTTGAAAACAGCTTAAATGTACTTATAAATACTACTGATATTATTCTACGTTCCAAAAAATTCCAAATTCTGGAAGTGTCTGGTCCACAGGATGTCGGATAAATGATTGAGCACCTGGAAACAGAAAGATGAAAGTGTTAGAGAAGAGGAATCAAACTATTATATAAACACAATATCATAACAGTCAAATGACAACAAAGTCTTAAAAACTTCAACAATTATAACATATGGTGAATTGTAAAAAGTCACAAAATTATATAATACTACAAATTCTATCCTCTCCCCTTCTGAACTTCTCGGGTAAGTACAAATCATTTCACTACCATTAAAGTAAAACACAAAATAATAAAGCAAGTTTCTAGTCATCACATAAATTAGGAAAATATTGAATAAAAGTAGCTCATAAACAGAGAAAGGTTAAATGTGATCAAGGTAGAAGAACATCGGAGATTCCCCAAAGTATCTTTTCCTTTAGCAGGCCCTTTCTACAACCAGAAGGACTATTACACAGCCGACATCCGTCAGGAGGCCCAATCCAAATCCGGCACCTGCCAGACAGACCATCCCACAACAGGCACCTGGCTGGCGGTCCATTCCTCATCTGGCATCTGGGAGGTGGTCCATTCCACATCTGGCAAGCAGACCATTCCATATCTCGCAGGCAGACCATCCCACATCTGGAAACTGGTAGGCGGACAATTCAACATCTGGCAGGCGAACCATCCCACATCTGGCAGAAAAACTATTCCACATCTGGCATCTAGCAGCAGGATCATTCCACATCCGGCATTGAAAGGTGGACTATTCCACATCTGGCATCTGGCAGGCCGACCATTCCACATCCGGCATCTCGTAGCAGAAACATTCCACATCCGGCATCTGGCATTTGGAGAATTCCACATCAAGCAGGAGGAAGATACTACTGGGATCATGACCAACTCACACATACCAGAAGCAACAACAAATTAACTAAGGAGTCGTCAGATTTTCACGAACGTCAAATTCCTAAGCATTAAAACTCTGAGGATCTGTCATGGAGCCTCCATGGTGATGCTTTCACAAAAAAGCCTCACCATTGGCTATACTGTGAGATGTACCTGAGGAGATTCATTATCGCAATGAAGACACACCTTAACCTCCACAGGTGTACTATGCAGATCATTCTGGTAGGTTGCATCACTGCCTGGTCTGGAGGTGCCATCTCTCAGGAAAATTATAATTTCGAGAGGGTGTTTAACTCTCCCTGTAACATCACAGGCACCAGAATACACTCCAGTCAGAACCTATATATGACATGCTGTCTTAAAATAAAAGTCTCTATCGTGGAAAACCTCCACCACACCAGACCATAACTTCCTCACTCTACTATCATTGGATAAGGTACTGGAGCCTGAGGAATAGAGGTCAATGCCACAATGTCAGTTTCTTCCCTGATGCCACCAGATCCTGTATAATCAATGAGCCAAAGACACAGCCTTGCTTTTTTGTGCACTGTTAACTTTATTTTTAAGTCTAGTTCTGAACGATGGTTATAAGATGAATGTTTTCTCCATCCTGCTGCCCCAAATCACCAAATATTAGGACATGTTCTTGACAATAAATCCTGATTCTGAACCTGACAAGATATGAAAGGTATCTTCACAAAAAGTGGAAATAGGTGCATGAGAACAAAAAATATGTAAATAATTACCTTCCCAGCAGGAGGCACACTGCACATCCGGCATCCGGATTGAGGCTCTTTCCACATCCGGCAGGAGGACTATTCCACATCCGGCATCTGGCAGGAGGCCCAATCCACATCCGGCTGGTGGCCCCTTTCATATCCGGTACCCGGCAGGAGGCCCATTCCACATCCGGCAGGAGGACTATACCACATCCGGCATCTGGCAGGAGGCCCAATCCACATCCGGCTGGTGGCCCCTTTCATATCCGGTACCCGGCAGGAGGCCCATTGCTTCAAAGGCATGAGGCTCTCTTTTAAAATATTTTCAGTGGCCTTTACAGAAACAGGAAACAAACAGAAGCCATTAATCAATGGTAATACATAAAAAGGAATATTCAGATAAAATACAAATTATAAAAATAAATTGACAATGTCTAACCATTATATCATAACAAACAGAAATAAAGTGATAAACATTTAAACAATTAAAACATATGTCTAATAGAACATGATTTAAGGAGTATACTATACTCAAAATTCCTTCCCCTTCCCTTCTGAAGTTCTTTAGTGAGTACATAAAATTTCACTACCATTAAAAAACACAAACAGATCAAGCAAGGTCCAAGTGATTAAATGTTACAAAAACTTTGAATTAAAGTGCCCATGGACATAGGATGTTTAAATGTGAATCTGTGGAAGAACATCTGATTATTCAAAGTTAGGCCTGCCACCATATCACAGAGTAATTGAGTGTTTTTACGGGCAACAGCATCTTTCCAACTCATCAATATTAAACGTCGAGCAACAAGGGAGGCAAAAGAGACTGCATGTGGTTAATTCATAGTTCAATTCAGTTAGGTAGTCTCTGTTGATTCAAAGGGAGCAATATTAGATTAGTTATCAACTTCAGGACGTCCATCAATACCATTGTTCCCTCAATGCTGGTCAAAAAGCAACTAACTTTATCACTCTGTACCTCACTCTGCAATTGGATCTTTGACATTCTCATTGGAAGACCACAGTCAGGATGAATTGGAAACAAGGTCTCTTCCACACTGATCATCAACACAGGCGCAGTCCAAGGATGTGTGCTTAGCCCCCTGCTCTACTCTCTGCAAACCCATGACTGTGTGTGGTGAGCCATAATTCCATTGTTATCGACATGTTGGCTGATGACACCAGAATTGTCAGCAAACAATAAATGGCAATGATGAAGCGAAGAAGGAAGGACATAGATCAGCTGGTTGAATGCTAACAAATCAAACCATTCACTCAATGTCAACAAAACAATGGATAAGATTTTGGATTCAGCAGGAAGTCAAAAGAACACGACCCAGTATTCATGGAGGTCTCAGGAGTGCATATGTTCGCGAACGTCAAATTCCTAAGCATTAAAACTCTGAGGATCTGTCATGGAGCCTCCATGGTGATGCTTTCACAAAAAAGCCTCACCATTGGCTATACTGTGAGATGTGCCTGAGGAGATTCATTATCGCAATGAAGACACACCTTAACCTCCACAGGTGTACTATGCAGATCATTCTGGTAGGTTGCATCAATACCTGGTCTGGAGGTGCCATCTCTCAGGAAAATGATAATTTCGAGAGGGTGTTTAACTCTCCCTGTAACATCACAGGCACCAGAATTCACTCCAGTCAGAAACTATACATGACATGCTGTCTTAAAATAAAAGTCTCTATCATGTAAAACCTCCACCACCCAGACCATAACTTCCTCACTCTACTATCATTGGATAAGGTACTGGAGCCTGAGGAATAGAGGTCAATGCCACCATGTCAGTTTCTTCCCTGATGCCACCAGATCCTGTATAATCAATGAGCCAAAGACACAGCCTTGCTTTTTTGTGCACTGTTAACTTTATTTTTAAGTCTAGTTCTGAACGATGGTTATAAGATGAATGTTTGCTCCATCCTGCTGCCCCAAATCACCAAATATTAGGTCATGTTCTTGACAATAAATCCTGATTCTGAACCTGACAAGATATGAAAGGTATCTTCACAAAAAGTGGAAATAGGTGCATGAGACCAAAAAATATGTAAATAATTACCTTCCCAGCAGGAGGCACACTGCACATCCGGCATCCGGATTGAGGCTCTTTCCACATCCGGCAGGAGGACTATTCCACATCCAGCATCCGGCAGGAGTCCCGTTCCACATCCGGCAGGAGGCCCATTTCACATCCGGCATCCGGATGGAGGCCCATTCCACATCCGGCAGGAGGACTATACCACATCCGGCATCTGGCAGGAGGCCCAATCCACATCCGACTGGTGGCCCCTTTCATATCCGGTACCCGGCAGGAGGCCCATTGCTTCAAAGGCATGAGGCTCTCTTTTAAAATATTTTCAGTGGCCTTTACAGAAACAGGAAACAAACAGAAGCCATTAATCAATGGTAATACATAAAAAGGAATATTCAGATAAAATACAAATTATAAAAATAAATTGACAATGTCTAACCATTATATCATAACAAACAGAAATAAAGTGATAAACATTTAAACAATTAAAACATATGTCTAATAGAACATGATTTAAGGAGTATACTATACTCAAAATTCCTTCCCCTTCCCTTCTGAAGTTCTTTAGTGAGTACATAAAATTTCACTACCATTAAAAAACACAAACAGATCAAGCAAGGTCCAAGTGATTAAATGTTACAAAAACTTTGAATTAAAGTGCCCATGGACATAGAATGTTTAAATGTGAATCTGTGGAAGAACATCTGATTATTCAAAGTTAGGCCTGCCACCATATCACAGAGTAATTGAGTGTTTTTAAGGGCAACAGCATCTTTCCAACTCATCAATATTAAACGTCGAGCAACAAGGGAGGCAAAAGAGACTGCATGTGGTTAATTCATAGTTCAATTCATTTAGGTAGTCTCTGTTGATTCAAAAGGAGCAATATTAGATTAGTTATCAACTTCAGGACGTCCTTCAATACCATTGTTCCCTCAGTGCTGGTCAAAAAGCAACTTACTTTATCCCTCTGTACCTCACTCTGCAATTGGATCTTTGACATTCTCATTGGAAGACCACAGTCAGGACGAATTGGAAACAAGGTCTCTTCCCCCCTGATCATCAACACAGGCGCAGTCCAAGGATGTGTGCTTAGCCCCCTGCTCTACTCTCTGCAAACCCATGACTGTGTGTGGTGAGCCATAATTCCATTGCTATCGACATGTTGGCTGATGACACCAGAATAGTCAGCAAACAATAAATGGCAATGATGAAGCGAAGAAGGAAGGACATAGATCAGCTGGTTGAATGCTAACAAATCAAACTATTCACTGAATGTCAACAAAACAATGGATAAGATTTTGGATTCAGCAGGAAGTCAAAAGAACACGACCCAGTCTTCATGGAGGTGTCAGGAGTGCAGATGTTCGCGAACGTCAAATTCCTAGGCATTAAAACTCTGAGGATCTGTCATGGAGCCTCCATGGTGATGCTTTCACAAAAAAGCCTCACCATTGGCTATACTGTGAGATGTACCTGAGGAGATTCATTATCGCAATGAAGACACACCTTAACCTCCACAGGTGTACTATGAAGATCATTCTGGTAGGTTGCATCACTGCCTGCTCTGGAGGTGCCATCTCTCAGGAAAATGATAATTTCGAGAGAGTGTTTAACTCTCCCTGTAACATCACAGGCACCAGAATTCACTCCAGTCAGAAACTACACATGACATGCTGTCTGAAAATAAAAGTCTCTATCATGTAAAACCTCCACCACACCAGACCATAACTTCCTCACTCTACTATCATTGGATAAGGTACTGGAGCCTGAGGAATAGAGGTCAATGCCACCATGTCAGTTTCTTCCCTGATGCCACCAGATCCTGTATAATCAATGAGCCAAAGACACAGCCTTGCTTTTTTGTGCACTGTTAACTTTATTTTTAAGTCTAGTTCTGAACGATGGTTATAAGATGAATGTTTGCTCCATCCTGCTGCCCCAAATCACCAAATATTAGGTCATGTTCTTGACAATAAATCCTGATTCTGAACCTGACAAGATATGAAAGGTATCTTCACAAAAAGTGGAAATAGGTGCATGAGACCAAAAAATATGTAAATAATTACCTTCCCAGCAGGAGGCACACTGCACATCCGGCATCCGGATTGAGGCTCTTTCCACATCCGGCAGGAGGACTATTCCACATCCAGCATCCGGCAGGAGTCCCGTTCCACATCCGGCAGGAGGCCCATTTCACATCCGGCATCCGGATGGAGGCCCATTCCACATCCGGCAGGAGGACTATACCACATCCGGCATCTGGCAGGAGGCCCAATCCACATCCGGCTGGTGGCCCCTTTCATATCCGGTACCCGGCAGGAGGCCCATTGCTTCAAAGGCATGAGGCTCTCTTTTAAAATATTTTCAGTGGCCTTTACAGAAACAGGAAACAAACAGAAGCCATTAATCAATGGTAATACATAAAAAGGAATATTCAGATAAAATACAAATTATAAAAATAAATTGATAATGTCTAACCATTATATCATAACAAACAGAAATAAAGTGATAAACATTTAAACAATTAAAACAAATGTCTAATAGAACATGATTTAAGGAGTATTCTATACTCAAAATTCCTTCCCCTTCCCTTCTGAAGTTCTTTAGTGAGTACATAAAATTTCACTACCATTAAAAAACACAAACGTATAAATCAAGGTCCAAGTGATTAAATGTTACAAAAACATTGAATTAAAGTGCCCATGGACATAGAATGTTTAAATGTGAATCTGTGGAAGAATATCTCATTAATTCAAAGTTAGGCCTGCCACCATATCACAGAGTAATTGAGTGTTTTTACGGGCAACAGCATCTTTCCAACTCATCAATATTAAACGTCGAGCAACAAGGGAGGCAAAAGAGACTGCATGTGGTTAATTCATAGTTCAATTCATTTAGGTAGTCTCTGTTGATCCAAAAGGAGCAATATTAGATTAGTTGTCAACTTCAGGACGTCCTTCAATACCATTGTTCCCTCAGTGCTGGTCAAAAAGCAACTAACTTTATCCCTCTGTACCTCACTCTGCAATTGGATCTTTGACATTCTCATTGGAAGACGACAGTCAGGACGAATTGGAAACAAGGTCCCTTCCCCATTGATCATCAACACAGGCGCAGTCCAAGGATGTGTGCTTAGCCCCCTGCTCTACTCTCTGCAAACCCATGACTGTGTGTGGCGAGCCATAATTCCATTGCTATCGACATGTTGGCTGATGACACCAGAATTGTCAGCAAACAATAAATGGCAATGATGAAGCGAAGAAGGAAGGACATAGATCAGCTGGTTGAATGCTAACAAATCAAACCATTCACTCAATGTCAACAAAACAATGGATAAGATTTTGGATTCAGCAGGAAGTCAAAAGAACACGACCCAGTCTTCATGGAGGTGTCAGGAGTGCAGATGTTCGCGAACGTCAAATTCCTAAGCATTAAAACTCTGAGGATCTGTCATGGAGCCTCCATGGTGATGCTTTCACAAAAAAGCCTCACCATTGGCTATACTGTGAGATGTACCTGAGGAGATTCATTATCGCAATGAAGACACACCTTAACCTCCACAGGTGTACTATGCAGATCATTCTGGTAGGTTGCATCACTGCCTGCTCTGGAGGTGCCATCTCTCAGGAAAATGATAATTTCGAGAGGGTGTTTAACTCTCCCTGTAACATCACAGGCACCAGAATTCACTCCAGTCAGAAACTACACATGACATGCTGTCTTAAAATAAAAGTCTCTATCATGTAAAACCTCCACCACACCAGACCATAACTTCCTCACTCTACTATCATTGGATAAGGTACTGGAGCCTGAGGAATAGAGGTCAATGCCACCATGTCAGTTTCTTCCCTGATGCCACCAGATCCTGTATAATCAATGAGCCAAAGACACAGCCTTGCTTTTTTGTGCACTGTTAACTTTATTTTTAAGTCTAGTTCTGAACGATGGTTATAAGATGAATGTTTGCTCCATCCTGCTGCCCCAAATCACCAAATATTAGGACATGTTCTTGACAATAAATCCTGATTCTGAACCTGACAAGATATGAAAGATATCTTCACAAAAAGTGGAAATAGGTGCATGAGACCAAAAAATATGTAAATAATTACCTTCCCAGCAGGAGGCACACTGCACATCCGGCATCCGGATTGAGGCTCTTTCCACATCCGGCAGGAGGACTATTCCACATCCAGCATCCGGCAGGAGTCCCGTTCCACATCCGGCAGGAGGCCCATTTCACATCCGGCATCCGGATGGAGGCCCATTCCACATCCGGCAGGAGGACTATACCACATCCGGCATCTGGCAGGAGGCCCAATCCACATCCGGCTGGTGGCCCCTTTCATATCCGGTACCCGGCAGGAGGCCCATTGCTTCAAAGGCATGAGGCTCTCTTTTAAAATATTTTCAGTGGCCTTTACAGAAACAGGAAACAAAGAGAAGCCATTAATCAATGGTAATACATAAAAAGGAATATTCAGATAAAATACAAATTATAAAAATAAATTGATCATGTCTAACCATTATATCATAACAAACAGAAATAAAGTGATAAACATTTAAACAATTAAAACATATGTCTAATAGAACATGATTTAAGGAGTATACTATACTCAAAATTCCTTCCCCTTCCCTTCTGAAGTTCTTTAGTGAGTACATAAAATTTCACTACCATTAAAAAACACAAACAGATCAAGCAAGGTCCAAGTGATTAAATGTTACAAAAACTTTGAATTAAAGTGCCCATGGACATAGAATGTTTAAATGTGAATCTGTGGAAGAACATCTGATTATTCAAAGTAAGGCCTGCCACCATATCACAGAGTAATTGAGTGTTTTTACGGGCAACAGCATCTTTCCAACTCATCAATATTAAACGTCGAGCAACAAGGGAGGCAAAAGAGACTGCATGTGGTTAATTCATAGTTCAATTCAGTTAGGTAGTCTCTGTTGATTCAAAAGGAGCAATATTAGATTAGTTATCAACTTCAGGACGTCCATCAATACCATTGTTCCCTCAATGCTGGTCAAAAAGCAACTAACTTTATCCCTCTGTACCTCACTCTGCAATTGGATCTTTGACATTCTCATTGGAAGACCACAGTCAGGATGAATTGGAAACAAGGTCTCTTCCACACTGATCATCAACACAGGCGCAGTCCAAGGATGTGTGCTTAGCCCCCTGCTCTACTCTCTGCAAACCCATGACTGTGTGTGGTGAGCCATAATTCCATTGCTATCGACATGTTGGCTGATGACACCAGAATTGTCAGCAAACAATAAATGGCAATGATGAAGCGAAGAAGGAAGGACATAGATCAGCTGGTTGAATGCTAACAAATCAAACTATTCACTCAATGTCAACAAAACAATGGATAAGATTTTGGATTCAGCAGGAAGTCAAAAGAACACGACCCAGTCTTCATGGAGGTGTCAGGAGTGCAGATGTTCGCGAACGTCAAATTCCTAAGCATTAAAACTCTGAGGATCTGTCATGGAGCCTCCATGGTGATGCTTTCACAAAAAAGCTTCACCATTGGCTATACTGTGAGATGTACCTGAGGAGATTCATTATCGCAATGAAGACACACCTTAACCTCCACAGGTGTACTATGAAGATCATTCTGGTAGGTTGCATCACTGCCTGCTCTGGAGGTGCCATCTCTCAGGAAAATGATAATTTCGAGAGGGTGTTTAACTCTCCCTGTAACATCACAGGCACCAGAATTCACTCCAGTCAGAAACTATACATGACATGCTGTCTTAAAATAAAAGTCTCTATCATGTAAAACCTCCACCACACCAGACCATAACTTCCTCACTCTACTATCATTGGATAAGGTACTGGAGCCTGAGGAATAGAGGTCAATGCCACCATGTCAGTTTCTTCCCTGATGCCACCAGATCCTGTATAATCAATGAGCCAAAGACACAGCCTTGCTTTTTTGTGCACTGTTAACTTTATTTTTAAGTCTAGTTCTGAACGATGGTTATAAGATGAATGTTTGCTCCATCCTGCTGCCCCAAATCACCAAATATTAGGATATGTTCTTGACAATAAATCCTGATTCTGAACCTGACAAGATATGAAAGATATCTTCACAAAAAGTGGAAATAGGTGCATGAGACCAAAAAATATGTAAATAATTACCTTCCCAGCAGGAGGCACACTGCACATCCGGCATCCGGATTGAGGCTCTTTCCACATCCGGCAGGAGGACTATTCCACATCCAGCATCCGGCAGGAGTCCCGTTCCACATCCGGCAGGAGGCCCATTTCACATCCGGCATCCGGATGGAGGCCCATTCCACATCCGGCAGGAGGACTATACCACATCCGGCATCTGGCAGGAGGCCCAATCCACATCCGGCTGGTGGCCCCTTTCATATCCGGTACCCGGCAGGAGGCCCATTGCTTCAAAGGCATGAGGCTCTCTTTTAAAATATTTTCAGTGGCCTTTACAGAAACAGGAAACAAACAGAAGCCATTAATCAATGGTAATACATAAAAAGGAATATTCAGATAAAATACAAATTATAAAAATAAATTGACAATGTCTAACCATTATATCATAACAAACAGAAATAAAGTGATAAACATTTAAACAATTAAAACATATGTCTAATAGAACATGATTTAAGGAGTATACTATACTCAAAATTCCTTCCCCTTCCCTTCTGAAGTTCTTTAGTGAGTACATAAAATTTCACTACCATTAAAAAACACAAACAGATCAAGCAAGGTCCAAGTGATTAAATGTTACAAAAACTTTGAATTAAAGTGCCCATGGACATAGGATGTTTAAATGTGAATCTGTGGAAGAACATCTGATTATTCAAAGTTAGGCCTGCCACCATATCACAGAGTAATTGAGTGTTTTTACGGGCAACAGCATCTTTCCAACTCATCAATATTAAACGTCGAGCAACAAGGGAGGCAAAAGAGACTGCATGTGGTTAATTCATAGTTCAATTCAGTTAGGTAGTCTCTGTTGATTCAAAAGGAGCAATATTAGATTAGTTATCAACTTCAGGACGTCCATCAATACCATTGTTCCCTCAATGCTGGTCAAAAAGCAACTAACTTTATCCCTCTGTACCTCACTCTGCAATTGGATCTTTGACATTCTCATTGGAAGACCACAGTCAGGATGAATTGGAAACAAGGTCTCTTCCACACTGATCATCAACACAGGCGCAGTCCAAGGATATGTGCTTATCCCCCTGCTCTACTCTCTGCAAACCCATGACTGTGTGTGGTGAGCCATAATTCCATTGCTATCGACATGTTGGCTGATGACACCAGAATTGTCAGCAAACAATAAATGGCAATGATGAAGCGAAGAAGGAAGGACATAGATCAGCTGGTTGAATGCTAACAAATCAAACCATTCACTCAATGTCAACAAAACAATGGATAAGATTTTGGATTCAGCAGGAAGTCAAAAGAACACGACCCAATCTTCATGGAGGTGTCAGGAGTGCAGATGTTCGCGAACGTCAAATTCCTAAGCATTAAAACTCTGAGGATCTGTCATGGAGCCTCCATGGTGATGCTTTCACAAAAAAGCCTCACCATTGGCTATACTGTGAGATGTACCTGAGGAGATTCATTATCGCAATGAAGACACACCTTAACCTCCACAGGTGTACTATGCAGATCATTCTGGTAGGTTGCATCACTGCCTGCTCTGGAGGTGCCATCTCTCAGGAAAATGATAATTTCGAGAGGCTGTATAACTCTCCCTGTAACATCACAGGCACCAGAATTCACTCCAGTCAGAAACTATACATGACATGCTGTCTTAAAATAAAAGTCTCTATCATGTAAAACCTCCACCACCCAGACCATAACTTCCTCACTCTACTATCATTGGATAAGGTACTGGAGCCTGAGGAATAGAGGTCAATGCCACCATGTCAGTTTCTTCCCTGATGCCACCAGATCCTGTATAATCAATGAGCCAAAGACACAGCCTTGCTTTTTTGTGCACTGTTAACTTTATTTTTAAGTCTAGTTCTGAACGATGGTTATAAGATGAATGTTTGCTCCATCCTGCTGCCCCAAATCACCAAATATTAGAACATGCTCTTGACAATAAATCCTGATTCTGAACCTGACAAGATATGAAAGATATCTTCACAAAAAGTGGAAATAGGTGCATGAGACCAAAAAATATGTAAATAATTACCTTCCCAGCAGGAGGCACACTGCACATCCGGCATCCGGATTGAGGCTCTTTCCACATCCGGCAGGAGGACTATTCCACATCCAGCATCCGGCAGGAGTCCCGTTCCACATCCGGCAGGAGGCCCATTTCACATCCGGCATCCGGATGGAGGCCCATTCCACATCCGGCAGGAGGACTATACCACATCCGGCATCTGGCAGGAGGCCCAATCCACATCCGGCTGGTGGCCCCTTTCATATCCGTACCCGGCAGGAGGCCCATTGCTTCAAAGGCATGAGGCTCTCTTTTAAAATATTTTCAGTGGCCTTTACAGAAACAGGAAACAAAGAGAAGCCATTAATCAATGGTAATACATAAAAAGGAATATTCAGATAAAATACAAATTATAAAAATAAATTGATCATGTCTAACCATTATATCATAACAAACAGAAATAAAGTGATAAACATTTAAACAATTAAAACATATGTCTAATAGAACATGATTTAAGGAGTATACTATACTCAAAATTCCTTCCCCTTCCCTTCTGAAGTTCTTTAGTGAGTACATAAAATTTCACTACCATTAAAAAACACAAACAGATCAAGCAAGGTCCAAGTGATTAAATGTTACAAAAACTTTGAATTAAAGTGCCCATGGACATAGAATGTTTAAATGTGAATCTGTGGAAGAACATCTGATTATTCAAAGTTAGGCCTGCCACCATATCACAGAGTAAATGAGTGTTTTTACGGGCAACAGCATCTTTCCAACTCATCAATATTAAACGTCGAGCTACAAGTGAGGCAAAAGAGACTGCATGTGGTTAATTCATAGTTCAATTCAGTTAGGTAGTCTCTGTTGATTCAAAAGGAGCAATATTAGATTAGTTATCAACTTCAGGACGTCCTTCAATACCATTGTTCCCTCAGTGCTGGTCAAAAAGCAACTAACTTTATCCCTCTGTACCTCACTCTGCAATTGGATCTTTGACATTCTCATTGGAAGACCACAGTCAGGACGAATTGGAAACAAGGTCTCTTCCCCACTGATCATCAACACAGGCGCAGTCCAAGGATGTGTCCTTAGCCCCCTGCACTACTCTCTGCAAACCCATGACTGTGTGTGGTGAGCCATAATTCCATTGCTATCGACATGTTGGCTGATGACACCAGAATGGTCAACAAACAATAAATGGCAATGATGAAGCGAAGAAGGAAGGACATAGATCAGCTGGTTGAATGCTAACAAATCAAACCATTCACTCAATGTCAACAATACAATGGATAAGATTTTGGATTCAGCAGGAAGTCAAAAGAACACGACCCAGTCTTCATGGAGGTGTCAGGAGTGCAGATGTTCGCGAACGTCAAATTCCTAAGCATTAAAACTCTGAGGATCTGTCATGGAGGCTCCATGGTGATGCTTTCACAAAAAAGCCTCACCATTGGCTATACTGTGAGATGTACCTGAGGAGATTCATTATCGCAATGAAGACACACCTTAACCTCCACAGGTGTACTATGCAGATCATTCTGGTAGGATGCATCACTGCCTGGTCTGGAGGTGCCATGTCTCAGGAAAATGATAATTTCGAGAGGGTGTTTAACTCTCCCTGTAACATCACAGGCACCAGAATTCACTCCAGTTAGAACCTATACATGACATGCTGTCTTAAAATAAAAGTCTCTATCATGTAAAACCTCCACCACACCAGACAATAACTTCCTCACTCTACTATCATTGGATAAGGTACTGGAGCCTGAGGAATAGAGGTGAATGCCACAATGACAGTTTCTTCCCTGATGCCACCAGTTCCTGTATAATCAATGAGCCAAAGACACAGCCTTGCTTTTTTGTGCACTGTTAACTATATTTTTAAGTCTAGTTCTGAACGATAGTTATAAGATTAATGTTTTCTCCATCCTGCTGCCTCAAATCACCAAATATTAGGACATGTTCTTGACAATAAATTCTGATTCTGAACCTGACAAGATATGAAAGGTATCTTCACAAAAAGTGGAAATAGGTGCATGAGACCAAAAAATATGTAAATAATTACCTTCCCAGCAGGAGGCACACTGCACATCCGGCATCCGGATTGAGGCTCTTTCCACATCCGGCAGGAGGACTATTCCACATCCAGCATCCGGCAGGAGTCCCGTTCCACATCCGGCAGGAGGCCCATTTCACATCCGGCATCCGGATGGAGGCCCATTCCACATCCGGCAGGAGGACTATACCACATCCGGCATCTGGCAGGAGGCCCAATCCACATCCGGCTGGTGGCCCCTTTAATATCCGGTACCCGGCAGGAGGCCCATTGCTTCAAAGGCATGAGGCTCTCTTTTAAAATATTTTCAGTGGCCTTTACAGAAACAGGAAACAAACAGAAGCCATTAATCAATGGTAATACATAAAAAGGAATATTCAGATAAAATACAAATTATAAAAATAAATTGATAATGTCTAACCATTATATCATAACAAACAGAAATAAAGTGATAAACATTTAAACAATTAAAACAAATGTCTAATAGAACATGATTTAAGGAGTATACTATACTCAAAATTCCTTCCCCTTCCCTTCTGAAGTTCTTTAGTGAGTACATAAAATTTCACTACCATTAAAAAACACAAACGTATAAATCAAGGTCCAAGTGATTAAATGTTACAAAAACATTGAATTAAAGTGCCCATGGACATAGAATGTTTAAATGTGAATCTGTGGAAGAATATCTCATTAATTCAAAGTTAGGCCTGCCACCATATCACAGAGTAATTGAGTGTTTTTACGGGCAACAGCATCTTTCCAACTCATCAATATTAAACGTCGAGCAACAAGGGAGGCAAAAGAGACTGCATGTGGTTAATTCATAGTTCAATTCATTTAGGTAGTCTCTGTTGATCCAAAAGGAGCAATATTAGATTAGTTGTCAACTTCAGGACGTCCTTCAATACCATTGTTCCCTCAGTGCTGGTCAAAAAGCAACTAACTTTATCCCTCTGTACCTCACTCTGCAATTGGATCTTTGACATTCTCATTGGAAGACGACAGTCAGGACGAATTGGAAACAAGGTCCCTTCCCCATTGATCATCAACACAGGCGCAGTCCAAGGATGTGTGCTTAGCCCCCTGCTCTATTCTCTGCAAACCCATGACTGTGTGTGGTGAGCCATAATTCCATTGCCATCGACATGTTGGCTGATGACACCAGAATGGTCAGCAAACAATAAATGGCAATGATGAAGCGAAGAAGGAAGGACATAGATCAGCTGGTTGAATGCTAACAAATCAAACCTTTCACTCAATGTCAACAAAACAATGGATAAGATTTTGGATTCAGCAGGAAGTCAAAAGAACACGACCCAGTCTTCATGGAGGTCTCAGGAGTGCAGTTGTTCACGAACGTCAAATTCCTAAGCATTAAAACTCTGAGGATCTGTCATGGAGCCTCCATGGTGATGCTTTCACAAAAAAGCCTCACCATTGGCTATACTGTGAGATGTACCTGAGGAGATTCATTATCGCAATGAAGACACACCTTAACCTCCACAGGTGTACTATGAAGATCATTCTGGTAGGTTGCATCACTGCCTGCTCTGGAGGTGCCATCTCTCAGGAAAATGATAATTTCGAGAGGGTGTTTAACTCTCCCTGTAACATCACAGGCACCAGAATTCACTCCAGTCAGAAACTATACATGACATGCTGTCTTAAAATAAAAGTCTCTATCATGTAAAACCTCCACCACCCAGACCATAACTTCCTCACTCTACTATCATTGGATAAGGTACTGGAGCCTGAGGAATAGAGGTCAATGCCACAATGTCAGTTCCTTCCCTGATGCCACCAGATCCTGTATAATCAATGAGCCAAAGACAGAGACTTGCTTTTTTGTGCACTGTTAACTTTATTTTTAAGAGTAGTTGTGAACAATGGTTATAAGATGAATGTTTTCTCCATCCTGCTGCCCCAAATCACCAAATATTAGGACATGTTCTTGACAATAAATCCTGATTCTGAACCTGACCAGGTATGAAAGGTATCTTCACAATAAGTTGAAATAGCTGCATGTGGACAAAAGATATGTGAACAATTACCTTCCCAGCAGGAGGCACATTGCACATCCGGCATCCGGATTGAGGCTCTTTCCACATCTGGCAGGAGGACTATTCCACATCTAGTATCCGGCAGGAAGTCTGTTCCACTTCCGGCAGGGGGCACAATTCACATCCGGGCACCAGAGGCCCATTCCACATCCGGCAGGAGGACAATTCCACATTCGGCAGGAGGTCCATTCCACATACGGCAGGAGGACTATTCCACATCCTGATTCCGGCAGGAGGCCTATTCCACATCCGGCAGGGTGCCCATTTCACATTGTCTCATAAACCTTCAGACCAGATAAGTTGAAACACTTGGAAATCACTTCAGTCAAACAAGCAGAAGGTCCTGTAGTGATGCTCTTCTTATCATGGGAGATCCACAATATCAGTGGCAATGAAGAAGGGTCAATTCACTGTCTCTTTGCCAAAAGAGGGCAGTTCTACTGTATCCATTTCTACAAGCTACTTTGTGTAGCCTTTGCCTGGGTTTGTAAAATTATTGTAGAAGAAAAACAAGTTCCAAAATTTCCATGCAAGAGTTGAAAATCAGTCACATGAAGAAACAAATCTTTGAAAACAACTTGACAAGAAATTTGTGAGTTTTGTGGTCTGATGCCTCACGCTTTCTCCATAATTGATTTTGAACAGCAGCAAAGACTAAGTTCAACACAAAAGCTTTCTGAGACTGAACTTTAAAATCATCTCTTCAGAATTAAGCTTAAACTATAATGGGCACCCCCTCCTCACACACACACACACACACACACACACACACACACACACACACACACACACACACACACACACACACACACACATTCATTTGCGCATTGTGGGGTTAAGTTACATTTATGTTTAGAGTTAAGGAACAAACGATAAACTATAAATAAAAAAACGATTGTTTGGAAGATATTGTTTTCTTTGTGAATTTCTATTGCTGCTGGTCTCGTATTTAACACATTCCCTGGCTTTCTTCCTGTTAACCATGATTCTCTGACTAATCCTATACATCTCAATCTCTGCCTTAATTACTCCCAATGTCCTCACTTCCACAATTGCCTTTAGCAACAAGCTTCACAGACTCGTGAGCCCCGGACTAATGAAATATTTTGCATCTCTGTTTTAAATTGACACCCTTTAATCCTGAAATTATGCCCTCTTATCCTACAATCCACTGTCATGGGAAACATCCTTGCCACATCTACTCTGGCTCGGCCTTCCAGCATTTGAACTGCCTCAATAAATTTCCCCTCATCCTCTGTACTCTATCAAGAACAGCCGAAAAGCTTAAAACGATTCCTCAAATGCTAACCCTTTGAATCCTGGTATCATTCCAGTAAATCATCTCTTAACCCTCTCGTCTCCTAAATGCAATTCTACGATTAATGAAGTCCAATATACAGTATGCCTTGTTAATCACAGAATCAACCTGAACAGCTTTTTGGAGCCCCCTATGGACTCAAACCACAAGATCCCTGTGATCCTCCACACTGCCAAGAGTCTTACCATTAAAACTAAATTCTGCCATCATATCTGACCTACCAAAATGAACCAGTTCGCATTTCTTTGGATTGAATTCCAACTGCCACTACTCAGCCGGGATTTTGCTTCCAAACGATGTCCTGCTGTAACCTCTGACAGCCCTCCACACTATCCACAACACCCCCAATCACTGTGTCATCTGCAAACTGACTAACCCATCCCTACACTTCCTCATCCAGGTCATTGATCCAAATCACAATGGTTCCCAGAACAGATCCCTGAGGAACACCACTGGGCACCTACCTCCATGCAGAATAGGACCCGTCCACAACCACTCTCTCCCATCTGTGGTCAAGCTCATTCTGCATCCACAATGCAATGCCCCTTTGGTTGCTTTGCCTCCATACCTTCTCAATAACACTTGCATAGGGAACCTTATCAAATGCCTTGCAGAAATTCATACACCCAACATCTCCTGCTCTTCCTTCATCAATGGGTTCAGTCCCAGCCTCAAAGAAATTCAATCAGGCTCGTAAGGCTCAACCTGCCCTGGACAAAGTCACCTTGACTCTTCTTCATCATAGTCGACCTCTCCAAATGTTCATAAATCCTGCCTCTCATCATCTTCTCCATCAATTGACCAACCACTGCTCGATCATTTCCTGGGCTACCTCGACTCACTCTCCTGAATAAAGAATCAACATCCTCCGGAACCTCTCCCGTCCCATCGATGATTCGAAGATCGTTGTCAGAGGTTCAGCGATCTCCTCCCTCACCTCCTAGAGTCGCCTGGGATCCATCTCATCTGGTCCCAGCCACTTCTCCCACTTGATGCTTTCCAAAAGCTCCACCACATCCTCTCTCTTTTATCTCCAGGCTCAAGCTTTTCAGTTTGCTGCAGGTCATCACGTCAATCACCAAGATCCTGTTCCATCGTCAAGTCTTCATCAACCCCTCTGCTATTTCCTCACTTTCCCATTGTTACACTTGATAGGTCCTATTCTTTCACGTCTTATCCTCTTGCTCTTCACCCACTTGTAGAATGTCTTGATGATGTCGTGGTCTTACAGTTCAAAAATACACACCACTTTTGAACAAATCTGCTCCTACACCCCCACTTATCTACACCACTGTGTCAGCAGGATCAAGGCCTGTCCGACATGTCCTGTGCTGGGAAGGGAGCTGAATCTCATGCTCGGAATCAGAGATTGACAAGAATATGTGTCACAAATTTTGCTGAAACTGAATAACATTAATATTGACTTCTCTGGCTGTCGTTAAGCTCCCCACTTCAATTCTCCCCCATCACCTTCCCCAAGATCTGTCTCTCTCCCCTTTCCCTTTCTCCTTTCCCACAGACATCATCAATGCTCACCTCTCTGTTGGATATGACACCATTACGTGTATGCAATGATTTATACTGAATATTTGGTAGTAATTTCTGTAGTATGTAATGAATAAAGCATTGAGTTAGTCGGCATTGACGATATGACTGTCATTATTTACAATGGGGGGCTCGAACATAACAGTGGCAACAAGGATTCAAGAACTCACTCAACCATGACACATTTATCATTTCTAACTCCAGAAGACAGTGAGATGGCGGCAGAAGTTCCTGCAGCTCCCTTAGACTAATCCAATGAAGATGAAGACACGTGGGAAGCATATGTAGAAGGTTTTGATGATCATTGTATTGTACATGATATGACTGAAAATCCTCCATCCAATAAAAACGGGCATTGTTTTTAACCCTAATGGGAGGAGGCACCTGAGCTCTTAAGATCGCTGACCAGCTCACACATGCCTTCAACGAAAACATCTGCTGAAATCTGTCAAGTGATCGCTCAACACCTTAACACCCCACCTCCAGTGATGACAGAAAGTCATAAATTTTACCGATGTAAACAACAACACAGAGAGTCTGTCCCCAATTTCATGTAAACTGTCTAGATACAATGCAGTTGGGCAGATCAAAGACGTCAAGAGATCAATTCATAATGGGTTTAGCTGAACAAACGACCCGAAGAAAACAAATTGCAGCACAAAATCTGACACCTGAACTGGCGTTAGACATTGCTACTGCCGCCGAGACAGTGGGAAGCAATGCAGATGTCTGTCCGAGAGACTTGGCTATCAATAAATCTTGGCGCCAAGATTCTTCCCGCCAGGAACCTGCCCGTCAAAAATGTTTTTGCTGTGGGAAGACGAATCAAAGTCCCAATATTTGCTACTTCAAAAAGCCAAATGCCACAAATGCAATGTGAAGGGGCACATCAAAGCAAGATGGCCATTGATTAAACTGAGGAAAGATTACCAGCCAGACTCCTGAAAAGTACATTTTGACCAAGAGACGGGAAAAGCCAGACACTGAAATCCGGATACCAATGAATCAGAAGTGGAACCAAACCAAAGTGAACATGTGATCCAAGTAATCCCCGTCCGTGGGCCACAAAGAGCCAAATTTTTACATCCACGTCCACATGAACAGCAAACTGATATGGATGGAACTCAATACAGGAGGAGCGGTTTCCCTCAGGCCCAGAACAATGAAGGAGGGCCAGCTACCACACACAGATGCTCCATCTTAAAAACAGTTATTGGGAAGGAAATACAAGTTCTTGCCAAGTGCAATGTACACGTTAAGTACAAGGATCAATCGAATCAGTTGCCCCTCTATATCACCGAGAGGCCAGAATTGCTCGGTCCTCATGGTTAACAACTTTCAGCTGGATTGGCAAGAAATAGGGAACATAATCAGTCAAAAGAACAAAGAAAAGTGGGATGAACACCTGCTGCAAACCACACACCTCAAACTGGCTCCAATTTTAAAATGTGATGGTAAGGAGATCAAAGCAATCCTGGTGTCTCACCAAGGTTTAGATAATTAAAATAAGAAAACATCACTCCTGTCCAGGTGAACGCAAGACTATGGAGCAGTACTAGGCTATTCAGCCCTACTACCTGGCCTTCTCCCCTTGATGCTCTGACTAATCAAGAATCTCTGCCGATGACCTGGCTCCATAACTGCCTGTGGCAACAAATTCCACAGATTCACCACCCTCTGGCTACAGACATTCCTCCACATTTCTGCTCTAAGTGGAATTCCTTCAATCCTGAAGTTGTTCCTTCTCTTCAACTCTTCCATCATAGGAAACAACTGTTCTACATCCACTCTGACCATGCCTGTCAACATTCAAAATGTTTCAATGATGACCTCCCCCCCACACATTCTCCTAAATTCTAACGAGTCCAGGCCGAGAGCCAGCAAACATTCCTCATGCCATGTATCCCGCACACTTGCAGCACCAGGCTGTTAGTTTTCCCACAGCTTCCAAGTCCTGCACCATTCCTGCTTGGAAATATATTTCTGGTCCTTCATCATCCCTGGATCTTAATCCTGGAAGACCCCCCTCCCCCACCCTCCTGCCTAAAAGCAGCTTCACCAGAAAGATGGCTGCACTTCAAGAAGGCAGTTCAGCCCCACACTCCCCAAAGCTGAGTGGTAAATACTTGCTTTCAGATTAGATTAGATTAGATATGATTTATTGTCATGTCATCAAACATAAATGTAATATTACACATCATCAACAATATTACAGCAGGTAACATCAAGGATCCACACCACACAGCACATGTTCTGTTCTCGCTGGATAGGGTGTAGGGGCCACAAGACTCACACCACTAGGTTCAGGAACAGCCGCTCCCCCTCCACCATCAGACTCTTCAACAACAAACTCAATCAGGGCTTCATTTAAGGACATTACTTTGCCACTTTATGATTTTTCCCACTTCTCTTTATTGCACAGTCTGTTTCCATTTCTTTATTTGTTTCCGCAGTGTCCAGTTTTTTCTTGCAATTCCAAGAAGTGGTCATTTGGTCTGGCCCACAAGATAACAAATCTCAGGGTTGTATGTACGATCATTCATGTACCTTGACTATAAATCTGAATCTGAAATCATTGCCCTCAGTCTGACAATAATGCAGACAAAGATTCACTGTGAGCCTGAACATTGACGGGCTCCCCTTACAGTCAGGCAAAGAGAGGTCAAAGAGAGTCCCTTCACAGTCATTGGGTGACCGTGGATTTGTCTCCGATGCTCCCGCAGCCTCTGCCAGACTCCCGTTCAGTTCAAATCATGGCCCGTTCCAAACCTACAGCACAGTGAGGAAGTCTTCAAAGCCCAAGGCATACAAAACGTGGATGTTAAACTGATTGGAATCCAGCATCTCAACAGCAACTCACTTGTACATGAGAAATGACATCTATTCGAGTTGACTTGTTCATGTGAAGTCTTGTTTGATGTCTATCATTTCCATTTCTTAAGAAAGTGCATCCAGAAATGTGAAAAGCTGAGACATGAAACAATGTACCTCAAACAAGTTTAAAGGGATGTCCATCAACTTTGTATTCAAGAATATGCCTTAAATATTGTACCTCCCCATGGTAAAATTCCAATGAGATTCTTGTATTAGCCAGGTGACACTGTCCACCTGACATTAATACTACTTATTCCCGCTGGTGTGACTCGAATTAAAGCCATGTCTTGTACTTTGTGGTTCTGTTGGGATTTTTGAACCTCACAGGAGGCACAATGATACAAGGGTAGTTCTATTGCGTCTGTTTCTTCATGGGACTTCGTGTAACCCTTGCTTGGGTTTTTTAAATCATTGGGGAAGAAAAACGTCCTGAAATTTCCATGCAAGAGTGGAAAATCAGTCATATGAAGAAACAATTCTTTGGAAACAACTTGACAAGAAATTTGTGAGTTTTGAGGTCTGATGGCTCACGCTTCCTCCATAATTGCTTTTGAACAGCAGTAAAGACTATTTTCAACACAAAAATTTCTGAGACTGAACATTAAAATCAACTCTTCAGAATTAAGCTTATAATTTAATAGTTTGGGTTTTGCCCCATGCGCGCATGCACACACATTTGCACATCATGTGGATAAGTTAGATTTAAGTTTCGAGTGAAGTAAGAGATTATTAATAAATAAATGATTGTTGTGAAGATACCCTTGCCTTTGTGAATTTCTATTGCTGCTGGTCGAATATTTAACACATTCCCTGGTTTCTTCCCTGTAAACCAAGATTCCCAGACTAATACAAAGCATAGCAATCTCTGCCTTAAATACTCCCAAAGACCTCGCTTCCACAGCCGCCTGTGGGATCAAGCTCCACAGATCATGAACCTCTGGCTAAAGAAACTTTTCTGAATCTCTCTTTTAAATTGGCATCTTTTCTCCAGAAATTATACCCTCGTCCTAAAATCCAGGCCATGGGAAACATCCTTTCCCCATTTACTCTGGCCAGGCCTTTAGCATTTGAACTGCCTCGATATGTTTCCCCTCATCCTCTGTACTCCAGCTGAAAACCATTCCTCATATGTTAACCCTTTCAATCCTGGTCTCATTCCAGTAAATCTTCTCTCAACCCTCTCCGAAGCCAGCACTTTGTTTCTCAAATAAGGCACCAAAACTGTCCCCAATACTCCAAGAGAGGCCTTACCTGAGCTTGATGGAGTCTCAACATCACACCCCTGCTCTTGCCTGCTGTCTCTCTGGAAATGAATCCCAACATCGCATTCACCCTGTTTATAACAGAATGGAATGTTCTAGAACTCATCAGGATGACCAACGGCCTTCATCGCAATCCATCAATAATGGTGATTTCAGGTGGGATTGTGATGAATAAATTAGAACTTCCCTGACATTCCATGTTGTCTTTTGAATGTCCCTCTTGTTCCAGCCTCCATCACCACCCTTGGCAATGCATTCCAGGCACCTACCACACTCTGTGGAAAATAACATCTGGCCTCTGTTATCACCACTAAACTTTCCTCTGAAACTACATTTTCATAAAATTGAATTATTCCCAATCAACTCACATGATCCTATATATGACAATATACCATTTAAGATTGTTTTTTTATAAATTTTTTATTTTTCACACCATAAACCACATTGACCAAGATACATACATTTTCCTTTTCAAATATATAGTGTCATTTTCTACCCCACCCCTCCCTCCTCCCATCCCACCCTCCCTACCTCCCCTCCCCCCCCCATTCATTTAAAGTACAGAATCTAAGATACATTAAACCAGTCAAACAATGTTGTCATTCAATAAAAATAAACAAGAAATTCCACTGAGTCAATTCTTTTCATTTCCGTCTCCTTTCATTAATTTAGGTGGTAGATGTCCCCGGTAGGTTTTCTCTATTATGTTTCATGTATGGCTCCCATATTTGTTCAAATATTTCAATATTATTTCTTGATTATATGTTATTTTTTCTAATGGAATACATTTATTCATTTCTATATACCATTGTTTTATTCTCAAATTATCTTCTAATTTCCAGGTTGACATAATACATTTTTTTGCTACGGCTAGAGCTATCTTAACAAATCTTTTTTGTGCATCCTCCAAATCAATTCCAAATTCTTTGTTTTTTATGTTACTTAGGAGGAAGATCTCTGGGTTTTTTGGTATATTGTTTTCTGTAATTTTATTTAATATCTGGTTTAGATCTTCCCCAAATTTTTCAACTTTCTCACATGTCCAGATTGCATGAATTGTTGTTCCCATTTCTTTTTAACAACGAAAACATCTGTCAGATACTGTTGGGTCCCATTTATTTAACTTTTGAGGTGTAATGTGTATCCAGTGTAATGTGTATCCAGTTATATTGTATCATAGGTAACCTCGTGTTTATTGTATTTCTCATCGTTCCAGAGCATAAATTCTCCCATGTTTCCTTCTTTATCTTTATGTTTAAATCTTGTTCCCATTTTTGTTTAGTTTTACCATTTGTTTCCTCATTCTCCTTTTCTTGCAGTTTAATATACATATTTGTTATACATTTTTTGATTATCATTGTATCTGTAATCACATATTCAAAATTACTTCCCTCTGGTAACCTCAGACTGCTTCCCAATTTGTCCTTCAAGTAGGATCTCAGTTGGTAGTATGCCAACACTGTATCTTGAGTTATGTTATAATTATCCTTCATTTGTTCAAAGGATAGTAATTTATTTCCTGAAAAACAATTTTCTATTCTTTTGATCCCGTTTTTCTCCCATTCTTTCAAGGAAAGGTTATCTATTGTAAAAGGGATTAGCTGATTTTGCGTCAGTATTAGTTTTGGTAATTGGTAATTTGTTTTACTCCTTTCTACATGAATCTTCCTCCAAATATTGAGCAGATGATGTAATACTGGAGAACTCCTACATTGTACCAATTTTTCATCCCATTTATATATGTTCAGGTATCTTCTCCCCTATTTTATCTAGTTCTAATCTAGTCCAATCTGGCTTTTCCCTTGTTTGATAAAAATCTGATAGGTATCTTAATTGTGCGGCTCTATAATAATTTTTGAAGTTTGGCAGTTGTAAGCCTCCTTGTTTATACCATTCTGTTAATTTATCTAGTACTATCCTCGGTTTCCCACCTTTCCATAAAAAATTCCTTATTATTTTCTTTAACTCCTTGAAGAATTTCTCTGTCAAGTATATTGACAATGCCTGAAACAGAGGGACATGTTCATTTTAATACAGTTTATCCTTCCTATTAGTGTTAGTGGTAAATCTTTCCAATGCTCTAAATCGTCCTGTAATTTTTTCATTAGTGGATAATAATTGAGTTTATATAGATGGCCGAGGTTTTTATTTATTTGTATACCTAGGTATCTTATTGCTTGCATTTGCCATCTGAATGGTGATTCCTTCTTAAATTTTGAGAAATCCGCATTATTCATTGGCATTGCTTCACTTTTATTTGCGTTAATCTTGTAACCCAACACTTCTCCATATTCCTTCAATTTCTTATGTAATTCTTTTATTGACAATTCTGGTTCTGTTAAGTATACTATAACATCATCTGCAAATAAACTGATTTTATATTCCTTGTCTTTTATTTTTATCCCTTTTATTTTATTTTCTGTTCTTATCAATTCTGCTAGTGGTTCTACAGCTAACGCGAACAATAAGGGTGATAGTGGGCATCCCTGCCTTGTTGATCTGCTTAAATTAAATTACTTTGATATATATCCATTTACTGTCACTTTCGCCAATGGCCCCTTATATAATGCTTTAATCCAATTAATATACTTCTCTGGTAAACTGAATTTTTGCAATGCTTTGAATAAATTAATTCCATTCTACTCTGTCAAAGGCCTTCTCTGTGTCTAAAGCAACTGCTACTGTTGGCGCTTTACTCCCTTCTACTGCATGAATTAAGTTAATAAATTTACAAATATTGTCTGTTGTTCGTCTTTTTTTAATAAATCCAGTTTGGTCTAGATTTACCATTTTAGGTACATAATCGGCTAATCAGTTTGCTAATAGTTTAGCTATTATCTTATAATCTGTGTTAAGTAATGATATTGGTCTATATGATGCTGGTGCGAGTGGATCTTTCCCTATCTTTGGTATTACTGTAATTATTGCTGTTTTGCATGAATCTGGTAAGCTTTGTGTTTTGTCAATCTGGTTGATTACTTCCAGGAGGGGAGGAATTAATAAATGTTTAAATGTTTTATAGAATTTTATTGGGAATCCGTCATCTCCTGGTGTTTTATTATTTGGTAGTTTTTTAATTATCTCTTGTATTTCTACTATTTCAAATGGTTCTGTTAATTTATTTTGTTCCTCTATTTGTAATTTTGGTAGTTCAATTTTAGTTAAAAATTCATCTATTTTCCCTTCTTTCCCTTCGTTTTCAGTTTGGTATAATTGTTCATAGAATTCTCTGAAGTTTTCATTAATCTCCGTTGGATTTTATGTGATTTGTTTATCTTTTTTCCTTGATGCCAATACCATTATCTTAGTTTGTTCTGTCTTAAGCTGCCATGCTAGAATTTTGTGTGTTTTTTCTCCTAGTTCATAATATTTCTGTTTTGACTTCATTATGTTCTTCTCCACCTTATATGTTTGTAGTGTTTCATATTTTATTTTTTTTAATCTGCCAATTCTTTTCTTTTAGTTGTGTCTTCCTTCATTGTTAATTCTTTTTCTATATTTACTATTTCTCTTTCCAACTGCTCTGTTTCCTGATTGTAGTCCTTCTTCATCTTAGTTACATAACTTATTATTTGCCCTCTGATGAATGCTTTCATTGCGTCCCATAGTATAAACTTATCTTTCACTTATTCCGTATTTATTTCAAAGTACATTTTAATTTGTCTTTCAATGAATTCTCTAAAATCCTGCCTTTTAAGTAGCATGGAGTTTAATCTCCATCTATACATTCTTGGATATTGTCAATATCAAGGGTGAATGGTCCAATAATATTCTAGCTTTATATTCTGTTTTTCTTACTCTGTCTTCCATACGAGCTGAGTATGTTTTATGTCTACCCGAATAATATGAATATTCCTTTTCCTTTGGGTGTTGTTTCCCCCATATATCCAAAAGTTGCATTTCTTGCATCGATTTAATTATAAATTTGGTTACTTTGTTCTTTCTGTTAATTTTTTTCCCAGTTTTATCCATATTTGAATCCAAATTAAAGTTGAAATCCCCTCCTATTAATATGTTCATTTGCGTGTCTGCTATCTTCAAAAAAATATCTTGCATAAATTTTTGATCTTCTTCATTAGGTGAATATACATTGAGTAAATTCCAAAACTCCGAGTATATCTGACATTTTATCATTACATATCTCCCTGCTGGATCTATTATTTCCTCTTCTATTAAAATTGGTACATTTTTACTGATTAATATAGCTACTCCTCTAGCTTTTGAATTATATGACGCTGATGTTACATGTCCTACCCAATCTCTCTTTAATTTCTTATGCTCCATTTCAGTTAAATGTGTTTCTTGCACGAATGCTATATCATTTTTTTCTTTTTTCAGTAAATTTAGCAGTTTCTTCCTTTTGATTTGGTTATGTATTCCGTTAATATTTAAAGTCATATAGTTCAACGTAGCCATTTCATACTTTGTTTATCTTCCCTTTCCGTTTCCTCATAATCACCTTTCCTTCTTATCCATTTCTGCTTTCTTGTTTTGAACACTTTATAAGACAACATTTCTAAAACATCAAACATTTACCTTATTCTCCTATCTAAAATTTCTTTAACCCCTCTATCCCCTCCCCTTCCTGAGTTGCCCTTTATCCCTTTTCGGGCAACCACATCTCCCCTCTCCATTTGGATTTGCGAATTCACTCGCAAGCATGAACTGATTTCGCAATGACTGTAACTCCTCCCCACCCAGCCCCCCGGAAAAGTTTTCAATTTTCATATATAACAAAGGTCACTCTTTTAATTCCCTCCTTATTTCCTCTGTTCCCTTTCATTCCCTTATTAATTCTTATCTATACTCTATATATTTTCCTCTAAATATGGATACACTCATGGACACACATATATACATACACATCTATATATATATATATATATATATATTACCCATATACACACATACATATAGTTCGTGGTCATTTTTACTCTTATTACATGTCTTCATCTCTCTGCTTGTTTTGTAGTTGTTCTGCAAATTTTCGTGCTTCCTCCGGATCCAAGAATAGTCTGTTTTGTTGCCCAGGAATAACTATTTTAAGTACCGCTGGGTACTTTAATATAAATTTATATCCTTTTTTCCATAGGATCGTTTTTGCTGTATTGAATTCCTTCCTCTTCTTCAGGAGTTCAAAACTTATGTCTGGATAGAAAAAAAAATTTTGACCTTTGTATTCCATTGGCTTTTTGTCTTCTCTTATTTTCTTCATTGCTTTCTCCAATATATTTTCTCTTGTTGTATATCTTAAGAATTTTACTAAAATGGATCTTGGTTTTTGCTGCGGTTGTGGTTTCGGGGCTAGTGTTCTATGTGCCCTCTCTATTTCCATTTCTTCCTGTAATTCTGGTCTTCCTAGGACCCTGGGGATCCAATCTTTTATAAATTCTCTCATATTCTTGCCTTCTTAATCTTCCTTAAGGCCCACTATCTTTATATTATTTCTTCTATTATAGTTTTCCATTATATCTATCTTCTGAACTAACAGCTCATGTGCCTCTTTAACTTTTTTATTAGATTCTTCTAATTTATCTTTTAAGTCCTCTACTTCCATTTCTACGATTATTTCTCGTTCTTCCACATTGTCCACTCTTTTTCCTATCTCTGATATGACCATTTCTATTTTATTCATTTTTTCTTCTGCACTCTTAATTCTTCTTTTTATTTCATTAAATTCTTGTAATTGACATTCTTTTACTGATTCCATATATTCTTTAAAAAAAATGTATCCATTGTCCTGCCTTTTCCCTTCATCTTCCATTTCTCTGTTCTTCTTCTTCTTCTTCTTCCTCTGGGTTGGCCATCTGTTGTTTCCTTGTTTTCTTTTTGCTCTCTTCTTTCTTGTTCTCGTTGTTTTCTATGTTCTCTTCCTGTTGCTGTGTTGCAGTTGTCACTCTCAGCTGTGGAGATCGACTCCTCAGCTGTTCCCCCCTCCCGTCAGTGTGATTTTTTTCATGCGCATACGTGGTTGCGCACTTTTACTCGGCTCCGCGAGCCATTTTGTAGTCCCGAGCTTGGGACTTCCACCGACCTTAGGGAGCGGGCTTCTCTCTCCGCAGCGGGCCTCCTCGGACAGGTAAGGCCTTCACCTTCTTCTTCCGACATTCTTTCTTCTTCTCTTCTTCCCGTTGCTTTCGACTTTTCTCTCTTCGCTCCCATTTTCTTCTCACCTTTACTTTTACTTTGTTTTAATTTTTATTCTTGTACCTTTGTGTTTTGTGTGTTTTTTTTTCAACTTTTCCAGAGAGGGCTGGAATTCCCTGACCGGCCACTACTCCATCACGTGACTCCTCCACCATTTAAGATTGTTAAAGAGCATTTTATTTATTTAGGTGTTAAAATCAACAGGAATTTTAAAGATTTGGTTAAATTAAATTTTGCTCCTTTATTTGTTTTTGTGAAGCAATCTTTTACTAGATGGGCCCTGTAGACTTTGTCTTTGGTTGGCCGTATTAATGCTGTTAAAATGATAACATTATTTAAAGTTTGAAATCTATTTCAAGCTGTCCAAATTTTAATTCCGAAATCTTAATTTGATGATATTGATTTGAAGATTTAATCTTTGATGCTCCATCAATAATCGCATAAGACTGAAGTGAAACTGATGGGCTTTTATTAACTATAGACTGGAACAGCCGTCACCCTCATTGTCTGATCGAGACAGAGTGGATTGGGGAGCAAACAAAGAATTATGGGTAGGATCGGTCTTGGGAGGCATTTCCTGTCAGCAGCACCCAATCACAGCACGACATCGGTTTACCACACCATTATATTTGGAATGGTGAAGGCATCAGATTGGGCTTCACTTCCAGAAACCTAAGAAGGATGGTGGTCTGATTTTACTATTGGGCACTTAATATTTCTTGTCTGATTTTTTTTGGATTTATTACTTGGATAAATTTGATCGTCCACACTGGGTAGATTTGGAATTGAAATCTGTCTAGAATGATTCCTTCACTTCTTTGTAGGGTCAGCATGACCTTTTAGATGAACTCAGATCAGTAAGTAGATTTCCAAACCCGTGTCCTATTGTTGCAACCACTTCAACCCAGAGATAAAGCCTCTGACTATCCAACAATCAATGCCTCTCATTATCTTAAACACCTCTATCAGGCACCTCTCATCCTCCGTCAGTCCAAGGAGAAAAGGCTGAGTTCACTCACCTGCTTTCACAAGGCACGTTCCCTAAACCAGGCAACATCCTTGTAAACCTACTCTGCACCACATCCTTCCAGTAGTGAGGTGACCAGAATTGAGCACAGTACTCCAACTGGAGTCTGACCAGGGTCCTATAGACAAAGGACCACCCTTGGCAATGCATTCCAGGCACCCACCACACTCTGTGGAAAATAACATCTGGCCTTTCTCATCTCCACTTAACTTACCTCCACTTGCCTTCAACAGGTGCCCTCTGATTTTTACTGTTGCTGCCCCAGGGAAGAGGTGTTGGTTCTCCATCCTATCTAAGCCCATCGTCATCTTATGTACTTCTATTAAGTCTCCTCTCTTCCTTCGAGAGGTTCTGTGGTGAGGAGCCAGGAGATGGGTGATCAGCCGTTGTTCTTGGAACAGAGTAACAAGATGGTCAGCGAGGCAAGAGAAAAGTGGGGAATGTCTGGAATGAATCATTCAGGAAGTGATAGCAGGCCATCTAAAGTGATGGTGGGATGAGATAGAGGCAATGGAAATGGTGTTGGATTCAGCTATCCAGTCCTTTTGAGGATGTCATTGTCAGATTAGATGAGTGGGAGCCAGATTGGGTGTTGATCTATTTTAAGGCATTTGGAAAGGTGCTTCACGAGAGACGATGAAACAAAATAGGAGAATGGGTGATTGTGATTGAGGACTATATACTGACATGGAGTGTGGGTGAGTTCATGGACAGAATATGGACAGTATGGCTGTTCACCAGTCTTTTGCAAACCGGTGAAGGGCAGCTGGTATCATCCCAACTGTTCATAATTCATGTCAGTGATGTGGTAAAGAGGTCCAAATGGAGGGAGGTAGCATTCGAACCTTTGATGACATGGTGGGAGACAGGGTGGTTGGGAGAGATGTGGCCAATGCTGTGCCACAGGAATCAGTGTTGGTCACTGAGGCATGGCTTTAAGATGGGAATGAACATTTGCAGTGCCTGAGGAACAATTTGTTACTGAGAGGGCGATCCATATCTGGAACAAGCTGCTAGAGGAAATTGTGGGGGAAAGTACAATTATGATTTTAATAGATATTTAGACAGATATATGGATAGGAAGAGCTTGGAAGAATCTGGGTCAAATGCAGGAAATGGGACAAGCCCTTAATCCTAAGTTGGTCGAGGGGAACAAATTAGATGGAAGGATCTGTTCCATGCCGTAGTTCGCCAGGATTAAGTCAAGTCCAGTTTTTTGGCATCTGACTGTACAAGCACAAGCCGACGAAACAGCATTCTCTGGTCCTCGGTGCAAACATTCCGACACAAAACCAGACATATCACACATAAAAACAAACAATACATATGCAGGAGAAGTATTTTTCTCTGAAGGACATACTATTTTGTCCAAATTAGAGCCTTGGATGTTAGTGTGAGCAGATCCTTTTGGTCATTCACCATTCTCACCGCCTGTGGGAAGGAACTGTTCCTCAGCCTTTTATAACCATATAATAATTACAGGATGAAAACAGGCCACATGGGCCATTCTAGGCCGCACTGATTTAAGTGAACTCCACTAGTTCCACCTACCTACTCACTGCCAAAAACGCTCAATCCATGTACTCATCCAACCTCCTGTTAAATGACAATATTGACCCTACTGTAACGACCTCTTCCGAAAGGTCATCCCACTCAGCCACCACTCTCTGAGTGAAGAAACTTCTTCTTGTGTTACTTCTAACATTTTGCCATCTAACCCTTAACTTATGACCCCTCGTTCCAATCTCTCTTACCCTCAAGGAGAAGAGACTATCTGAAATAGGTATATGACAAAGTAATGTTATCATTTTAACAGCATTAATACAGCCAACCAAAGACAGTCAACAGGGCCCATCTAGTAAAAGATTGCTTCACAAAAACAAATAAGGGAGCAAAATTTAATTTAACCAAATCTTTAAAATTTCTGGTGATTTTAACACCTAAATAAATAAAATGCTCTTTAACAATCTTAAATGGTGGAGGAGTCACGTGATGGAGTAGTGGGCGGTCAGGGAATTCCAGCCCTCTCCGGAAAAGTTGAAAAAAAAACACACAAAACACAAAGGTACAAGATTAAAATTTACAATAAACTAAAAATAAAGGTGAGAAGAAAATGGCAGCGAAGAGAGAAAAGTCAAAAACAACGGGAAGAAAAGAGGAAGAAAGAATGTCGGAAGAAGAAGGTGAAGGCCTTACCTGTCCGAAGAGGCCCGCCGCAGAGAGAGAGAAGCCCGCTCCCTCAGGTCGGTGGAAGTCCCAAGCTCGGGACTACAAAAATGGCTCGCGGAGCTGAGTAAAAGTGCGCAATGCGCATGAAAAAAAAACACACTGACGGGAGGGGGGAACATTTGCGGAGTCGATCTCCACAGCTGAGAGAGACTCCTGCAACACAGCAACAGGTGCAGAACAGAGACAATAATGACAACAAGAAAGAAGAGGGTAAAAAGAAAACAAGGAAACAACAGATGGTCAACCCAGAGGAAGAAGAAGAAGAAGAGAAAGAAGTGGAAGAAGAAGAGAAAAGCAAGACAATGGATGAACCTTTTTTTAAAGAATATATGGAATCAGTGAAAGAATGACAATTACAAGAATTTGATGAGATAAAAAGAAGAATAAAAACGCAGAAGAAAGAATAAATAAAATGGAAGTGGCCATATCAGAATTGGCAAAAAGAGTGGAAAATATGGAAAAATGTGAAACATTTGTAGACATGGAAGTAAAATACTTAAAAGAGAAATTAGAAGAATCTAATAAAAAAGTTAAAGAGGCACATGAGCTGTTAGCTCAGAAGATAGATATAATGGAAAACTATAATAGAAGAAATAATATAAAGATAGTGGGCCTTAAGGAAGATGAAGAAGGCAAGAATATGAGAGAATTTATAAAAGATTGGATCCCCAGGGTCCTAGGACGACCAGAATTACAGGAATAAATGGAAATAGAGAGGGCACATAGAACACTAGCCCCGAAACCACAGCTGCAGCAAAAACCAAGATCCATTTTAGTAAAATTCTTAAGATATACAACAAGAGAAAATATATTGGAGAAAGCAATGAAGAAAGTAACAGAAGACAAAAAGCCACTGGAATATAAAGATCAAAATTTTTTTTTCTATCCAGACATCAGTTTTGAACTCCTGAAGAAGAGGAAGGAGTTCAATACAGCAAAAACGATCTTATGGAAAAAAGGATATAAATTTATGTTAAAGTACCCAGCGGTACTTAAAATAGTTATTCCAGGGCAACAAAACAGACTATTCTCGGATCCAGAGGAAGCAAGGAAATTTGCAGAACAACTACAAAACAAGCAGAGAGATGAGACATGTAATAAGAGTAAAAATGACCACGATCTATATGTATGTGTGTAAAGGGGTATATGTGTGTACATATATAGTGTGCATACATGAATGTATCCGTATTTAGAAGAAAATATATAGAGTATAGACAAGAATTAATAAGGGAGGGAAATGGAATAGAGGGAATAAGGAGGGAATTAAAAGAGTGACCTTTGTTACATATGAAAATTGAAATCTTTTCTGGGGGGGGCTGGGTGGGGAGGAGTTACGGTCACTGCAAAATCAGCTGACGTTTGCGAGTGAATTCGCAAATCCAAATGGAGAGGGGAGATGTGGTTGTCCGACAAGGGATAAAGGACAACTCAGGAGGGGGAGGGGAGAATGGGGTTAAAGAAGTTTTAAATAGGAGAATAATGAAAATGTTTGATGATTTAGAAATGTTGTCTTATAAAGTGTTCAAAACAAGAAAGCAGAAATGGATAAGAAGGAAAGGTGATGATGGAGAAACGGAAAGGGAAGATAAACAAAGTATAAAATGGCAACGCTGAACTATATGACTTTAAATATTAACGGAATACATAACCAAATTAAAAGGAAGAAACTGCTAAATTTACTGAAAAAAGAAAAAATTGATATTGCATTTCTGCAAGAAACACATTTAACTGAATTGGAGCACAAGAAATTAAAGAGAGATTGGGTAGGACATGTAACAGCAGCGTCATATAATTCAAACGCAAGAGGAGTAGCTATATTAATTAGTAAAAATGTGCCAATTAAAATAGAAGAGGAAATAATAGATCCAGCAGGGAGATATGTAATGATAAAATGTCAGATATATTCGGAGTTTTGGAATCTACTCAATGTATATTCACCTAACGAAGAAGATCAAAAGTTTATGCAAGATATTTTTTTGAAGATAGCAGATATGCAAGGGAACATATTAATAGGAGGGGATTTCAACCTGAATTTGGATTCAAACATGGACAAAACTGGGAAAAAAATTAACAGAAAGAACAAAGTAACCAAATTCATAATTAAATCGATGGAAGAAATGCAACTTTTGGATATATGGAGGAAACAACACCCAAATGAAAAGGAATATTCATGTTACTCGGCTAGACATAAAACATACTCAAGAATAGACCTATTTTTGTTATCAGCTCGTATGCAAGATAGAGTAAGAAAAACAGAATATAAAGCTAGAATATTATCGGACCATTCACCCTTGATATTGACAATAGAGTTAGAGGACAGCCCTCCAAGAATGTACAGATGGAGATTAAACTCCATGCTACTTAAAAGGCAGGATTTTAGAGAATTCATTGAAAGACAAATTAAAATGTATTTTGAAATAAATATGAAATCAGTGAAAGATAAGTTTATACTATGGGATGCAATGAAAGCATTCATCAGAAGGCAAATAATAAGTTATGTAACCAAGATGAAGAAGGACTATAATCAGTAAACAGAGCAGTTGGAAAGGGAAATAGTAAATATAGAAAAAGAATTAGCAATGAAGGAAGATACAACTAAAAGAAGATAAGTGGCAGATAAAAAAATAAAATATGAAACACTACAAACGTATAAGGTGGAGAAGAACATAATGAAGACAAAACAGAAATATTATGAACTAGGGGAAAAAACGCACAAAATTCTAGCTTGGCAGCTTAAGACAGAACAAGCTAAGAAAATGGTATTGGCATCAAGGAAAAAAGACAAACAAATCACATATAATCCAACGGAGATCAAGGAAAACTTTAGAGAATTCTATGAACAATTATACCAAACTGAAAATGAAGGGAAAGAAGGGAAAATAGATGAATTTTTAACTAAAATTGAACTACCAAAATTACAAATAGAGGAACAAAATAAATTAACAGAACCATTTGAAATAGTAGAAATACAAGAGATAATAAAAAAATTACCAAATAATAAAATACCAGGAGAGGATGGATTCCCAATAGAATTCTATAAAACATTTAAAGATTTATTAATTCCTCCCCTCCTGGAAGTAATCAACCAGATTGATAAAACACAAAGCTTACCAGATTCATGTAAAACAGCAATAATTACAGTAATACTAAAACAAGGGAAAGATCCACTCGCACCAGCATCATATAGACCAATATCATTACTTAACACAGATTATAAGATAATAGCTAAACTATTAGCAAACAGATTGGCAGAGTATGTACCTAAAATGGTAAATCTAGACCAAACTGGATTTATTAAAAAAAGACGCACAACAGACAATATTTGTAAATTTATTAACTTAATTCATGCAGTAGAAGGGAGTAAAGCGCCAACAGTAGCAGTTGCTTTAGACGCAGAGAAGGCCTTTGACAGAGTAGAATGGAATTATTTACTTAAAGTATTGCAAAAATTCAGTTTACCAGAGAAGTATATTAATTGGATTAAAGCATTATATAAGGGGCCATTGGCGAAAGTGACAGTAAATGGATATATATCAAAGCAATTTAACTTAAGCAGGTCAACACGGCAGGGCTGCCCACAAACACCCTTATTGTTCGCGTTAGCTATAGAACCACTAGCAGAATTGATAAGAACAGAAAATAAAATAAAAGGGATAAAAATAAAAGACAAGGAATATAAAATCAGTTTATTTGCGGATGATGTTATAGCATACTTAACAGAACCAGAATTATCAATAAAAGAATTATATAAGAAATTGAAGTAATATGGACAAATGTCAGGTTACAAAATTAACGTAAATAAAAGTGAAGCAATGCCAATGAATAATGCGGATTTCTCAAAATTTAAGAAGGAATCACCATTCAGATGGCAAATGCAAGCAATATGATACCTAGGTATACAAATAAATAAAATTCTCAGCCATCTATATAAACTCAATTATTATCCACTAATGAAAAAATTACAGGACGATTTAGAGCATTGGAAAGATTTACCATTAACACTAATAGGAAGGATAAACTGTATTAAAATGAACATTTTCCCAAGGATATTATACCTATTTCAGGCATTGCCAATACACTTGACAGAGAAATTCTTCAAGGAGTTAAAGAACATAATAAGGAAATTTTTATGGAAAGGTGGGAAACCGAGGATAGCACTAGATAAATTAACAGAATGGTATAAACAAGAAGGCTTAAAACTGCCAAACTTTAAATATTATTATAGAGCCGCACAATTAAGATACCTATCAGATTTTTATCAAACAAGGGAAAAGCCAGATTGGACTAGATTAGGAGTAGATAAAATAGGGGAAAAGATACCTGAACACATATTATATAAATGGGATGAAAAATTGGTACAACGTAGGAGTTCTCCAGTATTACATCATCTACTCAATATTTGGAAAAAAGATTCATGTAGAAAGAAATAAAACAAATTACCAATTACCAAAACTAATATTGACGCAAAATAAGTTACTCCCTTTTACAATAGATAAACTTTCCTTTAGAGAATGGGAGAAAAAAGGAATCAAAAGAATAGAAAATTGTTTTTCAGGAAATAGATTATTATCCTTTGAACAAATGAAGGATAAATACAATATAACTCAAGATACAGTGCTGGCATATTACCAATTGAGATCCTACTTGAAGGACAAATTAGGAAGCAGTCTGAGATTACCAGAGGGAAGTAACTTTGAATATGTGATTACAGATACAATGATAATCAAAAGATTTATAACAAATATGTATATTAAACTGCAAGAAAAGTAGAATGAGGAAACAAATGGTAAAACTAAACAAAAATGGGAACAAGGTTTATATATAAAAATAAAAAAGGAAACATGGGAGAAGTTATGTTCTGGAACGATGAGAAATACAATAAATACGAGGTTACGTATGATACAATATAACTGGATACACAGGCTATACATTACACCTCAAAAGTTAAATAAATGGGACCCAACAGTATCTGACAGATGTTTTCGATGTAAAAGAGAAATGGGAACAACAATTCATGCAATCTGGGCATGTGAGAAAGTTGAAAAATTTTGGGAAGATCTAAACCATATATTAAATAAAATTACAGAAAACAATATACCAAAAAATCCAGAGATCTTCCTCCTAAGTAACATAAAGAACAAAGAATTTGGAATTGATTTGGATGGTGCACAAAAAAGATTTGTTATGATAGCTCTAGCCGTAGCAAAAAAATGTATTATGTCAACTGGAAATTGGAAGATAATTTCAAAAAAAAAACAATGGTATATAGAAATGAATAAATGTATTCCATTAGAAAAAATAACATATAGTTTAAGAAATAATATTGAAATATTTGAACAAATATGGGAGCCTTACATGAAACACAATAGAGAAAACCTACTGGGGACATTCACTACCTAAATTAATGAAAGGAGAAGGAAATGAAAAGAATTGACTCAGTGGAATTTCTTGTTTATTTTTATTGAATGACAACATTGTTTGAATGGTTTAATGTATCTTACATTTTGTACTTTAAATGTATGAGGGTGGAGGTAGGGAGGGAGGGATGGGAGGAGGGAGGGGGGGAGAAAATGGTACTGTATATATTTGAAAAGGAAAATGTATGTATCTTGGTCAATGTGGTTTATGGTGTGAAAAATTTAAAAAAAATTAAAAAAAAGAGACTATACACATCTACTCTATCTATTTCCTTCATAAATTTATATACCTCTATCAAATCGCCTCTCAACCTTCTGCATTCCAATGAATAAAGACCCAGTCTACTCAAACTTTCTCCGTATTCTACATACTGCAATCCAGGAAACATTTTAGTAAATCTTCTCTGCACCCTCTCTACCTTATTGATATCCTTCCTATAATTTGGAGACAAGAACTGCACACAATATTCCAAACCTGGCCTCAACATTTCCTCCCACCTCCTATATTCTATGCTACGATTTATAAGGCCACCATACCAAAAGCCTTATTCACCAGCCTATCTACATGAGTCGCCACCCTCAAAGAACGCTGAACCGTTATTCCAAGATCTCTTGGTTCTTCTGCATTCATCAACACCCCCTCCCCTTCACTTCATTTTGTGTATTTTTCCCAAAATGAAGTACATCTCTCTTCTCTACATTAAACTCCATCTGCCACCATTCAGCCCACTCTTCTAAGCCGTCCAAATCCTTCTGCAGTCCACAAAAACCCTCCTCACTATCCACAACACCCCCACTTTTGTATCATCCACATATTTACTACCCAATTTACCACGCCATCATCCAAATCATTCATGTAAATGATGAACAATAAAGGACACAAAACCGATCCCTGAGGCACACCGCTGGTCACTGACTTCCATCCTCATAGACAGTTGTCCACCATGACTCTCTGGTGCCCATCTGACTACCTCAACATCTATCCCTAGTGACTGAACCTACCTCACCATGTGGAACCTTATCGAAAGCCTTACTGAAATCTAAACAGACCACGTCTACTGCTCTACCTTCATCAACTTTTCTATTCACTTCCTCAAAAAATTCAACAAGATTTGTCAAACATGACTTCCCATCACAAACCCATGTTGGATGGCGCTGATCAATCCCTGCCCCTCTCGATACTTATACATATTATCCCTAAAAATACTTTCCATTAGTTTACCCACCACCAATGTCAAAATTACTGGCCAATAATTGCTGGGCCTACACCTTAAGCCCTTTTTAAACAGAGGAACCACATTTGCAACACGCCAATCCCACGGCACCACACCCTCCTCCAGTGACTGTGGAAAAATCACTATCAGAGCCTTTGCTATTTCCTCCCTGACTTCCCTTAAGGTCCTGGGGAAAATTCCATCGGAATCTGGAGACCTATCCAGCTTTATATACCTCAGAAGTTCGAACACCCCCTCTTTGCTGATCCCTATGTTTTCCATAACTACCCCTTTTGCCTCACTTATCCTACACAATTCCATAGCCCTTTCCCTAGTGAATACCGATGAGAAGAACTCATTCAATATCTCTCTAATCTCATTTGGCTCCTTACATGCTCCGATTCTCCAGTGGACCAATTCTATCCTTCACTCTCCTTTTGCTATTCACATAGCATAAACCCTTCGGATTTACTTTCACTCTATTTGCTTTTCCCACCTTGTACCTTCTTTTCGCTTTCCTAATTTCCTTCTTAAGCTTCTTTCTACAATCTCTGTATCTTTCAAGCATCTCGTCCATCTCTTGCTTCCCGTATTTAATGTAAGCCTCCCTCTTGACTTGAACCAACTTCCTAATCTCTCTTGAAAACCACAGCTCTCTTGAACATCTGGCCCTGTCTTCTATCCTTACAGGAACATAAAGATTCTACACCTTCAAAATCTCACTTTTAAATGTCCTCCAATTCTCCTCCACCTCCTTCACAAAAAAAACAAATCAGCCCAAACCACACCCTCCAAATCCCTTCTCATTTCATCAAATCTGGCTTTCCCCCACTCAAAGACCTTCATCATCGGACCAGACCTATCCCTTTCCATAATTACGTGGAAACTAATGGTACCATGATCACTGGATCCAAAGTGCTCCCCAACAGTAGGTCCAACACTCCCCCCTCTCTCGTGGATACCTCAACATATTGCTGCATCAAGCTATCCTGCACACATTTGACAAATTCTAAGCCACCCAGGCCTTTCACTGATGGCGTCTCCCAATCTATATTAGGAAAATTAAAATCCCCAACTAACACAACTCTGTGCTTATTGCACACCTCAGCTATTTCCTTCCACATTTGCTCCTCTAGTTCTCACTCCCCACTAGGTGGTCTATAATACACCCCTATAATTGTAACCTCACTTTTTCTATGTTTTCATTCCACCCACACCGCCTCCCTCGACGAGCCCTTCAATCTATCACGCCTCACCACTGCTGTAATATTTTCCCTGACAAGTAATGCCACACACCCCCTTAACCCTCCCCCCACCTTACCCCTCCAATTCTCTCACATCTAAAGCAGCAAAATCCTGGAATATATAAGTGCCAATCACATCCCTCATACAAACACATCTCACTAATATCCACCACATCATATTGCCAAGTGTCTATCCCACCTTCAGCTCATCCACCTTACTTTTGATAGAGTTGAATGGAGATACTTGTTTGAAATTTTGGAAAGGTTCAATTTTGGTTTTGGACTGAATTCCTGCATTAAGTTACTTTATTTTAAACCAACTGCAGTAGTTATTACGAATGATCTCAAATCTTCCCCACTCACATTGTTTCGATGTACTAGACAAGGCCGTCCCCTCACACTTCACTTTTTAATCTGGTGTTAGAACCCCTTGCAATTGCACTCCGTAATTCAAATGAGATTCAAGGAAGAGATGAAGGACATCGTCTCTCTAGATGCAGATGATCTTCTAGTCTCTATTTGAGATCCTGCTCGTTCTATCCCTGCGATGCTCGCTTTACTATCACATTTTGGGAGGGTTTTCTGGATATAAACTACATTTTCATCAAACTGAATTATTCCCAATCAACTCACATGATCCTATTTATGACAATATACCATTTAAGATTGTTAAAGAGTATAGTACATACTTAGGTGTTAAAATCACCAGGAAATTTAAAGATTCGTTTAAATTAAAATTTGCTCCTTTATTCACTTTTGTGAAGCAATCTTTTACTCGATGGGCCCTGTTGACTTTGTCTTTGGTTGGCCGTATTAATGCTGTTAAAATGATAACATTACTTTGTCATATACCTATTTCAGCTGTACCAATTTTTATTCCGAAATCTTAATTTGATGATATTGATTTGAAGAATTAATCTTTGATGACTAATGAAACTGATGGGCTTTTATTAACTATAGACTGGAACAGCCGTCAACCTCATTGACTGATCAAGGCAAACAAAGAATTATGGGTAGGATCGGTCTCAGGAGGCATTTCCTGTCAGCAGCACCCAATCACAGCACGACAGCGGTTTACCACACTATTATATTTGGAATGGTGAGGGCATCAGACTGAATCAGCTTCACTTCCAGAAACCTAAGAAGGAGGGAGGTCTGGCCTTACGGAATTTGAGATTTTGCAATCGGGCACTTAATATTCGCTGTATGATTTTTTGGGTTTATGACTTGGATAAATTTGATCGTCCACTCTGGGTAGATTTGGAATTGAAATCTGTCCAGAATAATTCCTTAGCTTCTTTTTAGTGTCAGCGTTACCTTTTAGACGACCTCAGATCAGTAAGTAGATTTCCAAACCCGTGTCCTCTTGTTGCGATAATTCCCATCTTGGGAAAAACCTTCTCACTATTCACATCATCAATGTCTATCATCATCTTAAACACCTCCATCAGGTCCTCTCATCCTCTGTCAGTCCAAGGTGAAAAGCCCGAATTGACTCACCTGCTTTCATTAGGCATGCTCTCTAAATCAGGGAACATCCTTGGAAATCTCCTCTGCACCCTTTCTATGGTTTCCACATCCTTCCAGTAGTGAGGTGACCAGAATTGAGCACTCTACTCCAACTGGGGTCTGACCATGGCCCTATATCACTGCAACATTACGTCGTGGCTCCTAAATCCAATTCCACGATTAATCAAGGCCAATACACTGATCAGCTTCTTAATCACAAAATCAACCTGCTCAGCTGCTTGAGTCTCCTATGGACTCGGACGTCAAGATCCCTCTCATCCTCTATCCTGCCAAGAGTCTTCCCATGAAAACTATATTCTGCCATCCTTTAACAAACTGTTTAAAGACAGCTCGGAGGAGTTGGTAGCAGGACTAGGCAGCAGTACCATGTGGGAGAGCACTGTGTCTCCACTGGCTGAACACGCTGGATTTGTACAAGTGACAACGCTGCCATTTCTCAACACAGTTTGCCAGTGATATCTGATCCCAAGAGACAAGGGATAGACACTGTAGAGAGCTGATAGTGAAATCAGTGGCCAAACCTAGTGGCTGAGGACATCAGCATATCTGGGGGCTGCACAGTTGGTATCTTGGGGCAGAAAGGGCGAGAGGAATATTATTCATCCTAGCTCTGCCTCTCAGAATCTTGTAGACCTCTATTAAGTCTCCTTTCATCCATCTTCACTCCAAAGAGAAAAGTGTCAGCTCTGGTTAAGACTTACTTTCCTATCCAGGCAAATTCCTGGGAACTCTGTTCTGCACCCTCTCCATAGCTTCCACATCCTTCCTATAATGGATGATGGTAGATGGGGAGAGAGGGGGTGGGACAGATGATGGATGGAATCTGCAGTTCTCTATCCTCACAGTCACATCAAAGTGAGGTGAATTACTCCCTGACCAACAGGTGATCTCTCTCGGACCAACAGGTGAATCGACCCTGACCTACGTGTGACCCCTGACCTACAGGTGACCCATGACTAATAGATGACCTCCTGACCAAAAGAAGACCTCTCCCTGACCCACAGGAGACCCCTCGACCACAGGTAACACCTTCCTAACCAACAAATGACCCCCTGACTAACAGGTGACTTGACCAACAAGTGACCACTGCTTGACCAACATATGACCCTGACCAACAGGTGATGTCTCCCTGACTAACATGTAGACTCCTTCCTGACCAATGTAGACTCCTTCCTAACCAACAAGTGACTCTCTCTGACCAATGGATCACCCCAGGCTAACAGGTGACACCTGACTAACAGTTGATTCCTGAACAAGATGACCCCTGACCAAAAGCTGACCTTGAACAACAGCTGATGTCTGACCAACAGGTGACCCTTAACAAACAGGAGACCTCTCCCTGACCAACAGTTCATTTCTCCCTCATCAACATCTGACCACTGACCAACAGTTGACACTTGACCCATTGGTAACCCTTGGTCAATATGTGGTCCCTCTCTCATGTATAAAAACACCTGACCTTCTCCAGCAAACCATCAAAATCCGTCTGCCGGTTCATCAGTTGTTTTTAGGTAAGCAAGAACCCTTTAATGACTTTTTCGTGCACTCTTCAAAGGCCTTGCAAAAGGAATCAAGAGACAGTATGTCTCTTGCTGTTGCTTTAAAGACAATAGTCTATTCAACCTTAACGTCAATTCAGTTAACACCAACTTGTGAAATCTCCAGTGCTGTTCTTTACAACTTCTGCAAAGTCACTGTGGATATAAATTCTTCAGTATTTCAAATAAGATCTGCTTTAAAGTTTGTGTATGTACATAACCTGCTCTATGTTTCCCAATTTATCTCCCAAAAATATTGCTATATATTCTGTCACATGCCCAACAGGAGATCTCTCTCTGACCAATAGGTGACCACTATATGCAGGCCATTTGAGTCCACATTGGTCGCCAGGGTTAACTGGCCCAACCTGTCACCCATCCCTTTTACAGTCACAATGGACTACCTAAAGGTACTGGGGATCTGGTTTGGAGGGGTTGAGGCATGCACTAAGAATTGAACAGAGCAATCATTAAGGTCCTCCAAAAATGGTCATTGTGACTTTTGACCAACAGGTGACTTCTCCCTGACCAATATGTGACCCTTGACCAACAGATAACCCCTGACCAAGTGATCCACTGCATAACCAAGAGAAAACCTTTCCCTCACCCAAACAGGGCCCCTGTCCAACAGGTGACTATGACCTGCCAACAGGTGATGCCGGATCCACCTTTGAGCCTGCCCTGACCCACAAGTGGCCCATAACCAACAGGTGACTCCTGATCCACAAAAGACATCTTGCTGACCCACAGGTGGCCCTGACCCACAGGTGATTCCTTCCTGATCAATAGATGAATCCTTCCTGACTAACACGTGACTTTTCACCAAACAGAATTCTACCTGGCCAAAAGGTGACCCCTGACCTACAGGTCACCTCCTCCTGACCAGCAGGTAACCCTTGACCAACAGGTAACTAACTACTCCTTGACCAACACATGCCCTGTCCTGACCTAGATGTCCACTTGACCAACAGATGACCTCTCCCTAACCAATTCGTGACCATTGTCCAGCAGGTGAAAACCTGACCAACTGGCAACCACTCTCTGAATAACAGGTTACCCCTGATGAACAGATCACCTCTCCCTGACCAACAGGTGACTTCGGAACAACGGGTGACCCCTGAACAACACATGACATCTGAATAACACGTCCCCTTCAAAAACACACTGGGGTGTAGGTCAATGGGGTGTAAGGACTTGTAGGACCGAATTGGTGGCCTGTTACAGTGCTGTTTGTCTAATTATAAAAATTAAAGAAAAACAGGTGACCCCCTCCCCAAGAGTTAACTCTCCCTGAGCAACAGAGTGAGGAGTCTGAGGAAATTTGAGATGTCACCAAAGACTTGCCAATTTCTACCGGTTGCATCGCCTGAGCTGCCAATACACAAGACAAGAAAAGGCAGCAGAATGTTGTGAACTCAGCCAGTGCCACCATGGGCATTAGTCCCCACTCCATCGAGGACATCTACAAGAGACGGTGTCTCAAGAAACCAGCCACTATCCTCAAGGACCCCCACCCCAGCCTGTGTCATCTTCTCACTGCTACCAATGGGACGGAGGTACAGAAGCCTGATGAACACCCAACAGCACAAGGACAGCTTCTTCCCCTCTGCCCACAAGAGCCCGATAGCTATTTAATTAACACTGTTCTGGAAGCTTGGGGTGGGGGGAGGGGGTGTCAGGCAGAAGGTTTGTGAACTACGACCACCTGCAACCTTGAGGCATGGCCTTGTGACCCTCGCTCTGCCAGTGCTGTCAGGCATGGGGTTGGCCATGGTTGGAGCATGCTGGGAGCAGCACCGTGCATGCTGAGAGCAGTGCCAGGCATTCTAAGGGCAACAAAGTGCCGACTGTGATGGCTATTTTTGTGAGAACAGCCTTCTACTCAAAACAGAGATGCTGCATGAGGGAGAGTTGAATGTTGAAGAGGTTTGTCAGTTGTCACCTCAGTGGCTGGCATATTCAAAGTGTTTTATTCTGTGTAACAAGGCAATAAACTGATAACATCTATGAAGAAGGCAACAGTATTGCGAGCCTGCATCATTTCAAAGCCTCTGGTTCCTTCTGGCTGCCTTGCCGACTCCTGATACATATTTTTACAGGATGCAACTTCATCCACTTCTGAGTGGTTCCCTCAATTCCAGATCTCTCAAGGTTGCCCTTGCAGGTTGATAGGATCGTTCAGAAGGCTTATGGTATTCTGGCCTTCATTAGTTGGAGATTGAGCTCAAGAGTTGAGAGGTCACGTTACAGCTAGAGAAAACTGGTTAGACCACAATTAGAATATTGTGTTCAGTTCTGGTTTCCTTATTACTGGAAGCTTTGGAGAGGGTAAATGTAAATGTTTCACTATCATCATGTAACACTACATTTAGAATGTAACATACATGAAATTCTTTAACTTTTTTCTACCGGAAGGCGGACAGAGTGTTGCCCATTTCTCCAGCGCCTCTTAGAATCCTACAGCACCGGGTGTCCCTAGGCAGTCTCCCCTCCAAGTCCTGACCAGTCCTGAGCCTGCTTCGCTTCCAAGATCAGGCAATCTCAGGCATATTCAGGTTATTAGGGTGCAGAGAAGATTTATAGGAGGTTGCCTGAACTGAAAAATGAGGCAAGCTTAACAGAGCTAGGGCTTTTCCCTTTGGAGTGAAGAAGGATAAGTGGTGACAATAGAGTCCTACAAGATTATGAGGGCATTGGTAGGGTGGACAGGTGGCAACATTTTCCTGGGGTGAGAGGAGCAAATACCAGAAGACAGAGAGGTGTTAATGAGACTCTTTCTCAGAAAGGATGTGATGTTGTTGGAGATGGTGCAGAGATTTACTACGATGATTCCTGGAATGCAGGGGCTGGCGTATGAGGAACATTTGGCACCACAAGGGTTGTATACGTTGGAGTATAGGTGAATCTCATAGAGATCTTTTGAATATTGAAAGATTTTGACAGAGATGTTTCCCTTGATAGGTGAATTGAGGACAAGGGTCATCGTCTTAAAATTAGAAATTATTCATAGAGGAGGAACTTCTTTCGTCAGAGGGTCGTGGATCTGTGGAAGTCACAGCCGCACAAGGCAGTGGAGGCCAGATCACGAGGAGAATTTAAATAGGAAATAGATAAGTATCTCATTAGTAAGGGTATCAAGGGACCTGGGGAAAAGGCTGGAAATCAGGAGTTCAGCTGAGTGTAAGTCATGGAACAGACTCGATGGGCCTAATGATCTGCTTCTGTCCCTTTACATTGTGATCAGATTTCCGAATGTTCAACAAACCATAGACACGATCTCATATTCTCTTCTTTTGAAAATGTAATTTATAGCAATATTTGCACCTATGATACTGCTGTGGAACAATAAATTGAGTGAAATGTTCATGAGAATAAATTCGGATCTGGATTCTGCATTGTTCCAAAACAAGGTCTAATTAATAGAGTAGAGATACATGCTCCATTTGTGTCTGGTGGACTTTGCTTATTGTTGTACACTACTCTGATCTCAAATGATGGATGCCAGTGTAAGTTTGTTGTCTGTCTCAGTTGCTATTGTATGTGTGTCGTCAACTTCCAAAATGGCTATCCCCATGGTTTGCACGCAGTCGCCGTTGGAGTTGACGTTAACCCTATCCGTCGTGCTCGGGCCCCCACTATGCTATTTTCCACGACTAGAAATGGGGCCAGAGGTGACACAGTCCAAGTTGGCGATGGCCGTTGTTCACATGAAGCACTGGAAGGGTAAGATCTGGCCTTACGCACTTATGCTTAGGGTCCCTTTCTTCCGCAGCTGAAACTGGCTGCGCTTCTGGCATGTCAGCTCTTTCATGGATGCTTTATCTGGGAGTGAGGTGGGTAGAAGTTGGGGAATATCTTTGATAGGGTTAGACCATAAGATTTAATGCATGCAGTTACCAGATTCTGGAGTTCTGTTTTGATTTTCAGAGAGATTTTGTGACCCTTTTGGCTGTGAAGTTCCTGCTGCATTTCAGTCAATGGAAATCATTTCTAGACTGGACTGGGGCTGTGCCAACAGAGAGGCTGGGTCGAGAGGAACTGTTCGCCCTGGAATGACAGAGGCTGGGGGGTGACTTGAGAGAGGCTTAGAAAATAGAAAGGACATGTGCCAAGCATAGAGAAATGTAATGTATTAATATGAACGTTACAGTCTGGTGTCCCATGACACACTTGACTCCAATCACACCCAATTAACCTGCCAACCCTGTATGTTTCGAAGGCTGGGCGGAAACCGGAGCACCTGGCAAAAAGTCACACAGGTCATGGGGAGAAAGTACAAACCCTTCACAGCCCAACCAGGGGACACAACACAAACTCTGCCCACGTCACTCTTCACTCTGTCCTTTCATTTACACTTGTGGCTGCTCTCACTCAATCCCTCTGTTCATTAAACAGTTCTCCTGTCCCATTTCAGATTCAAGATTCCTTTGTTGTAATATGGCACGAGATTTGCTTTAATCTGTCCTAATTCGCAGAACAGCAGTAATCATCAAGAATCCGCACCACCCAGCATACGCTCTTTTCTCGCTGCTACCATCAGGAAAGAGGTATTGGTGGCACAAGCCCCACACCACCAGGTTCAGGAACAGCTGCTCCCCCTCCACTATCAGACTCCTCAACGACAAACTCAATCAGGGACTCATTTAAGAATTCTTAATTGTGCACTTTATTGAGTTTTTCTTTTATTCTCTCTGGATTGCAGTTTGTTTACATTTATTATTTGCTTACAGTTAGAAACATAGAACACTGCAGCACAGAAAACAGGCTGTTCAGCCCTTCTAGTCTGTTCCAAAATATTATTCTGCTAGTCCCATTGACCTGCACCCAGTCCATAACCCTCCAGATCTCTCCCATCTGTGAATCTATTCAATTTATTCAAGAGTGAGCAGGCATTCACCATGACAGATGGCATTTCATTCCACACTCCCATCATTTTCTGAGTTCCCCCTAATGTTCCCCCAATTCCTTTCTCCTTTCACCCTAAAGCCATGTCTTCTCCTAATCTGTGGAAAGAGCCGACTCTCATTTACTGTCTATTCCCCAGAATTTTGTAAACCTCGATCAAATCTCTCCTCGTTCTTCGACGCTACAAGCAATAAAGTCCTAACCTGTTTAATCTTTCCCTATAACTCAACTCCTGAAGACCTGGAAACGTCCTAGTAAATCTTCTCTGCCCTCTTTCAATCTTACTGATATCCTTCCTGTAGTTAGACGACCCAGAACTGCACACAGTACTCCAGATTTGACCTCACCAACATATTATACAACCTCATCATAACTTCCCAACTCCTCTATCGATACTTTGATTTATGAAGGCCAAGAATGCCAAAACTTTCTTTGCAACCTTTAGTTCTTTACATGAGAACATTGAGTCCAGTTGTGTTTGCACGACCAATAAGTGGTAATTCTGCCTGACCCACAAAAAAAATGATCTGAGGGTTGTATGTGATGTCAAAAAGGGTTCAAGGAGGAAGCCTGGCAACTATCGGCCTGTAAGTTTGACGTCTGTGGTAGGTAAATTAATGGAGAAAATTCTTAGAGATAGTACTTATAAACATCTGGATAGACAGGGTCTGATCAGGAGCACTCAACATGGATTTGTGGGAGGAAGGTCATGTTTGACCAATCTGATTGAATTTTTTGAAGAGGTGACTGGGAATGTGGATGAGGGTAGCGCAGTGGATGTTGTCTATATGGACTTCAGTAAGGCCTTCGATAAGGTACCACATGGAAGGTTAGTTAGGAAGGTGCAGTCTTTAGGTATAAATTTTGAGATAGTCAAATGGATTGAACATTGGCTGAAAGGGAGAGGCCAGAGAGTGGTAGTGGATAATTGTCTGTCAGGTTGGAGGCCAGTGACCAGTGGTGTGCCTCAAGGATCTGTATTGGGCCCATTGTTGTTCGTTATATACATTAATGATCTAGATGATGGGGTGGTGAATTGGATTAGTAAATATGCAGACGATACTAAGATAGGTGGAATAGTGGATAATGAAGAAGGTTTTCAAGGATTGCAGAGGGATTTGGGCTGCTTAGAAAAGTGGGCTGAAAAATGGCAGATGGAATTTAATGCTGATAAGTGTGAGGTGCTTCATTTTGGTAAGAAGAATCAGAATAGGACATATGTGGTAAATGGGAGAGCATTGAGGAATACAGAAGAGCAGAAAGATTTAGGAGTGACGGTACATCGTTCCCTGAAGGTAGAAACTCACGTGAATAGGGTGGTGAAGAATGCTTTTAGTATGCTGGCCTTTATCAATCATTGCATGGAATATAGGAGTTGGGAGGTGATGTTGAGATTGTATAAGACGTTGGTGCGGCCTAATTTGGAGTTCTGTGTGCAGTTCTGGTCGCCTAATTATTTTCTTTCTTCTTTCTTTGGCTTGGCTTCGCGGACGAAGATTTATGGAGGGGGTAAAAAGTCCACGTCAGCTGCAGGCTCGTTTGTGGCTGACCAGTCCGATGCGGGACAGGCAGACACGATTGCAGCGGTTGCAAGGGAAAATTGGTTGGTTGGGGTTGGGTGTTGGGTTTTTCCTCCTTTGCCTTTTGTCAGTGAGGTGGGCTCTGCGGTCTTCTTCAAAGGAGGCTGCTGCCCGCCAAACTGTGAGGCGCCAAGATGCACGGTCCGAGGCGTTATCAGCCCACTGGCGGTGGTCAATGTGGCAGGCACCAAGAGATTTCTTTAGGCAGTCCTTGTACCTTTTCTTTGGTGCACCTCTGTCACGGTGGCCAGTGGAGAGCTCGCCATATAATACGATCTTGGGAAGGCGATGGTCCTCCATTCTGGAGACGTGACCCATCCAGCGCAGCTGGATCTTCAGCAGCGTGGACTCGATGCTGTCGACCTCTGCCATCTCGAGTACCTCGACGTTAGGGGTGTGAGCGCTCCAATGGATGTTGAGGATGGAGCGGAGACAACGCTGGTGGAAGCGTTCTAGGAGCCGTAGGTGGTGCCGGCAGAGGACCCATGATTCGGAGCCGAACAGGAGCGTGGGCATGACAACGGCTCTGTACACGCTCATAGGAAGGATATAAACAGAGTGGAGAGAGTGCAGAGAAGGTTTACCACAATGTTGCCTGGGTTTAAGCATTTGGAGTATGGGGAGAGATTGGACAGATTGGGTCTTTATTCTTTGGAGCGTAGAAGGTTGAGAGGGGATTTGATAGAAGTATTTAAGATTATGAAAGGGATAGACAGAATGGATGTGGATAGACTATTTCCGTTAAGAGGAGGAAAGTTTAAAACAAGAGGACATGAGTTAAGAATTAAGGGGCAGAGGTTTAGAGGTAACATGAGGGGGATCTTCTTTACTCAGAGAGTGGTAGCTGTGTGGAATGATCTTCCGGGAGAAATAGTGGCGGCGGAGTCAATTGTATTATTTAAGAAAAGGTTGGACAGGTATATGGATGAGAAGAAGATGGAGGGTTATGGGCATTGTGCAGGGAGGTGGGATTAGAAAGGGGTGTTTGGTTCGGTGCGGACTAGAAGGGCCTAATGGCCTGTTTCCGTGCTGTAATTGTTATGTTATGTTATGTTATGTTTTGTACTCGGACAATAATTCTGAAATCTGAATGTTCCTGACACTGGGGCTTTGAATTAAAGGAGAGGTTGGATAGACTGGGACTGTTCTCCTTCGAGTGTAGGAGGATGAGGGGGACCTCAGAGATCTTGAAATCTTATGTTAATTCACCTTTTTCCCCAACATGTAACACCAGAGGACATAGATTTAAATTGAGAGGGGAAAGATTTAAAAAGGACCTGAGGGGCATCATTTTCACCCAGAGGGCGGCGGGGCAAGTGGAACGAGCTGCCAGAGGAAGTGGTAAAGCCGGGGACTATTGTAATGTTTTAAGAACATTTACCCAGGTACAGATTCAGACGGATACGGGCTAAATGCAGGTGAATGGGACCAGTTGAAGAAGACAACTTGGGTTTCAGGGTCGAGCTGGTCTGAAGGGTCGGTCTCTGTGGATTACAATTCCACGAGTCTCTGATATCAGTGACTGTACAATCTCTTCCATAGAAAACTCCAGCAGAACAACAGGCCTTTTGGCCCTTTTAGTCTGTGCTGAACTATTATTTTATACAGATCAAACTGACCTGCACCTGGAACATAGCCCTCTCATCAAGGTACAAGCCCAAAGTTTTATTAACTATTAAAATCAAGCCGGCATTCACCACTTCAGCTGGCAGTTGGTTCCATTCTCCCACCACTCTCTGTGTGAAGAAGTTCCCCCCAAATGTTCCCTTTCTACATTTCACCTTTCATTCTTGACCCATGCCCTCTGGTTCTTATCTCACCTTAACTCAGTGGATAAAAAGCCTGCTTGCATTTGTTCCATCTACATCGCTCAGAATTCTGTGTCGATGTAAGCAGAACAGTGCAGCGGAAGCGTGCTGGGCCCACAACCCAGAGGGCGATGGATCTAGATATTCTTTGGGTGCCATGGTTGGCTTAGCAGTTATCACAACTCTTTTCATCGCCAGCGATTGGGCCCAGGGTTCCAATCACGTGCTATCTGCAAAAAGTTTATCCTGTGAGAGATGATGCTATATTTTATATTGGTTATAGATATGTTTTAAAATGAGATAAATTGTGGCAGGTTTTTTAGTATAGGTCACATACAAACACTTCAAAACAGATCTCATTTAAAATGCCAGAGCTCTGCTCAAGGCAGACAGTCCAGGCTTCGGGTGCCTTTGCAAAAACTTTGAAGAATGACTATAAGGATTTCACAAGTACGGGTTAATTCGAACTGCTGTGGAGTGATGGATTATTGTTTTGGAAAGCAGCAGATGAACAAACTCAGAGGATTAGCTCTGGTGCCGCAGTCTGAGTGCAGTTGGCTGTTCCCAGAGGGTAATGTGGTTTTCTCTGTGTGAGTGAGAGAGAGAGAGAGAGAGAGAGAGAGAGAGAGAGAGTTGAGTTCTCCAGATCTGCAGCAGCTGGGACTGGAACAGGACAAGGTGGCAGCTTGTGGAAATCCCCATTTGGAAGATGGGTTGGGAGTCCTGACTTCAGCCTGGTCAAAGCCCTTGTGGTCCACACAAGAGGCGATGTCTGGCTGTATAATGTTTCACTTGAAATAAGGGAAACATAAAAGGAACAGTGTGGTGACCTGTCTGATGATATGCTGCAGTAGCTAACTCGGCCACTAGGTGGCGTAGAGACTCGGCACCCGGCCTAATGACATCCATCTCTCTCTCTCTCCCCCTCCCTCTCTCTCATGACCCCCGGGACCACTGTAAACACAGCAAGCAGCCAACTAGATCTTTATGTGAGTGAAATCAAGCTGTGTGGCCCCAAACACTATTGTGCCTGTGTTTTCCTTTGGTGCATCCTGCCACAATTTTTTCCACTCACATAAAATTTGAGTGATCACACCCAAGCACGACGAGGAGATCGAGGAGGAGGTCAAGCCTTTCATGGTTCAGATGTGTGCGAGCCCCCCCCAAACCTGATGGACTTTGGCTCAGACACGGGGATGAGAGTGAGGACGGCAGACCCTCAGTGGACATCTACCAGGTAACGCCAGTCACCAGGGAGTCCCACATCCATCAGTGGAAGCGACAGTCCCCAGCCCCAGCACAATCGGAGCACTTAGAAATGAATCAACGGCAGCACTGGATGCTACGGCCGGAAAGCCTGGAACTAGACCCCTGAGACCCCTGCATACGCACGCATTTCAGTCGCTGCAGACATTGTTTCCTGAATCACAGTCACGTGCTGATGCCCACTGCCCACCCAGAAGACCTTTTCATGCAGCTGGTGGCCCAGCTGGGAGACCACCTGTACACATTAGTCCAGAACTGTGCCTCATACAGGGAGGCTATGGACATGCTCCAGTCCCACTATCTCCAAGGGGGAGGTGAAGTTCACACGAGACACTGTCTCCTGACCAGAAGACAGCAACCAGGGGAGTCCTTCTGGGATTTCATGCTCTCAGTAAGAGCCCCAGCACGGGCATACAACTTCTGTGCTAGAATACCACAGCAAATAGCACAGGACCTGATGAGGGACACTCTGGTGGCAGGGGTCCGGTCAAACAAAATCCGCCAGCGGCTATTAGAACAAAGCACGGTGTCCCTGGAAGAGACTGTTAGGGTGGCAAAGGCAATGGGAGATGGCTAGAAACAACCTTGGGGAATACCTTCCCAACCACAGCGCCAAGCACATCATTCCAACTCTGCTAGATTCGCTGACACCCCGCCAAGATCGGGCCGAGAATATGGAGATGACAACGGCTGCAGCAATGGCAGCTCAGCTAGATGTGACCTATAGATGCCAGTTCTGTGGCCAAAACCCCCACCCCTAGGACGCTGCCCAGCAATAGACGCGGACTGCTCGAAATGTAGAAAACAAACCCATTATGCTCGGGTCTGCAGGAGCCCATGGGCGACCACCAAGACACAATGTCATGTAAATAGGCGGCAGGATAGCTCTGGTTCTTCCCCAGGTCAGCCAGGAAGGAATGTCATGTGCACCCAGAGGGAGCAGCTACCTTGAACCTTGGATCCAGAGGAGGAACGCCACCAAGACGGAGATCTCGAGGAGACCGAGGAGAGCACAATGGATTCCCTGAGGATCAATCAGATGAGTCCACACAATTTGTCAGAGGCTATGGTCTCCGTGCGGCAGTGACTGTGACACGAGGTACAAAATGGGAAGATGGACTGCAGACTGAGTCTGATACTGTGACACGAGGTTCAGAGTGGGGAGCATGTTTAATGGTGATGTACGGCAATCTTTGCCAGATACTGTGACACCAAGTTTAGAGTGGGGAGAAGGGTCAACGGTGATGTACGACACCGGGTTCATAGTGGGGAGGTTTATCAGTGAAGTACGAGAAACTGGCATATACTGTGACACCAGGTTCAAAGTGGGCAGAAGGTTTAAAGGTGTTACACGATACATTTTTGCAAAACCAGTGACACCGGTTTGACAGTAGTGAGAAGGTTTAACAGTGATGTACGATAAACTGCAGCAGAAACTGTGATACCAGGATCGCAGTGGGAAGAAGGTTTAACGGTGATACAGGATACACTGTTGCAGAACCAGCGACACCGGTTTTACAGTGGGGAGAAGTTTTAACCGTGATGTATGGTAGACTGAGACGGATACTGTGAGACCAGGTACACATTAGTGAGACGGTTTCACAGTGAGGTTCAATGAACTGTGGCAGGTACTGTGACACCAGGTTCACAGTGCGGAGGAGATTTAAGGTGACACACGATACGTTGTTGCAGAAACGGAGACACGGAGTTAACAGTGGGGAGAAATTTTAATGGTGAATTTCGGGAGATTGAGGCAGATATTATTTCACCGGGTTCACAGTGCGGAGAAAGATTCACGGTGATGAATGGTAGAATGAGGCAGACACTGTGAAACCGGGTAAACAGTGGGGAGAGGATTTACCAGTGATATACAGTAGACTGAGGTAGATATTGTGACACCGTGTTCGGGAGAAGGTTTATCAGTGATGTAAGATAAACAGGGGCAGATACTGTGACAACAGGTTCACAGTGGGAAGGAGTTTTAACGGTGATACACAGGAGACTGAGGCAGATACTGTGAGACAAGATTCACAGTAGTGTGAAGGTTTAACAGTGATATACAATAAACTGTAAACCGAACACCCAACCCCAACCAACCAATTTTCCCCTGCAACCGGTGCAACCGTGTCTGCCTGTCCCGCATCGGACTTGTCAGCCACAAACGAGCCTGCAGCTGACGTGGACATTTACCCCCTCCATAAATCTTCGTCTGCGAAGCCAAGCGAAAGACAATAAACTGTGACATATACTGTAACACCGGGTTTGTAGAGGGTAGAAGTTTTATTTTTGATGTGACAGTCGATTGAGGCAAATAGTGTGACATCGGGTTCACAGAAGTGAGAAGGTATAACATTGCTGTTTGAGACACTATATCAGATATTGTGAAAACAGGTACACAGTGGAGAGAAGGTTTAATGGTGATATACGGTAGATTGAGACAGGTAATGTGACCCTGGGTTCACAGTAATGAAAGGTTTAATAGTAATTGACGAAAAACAGTGTCAGATACTATACACCCAGGTTCATGGTGGGGAGATGGTTAAATGGTGATGTACAGCAGACTGAGGCAGATACTGTTACACTGTGTTCACAGTGGGGAGAAGGTTTATCAGTGATGTGCAGTGGAGTGAGACAGAAACTGTGACACCGGGTTCAGAGCAATACAAAGGTGATGAACATAAAACTTTGGCATATACTGTGACACCAGGATCAAAGTGGGGACTAAGTTTAATGGTGATACACAGGAGACTGAGGCTGAAAGAGTTTACATCGGGTTCACAGTGGGGAGAGGGTTTAACGTTGTGTGCTGAGACAAATACTGTGACACCGGGTTCAGTGCAAAGAAAAGGTTTAACAGTGATGTACGATAAACTGTGGCAGATACTGTGAATCCAGTTTAAAATGGGGAGAAGGTTTATCAGTGATACAAAATAAACTCTGGCATATACACTTATACACGGTTCACAGTGAGTAGAAGCTTTAACAGTGATGTACGGTGGACTGTGATGGATACTGTGAAACCAGGTACACATTAGTGAGACGGTTTAACAGTGAGGTTCAATGAACTGTAGCAGGTACTGTGACACCGGGTTCACAGTGCAGAGGAGGTTTCAAGGTGACACGTGATACATTGTTGCAGATACAGAGACACAGACTTAACAGTGGGGAGATATTTTAATGGTGATTTTCGGGAGATTGAGGCAGATATTATTTCACCGGGTTCACAGTAGGGAGAAGTTTTAACGTGGTGTATGGTTGACTGAGGTAGATACTGTGACACCAGGTTCACAGTCGGGTGAAGGTTTAACGGTGATGTGCGGTAGAAAGAGGCAGATACTGTGAAACTGGGTAAACAGTGGGGAGAGGATTTAGCGGTGATATACAGTAGACTGAGGTAGATATTGTGACACCTTGTTCGGGAGAAGGTTTATCAGTAATGTAAGATAAACAGTGGCAGATACTGTGACAACAGGTTCACAGTGGGAAGGGTTTAACAGTGATACACAGGAGACTGAGGCAGATACTGAGACACTGGGTTCACAGTAGGGAGAAGGTTTAACAGTGATGTACAGTAAATGTTGGCAGATACCATGAAAATGAGTTCACAGAAGTGAGAAGGTTTAATAGTGATGTATGATTAACTGTGGCTGATACTGTGACACCAGGTTCAGAGTTGGGAGAAGGTTTAATGGTGATGTATGGCAGACTGAGGCAGAAACAGTTACATTGGGATCTCAGTGGGGTGAAGGTTTATCAGTGATGAATGATAAACTGTGGCAGAAACTCTGAAAACAAGTTTCCGGTGGAGATAAGGTTTAACGGTGATGTGAGATAAAGTGTGGCATATCCTGAGACACCAGGTTAACAGAGGTGAGAATGTTTAATGGTGATGTATGATTGACTTAGGCAGGTACTCAGACTCCGGGCTTACAGTAGTGAGAAGGTTTAACGGTGATGTACGGCAGACTGAGGAAGATACTGATACACTGGGTTCACAAGGCTGCACCATTTCATCGGATGCAAGGATCGACAACGAGATAGACAACAGACTCGCCAAGGCAAATAGTGCCTTTGGAAGACTACACAAAAGAATCTGGAAAAACAACCAACTGAAAAACCTCACAAAGATTAGTGTATACAGAGTCGTGGTCATACCCACACTCCTGTTTGGCTCTGAATCATGGGTCTTCTACCGGCGTCACCTACAACTCCTAGAACGCTTCCACCAGCGTTGTCTCCGCTCCATCCTCAACATTCATTGGAGCAAATTCATCTCCAACATCGAAGTACTCGAGATGGCAGAGGCCGACATCATCGAATCCACGCTGCTGAAGATCAAAGTGCGCTGGGTAGGTCACGTCTCCAGAATGGAGGACCATCGCCTTTCCAAGATCGTGTTATATGGCGAGCTCTCCACTGGCCACCAAAACAGAGGTGCAGCAAAGAAGAGGTACAAGGACTGCCCAAAGAAATCTGTTGGTGCCTGCCACATTGACCACCGCCAGTGAGCTGATATCGCCTCAAACCGTGCATCTTGGTGCCTCACAGTTCGGCGGGCAGCAACCTCCTTTGAAGAAGACTGCAGAGCCCACCTCACTGACAAAAGACAAAGGAGGAAAAACCCAACACCCAACCCCAACCAAGCTATTTTACCTTGCAACCGCTGCAACCATGTCTGCCTGTCCCGCATCGGACTTGTCAGCCACAAATGAGCCTGCAGCTGATGTGGACATTACCCCTTCATAAATCTTCATCCGCGAAGCCAAGCCGAAGAAGAAGACAATAAACTACAACAGATGCTGTGGCATCAGGTCAACAGTGGTGAAAAGGTTTAACAGTGATATACGATATAATGTGGCAAATATAATGTGGATTCACAGTTGAGAGATAAATCAACGATGATATACGGTAGACTGAGGCAGATACTGTGACGCAGTGTTCACAGTGGAGAGGTGGTTCATCAGTGATGTACGATATACTGTGGCAGATACTGTAACACTGAGTTCACAGCCATGAGAAAGGTTAACAGTGATGTAAAATAAACGACAGCAGATGCTGTGGCATCAGGTCAACAATGGGGAAAAGGTTTAATGGTGATGTACGATATAATGTGGCAAATACAGTGTCACTGGATTAACAGTTGAGAGATAGATCAACGGTGATGTACGGTAGACTGAGCCAGATACTGTGACACCAGTTACACAGTGGGGAGAAAGTTTAACAGTGATATACAGTAGACAGAGGCAGGTAATGTGACACCGTGTTCACAGTAGTGAGAAGGTTTAAGAGTGATGTACAATAAACTGTGGCAGATACTGTGACAACAGATTCACAGTGGGGAAGAAGTTTAACGATGATTCACGTCACACTGTTGCAGATTCAGTTATACTGTGTTCACAGTGTGGAGAACGTTTAATGGTGATGTACGGTAGACTGGGACAGAAACTGTGACACTGGGTTCAGAGCAGTGAGAAGATTTAACAGTGATGTATATACAGGATCACAGTGAGGTGTAGGTATAATGGGGATAGAAACATAGAAACATAGAAGATAGGAGCAGGAGTAGGTCATTCGACCCTTCGAGCCCGCTCCGCCATTCAACGAGATCAAGGCTGATCTTAAAGTTCAGTACCCCGTCCCCGCCTTCTCTCCGTAACCTTTAATACCCTTATACTGAAGAAATAGATCTAATTCCCTCTTAGATAGATTTAATGAACCTGCCTCTACTGCCCTCTGTGGCAATGAATTCCACAGATTCACCACCCTCTGGGTAAAGAAATTCCTCCTCATCTCGGTCCTAAATGGTTTGCCTATTATCCTCAAACCATGGCCCCGGGTTCTGGATTTTCCCACCATTGGAAACATCCCATCTGCATCCATTCTGTCCAGTCCTGCCAGAATTTTATATGTCTCTATGAGATCCCCTCTCAATCTTCTAAACTCCAGCGAGTACAATCCCAATTTGCGCAATCTTTCCTCATAAGTCATTCCTGCCATTCCAGGATTCAGCCTGGTGAATCGCCTCTGCACTCCCTCCATTGCAAGAACATCCTTCCTTAGATAAGGTGACCAAAACTGCACACAATACTCCAGGTGGGATCTCACCAAGGCCCTGTACAGCTGCAGTAAGGTATCCTTGTTCCTATGCTCAAACCCTCTTGATATGAAGGCCAACATACCTTTTGCCTTTTTAACCACCTTCTGTACCTGCATGCTCGCCTTCAGAGACTGGTGTACAAGTACCCCGAGGTCTCTCTGCACTTCCCCATCACTTAATCTATTGCCATTCAAACAGTAATCTGCCCTCCGGTTTGCATTACCAAAGTGGATAACCTCACATTTATCCACATTGTGGTGCATTTGCCATGTATCTGACCAGTCCCTCAATTTATCCAAATCACACTGGAGCTTCCTGACCCCCTCATCCATGCACACAACCCCTCCTAGCTTCGTGTCAAATTTGGAGATATTACATCCAATCCCTTCATCCAGATCATTAATGTGAAGTGTGAACAGCTGGGGTCCCAGTACAGATCCCTGTGGCACCCCACTGGTCACCGACTGCCACTCAGTAAATGAGCCATTTATCCCAACTCTCTGTCTTCTACCTGTCAGCCAGTTCTCAATCCACATCAATACTTTTCCCCCAAACCCATGAGCCTTGATTTTGGAAGCCAGTGGTTTATGCAGGACCTTATCGAAGGCCTTTTGGAAGTCCAGGTACACCACATCCACTGGCTCTCCCCCATCTATTTTACCTGTCACCATCTCAAAGAATTCCAATAGATTGGTCAAGCATGATTTACCTTTTGTAAATCCATGTTGACTCTGTCCGATCCCTTCTCTGCTAGTCATATGCTCCACTATTACATCCTTAATAATGGATTCCATCATTTTGCCCACTACTGATGTAAGCCTCACCGGCCTATAATCCCCGCTTTTTCTCTAATCCCTTTTTAATAGTGGGGTAACATTAGCTACCCTCCAATCCATGGGTACTGATCCTGAGTCTATCAAGTTCTGGAAAATAATTCTTAAAGCATCTGCTATCTGAATGTCCACTTCCTTAAGTACCCTAGGATGTAGATTATCAGGCCCTTGGGATTTATCTGCCTTCAATCCCTTCAATTTCCCCAAGACCATGTCCTTAGAGATACTGATTTCTTTCAGTTCCTCCCTTGCATTAGTCTCTATGTTTCCCAACATCCTTGGGAGGTTATTTGTATCCTCTCTTGTGAAAACAGAACTAAAGTAAGAATTTAATTGGTCTGCCATTTCCTTATTCCCCATTATATATTCCCCTGATTCCGACTGCAAGGGACCTACTCTGGATTTCACCAATCTTTGGGAAATATATGGGAGACTGAGGCAGACACTGTTACATTGGGTTCACATTGGGGAGAAAGTCTATGGGTGATGTAAGGTATATTGAGGCGGATATTGTGACTCCAGGTTCACAGTGGGGAGAAGGTTTAATGATGTACAGTGGGCTGAGACATATACTGTGACACTGGGTTTACAGCAGTGAGAGCTTTAACATTGTTGTATGATAAACTGTGTCAGATAATGTGACACCAGGTTCACAGCAGGGAGAACGTTTAACGGTGATGTACGGTGCACTGAGACAGATATTATGACAGAGGGGTCACACTGGGGAGGTTTATCGGTGATGTATAATAACCACTGGCATACACTGTTAGACCGAATTCACAGTGGGGAGAAGTTTTAAGTGTGATGTACAGGAGACTGAGGTAGATACTGTGACACCAGGTACAAAGTGGGGATAATGTTTAACATTGATATAGGATAAATTGTGGCAGATCGGGTGACACCAGTTTCTCAGTTGAGAGAAGGATTAATGGTGATGTACGGTAGACTGATGCAGACACTGTGACACCGTGTTCACATTGGGGAGAAGGTTTAATGGTGATGTACAGCAGAGTGAGAGAGAAACTGTGAAACCGGGTTCAGAGCAGTACGAAAGTTAAGCAGTGATGGACATAAAACTTTGGCATACACTGTTACACAAGGATCTCTGTGGGGACAAAGTTTAATGTTGTACACGGAAGACTGAGGCAGATACAGTTACATGGGGCTCACAGTGGGGAGAGGGTTTAACAGTGATGTATAATAAACTCTGGTATATACTATGACACCAGGATCACAGTGGGGAGTAGGTTTATTGTTGATACACGGGAGACTGAAACAGATACTGTTACATCGGGTTCACAGTGGGAAGATTTAATGTTGTGTGCTTAGACATACACTGTGACATCGGGTTCAAAAAAAAGAAATGGATTAAAAGTGATGTACAATAAACTTTGTCAGATACAATGACTGCAGGTTCACAGTGGGAAGAAGGTTTATCAGTGATGTATAATAAACTCTGGTATATACTGATGTACCGGTTTCACAGTGGGGAGGAGTTTTAACGGTGAAGTCCGGTGGACTGAGACAGAAACTGTGACACTGGGTTCAGTGCAATGAAAAGGTTTAACAGTGATGTACAATAAACTGTGGCAGATACTGTGAAACCAATTTAACACTGGGGAGAAGGTTTATCAGTGATACAAAATACTCTCTGGCATATACACTTATACCGGGCTCACAGTGGGTAGAAGCTTTAATGGTGATGTACGGTGGACTGTGACGGATACTGTGAAACCAGGTACACATTAGTGAGATGGTTTAACAGTGAGGTTCAATGAACTGTGGCAGGTACTGTGACACCAGGTTCACAGTGTGGAGGAGGTTTAAAGGTGACACACGATACATTGTTGCAGATACAGATACAGAGATTTAACAGTGAGGATAAATTTTAATGGTGATTTTTGGGAGACTGAGGCAGATATTATTTAACCGGGTTCACAGTAGGGAGAAGGTTTAATGGTGATGTACGGTTGAATGAGGCAGATACTGTGAAATTGGGTAAACAGTGGGGAGAGGATTTAGCAGTGATATACAGTAGACTGAGGTAGATATTGTGACACCGTGTTCGGGAGAAGGTTTATCAGTGATGTAAGATAAACAGGGGTAGATACTGTGACAACAGGTTCACAGTGGGAAGGAGGTTTAACGGTGATACATGGAAGACTGAGACAGATACTGAGACACTGGGTTCACAGTAGGGAGAAGGTTTAACATTAATGTGCGGTAGACTTAGGCAGATTCTGTGACAGTGAGTTCAAATTAGGGAGAAGGTTTAACGGTGATTTTCGGTAGATTGAGACTGATACTATGACACAGGATTTACACTAGTGAGAAGGTTTAACAGTAATGTACGGTAAATGTTGGCAGATACCATGAAAATGAGTTCACAGAAGTAAGAAGGTTTAATAGTGATGTACGATTAACTGTGGCTGATACTGTGACACCAGGTTCAGAGTTCGGAGAAGGTTTAATGTGATGTACGGCAGAATGAGGCAGATACAGTTACACCGGGCTCTCAGTGGGGAGAAGGTTTAATGGTGATGTACGATATAATGTGGCAAATACTGTGACACTGGACTCACAGTTGAGAAATAGATCAACGTTGAGGTCCAGCAGACTGAGGCAGATACTGTGACACAGGATTCACACAAGTAGGAAGAAGGTTTAACAGTGATGTACAATATAGCAGAATCTGTGGCACTTGGTTAACAGTGGAGAGAAGTTTTAATGGTGATGTACTGTTGACTGATGCAGATTCAGTGATACCGGGTTCGTAGTGGGCAGAAGTTTTAACAGTGATGTTTGGTGGAGTAAGACAGATTCTGTGACATCAGGTTCACAGTTTGAGAATGTTTTACAGTGTATGATAAATAGTATAAGATACTGTAAAACCAGGATCAAAATGGGGAGGAGGTTTAATTGAGATATATGGGAGATATACAGTAGACTAATGCAGATACTGTGACACCATGTTCACAGTGAGGAGAAGGTTTTACGGTGATGTATGAAATTGAGGTAGATACCGTGACTCCAGGTGCACAGTTTGATTCGTTTTAAAAGTGATGTACGGGAGACTGAGGCTGATACTATGACACTTTGTTCACAGTTGGGAGAAAGTTTAACAGTGATGTCCAAAAAACTCTGGCATATACTGTGACACCAGGATCACAGTGGGGAGTAGGTTTAATGGTGATATACAGGAGACTGAGGAAGATACTGTTACATCGGGTTCACAGTGTGGAGAAGGTCTATGGGTGATGTAAGGTATATTGAGGCAGATATTGTTACTCCAGGTTAACAGTGGGGAGAAGGTTTAACATTGTACAGTGAGCTGTGACCTACTGTGAGACAGGATTTACATTCATGAGAAGGTTTGACAGTGATGTTCTATAAACTGTGTCAGATACTGTGACACCAGATTAACAGTGGGAGGAGGTTTAACGGTGATGTAAAATAAACTGTGCAGATATAGTAAAACAGTGGGGAGAAGGATTACTGGTTATGTATGGGAAACTGAGGCAGATACCGTGACACTGGGTTCACAGTGGGAAGAATGTTTAATGTGATGTACGGATGACTTTGGCAAATATGGTAACACCAAGTTCACAGTAGTGAGAAGGTTTAACAGTGATGTACAATAAACTATGTCAGATATTGTGACACCAGGTTCACAATGGCAATAATGTTTAAAGGTGATGTAAATTAACTGTGGCAGATAAAGTGACACCAGATTCACAGTGGAGAGAGGTTTAATGCTGATGTATGGAAGAATGGGGCAGATACTGTGGCACCGGGTTCACAATGGGGTGAAGGTTTATCAGTAATGTACAATAAACTGTGTCAGATACTGTGACATCAGGTTCACAGTGGGAAGAATCTTTATCAGTGATGAATAATAAACTCTGGTGCATACTGATATACAGAGTTCACAGTGGGGAGTTTGTTTACATGATGTACAATAAACTGTGGCAGATACTGTGACACCGACTTCACAGTAGTGAGAACGTTTAACAGTGGTATACAATAAATTGTGGCAGATAAATTGACACCATGTTCACAGTGAGGAGAATGTTTAACTGAGATGTACGTTGAACTGAGACAGATACTGTGACACCGGGTTCAGAGCAGTGAAAAGATTTAACAGCGATGTATAAAAAATTCTGGCATATACTGTGTGACTAGGTTCATGGTGGAGAGAAGCTTTAATGGTGATGTATGGTGCAGTGAAACAGATATTATGACACCGTGTTCACAGATGGATATCCAACTGCACGAAAACCAACAAGGTTGGGTCAGATACAGCAATGAGCTCTCCGAACCCTTCTCCATTAACAATGGCGTGAAGCAAGGCTGTGTTCTCGCACCAACCCTCTTTTCAATCTTCTTCAGCATGATGCTGAACCAAGCCATGAAAGACCTCAACAATGAAGATGTTGTTTACATCCGGTACCGCACGGATGGCAGTCTCTTCAATTTGAGGCACCTGCAAGCTCACACCAAGACACAAGAGCAACTTGTCCGTGAACTACTGTTTGCATACGATGCCGCTTTAGTTGCCCATTCAGAGCCAGCTTTCCAGCGCATGACGTCCTGTTTTGAAGAAACTGCCAAAATGTTTGGCCTGGAAGTCAGCCTGAAGAAAACTGAGGTCCTCCCTCAGCCAGCTCCCCACCATGACTACAAGCACCCCCACATCTCCATCGGGCACACAAAATTCAAAACAGTCAACCAGTTTACCTATCTCGGCTGCACCATTTCATCGGATGCAAGGATTGACAACGAGATAGACAACAGACTCGCCAAGGCAAATAGTGCCTTTGGAAGACTACACAAAAGAGTCTGGAAAAACAACCAACTGAAAAACCTCACAAAGATTAGCGTATACAGAGCCGTTGTCATACCCACACTCCTGTTCAGCTCCGAATCATGGGTCCTCTACTGGTATCACCTACGGCTCCTAGAATGCTTCCACCAATGTTGTCTCCGTTCCATATTCAACATTCATTGGAGCGACTTCATCCCTAACATTGAAGTACTTGAGATGGCAGAGGCCGACAGCATCGAATCCATGCTGCTGAAGATCCAACTGCGCTGGGTAGGTCACGTCTCCAGAATGGAGGACCATCGCCTTCCGAAGATCGTGTTATGGCGAGCTCTCCACTGGCCATCATGACCGAGGAGCACCAAAGAAGAGGTACAAGGACTGCCTAAAGAAATCTCTTGGTGCCTGCCACATTGACCACCGCCAGTGGGCTGATATCGCCTCATACTGTGCATCTTGGTGCCTCACAGTTTGGCGGGCAGCAACCTCCTTTGAAGAAGACCGCAGAGCCCACCTCACTGACAAAATACAAAGGAGGAAAAACCCAACACCCAACCGCAACCAACAAATTTTCCCTTGCAACCGCTGCAACCGTGTCTGCCTGTCCCGCATCGGACTTGTCAGCCACAAACGAGCCTGCGGCTAACGTGGACATTATCCCTCCATAAATCTTTGTCCACGAAGCCAAGCCAAAGAAGAAGAAGAAGAAGAAGAAAGATAATAAACTCTGGCATGTACAGTTATACTGAATTCACAGTGGGGAGAAGGTTTCAGTGTGATGTACGGGAGACTGAGGCAGATACTGTGAGACCTGGTACAAAGTGGGGAGAATGTTTAACATTTATGTAAGAAAATTTGTGGCAGATAGGGTGACACCAGTTTCTCAGTTGAGAGAAGGTTTAATGGTGATGTTCGGTAGACTGAGACATATACTGTGACACCGCGTTCACAGTGGGAGGTTTGTCACTGATGTACAATAAGTTGTGGTAGATACTTTGACACAAGGTTCACAGTGGGTTGAAGCTTTAACTGTAATATACGGATGTCTGAGAAGGATACTGTGACACCGGTTTACATGTGTGAGAAGGTTTGACAGTGAGGTTCAATGAACTGTGGCAGATACTGTGACACCAGGTTCACAGTGCGGTGGGGGTTTAATGGTGTCACGCAATACGTTGTTGCAGGTACAGTGACACAGAGTTCACAGTGGAGAGAAATTTTAATGGTGAATTTCGGGAGATTGAGGCAGATATTATTTCACCGGGTTCACAGTGGGCAGAAGGTTTAACAGTGATGAACTGTGTCAGATACTGTTACACCAGGTTCACAGTGGGGAGAAGGTTTAACAGTGATGAACTGTGTCAGATACTGTTACACCAGGTTCACAGTGGGGAGAAGGTTTAACAGTGATGAACTGTGTCAGATACTGTGACACCAGGTTCACAGAGGGGAGAAGGTTTAACAGTGATGAACTGTGTCAGATACTGTGACACCAGGTTCACAGTGGGGAGAAGGTTTAACAGTGATGAACTGTGTCAGATACTGTGACACCAGGTTCACAGTGGGGAGAAGGTTTAACGGTGATGAACTGTGTCAGATACTGTGACACCAGGTTCACAGTGGGGAGAAGGTTTAACAGTGATGAACTGTGTCAGATACTGTGACACCAGGTTCACAGTGGGGAGAAGGTTTAACAGTGATGAACTGTGTCAGATACTGTGACACCAGGTTCACAGTGGGCAGAAGGTTTAACGGTGATGAACTGTGTCAGATACTGTGACACCAGGTTCACAGTGGGGAGAAGGTTTAACAGTGATGAACTGTGTCAGATACTGTGACACCAGGTTCACAGTGGGGAGAAGGTTTAACGGTGATGAACTGTGTCAGATACTGTGACACCAGGTTCACAGTGGGGAGAAGGTTTAACGGTGATGAACTGTGTCAGATACTGTGACACCAGGTTCACAGTGGGGAGAAGGTTTAACAGTGATGAACTGTGTCAGATACAGTTACACCAGGTTCACAGTGGGGAGAAGGTTTAACAGTGATGAACTGTGTCAGATACTGTGACACCAGGTTCACAATGAGGAGAAGAATTAACAGTGATGTACAGTTGACTGAGGCAGATAATGTCACAGTGGGGAGAATGTTTAACAGTAATGTATGTTAGACTTTGGCAGATAATGTGACACCGAGTTCACACTAGTGAGAAGGTTTAACAGTGATTTACGATAAGCTGTGACAGATACTGTGACACCATGTTCACCACGGTAGGAAGAAGGTTTAACGATGATGTGAAATGAACTGTGGTAGATAAAGTGACACCAGGTTCACAGTGGGGAGAGGTTTAAAAGTGATGTATGGAAGAATGAGGCAGATACTGTGACCCCAATTTCACAGTGGGGATGAGGTTTAACAGTGATGAACGATAAACTGTGTCAGATATTGTGAAATTTGAACAGTAATATACAATAAACTGTTTGATACTGTGACACCAGGTCTAGTGGTTTAAAGGGGGAGAAGGTTTAACAATGATGTATGGTAGACTGAGGCAGATACTAAGATTATGGCTTCACAACAGTGAGAAGGTTTAACAGTAATGTACAATAAACTGTGGAAGATACTGTGACACTGGGTACACAGCACTGAGAAGGTTTAACAGTAATGTACAATCCTTGGGTCGTAGGTTTTATATCGGAGTATACTTCTCCTATCCAGGTTGCTTAACCGGGCTGGAGAGGCCTGCCTCCCCTCTTCGGCTGAACCATACCTGGAGATCCATGGCCGCTGTCCTCAGTCATGGGGTGGAGCCCCCTGGGCTCGGCCTGATTGCTCTATGCTTCCAATCTATATTGGTTCTGCTTTGTGTTCCAGGCATTAATTAAATGGCCCAGACCGGGGCCTCCGCTTGCTTCTCTCTGCCGAGGCCGGGTCCACTGCCTCCACCTCCCCTCTGCCTGGACCAGGGCCGCCGCCTTCCCTCTGCCCGGACCGGGGCCACCGCCTGTCCCTGCCCCTGGCCCAGGGCCGCCGCGTTACACTGCACCCGGAACAGGGCCGCCGCCTGTTTCCTCTCTGCCGAGGCCGGGGTCGTCGCCTCCTCCTCCCCTCTGCCCGGACCGGGGACTCCGCCTGCTTCTCTCTGCCGAGGCCGGGGCCACCGCCTCCACCTTCCCTCTGCCTGGACCGGGGCCGCCACCTTCCCTCTGCCCGGACCAGGGCCGCCGTCTTTCCCTGTTCCTGGACCAGGGCCGCCGCCTTTCACTGCACCCGGACCAGGGCCTCCGCCTGTTTCCTCTCTGCCGAGGCCGGGGCCGTTATCTCCTCCTCCCCTCTTCCCGGACCGGGGCCGCCGCCTTCCCTCATCCCGGACTGGGGCCGCCGCCGTTTTTCTGCCCTGACCGAGGATGCCGCCTCTTTACTTCTGCCTGAACCGGGGCCTCTGCCAGCTTTCCCTCTGCCGAGGCCAGGGCCGCCACTTCCTCCTCCCCTCTTCCCTGACTGGGGTCACCGACTTCCCTGTGCCCGGACTGGGGCCGCCGCCTCCTACTCTTTGCCCGGACCGGGGCCGTCGCCTCCTTCCCGGTACAGGGAAGGTTTTAAGGCCAAACAAACTGCTTTACCTGCACGGACGGCCGCACGGGCGCCGCCATCGAACCATGGGTGTAAAGGGTGGGGCCAGTACTGCGCACACTGTACTCTACCTAAAAGCTCCTTTGCGCAAGCCCAAGGACATATCCACGTCCTCCCCTTCCATGTCCTACCCTTCAAAAGATGCACACAAGCTCAAGCTAGCATGCTGGAACATCAGAACCATGCTAAACAAGGATGACAGCTACCGACCTGAACGTCGGTCTGCCCTCATTGCTCAAGAACTCCTCAGACTTGGCATTGACATAGCCCCTCTCAGCGAAGTCCACCTTGCAGATGCAGGCAGCCTCCAAGAACGTGGCGCGGGCTACAAGCCTATGGCTGAATAACGCCTATCCGGTGTAGGCTTCCTGGTCAAGAACTCCATTGTCTCCAAACTCGAAAACCTCCTGACAGGCCAATCTGACTGGATCAGGTCCATGCGACTCCCCCTTCAAAACAAGCGACACATCACCCTCATCGGGGTCTATACCCCAACACTCCAGGCGGAGCCAGCAGAAAAGGACAAGTTCTACACTGATCTGCGCAACCTCATCCAACACACCCCAACAGCTGACAACGCTCGAGTCGGCAAAGACTCAGAAACCAGGCCAGGAATCCTGGGCAAGCATGGTGTCGGCAAGTGCAATGACAACGAGCGCCTCCTGTTGCAGCTCTGCGCAGAACAGTGGCTTGTCATTACGAACACCCTTTTCCAGCAGAGGGAAAGCCTGAAGTCTACCTGGATGCATCCCCGATCCAAACACTGGCACCTCCTGGACTACGTCCTGGTGCGAGAAAGAGACAAACAAGATGTGCTCCACATCAGGGTCATGCCCAGCACGGAATGCCACACTGACCACCGGCTTGTCCGCTGCAAGCTCAACCTTCGCTTCAAGCCAAAGTTCAGGAAGAGTAGAGCCCCCAGAAAGAGGTTCAGTGTTGGAAACCTGCAGTCAGACGAGGTGAGAGGAAACTTCCAGGCAAACCCCCAAGCAAAGCTCGAGGGTCCAAACTGCCTCACGGACACGTCCCCTGAAACCCTCTGGGATCAGCTGAAAACGGCCATACTGCAATCCACTGAAGAGGTACTGGGCTTCTCCTCCAGGAAAAACAAGGACTGGTTTGACGAAAACAACCAGGAAATCCTGGAGCTGCTGGCAAAGAAGCGAGCTGCCCACCAGGCTCACCTTGCAAAGCCGTCCTGGCCAGAGAAAAAACGAGCCTTCTGTCTCACATGCAGCCATCTTCAGCGCAAACTCCGGGAGATCCAAAATGAGTGGTGGACTAGCCTCGCCAAACAAACCCAGCTTAGCGCTGACATTGGCAACGTCAGGGGTTTTTATGAGGCTCTAAAGGCTGTGTACGGCCCCTCACCCCAAGTCCAAAGCCCACTGTGCAATTCAGACGGCAAAGTCCTCCTCAGGAAAAAGATCTCCATCCTCAACCGAAGGTTAGAACATTTCCAATCTCTTTTCAGTGCCAACCGCTCAGTCCAAGAATCTGCCCTGCTCCAGCTCCCTCAACAGCCCTTAAGGCTAGAGCTGGATGAGGTCCCTACCCGGGAAGAGACATGTAAGGCAATTGAACAACCGAAAAGTGGCAAAGGAGCAGGTATGGACGGAATCCCCCCAGAGGTCTGGAAGGCTGGCGGCAAAACCCTGCATGCCAAACTGCATGAGTTTTTCAAGCTCTGCTAGGATCAAGGAAAGCTTCCCCAGGACCTTCGTGATGCCATCATCATCACCCTGTACAAAAACAAAGGTGAGAAATCAGACTGCTCAAACTACAGGGGAATCACTCTGCTCTCCATTGCAGGCAAAATCTTCGCTAGGATACTCCTTAATAGAATAATACCTAGCGTCGCCGAGAATATTCTCCCAGAATCACAGTGCGGCTTTCGCGCAAACAGAGGAACCACTGACATGGTCTTTGCCCTCAGACAGCTCCAAGAAAAGTGCAGAGAGAACAAAACAAAGGACTCTACATCACCTTCGTTGACCTCACCAAAGCCTTCCTTACCGTGAGTAGAAAAGGGCTTTGGCAAATACTAGAGCGCCTCGGATGGTTATCCAACTGCACGAAAACCAACAAGGTCGGGTCAGATACAGCAATGAGCTCTCCGAACCCTTCTCCGTTGACATCAGCATGAAGCAAGGCTGCGTCCTCGCACCAACCCTCGTTACTATCTTCTTCAACCTGATGCTGAAACAAGCCATGAAAGACCTCAACAACGAAGACGCTGATTACATCCGGTACCGCACGGATGGCAGTCTCTTCAATCTGAGGCGCCTGCAAGCTCACACCAAGACACAAGAGCAACTTGTCCGTGAACTACTCTTTGCAGACGATGCTGCTTTAGTTGCACATTCAGAGCCAGCTCTCCAGCGCATGACGTCCTGTTTTGCGGAAACTGCCAAAATGTTTGGCCTGGAAGTCAGCCTGAAGAAAACTGAGGTCCTCCATCACCCAGCTCCCCACCATGACTACCAGCCCCCCCCACCCCCCACATCTCCATTGGGTACACAGAACTCAAAACGGACAACCAGTTTACCTATCTCGGCTGCAGCATTTCATCTGATGCAAGGATTGACAACGAGATAGACAACAGATTCGCCAAGGCAAATAGCGCGTTTGGAAGACTACACAAAAGAGTCTGGAAAAACAACCAACTGAAAAACCTCACAAAGATTAGCGTATACAGAGCCATTGTCATACCCACACTCCTGTTCGGCTCCAAATCATGGGTCCTCTACCGGCATCACGTATGGCTCCTAGAACGCTTCAATAATCATTGTCTCCACTCCATCCTCAACATTCATTGGAGAGACTTCATCACCTACATCGAAGTACTCGAGCTGGCAGAGTCCAAAAGCATCGAATCCACACTGCTGAAGATCCAACTGCGCTGGGTAGGTCACGTCTCCAGAATGGAGGACCATCGCCTTCCGAAGATCGTGTTATATGGTGAGCACTCCACTGGCCACCGAGACAGAGGTGCACCAAAGAAGAGGTACAAGGACTGCCTAAAGAAATCTTTTGGTGCCTGCCACATTGACCACTGCCAGTGGGCTGATATCGCCTCAAACCGTGCATCTTGGCGCTTCACAGTTCGGCGGGCAGCAAGCTCCGTTGAAGAAGACCACAGAGCCTACCTCACTGACAAAAGACAAAGGAGGAAAAACCCAACACCCAACCCCAACCAACCAATTTTTTCTTGCAACCGCTGCAATCGTGTCTGCCTATCCTGCTTCGGACTTGTCAGTCATAAACGAGCCTGCAGCTGATGTGGACATACCCCTCCATACCCCTCCAAGCCAAAGAATGTACAATAAACTGTGGCAGGTACTGTAACACCAGGATCACAGTGGGGAGAATATTTAACAGTGATGTACGAAGACTGAGGCAGATACTGTGACACTGGATTCACAAAAGGGAGAAAGTTTATCAGTGGTGTACGCTAAACTGTGGAAGATACTGTGACACCGAGTTCACATTAGTGAGAAGGTTTAACAGTGATGTACAATAAACTGTGGCAGGTACTGTTACACCAGGTTCACAGTGCGTAGAAAGTTTAATGGTGATGTACAGTAGACTGAGGCAGATACTGTGACCCTGGGTTTACAGTACAGGGAATGTTTAAAAGTGATGTACAATAAAATGTGGCAGATATTGTGAAACCAGGTTCACAGGGGGAAGAATGTTTAAAAGTGATCCACATTACACTATTGCAGATACATTGACAGTGGGTTCACAGTAGGGAGGAGATTTAAGGGTGATGTATGGGAGACTGAGGTAGATACTGTGACACTAGGTTTACAGTGGGGAGAATGTTAAACGGTGCTGGACGGTAGACTGAAGCAAATACTATTACATCAAGTTCACAGTGGGGAGAAGGTTTAACGCTGATGTACTATAGACTGAGGCAGAAACTATGAGACAGGATTCACATTCGTGAGGTTTAACAGTGATGTACGATTAACTGTGTCAGATACTTTGACATCAGGTTCATATTGGGGAGAAGGTTTAATGGTGATGTACGGTAGAGGGAGGCAGATACTGTGACACAAGGCTCATTGTATTGTTCATTTTTCTTAATTACAACATCTAATTTATATCTCCATTTTTTTTTGTGGCAACTTCCAAACATTCCATAAACTTCAATTCTAATCAGATTTTGTTCATTTAAATAGGTCACCACAAAAATCCCAAATCATTTGGTCTCTTAAGTACGCTGCACAAAATTAAATTCTTTACCTGGGTTTGGGTTCAACGGCACTTCAGTCTGTTTCATTATTTTTTCAGCCCCACGTTTTGTGCTTTCTGCTTTGCCCAGCCGATTCGCCAAATGAGCATCCAACTCTGTCTTCTCAGCTTGACCCAACATCTCCTCTGTAAACTTAAGCAAACCAAGATGACTAAAGTTAAAATTTTCACATCTGCATTTTCAAAAGCAAAAATCACGCTGTGACTTGCAGTTTCACATCATAATCCCACTTGCTAAACTTGCAAGCAACTACACCACATCTTACAGCTGGAAAATTGCAAGAAAACTGCTTGGTTAAAGCAAAGATTCCACCCAGTCACCCCATTAAAGGCCTCCAGGTTAACAACAGATAGCAACCTGAAAGTTAAATACAAAGATCTGTATCAGGAATATTAACAGGGTTTTAAAAAAAATCATGTACATTATTGAAAGAAAACTCCTCAGGGAACACCAGACTCTTGTTGAACAATTCCTGTTGTATTCCTCAAAATGGTTTGAATCTTGATTTCAAGCAGAGTCAGTTGGTGAGATTGTTGGTCCAGAAAAAACCCTGCCCACACATTCCCTTAAATACCTGCAAAGTCCTGGCTCAGTTCTGCTCCATGCTAAAGCTATCAGAGCTTTTCTGAAGAGATAACGGACTTCAGATCCTGGTACATTGAGTCAAAAACACCCTAATGTTTCCCTGAACAACACACCTCTCTCTGAAAAACAACAAGAACCTTCCTGAGCAGTGCTCATTTACCTTTCAAGCACCAAATCCTGGTGAACTTTATACATATATTTTTATTTATATCTATATATATATATAGGTCTTTATTCTTTGGAGCGTAGAAGGTTGAGAGGGGATTTGATAGAAGTATTTAAGATTATGAAAGGGATAGACAGAATGGATGTGGATAGACTATTTCCGTTAAGAGGAGGAAAGATTAAAACAAGAGGACATGAGTTAAGAATTAAGGGGCAGAGGTTTAGAGGTAACATGAGGGGGAACTTCTTTACTCAGAGAGTGGTAGCCGTGTAGAATGATCTTCCGGGAGAAATAGTGGTGGCGGAGTCAATTGTATTATTTAAGAAAAGGTTGGACAGGTGCATGGATGAGAAGAAGATGGAGGGTTATGGGCATTGTGCAGGGAGGTGGGACTAGAAAGGGGTGTTTGGTTCGGTGCGGACTAGAAGGGCCTAATGGCCTGTTTCCGTGCTGTAATTGTTATGTTATATGTTATGTTATATGTTAAATTCTGTACACAGTATGAATGGCCTGAAACCAGTGAAGTTGGAGGAATGAGAAGTGAGATTGGACTGTGAACCAAAGAACTTTTCTGAACTTACACACACATTACACACACGTGCACTTAAATTAGAAGGTGGGTAAGTTAAGTAAATTAAGTTAAAGTAGTAAAATAGTGATAAGTTAACATGTAAATCCGTGTTCATGTTGAAAGATAATTAAAATCAGCTTTTGTTTAAGTCACCATTTGTCTTGGTGAATATCTATTGCTGCTGTGTTTTGGGATCCTCTGGTCTCGTAACACAGCACCAAGCTTCAGGTAATGATAATAGTCCAAAAAAGGGACCCGGCATCTTTTGAAAATTATTAATTGACTCTTCAATAATTATTGTAAATATTAACAAGACATAATATCATTTCACTGTTGTGTTTGTGTCGTTGGAGAATTCCCTTTCCATTCAATCAGAATTAGAGTTTTGGGTGCCGTATTTGAGAAAAGATGTGCTGGTGTTGGAGAAGGTCAGCGATGATTTACTGGAATGATATCAGGAATGAAAGGGTTAGTGTATGAGGAACAATTGTCGACTCCTCGACTGTACTAGTTGGAGTACAGAAGGAGAAGAGAGACCTCAGCGGCATTTCAAATGCTGGAAGGCTTGGACAGAGTACATATGGCAAAGATGATTCCCATGGTAGGAGATTCTAGAACAAGGGACATAATTTCAGGATAAAAGGGTGTCAATTTAAAACAGATGTGGAAAAATTGATTTTGTCAGTGGTTCATGGATCTGTGGAACTGAGGTCATTGGGTGTATTTCAGGCAGAGAATGACGGGTATTTGATTAGTCAAGGAATCAAGGGTTAAGGGGAGAGAGCTGGGCAGTGGGGATGAGTGGAAGAATGGTTGAACAGACTCAATGGGCCTATTTCTGCCCCTGTATCTTGTGATCTATATCCTGCGGAAGACCAAGACAACCCTCCTCTTGTATTCCATTATCAGAAAACAGTCTGCATCATGAGCTTATGTCATGTGAACCCATTTCCTATTGAATCCCATGTTACAAGTGACCCAATACAACTTCTGCATTGAGAGGACTACAGCTTCCTCATTTTTAAAATTGTTATTGAGCAGCTCAAATGAGATTTCTTGGTTCTTTTTTTGAAAGGGAAAAATTGCCATCAAATAAAATAGGAGAGAGAAAGCAGATGAATTCTATATGTGGGTGTAATGGAGGATTAAAACCATGTACCCAGATGCTTTTTGCTTATGTGGAACTGACGACACTGGGTCCACACGCAGGTCACCTTACTTTCAGAATTAGCAGATGTAATTAAACTCAGCCATGGGGACTTATCTGAAGATACACTTTGAAATGGAATTCCACTGTGAGGCCCAGGGAAAGCAGTTGTCAAATGCAACACTCTGAAATTGACGAATTGGTCACAACCTGTCTTGCTCGAGAAGTTTTAATAAGTCTTTGTATCTACGAGATAAACCAGGAAATCATAACATCCTGGTTCCATAATAATTAATCTTCTAAATTGTAGAATATAATGTTCAGTTTTGATTTTGACTGACAAATATTAGAAGGAGTAGGCGCATGATTAATTGTTTTTGGGGTATATAAGCCTGTGGTCCTGCTGCTGAAGTTTAGACTCTCCAAGCGCCCTGACAACCTACTACAAGTGTACAGTCGTTGCCTCGCTTCGGCAGTTGGGACCAGCCCAGGCATTGATAAGTATAGTTGGGAAGGGCTTGCATATTGTAGTGTGAAATCAGCTTTTGAATTAGTAATAAACATTAGTATAAACTGAACTGCTCTTGGTGTGTGTGTCTATTTTCTTTCGGTAGCTCAAACACTGTGACCAATCTAAAATGAACAAAATGAGAGGTATAAGTTTACCCAAGACAGTGGGATTCAAAATTAAAGGTCGGTGATAAAAATACACCATTGTTGAAACATATAATTAATATATGGAATAAAACATATGATTAATATATGGAATGAAATTGGTGTAAGTGGATGTACATCACCCAGGATGGCTTTGATTCAAAATCCTCGTATCTTTTTCCAAGGATCATCAATTTCTGGACAGCTGGTTTCATAAGGGAATTATAAATGTTGAAGATTGTTGTGAAAGTGGTCAATTAATGTCATTTGAGCAACTGAAAAATAAATATCGTATAACTCATCGCAATCTTTTTTGCTATTTCCAACTAAGAGCATATTTGAAAGCTAAGTTAGGATCAACCATGTGGTACTGAAATAGAAATTCCTTATAAAGAGGAATTGTTAAAAAATTTACTTCGATTATGTCCTCTTTATTACAAGTAGGAACTTTTAAACGAGGAGTTCATAAGTCGAGACAAAGGTGGGAAATGGATCTGAATATTTTAATTGATTGGCAAATTAGGGCAGGTCCATATAAGGATCTCAATGTAAGATAAAAATTAGTTCAGTTTAATTCTTTTTACATCCGTAATGTAGCATATGTCAGAAAGGATTTTAACTGAAAGCTGCACTTGGAGTCAGGTGACTCAGGCAGTTGGATTTAAAAAGCTCAACATGAAGCTGATTTGGGAATAGAGATCACGTGATCCAGAGGAGTTGTATTAATTCACTTCAACTCAGCATTTTGGATCGATTGACCAGAGTTCCACACTGCAGCAGTGAGGAAGGAATTCATAACTAGTTTTTCTTCTGCAGTTACTTCTTACACCAGAGAAATTGAATAGAATAAAATCAGAATTATCAGATCAATGTTTGAGGTGTGGTGAAGATGTAGAAACTTTCTTGCATACAACTTAGCTTTGTCTTAATGCAAGATCTTTTTGGGGAGAATAACAAATTTTTTTGGAACAAGTTATAGGAGCTGTTTTTCCACAAAATCCAACCTTAATTTTATTAGGAAATATTGAAGGAACAAGGCCCAAATTAAAACTATTAAAGTATCAATTGAAATTTGTTTAATTAATGTTAGCGGTGATGAGGAAATGTATTGCACTTATTGGATATCAGATATAATTTTAGGGATGTCAAGATGACATGCAAAAATTCAAAGTTGTCTTCCTTTAGAAAAAAATACTTCAAGCTTGAGAAATGTATACTCTATGCTTTTGCAAATTTGGCACCTGCATATTCAAATATTAGGCTTCAATTTGTAAAAATGCCCTTTCCATCCCTCTAGACATGCTAGATTCTACTCTAAGTTGTAAAATTTTTATTTAAATGTGTTAGATTTCCTCGCCACCAAGAACTCTGGTGAAGCGGAGGACTAACACAGGGGACCAGAAAACAGGAAGACCACACACCATCAACATCTGAGAAGCGGAGGATTCATTCCACAGGTCAGTGACCATGGAAGCAGAACAGTGAGGGGTCCTGCATCTGTAGGACCCACATATCTGACAGGCTGTTGGTAATTTGAGGAGAGAAACCCACGCAGGCTATGGGCTTCTGGAGAAAGCAGTCAAGGAACTCACACTAGGCTGTGGATTGCTAGAGACAGGTTCAAAACTGGCTAAAAGGGTATCAGGTATCAGACTTGGGATACGAGTGGGTGCTAAATGGTTCCTAATTGTGTCAGAGGTTCAAAACTGGATCTTGCATTGTCAATGACTTGGATTCGTCTGTGACCATTGATAGAGAATCCACAGACCCTCAGTGACTTGGCCCAGGGCTTGGGATGGTGGGGTTGGGCAGTGGGGTGGGGTGGGGGGAGAGAGAGAGAGAGCACGACTCTCTTTTGCTTCTTTCTCTCACTGCAAGAGGTATTTCAGGCAATTTCTACCAATGGCGAATGTCTGCCTTAAAGCAGGATAAAAACAATTTTGTGTGATATAACACTTTTAAATTACATGACAGTAAATTGTCTCCTGAAATAGAGAGGTTCAAGTTTCAAACTATTACAAATTCCACTCACCAGAGCTACCTGGATTATACCTCTTCCCACTTTTTCTTTTGCAAGGACACCATTGATTTGATCACAACTCCTCTGCTTCATCTGTCCTGTGACAGATTATATATTTTACATTGTATATAGATATGTTTTTGAAAGAGATGGATTGTTGGAGTCGTGGAGGTCACAAAAAACACAAACACTTCACAAAACAGCTCTTATTTAAATTGCAAGAGCTTTGCTGAGAGTGAGTCATGCAGGCGCCAAGAGCCTTTGCAAAGACAAAACAAGGAGACTGCTTTGCTATAAATTCAAAATTAGGTGTAAATGGATGATTGTTTTTAAAGCAACAGATGAATGGACTCAGAAGTTTGGGTCAGGTGCAGTCATCTGGCTGGTTCCAGTTTGCTGTTCTAAGAAGGTCATGTGGTTTTGCAAGCAGAGAGGAGAGGCCAAATAGGCTTTTTTTCTGAAAGAGAGAGAGAGAGAGATGGCAAGTTGACATCTTGTTGAAACCCCATTTTGAAGACGGGTTGTGAGTTCTCAGTTCAGCCTGTTGAAAAACCTTGTTGCCCATACAAGAGGAGATGACTGGCTAGAAATGGTGTTTCACCTGAAATGAGGGAAAGAAAGGAACTCAATGGTGACCTGCAGAAGAGGTTATCATTTGGAAAACCCTGATGGGGCTAGTTTCTTTGGCAAGACCCCAAAGTGAACGATCAGAGGGAATCAGATTTTGTGTGTCCAATGAGCAAGAAATCCCTCTCTGAAATCAACAAGCGCCTTCCTGGAGGGTAAACATTTACTTTTAAGCACCAGAGCTTGGTAAAAATTCATAAATGTTAAATCTGTGCATAGTATAAGAATTGATAGACACCGGTGAACTGGGGAGTTGTGTCAAAGAACTTTATACATATTAAATACACCTGCGCTTAGAATTGGAAGGGGGCAATGTAAGGCTGTTAAGTTAATAGTGATAAGTTAAAGTTTGAATCTATTTTTTTGTTTAAAGAAATTTAAAAACAACGTTTGTTTAAATAACCATTTGTCTTGATAATTTACTATTGCTGCTAAGGTTTGGGGTCCTCAGGGACTGTAACAGTCCCAGGATGAGGTCTTCTACTCCAGGACACCCAAAATGACTTATTTCTTCAATAAATGCAGATCCCCCATACTGTCTTTGATAAAGCCTACACTCTTATCTCCAATTCTTTTTCTGCCCTTCCCCCACCTCCTCTCTGGCAGAACAAGAACAGAATCCCTCAGGTTTCTCACTTACCACCCATCAGCTGCCACATCTGACACATTATCCTTGAATACTTCCAACTTCAGCACCATCCTCTAACCTGTTACATCTAACCCGCTCCACTCATATCCTCTTTTCACAGGGGCATGTCTTTCTGTGACTCCCTCGACGGCACTTCCCTCTCCACCCATCACCACCTCATGTAGTCCCCATTGGAACTGCAGAAATTGCCAAACTTGTCCCTACATCTCCTGGCACCTCTATCCAAGGCTACAATCAGACCTTCCAGGTGAGGCAGTGTTTCACATGCACCCCATCCAATTTAATCTCCCACATTTGGTAGACTCAGTTGATCTCATTATCAGCAAGACCAATACAGACTGGGTGGCCATTTTGCTAAATACATGTGCTCTGTGGATCTAAACTTGAGCTTCCTGTGACCTACCATATCAATTCTCTAACCCTTCCAGCAACATGTCTATTGGCCCCATCCTTCGCCAGGTTGAGGGCACACAAACTGAAAGAAAACACGTTATATTCCTCCTGGGCAGCCTTAAACTCTATAGCATGAACACGAATGTTTCTAATTAAAGCAGCCACTCACCTCTGTCTGATTTCATTGTTTCATTCTATTGATCTACTGCCCATTTGAATATAATTAGTCCTTTAAGGTCGAAAAGTTGACAGTGCTGTTTTCCCCATATATCTTGCCATTGAACAACTGGCAAAATTAAGTGGCATTTGTTGCGAAATGAATGGTGTTATTGTTCAAAATCTGCCTGTGATCGAAAGTATTCTTGGACTGAATAGACATCTGGGCCAAGTGGCTATTTAAGGTCAATCTGTACATGATTGTACATCCTAAAGTACAATGACTACTTCTATCCACTAAAGATTGTTAAAGAGCAAGAATAGACAATACAATCACATAAAATTTCCATCCATACAGCACACGTATTAATACACAAAACAATCACACCTCCTTATTGGTCAGGAAGTGCCTACACTTCCCAAGGAGACTGAGGAGGTCAAGGCCAACAGCTCTATTCCTGAGATTTTACAGGAGTGCAGTTGAGTCTCCTGTCTGGCTGCATCATTCGATGGTCTAGTAGTTGGTAAGCATCAGACAGGAATGATGCAAAGAGTTGTGAGTATCACTGAGGTCTCCCTTTCTCCTGTAGGTGACATTTACTGGGAGTGTTGTTCAAATAGGGCTCAAGGAATTGTAAAAAGACCATTTCCATCCAATGCACACTACTTCGATAGAGCTACTAAAGCAACACACACACACACACACACACACACACACACACACACACACACACACACACACACACACACACACACCAGGTTAGTCAACACAAGACTGCTTTATTCAGACTTTACAGACTTATTTTATTTACAGCGTGTCCCGGGCTCCATGGGATATCATTATGTGTTTGCTGCCAATCCACGGGACCGCAGGTTTATATTAAACCCTGTGAGTGTCCCGAGCCTTCTGTCAGGAGAGTCCACAGATCAACGTGTTGTTCCTCGGCACACAGCACCACGCGAGTATGGTCAATTAAATGGACACCTGTTTGTCTTATGATTTCACGTGCCCGCCAAAGAACCATGCCCACTCAGCCCATTACACAGCTGCTACCCGACCCCCCCCCGAACCGTCACCAGAAACTAAAGCACCAGCTGCATGCACCTTAGGTGGATGCCCTCGCCATCTGCACAGGGGGCACTGAATGGATGAAGTGGGATCCACATGGGCAGGCTTGAGTCTGTCCACATGAAACAGCTACAATGTCCCCCAATGTCCAAAGCATACACAACCCCATCCTTCTTCACCACACAACAATGGCCCTCATACGGTCGTAACGGCACTCGTGGAACCTGTCTGCACACAAAAACAAAATCAGTGTCCAGGAGTGATGGGGGCACATTCTTTTTAGAGGTTCCATGCCAGTGGGTATGAAAAGGTGATCGCGACACCACGTTGAAGCTGCTGAAGAACGTTCAGATCAGAGTTGGTTGTGAAATGAATGTCCCAAGAAACTGTAAGGACCATACCATAAACCAACTCTTCAGACAATGCAGACATGTCTTCCTTTGGAGCCGGGTGCACTCCCAATAGAACCCAGGGCAACTCTTCGACCTAATTGAGACCGGAGAATCGGGCCTTCAGTTGCCGGTGGAAACGTTCCACAAGGCCGTTGGACTGTGGGTGAATTGTGTTCCACGGACTGAAGTAATTGTGGGTCGGGAAACCAAACCTAGCCATCCAATTGATGATGAATGTTCTGGCCCTTGTCTCAGTGTCACTGGATGGCAATGGGATGGCCTCTGGCCAGCGCGTGAAACGTTCTATGACTGTTAGAATCTATCTCATGTTTTGAGATACTGGCAATGGTCCGAGCAGGTTCACTTGCACGTGTTACAACAACCTGTGTACCGCCATGAAAGGTTGAAGAGGTGCCTTAGTGTGGCACTGAATTTTGGCAGTCTGGCAGGAGGAACATGTGCAGACACATTGCGCAATGCCTTTTTTCAGACCATGCCATACATATTTATTTGACGTGAGCTTGACAGATGTTCTGATGGACGGATGAGACAAGCTGTGTATCTGGTCAAAAAGGCATTGCCTCCAAGATGGCGGAATCACTGGTCTAGTGTAGCCCAAAGACATGTCACAAAGTAAGGTTGGCAGCCCAGTTGTGCTGCCACCTGCTGTATGTCCAGGTTAGTCATGGCCGTACTGTATGCCTGAACATCGGGGTCCATTGCCTGGACACTGGCTAATTCCGGAATATCAATGTCACCCTGAATATGATATAGTCAGTCTGATCAGCATATTCGTGACGCCATTGTTTTTACCAGAAATATAGTGCACATCCATGGTAAATTCTGAATTGTATGACAGTGACCCTGCTGTCTTGCCGACCATGGATCCGTTATTTTGATGAAGGCAAAAACGAGTGGCTGGTGGTCTGTGAACACAGTGAAATACTGACCCTCCAAAACAAATCGGAAGTGCCGTGTCGCTTGATACAATGCACTGTATTTCATCTCCAATGGCTATAGATGTCAGCTAAAGAATGCGAGGGGTTGGCAATGGCCATCAACGTACTGCTCAACAACCACACCCAGGGCCGTACTCGAGGCATCAGAACTAAATGTCAAGGAAGTGTCGGGGTTAGGATGGGGGAGCATTGCTGCATTGACTAAAGCATCTTGAGCATCACAAATTCAACCTCTGTTGTCCAGGGAACGTCCCTGTGCTTTGTGGTGAGGATCGGAAACCGTGGACAAAGAATGTCAGCAGCTGTTGGAATGAACCGGTGATGGAAGTTTTTCCTGCCCAAGAATTTCTGCAGGCCCTGATCCGTGGTAGGTGTTGGAAAAGCAGGGACTGCCTTTACCTTGCTGGATAAGGGAAAGACACCATTGGCTGTGATCTTGTGTCCCAGGAAGCTGATGGTGGATTTGCCAAATTGACATTTGCTAGGGTTGATGGGAAGACCAAATTCCCCCAGCCCTTGGAACAGGCGGAGTAAATGCAGTTGGTGATATCCTGACTGGCTATGAGGACATTATCCAAGTAGATGTAAGGGAACTCTAAATCTCTGCCCAAAGTGCCTATCAGCTGCTGGCAGGTTTGAACGGCATTCTTCAACCCAAGTGGCATCCTATGAAATTCAAAAAGCCTGCGCAGTTTATCAGATGGAAGAGAACGAGTCCTGGTGTAAGTCGGCAGGCCTGAAGTGTCTCTGTAATGGGATACACCCTGGGCCATTTAGGAGGGATTGGAATTTGGTGAGAGAGTACAGGGAAATTCATTGAGGAGAGCAGCATGTGCATCTTTGTGCAGGGTCTGGACCCCGAGATGGGAAACACTCCCTTTGCTGCAGACCAGTGGGTATGTTTGAAAAGTGGTACATGAACCAATTTCCTCCACCTCACATCTACTAGAAAGTCACGGGACCTTAAAAAATCTGCACCCATAATGGGCTGTGTAATGGAAGCCAATACACAATTCCAATGGAATGTCACACCTCCTATCCAAATCGTGACTCGTCGTGTGCCAAAGCAGGCAATTTTCATCCCATTTGCTGTTTGAAGAGCCAGGTGTTGTTATTTATGTGGTTTTTTATTTCAAAATAGGTTGGGTGGGAGCTAACGGACCTCAGCACTCGTGTCTACACGAAACTTGTGCTTACCAGTGTCGTCTTGAAGACACAATGGGCCCGTACTTGTGCCAGATGCCGAGGCCATTAATGGTAGCCGGGTTTTTCATTTCCTACCTTTTTTCTGTAATAGGTACATGCAGGACACATTTATGGGCTTTTATCCCCATTGGCGATGGTAAAAACAGCATTCTCGCCACCCATCAGTGTGTTCATCCTTCTTTGACTGAACTGTAGATACAGGAGGCTCATAGGAAATGGGATATAGATCTGCTGCAAAAACAGTCTGGACGTGAGCAGACTCTTGCATTGGAGTATAATGGAGCCTATCAGCCTCCCGCGCTACATGGAAATCCATGTTAATGATTGGTATTGCGACACGACCTGGGAGTTTGGACAGGAATTGAGTCTCAAAAAGTATACAATGAGAATGACCATCTGCTAATGCAACCATCTCATTCATTAGGTCGGATAGATTCCTCTCACCCGAGCCCTCCATATTTAAAAGCCGCAAGCTGCGCTCATGTCTAATCAATTCCAGTGTGTCCAGGAGAAATTGGCTAAACCTGGTGTACTGGTTTTCCACCAGGGGATTGGCAACAAATTCTCTTACTTGAGATCCTGTAGCAGCGTCTAATGCACCTACTATGTACCAGAATGTCATGTCCTCTGCCATTATGCCACAACACAAAACTAGGTTTCAGCCTGATTAAGTTATACGCAAGGTTGATGGGTCCAGAAAGGAGGCAAGTGAAGTCCTAACATCGATTGGGAAACAGAGTCAGTGAGAGGTCAGGATGGCTTAGAGTTTAGATAACGTGTTCAGGACTGCATTTTGCAGCAGCATGTGGAGATGTCCACGAGATGGGGTCAGTGTTCGATCTGTGGGAAGAGAATGAAATGGGGCAGGTGGCGGAGGTGAGCGTTAGGGAGAACTTCAGATCCAGTGATCATGGGTCCTTTAGATTTAGCTTAATTATGGAAGGGGATAGGTCGGGTTCAAAGTTGAAGATCTTCGAGTGGGGGTAGGCCAGATTTGAAGAAATGAGAAGAGATTTGCAGAGAGTTGTGTGGGCTGATCTTTTAGTCGAAAATGATCTAGAAGAAAATTGGAGGGTATTTAAAAGTGAGATTTTGAGAGTAAGGGATCTTCATGTTCCAGATCGGCCGAAAGGCAAGACTCCAAGGAAGCCGTGGTTTTCTAGAAAAATTAGGAACGGTTCAGGATAAGAGGGAGGCCCATGCTAAATATAAGAAACAAAAGATTGATCCTTACTTAGATTGCAGAAAGAACTTCAAAAGGAAAATTAGAAAGGCAAAAAGATGGTATAAGGTGTCAATAGCTAATAAGGTGAACGTGAATCATGAGGGTTTTTACAGATACATGAACAGTAAAAGGAGGTTGAAGGATAGAGTAGGTCCACTGGAAAATGATAACGGTGGGCGATGTGTATGTCAAGAGCTGTATGAGATGGGGAAGATATTGAACAATTTTTTTTCTCTTCTCTATTCACGAGGGAAAGGAACACTGGACTATGTGAGATAAATGAGATGAATGCTTTAGTTATGGAAAGGATAAGGATTATTAAAGAGAGGGTTTTGGATCTTCCAGGGTCAATGGAGGTGGATAAGTCTCCTGGTCCTAATGGTACTTTTCTCAGGACGTTAAAGGAGGTCAGGGAGCAAACAGCCGGGGCTCTGATGGTGATTTTACAAAGATCACTGGAAGTGGGTGTGGTGTTGCGGGATTGGAGGGTTGCAAATGTAGTTCCGCTGTTTTAAAAAGAGCTCAAGGTGTAGGCCAAATAATTATCGGCCAATAAGTTTGAGTTTGGTGGTGGCAAAAGTTATGGAGGGTATTCTTCGAGATAGTATGTAAAAATATCTGGATAGGCAGGGAGGGATCAGGGGCACCCAGCATGGGTTTGTGAAGGGAAAATCATGTTCGATGAATCTTGTTGAATTTTTTGATGAGAAAAGTAGATCAGGTGATGAGATCTATTTGAATTTTAGTAAGGCTTTTGATAATGTTCCGCATGTAAAGTTAGTTAGGAAGGTTCAGTCACTAGGGATTAATAGATAGTGAGATGGGTTCAGAGGTGGCTGTGAAACAGACAGCAGAAAGTCATGGTGGACAACTGTCTGTCAGGATGGAAGCCTGTGACGAGCAGTGTGCCTCAGGGATCGGTGCTGAGTCCCCTGTTGTTTATCATTTATATTCATGATTTGGATGTGGGGGTGGTTAATTGGGTGAGAAAATATGCAGAAGATACGAAAATAGTGAGGAAGGTTTTCTTGGTTTGTTTGGAATAGTAGACTGAAAGATGCCAGATGGATTTTAATGTTGACAAATACAGTTAAGGGGAATGAAGAGGAACAGGGGGATCTTGGAGTTATGGTACATGGTTCACTGAGGTTGGATTCCCATGTAGACAGGGCATGCTGGCCTTCATAAATCCTAGCATAGTCTAGAGTATAGCTGTTTAAGGCATTGGTGAGGCCAAGTTTGGAGAATTGTGTTCAGTTCTGATCTCCATTTATTGGAAGGATATAGATAAGGTGGAAAGGGTGCAGAGAAGATTTACAAAAATGTTGCCTGACTAACAACATCAAGAGCACAGAGAAGGATTAAGGAGATTGCGACTTTATTCATTAGAATGTAGATGGTTGAAGGGGGTTATGATAGAGGTATTTAAAATTTTGAAGGGAATAGATAGACTAGATATGAGTAGAGTCTTTCCCCTGAGGGCAGGGGAGGTTGGAACAAGAGGGCATGAGTTAAGGGTAAGGGGTAAAGCTTTAGGAGAAATGTTGGAGGATGCTTCTTCACTCAGAGAGTGGTGGCAGAATGGAATGATCTTCCAGAAGAGATAATTGCAGCAGTGTCCATTCTGTGACTTAAGAGAAGGTTGGATGTGTACATGTATATGAAGGGGTTGGAGGGATATGGGCAGAGTGTGGGAGGGGGAAACTAGTGGAGTTTTTCATGTGAACTGGCACGGACTCGAAGGGCCGATATGGCCTGCTACCGTGCTGTAAACTGTCATATGGGTATAGTGTGCCGGGCTCCACGGGACAAGGTGGGACATCATTAAGAGTTTGCTGCCAGCAGGTTTAAATTAAGCCATGTGAGTATCCCGCGCTTTCTGGCCCATGTATCAAGGACTTCTCCGAGAGGCGGAGTCTCAAGAAAACAACCTCTATCCTCAGGGACCCTCACCACCCAGACCAGGCCTTCTTCACACTGTGATCACCAGGAAAACAGGTCCAGGAGCCTGAAGATGAACACCCAAAGGTACAAACATAGCTTCTCCCCCACTGCCATCAGATTTCCGAATGGACAAGGAAACACAGTCACTCTCACTTACTCTTCATTTTGCACAAATGAATTTCTTTTTTTAAAATGTAATTTAGAACAATATTTGCACCTGTTTTGTTGCCACAATATGACAAATTTTGAGACATGTTCATCAAAAAAAATTTAATTCTGAACACTGTGCATACATCAGAAAACAATCATAGCTCCAAAATCAATTTGAAAAGATTAATGAACAATTTCCATGCCCCCTCCACTTTTACATCTATTTTTCTAAATTCACTCCATGATTGAGACATCTCAACTTAACCCAACCCACATTTCTTCTCCCATTCAAAGCACTCAGTAATACACCAAGAAAGTAAAATAAAATCTCAATGCTGGAAATACTCAGCAGGTCATCTACTGGAAAAATAATCGGAATTAAAACATTCAGGTCGATAACCTTTCACTGGGATTCTGAAAGATATTCAAACAAACTTGATTCTCTTTGCTGAGAAAAAGAAGAGGAGAAATAACAAACTGAATACGTGGGATGAAAAGCCCGAGCAGCAGAAATGGCAGTGGTGCTGGATGAGTGGAGTCGACTCGTTGATCAGCACATCTGTCTGGATGGAGGGGGAAAGGATAAACAAGACAAACATGATGCCGTCACTGTGAGGTACAATACGACAGCTGCAGAGAATCTGAAATGAAGGAACGGTGAAAATATTTGTTTTTGGATCAATGTGACAAAATTTGACCTGACAAAAGAAAACAAAATTGCTTTGTTCTGCCAGAACGCTCTAGATCAAGGGGCACAATAAAATAGTCCAGAAGCCAACATTATGAAATTGAACAGCCAAGTTATGGAAATCGGCAGCAAGAGATAAAACACAGTTGCATAATTCCATGAAAGTGGTGTCACAGGATGACAGGGATCTAAAGCCAGCTTTTGTCATCTTGGCCTTCATTAATTAACAAAAAGAAAATAGGAGTTGGGAAGTTATGGTGAGGTTGTATAAGATGATGGTGAGGTCAAATTTGGAGTATTGTGTGCAGTTCTGGTCACCTAGCTACAGGAAGGGTATTAGTAAGATTGAAAGAGTGCAGAGAAGATTTACTTAGACACTGCCAGGTCTTCAGGAGTTGAGCTGAGGGAAAGGTTGAACAGTTTGGGACTTTATTAATTGGAATGTCGAAAAAGAGTAAGAGATTGCTTAAAATGGCACATGAATGAGAAAAAAGGCTGAGAAAGTTTGCTGTCGACCCAATTGTGTCGGAAAAATTTTCCTTGAGAAAAATTGTCATTGGCCCATTTCCTCTGGAGTTATGAAACCACGCACAGAACAAGTCAATGATGTACGATTAAAACAGTGGTTTTCAAACTTTTTCTTTCCAATCATATACCACATTAAGTAATCCCTTACTAACAGAGCACTTCTGGCACAGGGATTAGGTGGAATATGATCCAGGGGGTGGGGGTGGGGGTGTGGAGGAGGAGTTTGAAAATCACTACTTGAGATGAAAAGGTTTCTCCATCTCCATTTTGAGCAGATATCCTTTTATTCTGAGGTTGTGCCCACTGGTCCTAAACTCTCCCACTACTGGCAAAATTCTTTCTATCCAGCCCTTTCACAATTCGTCGGATTTCAATGAGGTCCTGCCTCATTCTTCTAAACTCGGGCGAGTCCAGGCCCAGAACCATCAAATGCTCCTCAAACATTATTCTTCTCATCCCCAGAATCATTCTTGTAAACCACCTCTGGGCCATCACATCCTCTCTTAGAAATGGGGCCTAAAATTGCTCACAACACTTACGAGATCAGGACAACCAGAAGGTGGTCACGTGAGGGAAGACAGCTGCAGGACTGCCTAGAGTCCGTGGATTGGATGGTGTTCAAGGAGTCAACTGAGAGGGGGGAGGGAGTGTGGTTGTGGCAAGATGGCGTAGGAAAAAGACATGAGAAGACATCTTTCCCTGACTGAACTGTTCAATACTCGAACTGTAGTGACTTCTTTGACTTTATCAATGTTTTGAACAGTAATTTACTACAGTAGGATTCTGGAAATGAAGAAAGGGAAAAAACAGTGTTGGGCACGACCAGGTGGCCCAATAATCACAGAGACAAAGGCCCAATAATCACAGAGACAAAGACTGAGGGGAACGATAGGCTTTATTAAACACAACAGTGCAGGCACCTGGGTCCAAGTGAGGGAAGTGAAGGGATGGAAGATGTGGGTCGACCTTCATGGCCTGGGTCACAGGGGAGGAGTCCAGGAGAGGATGACATCAGGGGGTGGGGGTGGATCAGCCCATGCCTGTACTGGTCAGTACATACAACACCATATCAAAACAAGCAACTTAGAAAAAACCTAGTTTTTCAACCTGTGAAAAGTGCAGAAGAAGCAAGGCCAACCTCCCAGAAGGGACCTCGGGATCAGTTAGACATGGATCCGAAGCCTCAACATGTAAGTCAGGACCAGCTGGAATAAACGTCTGCATTCTCTGCACATCCGGAGATGCAAGATAGCGCCAAGATCTTTGGCTGGGCCAGGAGGAGTGCAAGCATGGAATTCGACACCAGCCGGGCTTGACGAAGGAGAGTGTGGGGGGGGGGGTGAGTGCCCGAATGCAAGCACGTTTCTGGGAAGGGGTCTGCCTGTATGCAGCGGCACATCTGGAGATGCTCTCACTTGCAGGAAATTCTGGATCCGATCCACAGTCCGACTGCCAGGTATGAGGTGGAAGGGAAGAGGTGGAGGAGGACAACTCAGAGGTTCAAGAAGAAGAAGAGCAAGAATGACTACTTGCTGCAGTTGGACTCAATGAAGGGAGGCCTAAGGCTTGAAGAACATCTCCTTCTCCAATGAAAGCTGTTGTTTCACCACAGACACCTTCCCCAGACTTCAAGGCCCCTGTAACAGGGATGGAAGTCAACCTCATGCCTATAGAACTGATCCAACCAAATGAAAAGATGATGTCTTCTGTGAACTAAGGTTTTGAAACTTTAAATGATCAATTTGCTGTTATGGAGGAAATAAATGGCTGGTATGTGTGAAGAAATTACATTTATTCAAGTTGATATTAATAAGAGCTTAACAGCAGTAGACACTGGACAAGTTCAATTTAAGAGAATAGAAGTTTTTATTGACTGTGAGGACCATTATGCGGAGAGAATGGATCATATTGAGGATTTATTTCCAGGCTGGGATGTCCAGAAGAGAGATTTGTTATAAACATTGATTCGTTGGAAAATCAAAGTTGTCGTAATAACATTAAGAGAGTTGGTCTGCCGGAAGATATTGAAGGTTCAGATCTTGTAAAATTATTTTTGGAAAAGGATTCCAGAGATATTGGGAGTTGAATTTTTTTAGATCGGGCTCAGAGGCCTTTAAGGAGAAAACCTTTTCCAGGTTAAATATCAAGAGCGGTTCTTTTAAGATGTTTGCAATATCAGGATAGAGAAATGAATTTGCGGCTTGTGGTTCAGAAAGCTCGCCTTGATCAAAGCCCTACGATGTATCAAGGAAATAGAGTTTTATTTTATGCTGATTTAAGTCAGGAGATTATTAAGTGATGGAAAGAGTTTAATCTGGTCAAAGCAGAGCTGTGGAAGAAAGGGTATAAGTTTACTTTCGGTATCCATCGGTATTTAAGGTGATTTATGGGCCAGATCAGTCTCAATGTTTTGAGAGTCCTTATGGTGCATTAACTTTTGTGAATTCCTTCCCTGATTTGAAGGAATCGATGGGGAAAATGCCTGAGGTTAAGATTGGGAAGGGAACGGGGAAAAGAATTGGAATCAGAATCGGTGAGTGATGTTTGAAAGATACATTGAATGTAAGAGGAATCTTAAGAGAGGAATTAGGAAAGCTAAAAGAAGGTACGAGAAAACTATGGCAAGCAGGGTGAAAACTAATCCAAAAGAGTTCTACAAATATGTTAATGGTAAGAGGAAAGCTAGAGACAAAATTGGTCCCTTAGAAAATCAGAGTGGAAAACTGTGTGTGGAACCTAGAGAAATGGGGGAGATATTGAACAGTTTCTTTTCTTCGGTATTCACTAAGGAGAAGGATATTGGGAGATGTGGGATAAAAAAAGCAAATTGGGTAAATATGGGGAATATAGAGATTACAAAAGGTGTAGTTTTAAGGCTTTTGAAGAATATAAAGGTGGATAAGTCTCCGGGACCAGATGGGATCTTCCCCAGGACATTGAGAGAAGTGAAGGAGGAAATAGCAGAGGCTCTGGCGGTAATTTTTCAAATGTCATTAGATATGGCGATAGTGCCGGAGGATTGGCGCATTGTGCATGTGGTTCCGTTATTTAAAAAGGGTTCAAGGAGGAAGCCTGGCAACTATCGGCCTGTAAGTTTGACGTCTGTGGTAGGTAAATTAATGGAGAAAATTCTTAGAGATAATACTTATAAACATCTGGATAGACAGGGTCTGATCAGGAGCACTCAACATGGATTTGTGGGAGGAAGGTCATGTTTGACCAATCTGATTGAATTTTTTGAAGAGGTGACTAGGAATGTGGATGAGGGTAGCGCAGTGGATGTTGTCTATATGGACTTCAGTAAGGCCTTCGATAAGGTACCACATGGAAGGTTAGTTAGGAAGGTGCAGTCTTTAGGTATAAATTTTGAGATAGTCAAATGGATTGAACATTGGCTGAAAGGGAGAGGCCAGAGAGTGGTAGTGGATAATTGTCTGTCAGGTTGGAGGCCGGTGACCAGTGGTGTGCCTCAAGGATCTGTATTGGGCCCATTGTTGTTCGTTATATACATTAATGATATAGATGATGGGGTGGTGAATTGGATTAGTAAATATGCAGACGATACTAAGATAGGTGGAATAGTGGATAATGAAGAAGGTTTTCAAGGAGTGCAGAGGGATTTGGGCTGCTTAGAAAAGTGGGCTGAAAAATGGCAGATGGAATTTAATCCTGATAAGTGTGAGGTGCTTCATTTTGGTAAGAAGAATCAGAATAGGACATATGTGGTAAATGGGAGAGCATTGAGGAATACAGAAGAGCAGAAAGATTTAGGAGTGACAGTACATCGTTCCCTGAAGGTAGAAACTCACGTGAATAGGGTGGTGAAGAAGGCTTTTAGTATGCTGGCCTTTATCAATCATTGCATGGAATATAGGAGTTGGGAGGTGATGTTGAGATTGTATAAGACGTTGGTGCGGCCTAATTTGGAGTTCTGTGTGCAGTTCTGGTCGCCTAATTATAGGAAGGATATAAACAGAGTGGAGAGAGTGCAGAGAAGGTTTACCACAATGTTGCCTGGGTTTAAGCATCTGGAGTATGGGGAGAGATTGGGTCTTTATTCTTTGGAGCATAGAAGGTTGAGAGGGGATTTGATAGAAGTATTTAAGATTATGAAAGGGATAGACAGAATGGATGTGGATAGACTATTTCCGTTAAGAGGAGGAAAGATTAAAACAAGAGGACATGAGTTAAGAATTAAGGGACAGAGGTTTAGAGGTAACATGAGGGGGAACTTCTTTACTCAGAGAGTGGTAGCTGTGTGGAATGATCTTCCGGGAGAAATAGTGGCGGCGGAGTCAATTGTATTATTTAAGAAAAGGTTGGACAGGTATATGGATGAGAGGAAGATGGAGGGTTATGGGCATTGTGCAGGGAGGTGGGATTAGAAAGGGGTGTTTGGTTCGGTGCGGACTAGAAGGGCCTAATGGCCTGTTTCCATGCTGTAATTGTTATGTTATGTTATGTTGAAGATGAAGCTCAAGCTCAATGTGGGTGTTATCACTGGGATGACTGATGGGTTTTAATGTTCGGTTGGGGGCTGATGGTCATCTCTGCTACTTCTAAAGTCATCTGCCACTTGTGGAATTAACTGCACCTGGTTCACAGAGGGGGGGTCTGACTCTTGAACTCTTATGTTTTTATAGTGTTTTCTTATTGTTTCAAAATTGGGGGGGGGGTGTTGGTATTTTTTTATATATATAGTTGTAATTGCTGTTAGAAGTGTCAGTCTCAGGAGGAAATTAAGTTATGGCTCATTTAAATTTTGTGATCTTTAATGTTAAATGACTTAATAATCCGATTGAAAGGAAGGAAATATTAAAGAAAATGAAGGTTGATCTTGCTTTTTTGCAACAAACTCATTTGTCTGAGAAAGAACATATGAAATTGAAAAGAGATTGGGTCGGACATGTTTTTCATCTCCATTTAATTCGAAAGCTCGAGGTGTTGATACTTTGGTTCATAAGAAGATACCGTTTCAGTTGGAATCATTCTCTGCCACATCATTTTCTCGAAGACAATCAAGATAACTGACCTGTTCATGGAGCACTGTGCCTGGACTCAGATTCACAAACTCATCTGGCAAGGTCAGCATACACCCATAGACAAGCTCTACCACTAAACATCCATGATCTGCCCTAACAGCAGTAGGCACGCAAAGGAGAACCATGGCCAAACGTTCGCTCCATGGAGATGCATCACCACCTGCTTTCGATTGTCAATGGAAACGCTCAAAGAAGCTGTTCGCCTGAAATGCTCAGCAGTAATTCAGGTTGTGCCAAGAGGATCAGTGAAAGCTCGGACCAATACCAACTCGAACTGTGACCCTCAATCTGTTGTAATAGTGCCCAGAACACCAAAAGATGGAATCCACAAAAGCACAGGCATTTGTCTCTGCAGAGATGCCAATGTTAGGAATTTCATCCTGCCACCTGGTAGTCCAGTCCTCACACGTGAGCAGATTTGTACATTGCCGAGATGGCGGAAGTGGACCTTGCAAGCCACAAGGTGCACGTGCTGGAAATGGGAATCCAAAACAACAAAATCCCTCAGCTTGAATTTCATGTGCCTGGAGACTTTAGGGTGTTGACCCAGCAAGCGAGTCCTTGCCGATAATCCAACATTCTGTTTAACATAAAGCCAGGTAAAATGTTCCTTAACCAGTTTGATTGATGTTCTTCTACCAGGAAGAGATAGATTGTGAAGAGAAAATCTCCTGCCTCATAGCCACCACACAAACGGCCGAGTCCTTCCTGTTGGGGGAAAAACATCACAGACCAACTTTTCACCCGATTCATCCAGCGTCACATCTTGAAGATGGAGACCAGAGTTGATCTGGTTTCACCGGATGAAATCAGGATCAATGTGCCGTGCATGAGCCATGGCACTGAAATCGATGGCAGTAGTTGTATGTAATGTCGTGCCTGAATAGAGCACCAGCCACAGCATTCACTTTTCATCAGATATGCTGTGTGTCTGATGAAAACTGTAGGATGAAGTCCGAGTGCTGAATCTCTCTGGGCAAGTAGAGATGTGTGCTTCTACTTGCAGTATGCAGAAGAGGCTGGTGGTCTGTACAAATGGTCAAAGAATGACCTTCCAATAAAAAGCTGAAATATCGAATTGGAAATTGGGATTCATGAGAGAATGACAAAGAAATTTATTTCAAAATTGTATCTTCTATTTCAAGAGGAATCTCCAAACCCAGACTTGAATAAATCAAAAGAAAGATGGGAATTGGATTTGGGAACTGAAATTGACCCTTTTTGCTTGTCTGACATTTGTTGGGACAGTAATTAATGTTTTCGATAGATTAGTTAATTACAAATTTATTCATCAATTATATTTAATGCAACATCAATTAATTTATTCCTAATTTTTCAAATTAATGTTTTAGATGTGGCACAGAAATTGGTACATTTATACATTGTCTCTGGAGATGTCTCAAGGTGACATCATTTTGGAAAGATGTGGCCAAGTTTCTGGAACAAATTATAATAATGTTTATCATTAACACCTGAGCTTTTACTTTTGGGAAATGTATATGATTTGGAAGCTGAATTCAAGTTCTTAAAAAAAAAACATTAATTATTTTTATAAATTGCATTGGAAATGGCCTGGAGAAGTATAACAATTCCATGGAAATCTGAATCCCATCTTAAAATTGATCATGGGGAAATGCAAAATTGTATTCCCTTAGCAAAGGTGACTAATAATATTAGAACTGGGTATGTTACATAATTCAAAATATGGAAACCATATTTAAAAATAGGTTTATATATCTAATGTATTCACTTCTCCACCCCACCACCACTTTTCATTAATCTTAATGGTTGAACCTTATCATGTTGGTCTAATTCTAATATTTTATTAATATCCTGCCTTTCCTTTTGGGAAGGAATAGTTATCACAGGAGCTTCGCACCTAGATCTGCATTTTTTTCTTTTATACTTTTATCTCTTCTCACTTTTATGTGCAGTACAAAATTTATTTTTTATTCTATTTTGATAATTGTAAGTATCATTTGGATATGATTCTATTATTATATTGAACTGCATACAAACTATAAATATTTTTTTAAATGCTGAAATGTTTCACTGCCAGATAGATAGCTAAGAGTTCTTGCCCAATTGTACGATACTTTGCCTGAGCTGGTGACCGCTTGGCTGAAAAAAAAATGCCAGAGGTTCTAATTGCCCACAGACTCGTTGTTCGAACACTGCTCCCCACAGCACTGACAGATGCATCTGTGATAAGAGAGCAAGGTCTTGCGCATTTGATGTACAACCTTAGTGACATTTGTAAGAACAGTGTTCACATCATGGAAAGCATAAACAGCATGGTCTCCCAAAGATAATGTCTTTTTGAAGCATACATCAGAGCCTTTGAGTCATTCAGCAGTAGGTGCTGTGGCATTCACATAGACCCTGCCTTTATACCATGGCTTATTGCATGTCTGCACACCATTACGATGGGGTCACGAGGCGAGGAAAACACTTGAGCAAGGCTTGGAAAGGGCAGGAGCCAGGTTGAAGGCTTGTCAAACAGCAGATGGCATTGGAAGGACAACAAATGCAGCTCACTTGCATTCAAGAGCTGCAGTCCACACAACAGCATTTTTTTTCCAAATACATCACTGAAAAATGTGACAAGAAATCCACTCCCAAAAAGGAATTTGCCACATTTACAACTGAAAATCCGCCCAAAACGATTGTGAAGCTGAAATGAAATGCGAGTGACCTCTGGCCATGTTTGAATAAGAGAATCATTTGTCACTGAAAGAACACATGACATATTAGAAAGTCTATATTCCTCATGGGTTGGAGGGACAGGCACCACTCCAAAGTGACAGATAGTTTTGGAGTTTTACATAGAGATGTCAAACTAATAACCTACTCTAACAACTGCCAAGAATTATTCCATTTTTCTCAGTTGCCTTCAATAAACTCTCTCAAATGAGAACAAGATCTCAAGGCAAAGGACAGAACCAGGCCACAAGTCCCATCGAGTCTGCTCCATAAACCGACACGAAACCACTCTGCACTCCTTCCAATTTCTGGACTTTTCCCATATCCCTTAATGCCCTTACCAACGAGATACTTGTCTATTTCTTGTTTTAAATATGCCCAGTGATCTGGCTTCCACTGCTGTATGAGGCAGCGGTTCCTCAGATCCATGACCCTCTGGCTAAAGAAGTTCTTCCTAATCTCTGTTTTATATAGATAACCTCTAATTTTCTTGTCCTCGATTCACCCAACAAGGGAACCATCTTACCCGCATCCACCCTATCTAAACCTTTCAATGAGATAACTTCTTTAATTTCCTGTACTCCACTGAATTCTTCACTACCAATTTCACCTGGTCATTAACTTTTAGGTTTCCTTGCACAAGGACACCCAGGTCTCTTTGCACATCCAAGGTCTGAATTTTCATCCCATCCAAATAGTATGCTTCCTGTTTATTTCCACTGCCAAAATGTACAACTGTACATTTCTCGGTGTTAAATCTCATCTGCCATCATTTTGCCCAGTTTCCTAATCTGTTTATATCTTTCTGCAACTTTACGGTTTCTACACTTCCTACTCTGTCCCCTATCTTGGTGACCTCCACAAATTTGGCCACAAAACCATTTAAACCACAATTCAAATCATTAATTTCTTTTTACTTGGAATATATCTATCCTGCATTCATTTTATTACTGTCACATGCCATTCCAGAATCGATCATTACTGAACCTGAACATATTTATTGTGATGAACATCTTCCAATAAATGTTCTGGGTTTAATATTTTTAAATCTTGTTGTGGTTCCTCTTCATCACCTCTTTGCAAGTTGAATTCACAAAATTTTCCAAATATTTTTTCAGCAATAATTCTGTGGTACAGAGGATTACTCATCTTTCCTAAAGGTTAAAAGTTGCATTTTGATTTTCTTGTCTCAACTGAACATTGTACAAGGTGAAGGCTGATTAAAGTGGATTCAGTAACGATGGCCTTCAAATTTTGCATTATTGCTATGGCTACACAGCTTGAATGATAAACTGGTGTTTCTACAGGGAATTAACTCATGGAAATGTTCTAAATACATTCACTGGAGATAGACCTCTGTGAAAAGTTTACTGCCCATTGGCAACAATCCTTGAAAAGAGATGAATCATCACCCAACAGAGCAGCCCAGGAATAGGCCATTTGGTGAACAATGTCTGTGGTGACCATGATACTCATTAAATTAATCCCATCTGTCAGCACATGGTCCAAACACATCACCCATTCCCTCTTGTTCATGTGCCCAACCAAATGCCTCTTAAATCGTGGCGATTTCACCACTATCCTGGCAGCGTGGGCCAGACCCCCAGCACACTGTGCAAAAACCTGCCTCGCTTCTCTCCTTTTCCCCTCTCATGTTCAATATAAGCATCGTAGTATTTTTACATTTCCTACAGGGGGGGGGGGGGGAAGAAGACATCGACCTTCTCCAGGACTATAATAATTAGATAAATTTCAACCAGGTCATCTCTCAGCTTCCAAAGCTCCAGAGAAAACTATCCACATTGCCACTTTCAAGGAGCTCGCGCTTGCACCCCAAGATCCCTCATTGCAACACTACTATAAGTCCTCTCAAAGTGCAAGACACTTGTCCAGATTAAACTCCATCTGCCATTTCTCTGCCCACATTAATAAGTCATCTGGTTTGGAAGGGATAATATGAGGGGAACTGGGTGGATCAACAGGTCAGAGAGAAAAACATGGGGGGGGGGGTGGGTGGGCAGATTACATGAACTTGGAAAATTCCATATTCATACCATCGATTCACAAATGCAATAAGAGATGGTTCCTCTGTATTTGACCTCACCCAGACAATGGAGGAGGCAGAAGACAAAGGTCAGTATGGGAATGGAATGGAACTTAATACAGCTTGTGACCATGAGCCAAGATGGCCATTGTGATCAAAGTGGAGGTGCTCAGCCAATCTATCATTTACTCTGCATTGGGTTTCCTGCCACAGAGGGCACGGACATGGTTGGAGTAGGTTGCTTCGAAACTTTACCCTGCATGAGAATCCCTGGATGGTGTTAACTGATGTAGATTGCAGGAGAAAATGCCCGAGGATGGGGAGGAATTAGGAGTCTGTAATTATTTGAAAGATCTTACTGCAAGATTCATCACCAACGAGGAGGAAAGCAGCTTCAGTCTATTCTCCCTCTCAGAAAGATTTATGTAATAAACAAAACAATCTTTCAGTACAGCCAGAGGCAAAAGGGCTTTTAATTTAGTCTTACAATCAACAGACTTTGAAGTTAACCAGTGTAAATGACTCAAAATTCAATTCGAGATTCACTTCTGGTGGAAATATAAGAGCCAGTGGCTTGCTTAATCAGATTAGTCTTATTCTGAGTTTCCATTTCTACTTTCACACCATCAAATGCAAGCCTCAGTTGTTGATCCCCAACTATTTTCTATCCTTACCCACTTTGCAACTACACCTACCTGAAATTGGGACAAACAACAGCTAATTTTTCCACGTATAAATCATATACAAAATAATTTACAAACATTTTCACATCACTGTAGCCACTGATTGATAAGTTGTGCCCATCAGAAAATTGCACCAACCACTACAGGGTGCTATTTACCTTGGTGTTACTGACTCTTTTCCAGTGTTACTTGCAGACATAATGACATATTCAACATGCACAATATTTCTTTTCTTACTGACCAGAACTATAAAGCATTGTGTAAAAAAGAGAAAAGCTCAAGTCAACCAGGATATACAAACTCCAGACTGCAATGTTTTCTGTGCACATTTGCTACATTATTGAAGTCTCACAGAGCTTACAACAGATATTCAAAGTCAAGCAATAACAGAAATAACAGAATATTACAGCACGGTACAAGCCCTTTGGCCCACGATGTGTTGATCTTGATATTTCTAATAAAAAAATAATACCCTGTAGCAGCTACTGCGGTAGATGCTATTCAATAAAGGCAAACACACACAAAGGTAGTCAACTCAAGACTGGTTTATTGCAGACATACACAGACCTTTTATTCCCTGCCTGTCAATGAGAATATTAGTGAAAACATTCTGGTCCACAAGATCAGCTGGTTAACGCTACGAGCCAATAGCGCCCCATGCCTTTCAGCAGGGGCTTCATCTTATCCACTCACTGTACTTTGGTGCCCAGCGCTGTTAGCCCGTGATGTGTCAGGTAAGTCTGGGACCTGATGGTGGTGGTTCGTAATACCGTGCTATGCGTCCGCTACAACCCTGTTTTTCTTTCCCTGTATGCCTGTCTCAGAGTCTCTTAAATGCTCCTTTCGTGATATTGTAATAGATAAATATATTTGGAGAATTTGGTAATATTTGGAATTTTGGTAAGATTTCGAGTAGGTTGCATACACATACACACATACATTTTAAAACATCTTATTTGAAAGACTGAAGAAATATTGAAGATCTCTGGAGAATGTTATTCACATTCACAAGTAGCTGTTAATCAAACTGATGTCATAAAATGAATGACCATTGTTTGGAAATGGAGCCACGATGACTACAAGTACATTTCTGCAGGGTGCTTACAGGAAAGTTCTTCCTAGGTTTTGTTTATCTAACAATAGCTTGAGCAGAAGAAAGAACTCCTGTTGTTTCAAATAAGAGAAATAGAACTCTGTAGTAGCTTTGAGAAAGAAGTTACCATCTGGAAAACCCTCACGGGGCAAGGTTCATCAGTGAGACATTGAGGTGACTAATGGTGGTTCTTCAGTTGTGGAAATCCTGGAACAACAAATCTCTCTCTAAAAACCCTACAAGAACTATCCTGAGCAGTAAACATTTACCTTTCGAGCACCAAAACCTTGTGAAATTTAGACACATTCAATTCTGTGCACAGCAGAAGAATTACCTGCACCAGAAAACTTGGAAGAAGGAGAAGTGAGATTGAACTGTGAACCAAAGAACTTTTCTTAAATTTATACACATTACAAACATGTTCGCTTAGAATTAGAAAGGGGTTAATTTGGGTTAGTTAAGAATAGAGTTAAGTTAAATTTTCATTCTATTTTCAGGTTTAAATTTGATTAAAATAAATTTGGTTTTAAAAACCACTTGTCTTGCTGAATGTCTCTTGCTGCTGGGTTTTGGGATCCTTTGGGCTCATAACAATATCTGCTTGGATAATGACATTGGGCCTGTTTAAAGTAGGAAATGGCTTCTACCAGCAGGAGTTTCTATTTGTGGAAAATATTGATAGGTGGCTGGCCACATACGTTTCCTAAAAATGAATACCCTCTCTCTCCCTAAACCACATTCAGCCCAGTGACATCTTTCTGCATTGTCTTCCTGGGACCACCAAGGACCTGATCCATTTCCCATCTCTCCTTGCAATGCCAATATGGCAGTTGCCATTAAGAACTGACGAATCACTTTTTAATTAAGCAAGCAAGATGAAAATCATCCTGACATACTGCTTAAAAAAGAGTCAACAAACCTTCCTAATTATATTACTTCATTTTTATTTCGATTCCCATGGGGCATTAGTAAAAAAATTATGAGTAAAATCATGATCCCTGTTGATGAAAACCCATAACATTCAATGTTACACATATAATCTAGGAAGAATTCTGTAATAAAGGTGAATGAAACATTGAAAGAATTTCCCCCTTTAAAACATTGAGATTGTAGCGTACCAAGTGAGGAAAAAAAGCCAAATCACATCAACACTTGGAGAGTCCAAGATGGCACGGACTCCCCTTCACTACCAAGAAGGAGCCCACGCCTAGCACCAGGTATGGGCTTAGGAGCCCTACACTTCTGCGTAGCTGCCAGCCGGCCAGAGAGTGATGCAACAATGTCACTGCTGGAAGTCAGGGGTACATCACCAGAAGTAGTCGGGCAAGCGAGCAGAGGTGGGGAATTTAAAACAGTAAAGCCAGTCTTTGTTTTACACTCACCTTGGGTGTCTCTTTATTTGGTAGCGCTGCTGCAGCGGACGCTGCAAATCGATAACTTCTTACTTGCTGCAACCAAACAGGTCTGCAAGATACACCAACCTAAGCAGAAAACATGACCAGAAATCCCAAAGATCATAAATTCAAAAGGATTGGTGAAATCTTTACTCTGTATTGTTAACACCAAAGTCCCTATATTTTTCAAGGCATTCAGACAAGTAACTGTGAATCATTACATTTTAGACAAATGGTACGTCAGGATCAGAAGGATTGGAGCATTATTGTTCAAGTGACACAACTTTAAAAAATAACATCTAACTTGATGAAGAATGTGATGCTACAACAGGAAAAACGGATGGAATCAGACACATTCTATGAGCATTGGGAAGCAAAGAAAAATGGATTGGTTTTCCATCCCTTCCTTAGCGACCCAATGACCCCGACAGGTCCTCCTCGACTTGCGACCGTAATGGAGTCAGATCCCACAATGGACGCAAGTCGGAGTTTTGCCCCCGTGCGAGGACACCTGAAGTCTTAGAGCCTATTTTTAAAATCAAATGATTTGACAAACGCGAACAGAGACACAGGGCACGTAAAACCGAAAATGTGCGGATTGACTCAGCGCCTCGGGGTCCTTCGGCTGGGGGCAGCCATCTTAATATCTGTGCGCATGCGCCAGTCGTCAGTTGGGTTCGCTTTGTTGCCCTTTCGGCACATCCAAATCAGTCGCACATGCGCGAACTCACCACGCATGCGCCAACCAGACTTGCCAAGCTCCTGCCCCCGCCCCCTCCCTCTGCAAGTTACCTCGCGGCCTCCGGCCTCGCCCTGTCGGCGCCATCAGGCCTCGCACCGACTCCTCGGCTCCACTCAAACACCTCGCCGGTACCGGCCACTCCTGGGTGGGGCCCAGTGGGCTGCTGGTCGCCCGTTTTCCCTGGACCGCGCGGCTGACGATAATCCCGGCGCCGTCGCCAACTTCTTCTCTTTAGCGCCCGCGGCGACGCGATGGATCCCGAGCAGACGACGACGACGCCAACGTCCCGCCTCCCCACTGCACGAGCCAATCAGCCCGCGAACCTGCCCATCAATCCAACCCGACTTCAGCGTCCAATCAAATAGCAGCCCCTCCGAATCATCCCATTGGATGGCGCATCTGAAGCAAGCGAACACACAGGTGCATCTGAGCGAGCGAACACTCAGGTGCACCCAATCAGCTTTGCAAGACAGAAGACAGGCAGTCGAAGGAGCAGGAGCCCCTTCGGCCCTTCCATTTCCAACTACCCCAACAACAATCAAATCCTTAGATTTCATAAGATCACTTTGTCCTGGCTCCAGGATTCCTCTGATCTGAAGAAATACAAGGGAGACTATTTATTCTCAATCTTTCCTTCAAATTTATTACCGCTTCCAATTTAATGTCTGTTACTTTTTTCAAACTATCTGCATCTCAGTTCGATGGATCTGATCCCTCTATGAATTTGTATGACAGTAAACTCATCCCATGGATCCCAATTTTAAATGAACCTTCAACAGGGTAGAGAATTCCAAGGATATTACATTTTCATTGAAGACATTAAAGTCCAAGCAGCTGATCGGTTATTGGGAAATTGTGACACTTGGTGTTCGGCTCCTTTGCATGATCCTCTCTCGATCCGTGCTGCTGTGTCCCCTCATAATGTTGTAATGCCATCTTCCTTTTTTCCAATGAGAAAGAGATCCATATTCAAACTTTCCTTCTATCACCCGGTTAAAACATCCCAGAAACAAATCTGATAATATTTGTGCACTTCTCATTCTTCAGATAAGGAAACTGGACACATGATTCCCGATGTAAGATGAGCAAGACCATTCGATGTGAAATTGGAGTGTGCGCGCTACTGTGAAGGGTGGAAAGAAGGACACACTCTCAAGAAATCAAAGTTAAAGACTCCTTTATTACACTGACAGCTCTACTTCTATTCTCTCCCCGCTGCTGTCGACTGGAATTGTGTCATATCAGCGCCGGCCTCCAATTAGTCAGTATTCCTGTCCTTGTTGGTTACTGTTGTGTGGGTTGTCCCCTAAGTCGAAAATTGTTGGTCCCTGTTGATTCTGCGTGGTCATCAGGTTCGTCAGTCATCTTGTGTACAGGGAGGATCCCAGTTAGCATGATCCCCCACCTCCCCAGAACCAGTGATTCTGTTCGCTGCTTTTCGTCGCCTATATCTGCGTCGTGGGGGCTGAGTGGAGACCAATTTGCTGGCTTGAGGTGGTCGATGGTTAAAGTCTCTTGCTTCGCACCAATATCCAGCACACTTACCGTGAAGTGTGGAATGAACGATACACACCCAAGAAGTCGAAGTCGAAGACTGGTTTGTTGAACTGGCAGCTCTGCTTATATGCTCTCCCACTGCTGAGGACAGGTCTTTTGAGACGGCAGAGCCAGCCTCGGATTGGTGGGTGTTCCTGCCATTGCTCATTGCTTCCCGCCGTGCAGGATGTCACCTGGGATGAAGGTTGATGGTTCTCGAGGGATCTGCTCAGTCACCGTGTTTGTGAGCCGTAACAACCATATATTGTGGAAGAATATGGAGCCCATATTTACAAAGGGTGGGTATGAATATTTAAATGAAACTCTGACATTCCCTTTCTCCTTAAGGCCTCAGTTTATGAAAAGGAACATTAAAGTAATCAGCGCTCCTGTTTGGGGGGTCCCTTGTTCTCATTTTTCTTCTTTTTTCCTTTCGCACGGGGATAGAGGGGGGATGGGGTGGTTTATGGGGGGCAGGGCGGAATTTCTTTATTCTTTCTTTTAACATGTATTTATATTTGATTTGTATTATTATTAATTGTGTGAATTCTTTGTGGATTTATAAATTATTTTTTTAAATTATCAGAGGTCATTCCACGGGACGTAAAGTGGCCTAGAGCAACACTGGGGACACCCTCCTGCCCCCCACCACCCCAAATATCAATGTGATCCACTACGATCATTGACAAAATCATCGAGGACCCCTTCACCCGGCCAACAGCATCATCCAGCTATTCCCGTCGGGAAAGAGATCCAGGACTTTCAGAGCCGGTAACACCAGGCCCAGGAACAGCCTCTTCCTCAAAGCAGGGAGAATGTGGAATGATTGATGAGCTGCTCATACAAATACTCCTCAACTCTGCTATTTATTCAACAATATTGAGTTATTTTTCTGGACGTGCTCCACATGTATCATTTGTCTGTTGTATGAGGGCTTGGTTGTGTGTTTGCGTGTGTTTATCCCAAGAACGCTGTTTCATCAGGTCGTTCTTGTGCTATCTAAGGGTAATAAATTTGACCTTGTACTTTGGAGTGGGTGCAGAAGAGATTTCCTGGATCGGAGAAAGTATCTCATGAAGTAAAGTTGACTGAGTATGGCTTTTCTCATCCCACTACCACCACCCACCCCCCACCACTCAGCAAAATTGACTTTATTCACAAATTATTTCCAAAGAGGAAGACCGTTCCAAGTCTTTTCTCCTCCTCCTGTTGTATCCAGATATTCCCTTCACTGCACATTGCTGCATACGTCTCTGTTTACCTTCATTGCCACCACTTTGATACCGTGTGGTTAGTGCCCCCCTCTGCTGTTGGAGGAGTTCCCCTTGGTCTCAGCCTCTCAATACCCGGTAATGAGAGAGTTATGATCCATCCCCATAGTGCCTTCGTTTTGGCTGTGCCAAGCCTCCATCCATCCCTCAGCATGTACTTCTGTAGCCTGGAATGTGCCAGTCGGCAGCGTACCCTCCCCAACATCTCCTCTTGCTGAAAGACCGACAGGTTTAACATAGAACACGAGAGTACAGTACAAGCACTTCGGCCCTCGATGTTATGCCGACCAATGTATTCCAACCAAAATAAAAATAACTAACCCCTTCCTCCCTCATAACCCTCCATTCGTCTTTCATCCATGTGACTCAGAGACTCTTAAATGCCCCAAAGGTTTCAGCCTTCACCACCACCCCAGTTCTTGGGCTCGTCCTATGTCCCTGACCTGGTAGGCATACACTGAATCCCCTCCCCTTGTCACCCTCCTGCTGCCCCCACCCCGAGCCAGAGGTGAAGGTGATTTGTCAGCCAGGGAGCAGATCCGGGAGATGAACCTCAACTGCATCGAATTCAGGTTCCCGCAGATCAAAGCAGGTCCATGGGCCAAGGTGAGTGACCCGATGGCGAACTGGAGCTCCAGGGGTGGTCTCCTTCCTCTGGCTCCATCCCCAATACTGTCCCCTGTCACCCACCAGGCCCATCCCCAAATCACCCATCTCCTACCAGGCCCGTCCCCAAACCCCTCCCCCTGCTGAGATTGTCCCCAAATCCCTCCCCCTGCTGAGATCGTCCCCAAAACCCTGTTCACCACCGGGCCTGTCAATAAAGTCCCTATCCCCCACCAGTCCCGTCCCCAAAGCCTCTGTCCCCCACTGGGCCCGTCCCCAATGCTCCGCCCATTGCTTGGACTGTCCACAGAGCCCCTGTCTCCCACCAGTGGCTTAAACAAGCCACTGTCCCCCAACATGCCCAGCCCGTCCCCGCAGCCCCACCCCAAATGGCCTGCAACCAAAGGCCCATTCCCCATCAGGTCTGTCCTCCCACCAGACCTGTTCCCTCACTGGGACCCTCTCCAATCGATCACCCATCACAACTACCCCACCCCAGTTCTTGAACCTCCCCCTTCCCCACCCACAGGCCTTGGAATATGAGCTGCTCCTGGGACACCCAGACAGTGGAGATGTGGGGAGGGCAGTGGTCCATCTCCTTCCTGGTGGCAGCATTCCATACGTTCACCAAGTTGGGGAATCCCCTGACCCTTGGCACTGGGTCAATTGACCCATCTGAGCCAGTCCTCTCCCCCCACCCTGGAGAATGTGGCCCAGTTCAGTTGGCTGCTATAGTACACACTGCCCTTCACCTCTTGTCCCAGGACCCCTGCTCCCACTTGTCCTTCAATGAGCTGTGTGACCACAGCCAGGAGCTTCCCCCTCCTCATTACCCTTGGCCCTGTGGGTGTGTGGCATGACGAGGGGGTTGTCGGTCATGGAATTGGGATAAGAAAGTTTGGTTGAAACCTGGGAAAGAGAGTGGTGATCAGCCGGCTGTGATCATCCAGTAAAGATTGTGTCAGGCATTGAAGACGGAGTCAATGCAGTCCCCTGCCGGGTCCATCCCCCACCGGGTCCATCTCCAAAACTTTCCTCCACCAGGTCGATCCTCAATATTATCCCTCGCCTGGACCATCCCCAATCACGTCTTCACTGGGTCCAACCCCAATACCGTCCCCAGCCGGATCTGTCCCAAATACAGTTCCCTGCCGGGTCCATCCCCAATCCTGTCCCTGCTGGGTCCACCAAATTCCCTTCAGCCGACAAGTCCGTCCCCAATCCATTCCCCCACTGCATCCATCCCTAATCTCTTCTCCCACTGGTTCCATCCCCAATTCTGTCCACCGCCGGATCAGTCCCCAATACCATCCCCATTGGATCCGTTCCCAATCGCATCACCAACGGGTCCATACAAAATCCAATCTCCTGTCGAGTCTGTCCACAATACCATTCCCAACATGGTCTGTCACTAATTCTTTTGTTCAACAGGTCCTCCCACAAACGCTGTTCCCCACTTGTCCCTCCCCAAAGCCCCTGACCCCTGCCTGGTCCATTCCCAAAGCCATTGTCCCTCACTGGCTGGTCCCCAAAGCTCCCGCCTCCCCACAAAACTCGTCCTGAAGCCCCAGCCCTCCCCTGGGCCTGTCCAAAAGGCCCATTCCCCATCATGTCTGTCCTCCCACTGCACCGATACTCTCAATTGGCCCATCTCAAATCGATCATGCATCAGAACTGCCTCACCCCAGTTCCTGAACATCCCCCTTCCCCCACCGACAGGCCTTGGAACCTGTGCTACTCCTAGGACCCCAAGACGGTGGAGATGTGGAGAGTGCAGTGGTCCAATCTCCTTGCCGGTGGCAGCATCCCAGACCTTCACTGAGCTGCTGAGTTCCCTGACCCTTTGCACTGGGACATCTGTCCCATCTGAGCCAGTCCTCTCGCTCTCCCCACACCCTGGAGACTGTGCCCCTGTACAGCTGGCTGCTACAGTACACATTGCTCTTCACCTCTTGCCTCAGGACTCCTGCTCTCACTTGTCCTTCGACAAGCTATGTGACTACAGCCTGGGCCTGCTCCCACCTCATTACACTGGGTCCTGTGGGTAAGTGGGTGGAACATGACAAGGGAGTTGTAGTTGGTGGAATTGGGATGAGAAAGTTTGGGTGAGAGCCAGGAAAGAGAGTGATGATCATCCGGCCAGTGAGAGGCAATGGGGACAGAGTCACTGGGGAGGGGTTAGAACCTCAGGGAAACAAGGGCACTGGATTTGGAAGCAATCACAGCTCATGGAAAGAAGGAGGAAGAACCCTGGGAATCATTGAGAGTGGCAAGGTTAGCGTCGCGGTTAGAACAACGCTGTTAAGGGGCCAGCAAGCCGGGTTCAAATTTGACACTGTCTCTGGGGAGTTGTACATTCTTCCTGTGTCTGCGTGCATTTCCACCAGTTGCTCCTGGTCCTTCCACCATTTAAAACGTACCGGGGGTTGTAGGTCATTGGTGTAATTGAGTGGTTGTGGCTCATAGGCTGAAAGGGCCTGTTCCCGGGCTGCATGTGTCAATCTAAAATTTCCATCTAAAATGATACTCCATCCTGTCATGAATTTTTTAAAGATTCAATTCAAGACTGGTCCAGATAGACAACTCCGAAACAGTCCTTTCAGCCCGTCTTTTCTGATGGCCAAGCTGCTTGCAAACAGTCCATATCCCTCTCAACCTTTTCATTCCACAGACCCATTCAACTCACATTACATTGTCAATCTCACAGCCTGTGGGAAGAAGTTATTTCCCTATCTGATAGCCTGATTTTGTTCCTCCATATCTCATTCCTGATGGTAGTGGGTCAAAGATGCTGTGTGCTGGATGTCTGCGGGTCTATTTACAGGCCCCATCCCTGGACAATCAGAGGCTCCTTGTCTCGAAGTCCCATCCATGTGACCTCTCACTCAGCTATCTCTGGTCGGTACACAACTACCCCCTCCTTACCTACCTCTACCAGTCCTTAGTATCCTCATGACAGTTCCAGGCACCTGTTATGTCGACCCTTGATGACCTGTGCCAGCTCTAATTTGGACACTGCCTCACCTAAAATATTGGAATAACCAGCGCCTTCTACCCTCGAGAGCCCGAGGGAATCCGCACCCTCAGCAGTGTCCTGTTGGTGCACCATCGAATGCCCTCCATCCCCCTTCCACGGGTTCCCTGCTGTTATCAGGCTCCTGGATGGACCCCACCCTGGCAAAACTATCCATATTTTCACTGATCCCTCTGTACTTCAACATTCCGTCCAGGGGTCAGGGTTGTGTTGTGGGACTGGTGGAGAAAAAAGCACCAATATCAGGAGACAGGGCGCAATGTAGAGACCCCCAGCTCTGTGAGATGGGGAACATTGCAGAGACTCCCAACTCCAGGACACAGGGACTAGCACAGAGACCCCCAGTTCTGGGAGAACGGCTGAGTTGTACACAAGTCTGGAAGTGGCTGGGCCCAGAAGTATACAATGCTATTTTCCAGGGTAAACTGGAACAAACGCGAGGCAATACACTTTGGTAAATCAGTCCACTGTCCTCTTCACAGTCAGATCTGACTACCTGAATGTGTCGGGGAACTGGCTTGGAGGGGCCGAGGCTTGCAACAAGAATTGGTCAGAGCCAATTGTAAAGGTTCACCAGAAATTGGGTCTGTGGGAATGACATTCCCTCTCAGTGATGGGGAAGAACCTGGTCATCAGGTGCAAGGTGCTCTCGGTACTGCTGCATGTGATGCAGGCGTGGCCCATCCCACACACCTCTGCCCTGGCTATTACTCACTGTTATATTTAACACCGGAAAAACTCAAAAAGTTTGGTCTTAGTAAGTCGGATTGCTGTTTCCGTTGTGACCAGATGGCTAATACTTTTTTGCATACTAAGACCAAACTTTTTGAGTTTTTCCAGTGTTAAATATAACTGATGTATAAAATTGTAATTAATCATTGCTAATCTAGCATTAACAAATTTCCTAATAGTATTCTGACAAATTTCCATCCAAGCTTCTTCACCTATTATAAAACCTAAATCTTTTTCCCATTTCAACTTATCCTTATCCCAATCTTTTTTACTATCAATTTCTTGTAAAATACAATACAAATCAGATATATATCCCTTTTGTGGTATTGAAAGTACATATTCCTCAAAATCAGAATCAGGCGATAAAATCATATGTTGACCACATTTCTGTTTTACAAAAGATCTTAATTGATAATACACAAATACAGAGTTTCCACTAATACCGAATTTCCTTTGTAATTCATCAAAAGAACAAAAAAATCCCTCAGAAAAACAATCGGATAAATTTTTTATTCCCTTCCTTTCCCATTGTTTCAAAGTAATATTGGAGACTGTAAAAGGAACAAGTTGATTGTTATATAATGGCAATCGTCCAGACCATTTATTTTTGAGCCCCAATTTATTAAGTTTACTTCTCCATAAATGTAATAAATGCTTCAATATTGGGACATCATAAGTTCGTAATAAATTTTTATTCCATCGAAACAAAAACTCATGAGAAAATTTTTCTGAATTAACCGCCATTTCTATCTTTGCCCAACTGGGCGGATCATCCATATTCATTAATGCACTAAGAAATTTAAATTGAGCTGCTTCATAATAATGTTGAAAATTCGGTAATCTTAAACCTCCAAATTGAAAATCCCACATCAGCTTTCTCATCGCTACCCTCGGAAATTTTCCCTTCCATAAAAAGTCTCTAATTGCTTTATATAGATCGTTAAAAAATAAGGAATTGATTGAAACAAATATTGTATTCAGGGAAAAATATTCATTTTTATAGTATTAATGCTCCCTAATAGACTCAAAGGCAAATCCTTCCACCTAGTCAAATCTAATTTAATCCTTTTTATTAAAGGAAGATAATTAATTGAATATAAATCTTGAAATTCCGTATTAACATTAATTCCTAAATATTTAATTTGTGTAACGCACTTCAAATTTGTAATACTTTTATACATTGAATAATCATTTTTACAAATTGTTAAAATTTCACTTTTGGTCCAATTTACTTTATAACCAGATAATTGACCATAAATTTCTAAACCTTCTTGAATTGCTGGTAAAGAAATATCCGGATCCACCAAATATAATAAAACATCATCAGCAAATAGATTAATCTTATATTCCTCATTCAGAACTCTCATGCCTTTAACATTTTCATTTTGACGTATTAATTGTGCCAAAGGCTCAATAACTATAGCAAATAAAGCAGGTGACAATGGGCATCCTTGTCTGGGAGACATTATTAAATTAAAAGATTCTGAAATCTGCCTATTGACAGTAATTCTGGCCTTCGGACTATTATATAAAGCCTTTATCAATCCAATAAATGAAGAACCAAAACAAAATTTCTCAAGTACTTTAAACAAAAACTTCCATTCCACTCTATCAAAAGCCTTTTCTGCATCCAGCGAAACCACTATTGGATAATTCATCTGAGATTTAGATTTATTTATCAAAGTTATTAAATGCAAAATATTATCTGATGCATATCTATTTTTTATAAATCCCGTTTGATCACTATGTATTATTTTAGGCAAATATTGAGCTAATCGATTAGCCATAGGTTTTGCTACAATTTTATAATCTACATTTAACAACAATATTGGTCTATAAGAAGAAACCTATAAAGGAACTTTATCTTTTTTTGGTATAACTGTAATTATTGCATTGGAACAAGACTCGGGTAATCGAAAAGTGTCATAAATTTGTTGTAAAACATTCTTATATATAGGAAATATATCAGCATAAAAAGTTTTATAAAACTCTATAGAAAACCCATCTTCACCAGTGCCTTTCCATTTGGCATATCTCTTATCGCCGTTTCTATTTCCTTTTCTGTAAAGGATTTATCTAACTCCTGTCTATCTTCTTGATTCAATTGTGGAAATTTAATATTTTTCAAAAAAGAATCTATAGCATCCTCAGTTACATCTTTACATTCCGAAATATATAATTTTTTATAAAAATTACAAAATTCCTCATTAATTTCCTTTTGACTAAAAGTAATACCTGATTTCTTTCTAATTACTGCTATAATTCTAGATAATTGTTCCTTTTTTAACTGCCATGACAGAACTTTATGAGTTTTCTCACCCCATTCTTAAAATTTATCTTTAGTTCGGTTCATTAAACATTCAAACTGATAAGTTTGTAATTCATTATATTTAAATGTTAAATTAGTTAACTGATTCTTTTGCATTTCAGTAGCATTTTTAAAAAATTCTTTTTCAGTAACAGTTATCTTTTTCTCTAAATCTTCAATCTCTTAAATTCTCTCTTTCTTTACTTTAGAAGCATAACTAATAATTTGACCTCGGAAAAAAAGCTTTCATTGCATCCCATAAAACAAATTGACTGGAAACAGAATTAGTATTATTACTAATAAATACCTCAATTTGTTGTTTTAAATAACTAATAAATTCCGTTTTTTGCAGTATTGAATCTCCATCTTGGAGCTCTCTGAACATCCTGTGAACTCTGATATTCTAATAATAATGAATGGTCCGAAACCAGTCTTGCCTTATAATCCACAGATGTAACCCTATCCTGCAAATGTGCTGAAATTAAAAAATAATCAATTCTAGAAAAAGAATTATGTCGTGACAAATAAAAAGAAAAATCTTTCTCTGTAGGATTAAATCTTCGCCAAATATCAACTAAATTCAAATCTGACATCATATTAGTTACTTGAACTGCCATCTTCGATTTCTTAATTACTCTTGGATACTTGTCTAATAAAGTCTCCAATACCACATTCAAATCTCCCCCAGTCATCACATTAGAATTTGATTGTCCAAGTAATAAAGACATATCGACAACAAAAGCTGTATCCTCAACATTCGGAGCATAAACATCAAGCAAAGTCCAAGTTTCATTAAAAATTGTACAGTTCAATTTTAATAATCTTCCACCATTTTTCTCTTCATTTTGTAACTGAAATGGTAAAGTCTTGTGCACCAAAATTGCCACTCCTTTTGCTTTTGAATTAAATGAAGAATAAAAAAACTTGTCCAACCCATTCACGTTTGAGTTTCAAATGTTCCTTATCTGTCAAATGAGTTTCCTGTAAAAAAGCCACATCAACTTTTAATTTTCTTAAGTAAGCAAGTACTTTCTTACGTTTAATGGGATTATTTAAACCCAGGACATTAAAAGAAGCAAACTTCAATTTAGACATTCCTTACAACAACTCAACACAAGACAATAAAAGAAAGAACAAAAAGAAAAGAAAGAAAAAAAAGAAGAAAAGAAACCCCCAAAAGAAAAAAAACCCTTCCTCTTATTCCCTCGTAAAACTACAATCAAAAACAAATAAAAAAAAAGAAAAAAAATTATTTAAAAAAAGTAATAAAAAAAACTTCACTCCTTAACCCAAAAATTAAGAAAAAAAAAAACAGGCAGGAGGTTACTACTACCCCCTCCTGTTTAAACTGCACAATGCGGTAACTCCCACAAAGCACTGGGTGTGAGATAACTCACAAGTAGCTGATGACTTCTGGAAAATAGTGCCCACCCTGTTCCCTCTCCCAACTCCCATTTCATATTAAACTATCATTAATGACTAAGATCTAAAAAAAAATTAAAAAAAAGGTGTATTATTTTTTTAATCAATTTTATCACTTCGACCACCATTGTTTCCATTTCTTCTTGGAATCTGATTCCCATCTTGTATCTCCACTCTCTTTGGAGACCGAGGAGGACTACGTCGTTCTTGAAATTGTGTGATCGGTAAAGATTGAGCAAAGTCCATAGCTTCTTTAGGATTATCAAAAAACTTTGGCTGATATCCATCCTGAAAAATCTTCAATGCCGCAGGGTACCTAAAAGTTGCCTTGTATCCTTTTTTCCACAACAACTCTTTCACAGAATTAAATTCATGTCATTGAAACATAATTTCTTGACTCGCATCCGGATAAAAAAAAACACGATTATTCCGAACCATCAAAGGAGATCTATTTTGCTGAGCGTTTCTAATAGCCGCACATAAAATTGTCTCTCTATCACAATAATTTAAACAATGGACCAGAACAGGTCTCAGATTCTGCCCTGAAAAAGGTTTCCTTCTTAAAGCTCTGTGAGCACGTTCCAATATTAAACCTTAAGGGAACTTATCTTGCCCTAACTCTCATGGAATCCATTTGGTAAAGAATTTTCTTAGATCTGGCCCTTCTATATCTTCTGGCAAACCAACAATTTTTACATTGTTCCGTCTAGATTGGTTCTCCAAATAATCAACTTTTTTTGCTAGATTTTTATTCTGAATCTGCAATGTTTCAATTGTTTTGTTTACATCTTGCAGTTGGTCTTGTACATCAACTAAACCTTGATCACACATATCAAGTCTTTCAGTGGTTTCAAGTTTAAATGCTCCGTAGTTGAGTATTGATATTCACCAATTCATTAAGCTTAGAATAGACCTGGGTCATAGAGCTACCGAGCTGTTTCATTGAAGAATACATCTTAAATTCAAGATTCTTAACAATCATATCAGCAAAAGTAGATTCAGACATGGTAGGATCCTGCTGTTTCTGAGAAACCAAAGGATCTTCTGTCCCTTCCCTTGGTTTAGCAGCCTTTCTTGCAGTATGGCTCCGTGTAGAAACTCCTGCCACAGCCCCCTCAGCAATATCAGGAGGCTGATAATCAGGGTTATCCTTATCCTTAAGCCATATGTCATCAAAAGCCTCCATTATATCCATACCTGGGGAAAATGTCATGACTGGTGGTGCATTTCGCAGCGTCACCGCTATATCAATCGGAGGTCGGCTCTTTAACTCTCCAGCTGGCAGCGCCCCAGCTGATTCAGCTGTCAATTTCTCGGTGACAGCACTCACAGCGGCCGTTGTCTGAAATACACGCACCCGGCCAGCCCTTTGTTCTAAAGGCTGCCGATTGCCATCTTTAGAGAGCCCTACCGGTACAGAGCGGAGCTCCAGTGCTGAATCCTGCATTTCTTCTCCTGGATCCATTCCACGCTGAGTCATGGCTTCTTGTAAACAGGTAGGCTCAGATAATTTCGGGAAATGTAATTTTTTAACAATCTGTTGGTGTTTTCTTTTACTTTTTTTTTTAACAAATGTACCATTAGATATTAATTCAACATCTCTTACTATTTTAAAACTTTTTAAAGAATTTTAACAGGCACTTAGAAACAAAACAATAAATCAGAGTCAGGAGAGGACTGGAAGGCATGTCTGTTCCTAACGCCATCTTGCCACGCCCCCCGGTTGGCAGGATATTTGTACTTACCAGCGTCGTCTTGAAGATACAATAGGCCAGTCGGTACTTGTGCCAGCTGCCAAGGCCCCAACTGGCAGCCGTTTTTTAAATTCCCTGCCTTTTTCCTCTAATAGATAAATGGCGGGACACATTTATGGGCTTTTTACCCCATTGGCGATGGTAAAAACACCATTCTCACCGCCTGTCCATGCATTCATCCTTCTTTAACTGAACTGTAGAAATAGGAGGCTTGTAGGACACAGGAGATGGATCTACTGATCAAAGCGGCTGTTTGTGAGCAGATGCTTGCATTGCAGTATGATCAAGCCTGTCAGCCTCCCACGCTACATCATGGAGATGGCAGAAATCCATGTTAACGATTGGTATTGCGACACGACCCGGGAGTTTGGACAGGAATAGAATCTCAAAAAGTAAACAATAAGAAAGGCCATCTGCTAATATGAGCATCTCATTCATTAGATCAGATGGATCCCTGTCACTCAGGCCCTCCATATTTAAAAGCTCATGTCTAGTCAATTCCATGAGAAATAGGCAGAACCTGGTTTAACTGCAGCCGTGGTGGCAGCTGCTGCAGTCGTTGTGTCCATGATCACTGGAGATTCAAGCTTCGGCTGAATCTTGCATTCGGGGGGTCACCATTTCTGGCGGAAACTTCAGTACACCTACTAAAGTCATATACATACCCACGTTAATCAACACAAGACTGCTTTATTCAAACTTTACAGACTTCTTTTATATTCCGCATTACTTGTCAGGGAAGATATTACCGCGGTGCTCAGGCAAGAGACTGGAGGTCTCATCGAGGAAGGCAGTGTGGGCAAAACTAAAAAATAAGAAGGGTGAGGTTACTATTATAGGGGTACATTATAGTCTGGCAAATGGGAAGGGAGAACTTGAAGAGAAAATGTGCAAGGAATTAGCTGACATCTGCAGTAGGAATAGGGTGGTGTGGGTTGGGGATTTCAATTTTCCTAACATCGATTGGGAAACACAGTCAGTGGGAGGGCAGGATGGCTTAGAGATCATGGGTCCATTAGCTTTAGTTTAATTATAGAAGGGGATAGGTCAGGTTCAAAGTCAAAGGTCTTCGAGTGGGGGAAGGCCGCATTTGAAGAAATGAGATTTGCAGAGAGTTGTGTGGGCTGATCTTTTTGCCGGAAAGGATGTAGAGGAAAATTGGAGGGTATTAAAAGGTGAGATTTTGAGAGTACAGGATCATTATGTTCCAGTCTGGCTGAAAGGCAAGACCAAAAGTTCAAGGGTTTTCTTCGAGATAGTATGTACAAATATCTGGATAGCACCCAGCATGCGTTTGTGAAAGGAAATTCACGTTTGACAAACCTTGAGTTTTTTGAAGAGGTGACAAGAAAAATGGATGAAGGTAGGGCGGTTGACGTGATCTCTTTGGATCTTAGTTAGGCTTTTGATAAAGTTCCGCATGCAAGGTTAGTTAGAAAGGTTCAGTCACTAGGGATTAATACAGAGATAGTGAGATGGGTTGAGAGGTGGCTGTAAGATAGACAGCAGAGAGTCAGGATGGAAGCCTGTGATGAGAGGTGTGCCTCAGGGATCGGTGCTGGGTCTCGTTGTTTATCATTTATATTCATGATTTGGATGAGGGGATGGTTAATTGGGTAAGCAAATATGCAGATGATACAAAAATAGGGGGAGAGATGGATAGTGAGGAAGGTTTTCTTGGATTACAGGATTTGGTTTGTTTGGAAAAGTGGACTGAAAGATGGCAGATGAAATTTAATGTCGACAAGTGTGAGCTGCTGCATTCCGGAAAAAAATAACCAAAATAAGACATATGCAGTTTAGGGGAGGGCGTTGAGGAATGCAGAGGAACAGAGGGATCTTGGAGTTATGGTACAGAGTTCATTGAAGGTGGATTCCCAGGTAGACAGGGTGGTTAAGAAGGCACATGGCAAACTGGCCTTCATCCATATGTACATGGATACGAGAGGGTTGGAGGGATATGGACGGAGAGTGGTGGGGGGGAACTAGTGAGTTGTTCAAGTGAACCGGCGCGAACTCAAAGGGCCGATATGGCCTGTTTCCATGCTGTAAACTGTTAAATGGTTAAATGTGCCTGGCTCCATGAGACATGGTGAGACATCATTAAGAGTTTGCTATCGATCCATGGGACCAGCAGGTTTAAATTAAGCCCTGTGAATGTCCTGTACCTACCTGCAGGAAACTCCACAGATCAACATGCCATTCCTCGGCATGCAGCACCATGTGCGTGTGATCCATTAAATGGGTGAGTACCCAGCTGTCTGTTTTATGGTTTTGCACGACGTCGGAGAACTGTGTCAGCGACGGTTCACAATGTGGGCTGTGCGCCCTCTTGGCCCACTACATATATTTATTTAGATTATTTATGTGGTCATTACATGCTGCACATTGTGTGTTTTTGTGCAGGCACCATGGTAGTTTTGTCGGGTTGCAGATGTACGACCAAGTGCATCACTCCATAGATTCACAGAACATTACAGCACCGATACAGGCCCTTAAGCTTTTCTAGTCTGTGCCAAACTCTTATTCTGCCTCGTCCCATTGACAAGCATCCAGTCCATCGCCCTCCATCCCCCTTGTATCCCAAATTCTTCAATGCTAACATTGAGCTCACATTTCCTCATGCAGCTGGCAGCTTGTTCCACTCTCCCACCACCTTGCGTGGAGAAGTTCCCGCTCCTGTTTCCCCTAAACTTTTCCCCATTCATCCTTTGCCCATGTATTAAGGACTTCTCCAAGAGGTGGAGTCTCAAGAAAACAACCTCTATCCTCAAGGACCCTCACCACCCAGGCCAGGCATTCTTCACCCTGCTATCACTAGGGAAACAGGTCCAGGAGCCTCAAGATGAACACCCAATGGTACAAACGCAGCTTCTCCCCTTCTGCCATCAGATTTCTGAATGGACAAGGAGCCACAGATACTCCCTCACTTATTCTTCATTTTGCACAAATGGATTTCTTTTTTTAAAATGTAATTTAGAACAATATTTGCCCCTATATTGCTGCTACAAAACGACAAATATTGTGACATATTCATCACAATAAATTTTTAATTCTGAACACTGCGCGTACATCAGAAAACAATCATAGCTCAAAAAACAATTTCAAAAGATGAATTAACTATTTCCATGCACCCTTCCCTTTTATGTCTATTTTTCTCAACCCACTCCATGATCGAGACATCTCCACTTAACCCAACCCACATTTCTTCTCCTATTCAAAGTACTCAGTAATACACAAAGGCAATAAAATAAAAACTCAATGCTGAAAATACTCAGCAGGTCATCTACTGGAAAAATAATTGGAGTTAAAACCTTCAGGTCGATAACCTTTCACTGGGATTCAGAAAGATGATCAAATAAACCTGATTCTCTTTGCTGAGAAAAAGAAGAGGGGAAATAATAAATTGAATATGTGGGATGAAATGGCCGAGTAGCAGAAATGGCAGTGGTGCTGGATGAGTGGAGTCGACTCGTTGATCAGCACATCTGTCTGGATGGAGGGGTAAAGGATAAACAAGACAAACATGATGTCGTCACTGTGAGGTTCAATACGACAGCTGCAGAGAATCTGAAATGAAGGAATGGTGAAAATACTTGTTTTTGGATCAATGTGACAAAATTTGACCTGATAAAAGAAAACAAAATCGTTTTGCTCTGTCAGAATTCTCTAGATCAAGGGGCACAATAAAATAGTTCAGAAGCCAACATTACGAAATTGAACAGTGAAGTTAAAGAAATCGGCAGCAAGGGATACAGCAGAGTTACATAACTCCCTGAAAATGGTAATAAATATGAAGGAAAGTTTGATAATAAATAGTCTCCCTTGCAGTTGGGGTACAATGTGTTTCTTGAGATCAGAGGAATCCTGGAGCCAGGACAAAGAGATCTTATGAAACCCAAGGATTTGATTGAGTTGTTGGGCTAGTTGGATGTGGAAGGGCTGAAGGGTCTCCTGCTCCCTCCACTGCCTCTGTTTTCTGTATTGCGATGCTGATTGGGTGCGCCTGTGTGTTTGCTCGCTCGCTGATTGGTTGCTTCAGTTGCGCAAGCCAATGGGTTGATTCGGTGTGTCCGCTATTGGATTGGACGCTGAAGTCAGGTTGGATTGATGGGCGAATTCATGGGCTGATTGGCTCTTGCTGTGAGGAGGCGGGATGTTGGCGGCGGCGTCGTCTGCTCGGAAGGAAGACAGGGTTCTAAAGACATCTTTTGTCATCTTGGCCTTTATTAATTAACATACTGAAAATAGGAGTTGGGAAGTTATGGTGAGGTTGTATAAGATGTTGGTGAGGCCACATTTGGAGTATTGTGTGCAGTTCTGGTCGCCTAGCTACAGGAAGGGTATTAGTAAGATTGAAAGAGTGCAGAGAAGATTTACTAGGAAGCTGCCAGGTCTTCAGGAGTTGAGCTATGGGAAAGGTTGAACAGGCTGGGAATTTATTCCTTGGAGTGTCGAAAAATGAGTAAGAGATTGCTTAAAGTGGAATAAGAATGGAAAAAAAGGCTGAGAAAGACTGCTGGAGACCCAATTGTGAAGGAAATATTTTGCTTGAGAAAAATTGTCATTGGTCTATTTCCTCTGGAGTTATGAAACCACGCACAGAACAAATCAATGAGATACGATTAAAAAAGTGGTTTTCAAACTTTCTTTCTACTCACATCCCACTTTAAATAATCCTTTACTAACAGAGCACTTCTGGCATAGGGATTAAGTAAAATATGAGCGGGGAAGGGGGGGTGGGGGGAGTTTGAAAATCACTTCTCTCGATGAAAAGGTTTCTCCATCTCCGTTCTAAGCAGACATCCTTTTATTCTGAGGTTGTGCCCACTGGTCCTAAACTCTCCCACTACTGGCAAAATCCTCTCTATCAAGCCCTTTCACTATTCGTAAGATTTCAATGAGGTCCTGCCTCATCCTTCTAAACTCGAGCAAGTTCAGGCCCAGAGCCATCAAATGCTTCTCAAACATTATTCCTCTCATCCCCAGGATCATTCTTGTAAACCACCTCTGGGCCATCACATCCTCTCTTAGAAATGGGGCCTAAAATTGATCATAACACTTACGAGACCAGGACAACCAGAAGGTGGTCGCGTGAGGTGAAGACAGCTGCAGGACTGCCTCAAGTCGTGTGTATTGAATGGTGTTTAAGAACTCAGCTGAGGAACTGAATGGCTGCACCAGGACCATTGAAAACTTTATCAAAACAGCTGTGGACGAGGGTGTCCCCACCAAATTGTTCAGGGGATTTTCTCAACCAGAAATCCTGGATGAACAACAATATCTGGAAACTGCTGAGAGCCAGATCACAGGCATTTGAGTTTGGAGATACAGATACACAAGGAGCCAATACGAACCATGGAAAGCCATCTCGCAGGTGGTGGAGATTCAGCATGAGAATGGAAACAACAAAGGATACCCATCAGCTGTGACAGGGGCCTAAATGTCATAAAGTGCTGCAAAAACAAATCTGGTGCAGTGGGAGGCGGCAAAGCCTCACTCCACATGAACTCAATGCCTTCTATACCTGATATGACCACTAGTACAGGGAAGAACCATCACAAATCCCCCCTCCCCCACTACATCTCTTGATGATCTGCTGCTATCAGTAACCAAAGATGACAACATGGGTTGCCATCAGGATAGTGAATCAAAGGAAAGGATCAAGCCTGGATGGAGAACCCAGCAGAGGACTGATAACCTGTGTTGACCAACTGGCCATGGATATCTTCAACATCTCACTCCGACAGGGAGTGGCACCCACCTGTTTCAAATCGGCATCAAACATACCAGTTCCAAAGAGTGGGGTAACCTGCCTAAATGATGATTAATGAGTGACACTCACATCCAGTGATGAGGTGGATTGAGGGGATGGTGTTGAAGTACATCAACTCCTGTCCAAGGGGCGACATGGATCGATTCCAATTTACCAGACCTATGGCAGATGCCATCTTCACTGGCTCTGCCAAAACCCTGAAACACCCAGAAGACAAAGGTGAATCCATCAGAATGCTCTTTATTGACTAGAGTCTGGCATTCTATACCATTCTCCCATCAAAGCTGATGAGCAAACTCCAAAGTCCTGGGACTCCATAACATACTGTGCAATTGGATCCAGAATTTCTTCATCTCCAGACCCCAATTAGTGTGGATTGGCAAGAACAACTCTTCCAAAATCTCCATTAGCTCCCAAACTCCAGAGGGTTGCATATTTCACCCCTGCTCGACTTGCTTTACATCTACAGCTGCATGGCTTGGTATGACGACATCATCTACAAATTCTCTGACGATAGCACAGTCATGAGCTGCATGAGGAATGGCAACGAGTCAGCATTCAGGAGGGAGATTGAAAGCGGGGTTCAATCATGGACCAACAACAACCTCGCACTCAATGCCACCAAAACCAAGGAGATGATTGTCGACTGTAGGAAGAAAAAAGGATGGACATTGCCTGAATTGGAATGGTTTTGGTTTTAATACACACACACACACACACACACACACACACACACACACACACACACACACACACATATTTGTGCAGAGTGGAGTTAGAGTGAAGTAAAAAGTGTTGTTATTAATCTTTACCAATGAAAATTATTGTTTGAAGATGCCATTGTCCTGTGAATTATCATGGACCATTTTGTGCAAATATTAATCATTAAAGTTACAATAGTTTATATATATTATCAAGTTATTTTGTGGGTTGGATTCAGGGTCCGCTCACAATCCTTTGAGATGCCAGAAGGCAAGCCATGTACGGAGATGAAACGTCTGCTCATTCTGCATCTGAAACCGAAAGAGGAAAACCTTCATGATGGTCCTTGAGATACTGGAGTGTTTGCTTTATTAAAAACGGAAGAATTTGTGTCGTCAGGAAAGACAGCTGATCAAATCGAGAGACCATCTGTTGATTATCTGTGTTCTTAAAATTGAAACTAAGTCAATAGAGTGCTGAGAGATGGCAGCTGTTCGAATAAGCGAGTTCTTGATTCAAGTACCTGCACAGACAGGCTGGAGTCCATTGGCTCATGATTCATACTTTTGAAGAGGTTGAATGGACTTCAAAGGCAGAAATGATGGCACGTGTCATGGGATGAGCCATTATGGAGAAACATTACAAATGAGAGGCAGAAGATGTTGTCCATGCTGTGGGGAAGAGAGGATTGAAGATACAGTCGTCAGAGAAGGTACAGTTACATTGTCTTCTCCTTTCACCAGGAGTAACAAGTGGATTTTGAAGGAGGAAGACCATTTCTAACCGTCTCTTTGAGATCAAGAGAGCAGCCTCGTTGTGACCATGGAAATGGCCACTTTTGATGAATATAGCCAAAGTAATCTTGCATTTGCAACATAACCATTTTTAAATGGTGACTTAGTTCAGCCCTTGACTGAGTTGATGAAATCTTGGTGGAAGAAAATAGCCACTCCACTGTCTCTTTGAAAGACAACAGATTCATCATGTGGAACAGATTCTGAAATCTCCCTGCAAGAGAGGAAAATAAACTCTCGCAGAGTAAGTTTCAGAGCAATGTTTCTTCATCCAAGAAATTCAGACGAGATTGAAAGAGGACCGATGACGAGGTTTTGAAATCCTTCAGTTGCTTTTGCCACAATTTAAAGAAATCGACATGGTGTGAAACGACTCAAATCCAGATACAACCCTTCACAAATTGAGCTCTTACAGCTCCATTGGGTTCAACCAGCAAAAGATGAGGGGGTAAAGCCACAGGGTTAGAGAGAGTCAGCAGGTCAAACAGACATAGAGCAAAGAGAAAGAGACATCAAACACATTGTGGGTTTGTCCCTTCATCAAGGAAAGATGAGGAAGAGAAGGTCAGAAATGGGACCATTAAATTGTGGGGGTGGAGGGCAGGAGGAAGCCAACACACACACAGAGAGGGGACTTGGGTACCTGGGGCAAACAGGCGGTTCCCTCCCCCGGCCCCTCTCCCCCGCCGGCCCCTCTCCCCCCCCTGCCCTTCTTCCCCTCCCCTCACCCTCCCCTGGCCCCGTCCCTCCCCTCCTTGACCTGCCCCGCTCCCTCCGGGCTCCCACCCCTCCCATCCCCCTCCCCTCCCCCTGCACCCACTCCTCGGCTCCACCCAAACACCCCGCCGGTACCGGCCGCTCCCGGGTGGGTCCCGGCGGGCTGCGGGTCGCCCGCTTTCCCTGGACCGCGCGGCTGAGGAAGGTCCCGGCGCTGCCGCCAACTTCTTCCCTTTAGGCACGTGGCGACGGACCCCGAGCAGACGACGCCGCCACCAACGTCCCGCCTCCTCACAGCTAGAGCCAATCAGCCCGCGAATCCGCCCATCAATCCAACCCGACTTCAGCGTCCAATCCAATAGCGGCCTCACCGAATCAACCCATTGGCTCGCGCAACTGAAGCAACCAATCAGCGAGCGAGCGTGCGAACACACAGGTGAACCCAATCAGCATCGCAAGACAGAAAACAAAGGCAGTGGAAGGAGCAGGAGACCTATCGGCCCTTCCACTTTCAACTACCCCAACAACTCAATCAAATCCTTGGGAAACACAGGATCACTTTGTCTTGGCTCCAGGATTCCTCTGATCTCAAGAAATACATTGTACCCCAACTGCAAGGGAGACTATTTATTATCAAACTTTCCTTTATATTTATTACCGCTTCCAATTTAATGGAGGACACAAGTGGTTGTGTCAGACAGCTGGACCGCCTCGGGGAACCTCATGGAGCAGGCAATCATGGTGAGAAGGTAACTCATCCCGTGGGAGGCCAGTAGTGACCCTACAATGTCATTGTAGATGTGGCTGAACCTATGTGGTGCTGGCTCGAATGTCTGGCATGGTGCCTTCACGTATGTCTGCATTTTGGTCATCTGGCAGAGTGTGCAGGCCTTGGCCCACTGACAACCTGTTTCTGGAGGCTCAGCAAGACCAACCGATTGACCACCATTTTGACAGTACTGATGGCCGGGTGCGTCAGGTTGTGCACCTCATCATAAAACTGCCATCTCCATGCTGTCGGCACGATGAGGTGGGGTTTGCCATTGGAATGTCGCAGAGGAGCGTCTACTTACCAGGGTCGATGTTAACATCCACCAGCCTGAGCCTGGACACTGCTGTCCTGCTTGCAAGGATCTCAGGGTCATCCTGCTATCCCCTGCCGAGGGCTAAGTAGTCTATTCACTGGGACAGGGCCTTGATAGATTTGATTGCGGGGATGGGGCAGTGCGTCACCCATGATATGTTGAATGTCTGTAGTGAACTCAGACTCATAGGAGAGGAGTCGCTGCTGCTTGGCCGACCACAGGTCCAACACTTTATGGAAGGCAAAAGTTAATGGCTTCTGGTCCATGAAGACACTGAATTGTCTACCTTCCAAAAATACCTTAAGTGCCTGACTGCCAAATACAGCACCAATTGCTCTCAGTCAAAGACGCTGTATTTGAGTTCAGTAGGCCAGAGGTATCTGCTAAAGAAGGACAGAGGCTGCCATTCCCCTTTGATGAATTGCTCCAGTGCACCCCCTACTGCTGTGCTGGAAGCATCTACTGAGAGAGTGGTGGGTGTCTCTGGCCTGGCGTGTACCACAATAGTTGTGTTGGCCAGTGCGTCCTTGGCCTTCTGGAATGCCTCCAAATCCTCATTCTCCCAGGTAATGTCTTTACCTTTCTCCGCATGATGTGGGCCACGGGGGGCGTGGCAAGATGGCGTAAGGATCAGACGTGCCTTCCAGTTCTCTCCTGACTCTATCTTAATATTTTGTCTAGAAATGCCCGTTAAAATTCTTTAAAAGTTTAGATAACTTCAGTGTTGTTAATTTAACTTCTGATGGTACAATTGGTGAAAAAGAGCAAAAAAAACGACAACAGCTCATCAGAAAACTACATTTTCCAAAAGTTCAAGTTTTGGAGCCTACCTGTAGAAAAGACACCGGGACTCAGCGTGAAATGGATCCGAGGAGAGAGGTACAGTGTTCGGATGCAGAGCTCTATGTTACATCGGTAGAGACCCCTAAAGAGGGCGCCAAACAGACTTTAGAACAAAGTTACTCAGGTTTGCACATGCGTAGTAGCATCTGACGGCAATGTTATGAATGAACCGCTTGTAGTATCATCAGCTGAAGTATTACCAGCTGAAACACCGGCTGGGGAAAGGCATCTGTCAACTGTAGCGGTGGCGCTGCAAACTGCACCTTTTGAGATAAAAAGAACCTATGCAACTTGATGTACTGGGAGAAATTAATACATTCTGGACTGGGGAAAACCCCGGCCAGCGTCCTCCAGTCATTGCTGGAGAGGCTGTGGCTGGGGTTTCCACATGCAGCTATACTACAAGGAAGGCAACCAGAATGAAGGACGCAACATAAGAACCTTTGGTTATGCAGAAGAAGCAGGGATCTATTGAGCCAGAATCTCTTCCAATTGAAAAGATTCTTGTGAATCTTGAATCTAAATGATCTTATACAACGCAGGGATTATCCAAGATTATGACTGAACTTGGTACTAGGTTTAATACTCTGGTGAAAATACATTCTCAACAGATGGATGAGTTTGGAGCTTTTAAGCTTGAAGTGAGAGATAAATTTAATTCGTGTGAAGAAGATAGAGACGAAATACGAGATCATGTTTCAGATGTGACCAAAATGGTCAAAGACTTACAAACTCAAAATAAAAATTTGGTGAAAAAGATTGATTATTTGGAAAACCAATCCAGACGGAACAATATAAAGATTATTGGTTTGCCGGAAGGAATGGAGGGACCAGACCCAAGAAAATTTTTTACTGAATGGATTCCGCAGGTGCTGGGTCAAGAACATTTCCTGGAAGGTATAATACTGGAACATGCTCACAGAGCCTTGCGTAGAAGACCTATTTCAGGTCAAAGTCCAAGACCTGTTTTGGTTCGTTGCTTGAATTATTACGACAGAGAAATAATTTTACGAGTGGCTATTAGAAATGCACAACAGAGAAAATCACCCTTGATGATTCAAAATAATCGAGTTTTCTTCAATGCGGATTTGAGTCAAGAAGTTATGTTCCAATGACGGGAATTCAATCCTGCTAAAGTGTTGTTGTGGAAGAAAGGTTATAAGGCAACCTTTAGATATCCAGCTGTTTTGAAGGTTTTTCAAGATGGTTGCCAACCAAAGTTCTTTGATTCTCCAAAGGAAGCTATAGCATTTGCTCAAGAGCTGCCAATTACTCGGTTTCAACAGAGACGTAGTCCGCCGCGAACTCTAAGGAGACAAGAGATGGAAGAAAAGAGCCGTGCTCCAAGAAGGAATGGTTGTAATGGTGACTCGGCAGTTGGAGCTGATTAAAAGAAGAGTTGTTCTTTTTTTTAATGTTTTTTTTTAAAAAAGGGATATTAAATAATGATGATGTTAGTTTAAGATGAGAATTGGGGGAGAGAACTGGATGGGCACTATTTCCTGAAAGTCATCTGCTACGTGTGAGTTATCTCACACCCATTTTTTTTTGGAGTTACCGCATTGCGCGGTTTAGACGGCAGGGGGTATTTTTAACCTCCTACCTGTTTTTTTTTCCTTTTTTTGTATTATTAGATTAAAGAGTTAAGGGTTTTCTTTTGTGTTTAAAAAAAAAAGCATAAGAAAGTATTTGATTGTTTAAAAAACTAAAAATTCATGTGGTTTTTTTTGTAAAGTTTATTCAGTAGATAAGGAATATTTGAAATTTAAATGTGAATGGGATGGATAAGTTTTTTTAAATATTTTTTCTTTTAACTTTAAGGTGAAAGGAGTGGTAATTCTGGTGTATATTATTTTGCTATTTTAGTTATAGAACGAAGGGAATAATGGTGAAAGTTATAAATTGAATTGTACAATTCTTAATGAGGCTTGAATTTTGTTTGTGGTTTATGCTCCATTTGTTGAAGATATAGATTTCATTGTAGATGTGTTTTTATTATTTGGATATCTGAATTTTAACGTAATGATTGGGGATATTTAAATGTGGTATTGGAGCTTTTATTGGATAATTATTCAAGGTTAAAATGGAAAAATGGTGGAAGAGTACCAAATTTGAATTGTACAATGTTTAATGAGGTTGGAATTTTGTTTTAAGATGGCGGTTTATGTGACTAATATGATGATAGATGTGAAGTTAGTTGATATTTGGTGAAGGTTTATCTCTATAGAGAAAGTATTTTTTTCATCTTTTATTTCTCATGCTACAATTTTTTTTAAAGAATTGATTATTGTTTAAGAATTTTTGATAGACAATGTTACTAATTTTACTAAATGTTTATATTAAGTTTGAGTTAATTATATGTTTCATCTTAACTCTGTTAAATATAAGCATTTAAGTTTGATTTAAATATGTTTTTTAAGTCTGATATCTTAGTATTAATTACTTTTCTTTTTGTTAGTATTTTAATCGGTTATGTTTTTGTTTTTTTTTGTAAGTGGGTTTTTTTCTCACATATATTATTAGCTTTATTAATTTTTCACTCTTTATTTTGGGGGGAAGGGGGGGTTGGACTAATTTGAGTTGGGTTATTAATGTGTAATAATTATTGGGGAGGGTATAGTTTATTTAGATTACTGATACTGTATTGTAATTTTATTATTTTGTTCATAATTTTTTTTAATGTAATTCTATATGTTATTCATGTTATAAAATCTTAAATCAAGTTTAAAAATAAAAAAATAATGTCGGCCACTACCGGTATGAATCGGTGATAAAAATTAATCGTACCAGTGAATTCTTGCAGCCCCTTCATTATGTGGGGTTTGAGGAAGCACTTAACAAACTCTACCTTTTCAAGCAGGGTTTAGTTCCGTGCCTGTTGATTTGACCCCCAAGGAAGGCGAACGTTTCCAACCTGAACTAGCACTTAGCAAGGTTTATATAGTAAGTCCAAATTCCCGCAGGCAGGCGCACAGTCACATTAGATGGTCTCTGTTTAGCTTCATTGCCACCACTTTGACATCTTGTGGTTACTGCCACCCTCTGCTGTTGGAGAATATCCTCCTTGGTCTCAGCCCCTCAATGTAACTAAGAACCCCTAAAATGCCCCTAATGTTTTGGCCTTCATCACTACTCCTGGCAAGGCATTCCTGACACCCACAACTCTGGGTAAAAGAAAATACCCCTGATATCTCCCCTAAATCTTCCTCCCTTTGCTTTGGACAGATGTCTTCTAGTGTTTGCTACTCCCATCTGGGTTTCAGGCAAACTGAAGGGCATCTTTCACCGAGTTTCTGGTTTTCCAGCAGTTCTGGATGTCTATCTCTGGATGCTCTGCTCCGTGGACCACCCCGCAGTATCCCATCTAGTCCTAGAGTCTCTGTGTCAGACATTCTCTGCTGACCACTGCCTGATGGCTTTGTGGTCAAATGTGTTTGTCTATGAAACCATTCCCAGGAAGGTGAAGGGGCAAAGTCCTGCTGACTGGAACATTGTGCAGCACCAGGGCCAGGCCAATCTTTCGCAACACCTGAGCCAGGTAGAACCTCAGCACAGAGCAGCATTTGGTGCCCTTGCACTTTGGTTGCAAGCACAGCCACACACAATTATGGCCATGCTGGTTACACCCTTGTCCCCATTGATTGACGACGTACACGGTCCTTCTCCAGACTCTATCCAGTTTGGACACCCACATAAATAGGAAATTTGTTTTGGGAATTGACAGGGTGGTGTGTGGGGATGGGCCAAACCTGGCCCACGTGCAACAGGACCGAAAGCTCCTTGCACATTGCACCTGATAATCAGGTTTTACCCGAATGACAGAGATGGGCATCTCTGTGGTTCTCCCTGTCTCCTGGACCTAGGGGTCTTTGTACTGCTCCCCATCTCCTTAAGTTGGTGCTTTGTTCTCCACCACCCCCACAAGAAATACAAGACCCCTGGATGGAGGGCAGAGGCGCAGAGAGATCAGTGAGAACACGGGTAGTTTCAACAGGGTGGGGTCCATCCAGGCGCCAGATAACAGGAGGAACCAAGTGGGAAGGAGGATGCAGGGCATTCGATAGCAGGACATTGCGAGAGAGTGGATTCCTCGAACTCTTGAGGGGAGAAGGCGCTGGTCGATCCATCGGTTTAGGTGGGGCAGGGTATAGACATGGCAGCTGACTGGAATTGTCAGCGGGTTACTGAGACCTGGGAAAGGAGGGGAAGGAGGGTGCAGTAGTGTTCTGAGAGTGCTGAGGGAGAGGCAACATGGGTGCCACCTCAAGGCAACGGTCCCCTGATTGTTTGCAGGGATGGGCTCTGTAAATAGACTCATAGATATCCAGCACGGAGCATCTTTGTCCCCCTGCCATCAGGAAGGAGATAAGGAGGAATAAAAGCAGAGCAGCCAGGGAGGGAAATAGCTTCTTCCCACAGGCTGTGCGATTGACAAGGCAACATGAACTGGATGGCAGCTAAGAATGAAAAGAGTGAGAGGAATATGGACTGATTACAACAGCTCAGCTAGCAGGGGAGAGGGGCTGAAGGGACTGTTTCTGTTTTGTCTATCTGGACCAGCCTTTTGAGTTCAAGCTTTAAAAAACGCAATCATTTTTAAATTTAATATCAACGGTACAGAATGAATCAAGAGACAAGATGTCTGTCCAGCAGCAAGCGTCAAAGGCACTTCCTGAAACGGAGGCTCTGAAACCACAGGGAGGTTCTGGACGGAAAGAGGCCCAGCTTCTTCTGGAAGGAGGAGAGGAGAGGCACGGGAAATGCGGGGGAAGGGAAGGGGAGGGGAGGGGCTAGGGATGCCGTCCACCATTCACCTCCCCTTTCCTCTACCCCGTTCCCCTCCCCTTACCACTGCCTGTTCCCCTCCCACATCCCCTCCCCCTTCCCTTCCCCAGTTCCCGTCCCCCGCTCGCCTCCCCCATTCCCCTCCCCCTTCCCTTCCTCCTACTCCTAACCCTAACCCCTAACAAAATCCTAAAACTAACCTTAACACTACCGATACCCCCTACCACCACTCCACGTCCCCTAACTCTACCCCCACCCCGTCCACTAACCCTAACTTTATCCCTACGCCTATGCCGCCCCCTAACCCCAACCCTAATGCTACCCACAATCCCCTAACCCCAAACCTCACTCCTCCTCTACCCCCCTGCTCCTACCCCCTTCCCATATACCTAACACAAGCCCACTTCCCCGAACTATAAACCTAACCATAAACCAAGATATAGCCCTACCCCATGTCTCCTAACACTAACCCTAATGCTACCTCTACAATGCTCCTAACCCTAACCCTAACTCTACCCAACTTCCCCAACCCAAAACTAAACCCTACCCCTATCCCTTACAACCTACCCCATTTCCCTAACCCTACCTCCTACCCCTTCCCCATACCCGCACCCCCTACAACTACCCCCTTCCCCTAACCCTACCTCCTACCCCTTCCCCATACCCACACCCACTACAACTAGCCCCTACCCTATCCCTTACAACCTACCCACTTCCCCTAACCCTACCTCCTACCCCTTCCCCATATCTGCACCCCCTACCACTATCCCTACCCTATCCCTTACAACCTACCCACTTCCCCTAACCCTACCTCCTACCCCTTCCCCATCCCCGCAACCCCTACCACTACCCCCTACCCTACCCCTTACCACAACCCCTACCCTTACCCCCTTCCACTACCCCCTTTCTCCTACCCCCTTCCCCTCCCCCTCCTTCCCCTAGGTTAGGGGTAGGAAGGGGTAAGGGAAGGGGGAGGGGAAGGGGAGGAGGAGAAGGGGAGGGGAAGGGGGAGGGTTAGGGTAGGGGAAGGGGGAGGGGAAGGGGAGGGGGTAAGGGGAAGGGAAGGGGAGAGGGGAAGGGGGAGGTGAAGGGTGGAGGGCTGGGGTTAGGGCATAGGTGTGAGGGCAGGAGAAGGGGAAGGTGAGCGGGAGGGGGTTGGGATGGAGGAGGGGTAGAGGAGAAGAGGGGAAGTGGGTGAAGGGACATGGAAGAGGCAGGGAATGGGGTTGGCAGGGCCAGAGGGAGAAGAAGGGGAGGGGTTCAGGCCATGATGATGTTGTCCGTCCTCTGTTCAACTGGGATGCGAGGTTCTTCTGGACTTGTGTCTTGTCTCTGAGATCACTCCTTCTCCTGGGAAGAGAAATATGACTGATAGAGATACTGTCTCTGAGGCCTGATCACAATGACTTTGGAGGGTCCCAACTCTTCCCCCATCATCCCCCCTACCCCTGAACACTGGAGCCTTTCCCCTTCCTCTGCTTTACCTGAGGAAGTCTGTTTTTGTGAAAACCACAGTCTCTCTCTGCAGAGCTCAGAGCAACGTGTCTCCATCAGGCAACACCCTGGTTCTCCACGATATGGCAGCAAGATGCTAGACAAATCATGGATGGATCGGTCGAGACCGTTCAGCTGATCCATCTGAACCTACCCCACAACAATGTTACCCTCCGCTCCCTCACACCAGTACCCTCCATTTTTCTTTAATTCCTGTCCATATTGAAATCCTTTTCATGCCTTTTTTGGACCAGCCTCCGCTACTACCCCAGCAATGCATTCCAGCCACCCACTACATTCTGTGTGAATAAAATGTACCCCTCACGTCTTGCCTAAAGTTCCCTCAGCTCACCTTATTTAGACGTGTTCTGGTATTCTCGCCCTAGGAATGCACACAATATTCCAAGTGTGGTCTGACTAGAATTTTATACATCTGCAATGTTACTTCTCAGTTCTTGAACTCAATACCCTGACTCCTGAAGGCCAGCACACAATACACCATCTTAAACTCCCTCTCAATTTGCACAGCAACCTTGAGTGATTTATGGAGCAGGATCGAAATATTTCTCTGTCCTGCACACTGTTCATTATCCTGCCATTAACCAAGTGCTCTGCCCACAAATTCTTGTAATCCATATTCAATAAAGATATTGGTCTATAAGAAGCTAATTTTAATGGGTCTCTAACCTTCTTTGGAATAACTGTTATTCGTGCCCTTGAAAATGGCTCTGGAAATAAACCTGGACCAGTTGCTTATTTAAGTACATCTGTATTTACAGGATTGAACTCCATCTGTCATTTCTCTGCAAACTGGATGACCTATGACAACCTTCTGCACTGTCTACAACATCTCTACCTCTGTGTCATCCACTGACGTACCCACCCTTCCACTCCCATCATCATTAATAAAAATCACAAAGAGCAGGGGTCCCAGAGCAGATCCCTTTGGAGATCCACTAGTCATTAATCCATCTACTACTACCGACTGTTTTCTGCAGACAAGCCAATTCTGAATCCACACAGCCAAGGCGCCATGGATCCCATGCCTCCGGACATTCTGAATGAGGCCACTGTGGGGACCTTGTTAAGCATCTTACTAAAATCCTCGTGCAGCACATACAGTCCTTGACCTTCATCTATTTCCTTTGACACCTCCTCGAAAAACTCAATTTGACTCGTGAAGCAGGACCTGGTCCTCACTAAACTATCCATGAGTTTCCCCAGCATGTTTGGGCATTGCCCTCGGCCCCAGCATCTGCAGACTTCCTTACCAGTGCCTCCGTTACCCCTTCCCAGAGCTTCCACATCCATTACAACATCAAGCATTGCTGCCCAGTACAGGCCCTTTGGCCCATAAAGGCTATACTGACCTTTGTCAATGTTCTCCATACCTTTACCTATACCACACCCATAGGAACATAGGAAGTGGGAACAGGAGTAGGACAAAAATGGCCCATCGAGCCTGCTCCACCATTCAATACGATCATGGCTGATCTAATTTATGACCTAACTCCACCTACCTGCCTTCTCGCCATATCCCCAAATTCCTCTATCATGTAAAAATTCTGTTCCCTTACATCCACATGCCCATCTCAGAGACTTTTAAATGTACCTATTCTACCAGCCACTACCACTTTCTCCGGTGACGCATTCAAACCACTCACAACTCTCTGCATAAAAAAAAAATCTCCCCTCACCTGAAGCGGATGCTCTCTGGGATTTGCACCTGATACTTTCGGAAAATTTGCTGGCTGTTCATTCCATCTAAGCCCCCCACAATCTTATTTAGAATAAGTTATTAAGCTGTGGAAGGGGCAATTTGGGAGAGGGAGGAGGGGAGAGAACTGGTGTGGGAGGGGTGAGAGCTGGTGCGGAGGGGACAAGGCCGTGTTGGGGAGAGGGATCAGGACCGCGTTGAGGTGGTGAACGGGCAGACACTACCTGCCGAAATAAAGGAGCAATAAGAAGGCTATCTCGGGATCTGCCAGCATCTTCTGGGGCTTGATGTCTTAATGGCAAACCCCCTGAGGATGGATGTAGGCCAGGCTCTGCTACAGCTGGTACATGAACATCTGGCAACACAACGATATAACATGACCCACTCTGCCTCCACACTGGCCGGGTCTGGATCCTAAGGGTAAGGGGAGGTGGGTGAAGGGCCCCTCCCTGCCAATCAACATCCATCCTCATCATCCTCTCCACCCCTCTCCCCTCACTACGCTTTCTTTCCTCACCAATACCCATTGAGACCCTCATGCACCCTTCATCGATATCCAGTCCCCAGTGAGACTCAGCCAGTAAACTCCTTCATATCCTCCAACCCCACCATCCAAGCTTGCCCCAGTGGACAACTTGACCACCCAGACCCACAACCACCTTGATGTAGATCATGGGAATGGGCTGCTTGGCCTTGTTGAAGTGCTGGGCCATGCAGTGAACCGTCTCAGGAACATAGTCCAGACCCAGATTCAAATAAACCTCCTCTTTCTCTTGGACACAATACAAACATGTCAGCTGGATTTACCCTCCAACACCCAGCGCCTCTCCCAACAGGAGTGCCAGCCCCTCCTGCTCTCTGTAGGCCTGATGCCCCCAGTGCTCAACATAACGTGGCATGAATCCAAGGGCTCAGCGAGCAGAGCGTCAACAGGCCGTAGTGGACCCGTCCGCTGCCCCATCATTCGGCTTCTGGTGAGACTGCAGAAAATGGGCAGCTCTGACCGCCCTCCCTCGTGAAGCAAGGATTCGCCGGGAGAGAAAAACCATTGACGTTTCGAGATGAGAAATGTTTGCAGCCGGGTGTTGGCTGGGGTCGAACATGTGGAGGCTGAGTTGTTGGGAAAATTCAGAGCAGGCGTTGATTTGGAAGGGCACCAAAAGGTTCTGGGGAAGTGAGTTATGGGGGAAAATACATTCGTGAAATGATTTGTGGAAACAGACTGGAGGGGCTAAGTGGCCGAATTTGGCGACCTTGTCTTGTGGTCTTGGCTGCTGCTGTCTGGAGTTGAAATGGCAAGAGGTCATGAGTTAATGGGTGAGGAGCAGGGCAGCCAGCGTCAAAGAGTCGGCACTGGTCAGAGGGGCAGGATGGAGGCAACAGAGAGGCTGCAGCAAGACAGATCGATTGAAGGAATGGGGAAGGTAGCAGCAAATGATATGCATCAGAGTGGGGGTGGGGTGGGTGCAGGTGGATCTTACCTTGACTACAGTGGAGTAGAAGTTGAGAAGAGGGACGATGATGGTGTGATCCAACTTTCGCACGATATGCAGTTTGCGGTTCTATGGCGAGAGAGGAACATCAGCAAGGCTGGGCGATGGGTCGGGGCCCTGAGGGGCGACTTGTCCAAGTTGAGGGGGGAGGCGGGGAGGAGATTCGTCAAGAGGTCAGAGGTGGGGAACTCCTAGGGAGGCCGAAGTGGGGGACTTTTCGAGAGTCAGTGGGGGGGACTTTTCGTGTCGCTGGAGTGGGGACTCGTCAGGGGGTTCAATGAAGTATCATTTCAGTTTTTATGATTGTTTTCCCAGCTTCTACTAAACAATGAATTTGCAGAAAATCTCTGATATTTGCCAGGTGTGTGTGTGTGTGTGTGTGTGTGTGCGTGTGTGTGGGGGGGGGGGGGTGGGGGGTTGTGTGTGGGGATGGGGGGACTGTTGTTGGTTTGTGTGACTTTATCTGTTTCCAAACCCCATGGCTGCCTTGGTCTCTGTCAGATGCTCCTCTTTCCACCCACCCTTCAAAAATGTGTTTGGGGTGTTGTTTGTCAATTGGGTGTAATTGTGTGAAACGGGCTCATGTGTCGCAAGGGCCTGTGAACGTGATGTAGGCCTAAAGTTAAATATCAGGGTGTTCAATTTCCACACAACTGCTCCTCCCCCTCACCTTGAATCTCTTATCCTGCAAGATCTTCTTGATGGCAATCAGCTCTCCGGAGTCCACCAGCCTTGCCTGGTACACCACACCGAAAGATCCATTGTCGATGATTTTAACATCTGTGCAGGACACCACCTTGGGGACGTTGGGTCCATGACCCGGTGTGGCCACCTCTGTTGTGACCTTATTGCCATGTCCTCTGGGGCAGAAGCAGCAGCATTTACACACCCAGAGGGTACACAACAGGTCATTTATCCCAACCCAGCCTTGCTGTACAAGTTAGTCTCTACCCCTCCCTCTAACTCCCTTCTAAGGGTCACCTAAATGTCAGAATTGATCCTCTGGTGGTTCGTTCCAGCCTCTAAGTAGAAATATTGCCATCCCAGGTCCCTCTTTGATCACTCTCCTCAGACTGAGGCCAGTTCCGCAGACGTTCACTTTGTCTACAACCCTCCCTCCATGAGAGGATCGGGACATCCTTGACCTTCAGCACATCCCGGGGAGATGAACCACTCTGAACCCCACCACGTGTTTAGCAGAAGCCCTCCACATTCCCAGAAGCTCAGCAACACCGTGATCTTCCATGATGCAAGCGAGATCTCATCGCCTGAGGGAGCAGGTGGTGCGGAGAGAGCCTCACTCTTCACCGGTCAACTCTGCTAGGTCCGCCGCAGCAGAAACACTTTCTAGCACCTTGATCCAGGTCCACTGGGGGAAAGAATCCTATCCCGGTTGGGGGGGTGTGGGGGTGTATGCAAGGGTGGAAGGGATCTTGTAACCCGGGGGGGGGGGGGGGGGCGCGGGTAGAGGTGCGGTCCTGTCTCTCAGTGGACAGATCCCATTCCAGGTGGAGGGGGAGCTCTGTCCCATTTCTGTTGAAAGGTCTACCTTCCATCCCCCTCGCAACTTTTATTCTCAGACACCTCACACTCTCCCCTTCCCCGATTCCTCTACCACACTCTCATCCCCCACCCAACACCTCCCCCATGGTTTCCCCAGTGCCTTCCATCCCCTCGCACCCCATCCCCCCAGCTCAACCCTATGTCCCCTACCTCTGATCCAATCTCCCTTGACATTAGCCTGTGGTGCAACCCCGTTCCTTCGTTCTCCCCTCCACTCCTACAGACCCCATCCCTGTATCCCCTCACATGCCATTGTTCTCCCCTCCCCAGTCCCCTCCAGCTGCCTCATAAAGTGCCCTGCACTCAGGATGGGGAGAGGGGATTAAATGCAGCCTCCATTCTCTCCGCCCACTCTGGGTGAAGATTGGTGCCAGAGGAGGCTCTGTCCCAGTAGGGGAGCCTGTAACAGGCTCTTTATCTCACCCATGGGCGCAGGGTGCTTCCAAACACAACCCTGTTGATCAGAGGGTCTCTGAGATGAGACAGTGTCCTACTCCGACATGCAGGCCAGAATCCCCTTCCAGGAGAGTCATCTTTCTCATGTTGCTGTGCCATGGCACGACTCAGCTATGGCTGCCCCATGCAGTGACATCATCACCCCCTCTGTGTCATCATCTCCCCCCTCTGTGACACCTCCCCTCTCTGTGACACCACTAGTGTAATGGGCAGGGACATCCAACCATTTAAATCCTCCTCAATTTCCCCAAGCAAGGGGAGAATAATTCATCTGGTCTAAATTACTCGTTGTTATCTATTCTAACTCCTAGATATTTGATTCCATTTTGCCTCCACATTTGTTGACTATTTTCTTGACATTGGCTCTAATCCCCCTTCCTAAGTGACATGATTTTGCACATATCCCAAAAGAACTTATACCCAGAGATCTCCCCATAGTCCTCCAGGGTGGAGCACAACTTGGGCAATGAGTGTGTCAGGTCTGTCAGATTTATCAGAACAACTTCTGCAAATAAATTGATTTCATGCTCTTCCTGGCCTATACTGAAACCTTTAATGTCTGGATCCTGGCAAATGGCCGCGGCTAATCGCTCCATGGCCAGTACAAACTCACTCACTGGGGGTGTGGGGGAGGGGGTGTCTCACCTTGATTGGCAGGCCTGTTGACTACCTCTGTCCCTCTCATCTCGACATCAGTGGCTCAGGTTGGGGGTGTCTGCGCTGCCTCCTGCAGTGCACAGCAGCACTGCTGGACCACCTTTATCTCCTTATTTTCCTGGGCCCTCTCTAAATCTTTCCTTTCTATGATCTCACATTGGTTTCTCAGGAGAAATACTGGCAGCCAAAAGGCACCCTCTGGTTCCCCTTAGATTTTGGGAACCCCGACTTCTTGAAGTGGGACAACACGTGGTGACCTATTTTCTAAAGATGTGGATCCAGGAGCTTGGACCAATCTACCAGTTTGCCGTGGTCCGCCAGCATGCTTGCCAAGCTCCCCAACCCTGCACTCTCGTCAGTAGACACGCAGATCTTGTTCTCCCTGCCTGCACTTGATTTCCTGCCCCGATCCAAAGCATCTCCACTGCAGCTGTGTTCAGTCGGAGCTCGAAGGACCCTGCTCACTGCACCAATTATTATGTGTGTGAAACTGATTCAAGGAGTCCCAAGGGTGACGAATTTGAACACAGTTGTCTTTTATTGACACATGTAGTGCAGTCGCATGAGGAGTTAAAGACACACACAGAGAGAAACTCGCCAGGTTAATCGATACACTTGCAACCACTCGTGGATAGAAGACTTGACAATCAACTTGTCACATCTTTCTCTCTCTTTGGCTTGGCTTCACAGACGAAGATTTATGGAGGGGTAAATGTCCATGTCAGCTGCAGGCTCGTTTGTGGCTGACAAGTCCGATGCGGGACAGGCAGACACGGTTGCAGTGGTTGCAGGGGAAAATTGGTTGGTTGGGGTTGGGTGTTGGGTTTTTCCTCCTTTGTCTTTTGTCAGTGAGGTGGGCTCTGGTCTTCTTCAAAGGAGGTTGCTGCCCGCCGAACTGTGAGGCACCAAGATGCACGGTTTGAGGCGATATCAGCCCACTGGCGGTGGTCAATATGGCAGGCACCAAGAGATTTCTTTAGGCAGTCCTTGTACCTCTTCTTTGGTGCACCTCTGTAACGGTGGCCAGTGGAGAGCTCACCATATAACATGATCTTGGGAAGGCGATGGTCCTCCATTCTGGAGACGTGACCTACCCAGCGCAGTTGGATCTTCAGCAGAATGGATTCGATGCTGTCGGCCTCTGCCATCTCGAGTACTTCGATGTTAAGGATGAAGTCACTCCAATGAATGTTGAGGATGGAGCGGAGACAACACTGGTGAAAGCGTCCTAGGAGCCGTAGGTGATGCCGGTAGAGGACCCATGATTCAGAGCCGAACAGGAGTGTGGGTATGACAACGGCTCTCTATACGCTAATCTTTGTGAGGTTTTTCAGTTTGTTGTTTTTCCAGACTCTTTTGTGTAGTCTTCCAAAGGTGTTATTTGCCTTGGCGAGTCTGTTGTCTATCTCGTTGTCGATCCTTGCATCCGATGAAATGGTGCAGCCAAGATAGGTAAACTGGTTGACCGTTTTGAGTTTTGTGTGCCCGATGGAGATGTGGTAGTCATGGTGGGGAGCTGGCTGATGGAGGACCTCAGTTTTCTTCAGGCTGACTTCCAGGCCAAACATTTTGGCAGTTTCCGCAAAACAGGACATCAAGCGCTGAAGAGCTGGCTCTGAATGGGCAACTAAAGCGGCATCATTCCTCAACATGGTTATCCAACTGCACGAAAACCAACAAGGTCGGGTCAGATACAGCAATGAGCACTCTGAACACTTCTCCGTTAACAATGGCGTGAAGCAAGGCTGCGTTCTCGCACTAACCCTCTTTTCAATCTTCTTCAGCATGATGCTAAACCAAGCCATGAAAGACCTCAACAATGAAGACGCTGTTTACATCCGGTACTGCACGGACGGCAGTCTCTTCAATCTGAGACGCCTGCAAGCTCACACCAAGACACAAGAGCAACTTGTCCATGAACTACTCTTTCCAGACGATGCCGAACTTGTCACATACGATACCTTGAACAGGTCATTCATTCACTCATTCATCTTGGATGCCTGTGGGTGGTAGGGGATATGCAGGTGGCCGCAAATACTTGGTACTACCTATCGGACGTTACCCGTTAGGGTATTCCACATATGGAGCACGCTTAAATGGTGCTTGGTCGGCCCGCTGGCAGGACATCCGAGTATGTGCTGAACATCATGAGAACATATCACTTTTTTTGGCAGGGGAGAGGCCTGATATAGTCAATTTATCAGACTTGGCCAGCACCCGAACCCCGGCGAATGCGGCCCTTGGTTTTACTTGCTGACAAATAGGGCATTTGGCCATCACAGTTCTTGCAACATCATGAGACCCCCAGATCCTCTGTCCATCATAGTGCCCCCATATGCCCACATTTATGATGCACCAATGCTGCCAAGGCTCCGGGGTCACTCTTCTTGGGGAAAATAGTGGCAGAGCATATTTGAGCAGCTCAGTCCACAGAGGCATCACGTCAGCTTCAGCGGTTTTCCTGGAGGTGTGTCCATCCACGTGGTGGACCCTGACTATTCTTTTGTTGTTCCACCTCTCAGAAGATCTGCCAGTGCTGTTGTCCTCAGAGCAGGCAGCCATGGATCTTCCTCCCTGTCTCCTGCCGCCGACCCAGCCCAGAAATCCTGTGGCACTGATTGGAAAAGAGGCTCCTGGGCCCGCCTGGTTGTCCCTTTTCAGATCAGTGCCACAGCTGCTACTTGGACAGTTGGCTCTCCCCTCCATTACATCCTCTTGTGTCAGTACTTTATCTGTGGTGGGCTGGAGCGCTGCCACCATACACCGCTGTTTTCCGCACCTCCACCAGCCGGAGCCGTCAGTAAACCAAGCTTTTTCCTGGTGTCCAGCATCGAGGGTGTTGAATGGTTTGTCCCAGGCCATGGTGCCAGGCTCTTCTCTGGGTCATTCAGGTGGGAGGCTGTCACTTTCGGGCAGGAATGATCTGTTCTTGCAAGTGGCTCAGCCCTTTGCCCCGGCCTCTGTGCGGTCTGCCTTGTACCACTTCTTCAGTCTGCTGTGAGTGGCATTCGCAGATTTAACCCATCATATGATGGTGAGGTGTGCCTGGAGTGTGACTGTCTCTGCTGCCATCTGGTTCTCTGTGGTGAGCAGGCGAGCATCTGACACTCAAATGGGGAGTCGTGGGAGGCAGCTTCCAGAAAGCAATTGAACCAGAAGCTGTGTGGGACTCGGCGACCTTGCCTCTTTTGCTCGAGTCTCCACTAGGCCATTGTCTTCATGGCAGAGACGTCATTCAAAGGGTCTTCCAGTCTTGAGGGGTTGGGGGGTGCTTGTGGTCAGTGGCAGTGGTGTTCAACCGTGTTTTGCCATTAAGCCGTTTGTTGTTCAGGTCATCAATGAAACGTAGAGTTGTTTTTTCTGGGCAACAGATGGAGGGGCAGGGTGAGATGGGGAATATGTTGGCACCAGTAACCCAAAACACCCACAAAACTTTGTGCCTCAACTTGTTGGTGGGCACCGCAATGAGGATTTTGCTTTGAGCAACCATTGATATTTCTCTGCTGCCTGGATTCTCAGGAAAAGGACTGTTGGACTAGGACTCTGGACCTTTTCCAGGTGGTGCCTCCCTGGTGCCAGTGTCTAGGGTGTTGCTGCTGGTGTCCAAGACATCCTAAAGTGGGCCAGAGGTTGTGGTACATGGAGATAGCAATGAAATAGATAGGAAGAGGGAAGGGTTCCTGAAAAGTGGGTCCAGGGCGTTTGGTGAGAGCTGAAAAGAAATGCACAAAGGGAGTCATGTTGGGATGACTGTCTGGACCATGCGACAGTGAGAGCAGGAACAGAATGAGGTGGAGGATGAAGGTGTGGCCTGAAGGTGCGGGTTAAGAGCTCCTTGAGGGCATCCTATTTGCCTTGCTCGGGAGGCTGATGTCGGAAGTCGATGAGCCTTGCTGCCATGTCCTGATGAGCAAGATCATCATGGAGGAGTAATGGGTGTCATCAGCGGTGATCTCTTGGAGGTGAACTGGTCCTCGGCCTGTTTTCTGAAACCCACGTGTGGCTGCGACATCCAGAATGTTGACAGCTTCAACCAAACCATCTGAAGAGCCGCCTTGACCGTGATCTTCACGTCCAACTGAAGGGCTGGGTCCTGCTGAGGTCACCACTCTAGTAGGCGCGCTCCCGCAAACTCTGGAAAGAATGACATGCACCCAAGAAGTGGAAATGGAAGATAAGTTGCTTGAACAGGCAACTCCAGCCTCGGGTTGGAAGGCGATCCTCCCGTTGCTCATTGTTTCCCACCATGTGGGTTATCCCCTGGGATGAAGGGCATTGGCCCCAACGGGGTCTGCGCTGTCAGTGTGTTTGTCAGCTCTCTAGTGTAGTGGCTCGTGTCTCGGTTAACAGGCCACTCCAACTTGATATGTCAGAATAAAATGGAGCCCATATTTACCAAGGGTGGGTGTGGAAATTTACATGAAACCCTGACACTCCCTTTCACCTGAAGGCATCCGTTTATTCAATTTACTTTAAAGTAACAGACACTTCTGTTGAGGAGAGAAGGGGGAGGGGGTAGGATATTGGGGAAGGGGGTGGGGGGTGGTTTCTTTATTCTTTCTTTTATAGATGCCACACATTAGAAGAGCATTATTATTAATTGTGTGAATTTGTTGTGGTTTTAAGTTTATAAATATTTTTTTAAAATATTTTTTTGTGGGTGGCAGATAGGATCATGGGGACTCTCTCCCCCCCAACCCACCCACCCCAAATATCAATGGGATAAACCGGGTTCATTGTCAACGTCGTCGAGGATCCCTTCCACCTGCCCACAGCATTTGGCAGCTCTTCTCGTCAGGAAAGAGGTCGAGGAATATCGGAGCCAGTAGCACCAGGCCCAGAAACAGATTCTTCCTGCGAGCAGTGAGGATGGAGAATGATGGATGACCGGCTCAAAGACTCCATGACTCTGCTATTGATTAAACAGAATTTATTTCTTTTTTGGGAGGGACTGCACGTGTATCATTTGTCTCTCTGTGCGTAGGTCCGGTTGTGTGTTTGCAGAGGTTTCCACCATGAACACAGTTTCCTCGGGTTAAATTTGAACGGGTACAGAGGAGCTTTCCTGGATTGGAGAATGTATCTCATGAAACAAAGTTGACTGAGTTCGGGCTTTTCTCTTTTTCACCCCAAAATTAATTTTATTCTAAAATTATTGACCAAGAGGACAACTGTTCCATGTCTTTTCTCATCCTCGTGTTGCATGCCTATACTCCCTTCACTGCACACGTTCTCTCTTTAGCATCATTCCACCACTTTGACACCTTGTGGTTACTCCCTGCACTCTGTGGTTGAAGGGGTTCCCCTTAGTCTCCGCCCCTCAAGACCCGGAGGATTAGAGTCCTTCCCGACAGTGCCCTCGTGTTGGCTGCACAAAGCCTCAGTGCATCTCTCAGCAACCTGGAATAGGCCGGTGGGCAGCGTTCCCTCACCCACATCTCCATGTGCTAAAAGACCAGCAGGTTAATGTCGAACAGTTATGCCCTTTGGACCTCGATGTTGTGCTGACCTATCAATTCCAAGCAAAATAAAAACTGGACCCGTCCTCCTTCATATCCCTCCATTCTTGCAATGGAGGGAGTGCAGAGGCGATTCACCAGGCTGATACCTGGAATGGCAGGAATGACTTATGAGGAAAGATTGTGCAAATTGGGATTGTACTCCCTGGAGTTTAGAAGATTGAGAGTGGATCTCATAGAGACATATAAAATTCTGGCAGGACTGGACAGAATGGATGCAGATGGGATGTTTCCAAGGATGGGAAAATCCAGAACCCGGGGCCATGGTTTGAGGATAATAGGCAAACCATTTAGGACCGAGATGAGGAGGAATTTCTTTACACATCACCCATTCCCTCTTGTTCATGTGCCCAACCAAATGCCTCTTAAATCGTGGCGATTTCACCACTATCCTGGCAGCGTGGGCCAGACCCCCACCACACTGTGCAAAAACCTGCCTCACTTCTCTCCTTTTCCCCTCTCATGTTCAATATAGGCATCAAAGTATTTTTACATCTCCCACGGGGGTGGGGGGGGGTGTGGAAATAAGAAATCTACCTTCTCCAGGACTACAATAATTGGATAAATTTCAACCAGGTCATCACTCAGCTTCCAATGCTCCAGAGAAAACTATCCAAACTATCCTCTCCTCAGAGCCAATGCTCTAACCCAAGCAACCCCCGATAAACTCCTTTTGTCATGCAGCAACTAGAATTGCAGAAAACACTCGAAATGTGGCCAAAATAACACCAAAGTCCCTATATTTTTCAAGGCATTTGGACAAGTAACTGAGAAAAATTACATTTTAGACACATGGTTTGTCAAGATCAGAAGGATTGGAGCATTATTGTTCAAGTGACACAACTTTAAAAAATAACATCTAACTTTATGAAGAATGTGATACAACAACAGGAAAAACGGATGGAATCAGACACATTCTATGAGCATTGGGAAGCAAAGAAAAACGAATTGGTTTTCCATCTCTTCCAAAGCGACCCAATGACCCCGACAGGTCCTCACCGACCTGCGACCGTAGTACCACAATGGTCGCGTCCTGGGAGGGTGCCCACGATGGTCGCAAGTCGGGGTTTTGACCGCGTGTGAGGACCCCTGAGGTCTTAGAGCCTATTTTTAAAATCAAATGATTTGACAAACGAGAACAGAGACACAGGGCACAAAAGACCCAAAATGTACGGATTGACTTTGTGACTCAGGGTCCATTGGCTGGGGCAGCCATCTTAATTTCTGTACGCATGCGCCAGACGTCAGTTGGCGCTTGCGCAAACAGTTCGCTTCGTGGCCCTCAATCGGCACATGCGTATCTGCAAGATATGCGCGAACTCACCACGCATGCGCCAACTAGACTTGCCAATCACGTTCCCGCGCCCCCTCCCGCTGCAAGTAACCCCGCGGCCTCCAGCCTCGCCCAGCCGACGCCATCAGGCCTCGCACCGACGCCTCGGCTTCACCCAAACACCCCGCCGGTACCGGCCGCTCCCGGGTATGGCCCAGCGGGCTGCTGGTAGCCCGTTTTCCCTGGACCATGCGGCTGTGGATCCCGGCGCCGCCGCCAACTTTTCCCGTTGGGCCAGCGGGGACGCGACGGACCCTGAGCAGACGATGCCGCCGCAAACGTCCCGCCTCCCCACAGCACGAGCCAATCAGCCCGCGAATCCGCCCATCAATCCAACCCGACTTCAGCGTCCAATCAAATAGCGGTCTCACCGAATCAGCCCATTGGCTCGCAAAACTGAATCAACCAATCAGCGAGCGATCGAGCGAACACACAGGTGAACCCAATCTGCATCGCAAGACAGAAAACAAAGGCAGTGGAAGGAGCAGGAGACCTTTCGGCCCTTCCACTTTCAACTACCCCAACAACTCAATCAAATCTTTGGGAAACACAGGATCACTTTGTCTTGGCTCCAGGATTCCTCTGATCTCAAGAAATACATTGTACCCCAACTGCAAGGGAGACTATTTATTATCAAACTTTCCTTTATATTTATTACTGCTTCCAATTTAATGGAGGACACAAGTGGTTGTGTCAACCAGCTGGACGGCCTCGGGGAACCTCATGGAGCAGGTAATTATGCTGAGAAGGTAACTCATCCCTTGGGAGGCCGGTAGTGACCCTACAATGTCATTGTAGATGTGGCTGAACCTATGTGGTGCTGGCTCGAATGTCTGGGGTGGTGCCTTCATGTATGTCTGCATTTTGGTCATCTGGCAAAGTGTACAGGCCTTGGCCCACTGACAACCTGTTTCTGAAGGCTCAGCAAGACAAACCTATTGACCACCATTTTGACAGTACTGATGGCCGGGTGCGTCAGGTTGTGCACCTCATCATAAAACTGCCATCTCCATGCTGTCGGCAGGATGAGGTGGGGTTTGCCATTGGAATGCCGCAGAGGAGCGTCTACTTACCAGGGTCGATGTTAACATCCTCCAGCCTGAGCCTGGACACTGCTGTCTTGCTTGCAAGGATCTCAGGGTCGTACTGCTGTCCCCTGCCGAGGGCTAAGTAGTCTATTCACTGGGACAGGGCCTGGTCAGACTTGATTGTGGGGGTGGGGCAGTGCGTCACCCACGATGTGTTGAATGTCTGTAGTGAACTCAGACTCATATGAGAGGAGTCGCTGCTGCTTGGCCAACCACAGGTCCAACACTTTATGGAAGGCAAAAGTTAATGGCTTCTAGTCCATGAAGACACTGAATTGTTTACCTTCCAAAAATACTTTAAGTGCCTGACTGCCAGGTACAGCACCAATTGCTCTCAGTCAAAAACACTGTATTTGAGTTCAGGTGGCCAGAGGTGTCTGCTAAAGAAGGACAGAGGCTGCCATTCCCCTTCGATGAATTGCTCCAGTGCACCCCCTACTGCTGTGCTGGAAGCATCTACTGTGAGAGTGGTGGGTGTCTCTGGCCTGGCGTGTACCACAAGGGTTGTGTTGGCCAGTGCGTCCTTGGCCTTCTGGAACGCCTCCAAATCCTCATTGTCCCAGGTAATGTCTTTACCTTTCTCCGAATGATGTGGGCCACTACCGGTATGAATCGGTGATAAAAATTAATGGTACCAGTGAATTCTTGCAGCCCCTTCATTATGCGGGGTTTGGGGAAGCACTGAACATCCTCTACCTTTTCAAGCAGGATTTAGTTCCGTGCCTGTTGATTTGACCCCCAAGGAAGTCGAACGTTTCCAACCTGCACTGGCACTTAGCAAGGTTTATATAGTATGTCCAAATACCTCCAGCCAGGTGCACAGTCACATTCAATAGGGAAGAGAATTCCAAGGATATTTAATTTTCATTGAAGACATTTCTTAAAGTCTAAGCAGCCGATCGGTTATTGGGAAATTGTGACACTTGGTGAGCCTTTTAAATGCCCCTAAGATTTCAGCCTTCACCACCACTCCAGTTCTTGGGCTCGTCCCATGTCCCTGACCTGGTACGCATACATTGCATCCCCTCCCCTTGTCACCCTCCTGTTGTTCCACCCCGAGCCAGTGGTGAAAGTGGTTTCTGTCCCAACAGGTGTTGGGGACCTCAACCAGGGAGCAGACCCGGGAGATGAACCTCAACTGCATCTAATTCACATTCCCGCAGATCAACGCACGACCGTGGGCCAAGGTGAGTGACCCATTGGTGAACCGGAGCTCCGGGGGTGGTCTCCATCCTCTGGGTTCATCCCCAATACTGTCCCCTGTCATCTACCAGGCCCATCTCCAAACCCCCATCTCCCACCAGGCCCATCTCACACACCTCTGCCCTGGCAGTTACCAGAGCAGTTTCCCTCTTCATGTGGGGGTCCAAAATGGATGGAGTGGGAAGGAAGTCCATGTACGTCGTCAGACTATCATGTTATGATCCCAAAGGACCCCAAAACCCAGCAGCAATAGACATTCACCAGGACAAGTAGTTGAGCGAGTCAAGGGTTGATTCGGTGAGGCCGCTATTGGAGGAGACGCTGGGGTCGGGTTGGATTGATGGGTGGGTTCGCGGGCTGATTGGCTCTTGCTGTGAGGAGGCGGGACGTTGGCGGCGACGTCATCTGCTCGGGGTCCGTCGCGTCGCCGCGGGCGCGAATGGGAGGAAGTTGGCGGAGGCGCCGGAACCTTCCTCAGCCGCGCGGTCCAGGGAAAACGGGCGACGAGCAGCCCGCTGGGCCCCACCCGGGAGTGGCCGGTACCGGCGGGATGTTTGGGTGGAGCCGAGGCGTCGGTGCGAGGCCTGATGGCGCCGACAGGGCGAGGCCGGAGGCCGTGGGGTAACTGGCAGCGGGAAGGGGCGGGGGAGGGGCAAGAAGAAGTTTTGGAAGTCTGGTTGGCGCATGCGCGGTGGATTCGCGACTTGGAGTTGGGTTTGCGCATGTGCGGCTGATACGCACGTGCCGACTGACGGGCCACTCAGCAAAGCCACAAGTCGCGCATGCGCACTGAAATTAAGATGGCTTCCCCAACCGATGGACCCTGAGAAACTGAATCACAAAGTCAATCCGCACATTTTGGGTTTTACGTGTCCTGTGTCTCTGTTCACCTTTGAAAATCATTTGATTTTAAAAATAGGCTCTAAGACTTCAGGGTTCCTCGCACGGGGGCAAAACTCCGACTTGCGACCATTGTGGTATCTGACTGAACATTTGGGTTCCATTGCGGTCGCAAGTCGGGAAGGACTTGTCGGGGTCATTGGGTCGCTTAGGAAGGGATGGAAAACCAATCCATTTGTTTTTGCTTCCAAATGTTCATAGAATGTGTCTGATTCCATCCGTTGTTCCTGTTGTAGCATCACATTCTTCATAAAGTTAGATGTTATTATTTTAAAAGTTGTGTCTCTTGAACAATAATGCTCCAATCCTTCTGATCCTGACGTACCATGTGTTTAAAATGTAATGTTTCTCAGTTACCTGTCCGAATGGCTTAAAAATATAGGGACTTTGGTGTTAAAAATACAGGGTAAAGATTTCACCAATCCTTTTGAATTTATGATCTCTGGGATTTCTGGACATGTTTTCTATTTAGGTTGGTGTATCATGCAGACCTGTTTGGTTGCAGCAAGTAAGAAGTTATCGCCTTGTAGCATCTGCTGTGGCAGCGCTACCAAATAAAGAGACATCCACCCAAGGTGAGAGTAAACCAAAGACTGGCTTTACTGTTTTAAATTCCCCACATGTGCTCGCTGGCCCACCCACTTCTGGTGACGTACTCCCTGACTTCCCGATTTACGTCATTGTGTCATGGCGTCACTCTCCAGCTGTCTGCCTCTACGTGGAAGTGTAGGGCTCCTCAGCCCATACATGGTGCTAGGTGCGGGCTCCTTCTTGGCAGTGAAGGGGAGTCCGTGCCATCTTGGACTATCCGAGTGTTGCAGAGATTTGGCCTCTTTTTGCTCACCTGGTCTCTTGGCATGCTACAATCTCAGTGTTTATAAGCGGGAAATTCTTTCAATGTTTCATTCAACTTTATTACAAAATTCTTCCTAGATTATCTGTGTACCATTGAAGGTTATGGGTTTTCTTGAACAGGGATCATGATTTTACTCATAATTTGGTGAGCCAATGGATGGGACATTTTTTGCTCATGCCCCATGAGAATCGAAATAAAAATGTAGTGACAAAATTAGGAAGGTTTGTTGACCCTTCTTTTTAAGCAGGATGTCATGATGATGTTCATCTTGCATATGATGTGTCAGTTCTTAATGGCAGCTGCCATATTGGCATTGTAAGGAGAGATGGGAAATGGGTCAGGTCCTTGGTGGTCCCAGTAATGCAACGTAGAAAGATGTCATGGGGCTGAATGTGGTTTAGGGAGGGAGAGGGTAGAGTATTAATTTTTAAGAAACGTATGTTGCCAGCCACCTATCAATATTTTTTGTCAAATAGAAACTCCTGCTGGTAGAACCCATTTCCTACTTTGAACATTCCCAATGTCATTATCCAAGCAGATATTGTTCAATCTCACTTCTCCTTCTTCCAAGTTATCTGGATGCAGGCAATTCTTCTGCTGTGCACAGAATTGAACGTTTCTAAATTTCACCAGGTTTTGGTGCTCAAAAGGTAAATGTTTCCCGCTCAGAAGGTTCTTGTAGGGTTTTTAAAGATTTGTTGTTCCAGGATTTCCACAACTGAGGTACCTTCATTAGTCATCTCAATATCTGGATGATGAAACTTGCCCCATCAGGATTTTCCAGATGGTAACTTATTTTTGCAAGCTACTACATAGTTCTATTCCTCTTATTCCAAACAACAGGAGTTCTTTCTTCTGCTCAAGCTGTTGTTAGATAAACAAAACCCACGTGTGACTTTCCTCTAAGCACCCTGCAGAAAAGTACTTGTAGCCATCCTGGCTCCATTTCCAAACAATGGTCATTCATTTTATGACATCAGTTCGACTAACACCAACTTGTGAATGTGAATAACTTTCTCCAGAGATCTTCAATATTTCTTCAGTCTTTCAAATAAAATGTTTTATAATGTATGTTTGTGTATGTATGTAACCTACTCTAAATCTTACCAAAATCCCAAATATTACCAAATTCTCCAAATATATTTATCCATTACAATATCGCGTAAGGTGCATTTAAGAGACTCTAAGACAGGTTTACATGGGTGAAAGAAAAACAGGGTTGTAGCGGACGCAATGCCACCGTCAGTTCACAGACTTACCTGACACGTCACAGGCTAACAGTGCTGGGCACCAAAGTACAGTGAGTGGATCAGATGAAGCCCCTGCCTAAAGGCACGGGGAACAAATGGCTGGTAGCTTTAACCTGCTGGTCCTCTGGACCAGGTGTTCACTAATGTTCTCATTGAGAGGCAGGGAATAAAAGGTCTGTATGTCTGCAATAAACCAGTCTTGAGTTGACTACCTTTGTATGTGTTTTCCTTTATTTAGTAGCATCTACCGCAGTAGCTGCTACAGGGTTTTTTTTTGTTAATAATATCAAGATCAACAAAACATCGTGGGCCAAAGGGCTTGTACTGGGCTGTAATATTCTGTTATTTCTGTTATTGCTTGATTTAAATATCTGTTGTAAACACTGTGAGACTTCAATAATGTAGCAAATTTGGACAGCAACATTGCAGTCAGAAATTTGTATCTCCTGGTTGACTTGAGTTTTTTACCTTTTTACACAATGCTTTATAGTTCTGGTCAGTAAGAAAATAAATATTGTGCATGTTGAATATGTCATTATGTCTGAAAGTAACACTGGAAAAGAGTCATTAACACCAAGGTAAATAGCACCCTGTAGTGGGTGGTGCAGTTTCCTGATGGGCACAAGTTATCCCTCAGTGGCTACAGTGATGTGAAACTGTGGGTAAATTATTTTGATTTATACATGGCAAAATTAGCTGTTGTTTGTTCCAATTTCAGGTAGATGAGGTTGCAAAGAGGGTAAGGATAGAAAATAGTTGGGGAACAAAACTGGGGCTTGCATTTGATGGTGTGAAAGTCAAAATGGAAACTCAGAATAAGGCTAATCTGATTAAGCAAGCCACTGGCTCTTATACTTCCACCAGAAGTGAATTGAATTTTGAGGCATTTACGGTGGGTAATTTCAAAGTCTGTTGATTGTAAGAATAAATTAAGAGACCTTTTGCCCCTGGCTGTGCTGAAAGATTGTTTTGTTTATTAACTAAATCTTTCTGAGAGGGAGAATAGACTGAAGCTACTTTACTACTCGTTGTTGATGAATCTTGCAGTAGGATCTTTCAACTAATTACAGACTCCTAATTCCTCCCCCTCCTCGGTCATTTTCTCCTGCAATCTACATCATTTACCACCATCGAGGGATTCTCATGCAGGGTAAAGTTTCAAAATCACCTCCTCCAACCATGTCTGTTCTCTCTGTGGCAGGAAACCCAATGCAGAGTAAATGACAGATTGGCTGAGCACCTCCAATTTGATCACAATGGCCATCTTGGCTCATGGTCACAAGCTGTTTTAAGTTCCATTCCATTCCCACACTGACCTTTGTCTTCTGCCTCCTCCATTGTCAGGGTGAGATCAAATCCAGAGGAACCATCTCTTATTGCATTTGTGACTCGATAGTATGCATATGGAATTTTCCAAAATCATGTAACCTGTCCACCACCTCCCCCCTCCACAGGTTTCACTCTCTCTCCTGCTGATTCGCCCACTTCCCCTCGTATTCTCCCTTCCAAACCGATAACTTTTAAATGTGGGCAGAGAAATGGCAGATGGAGTTTAATCTGGACAAGTGCCTTGCTCTTCGAGAGGACTTGTCATACTGTTGCAAAGAGGGATCTTGGGGTACAAGCGTGAGCTCCTTGAAAGTGGCAACACAAGTGTAGGGTGTTAAAGAAAGTATTCTTCATTGAGCAGGGCATTAAGTATTAAATGTGATTAGGCCACATTTTGAATGTTTTCTGCAATTCTAGTTGCTGCAGCTCAGACGGCAAAGTCCTCCTCAGCGACAAGATCTCCAACCTCAACCGATGGTCAGAACACTTCCAATCTCTTTTCAGTGCCAACCGCTCAGTCCAAGATTCCGCCCTGCTCCAGCTCCCTCAACAGCCCCTAAGGCTAGAGCTGGAAGAGGTCCTCACCCTGGATAAGACATATAAGGCAATCGAACAACTGAAAAGTGGCAAAGCAGCAGGTATGGATGGAATCCCCCCAGAGGTCTGGAAGGCTGGTGGCAAAACTCTGCATGCCAAACTGCATGAGTTTTTCAAGCTTTGTTGGGACCAAGGAAAACTGCCTCAGGATCTTCGTGATGCCACCATCATCACCCTGTACAAAAACAAAGGCGAGAAATCAGACTGCTCAAACTACAGGGGAATCACGTTGCTCTCCATTGCAGGCAAAATCTTCGCTAGGATTCTACTAAATAGAATAATACCTAGTGTCGCCGAGAATATTCTCCCAGAATCACAGTGCGGCTTTCGCACAAACAGAGGAACTACTGACATGGTCTTTGCCCTCAGACAGCTCCAAGAAAAGTGCAGAGAACAAAACAAAGGACTCTACATCACCTTTGTTGACCTCACCAAAGCCTTCGACACCGTGAGCAGGAAAGGGCTTTGGCAAATACTAGAGCGCATCGGATGTCCCCCAAAGTTCCTCAACATGATTATCCAACTGCACGAAAACCAACAAGGTCGGGTCAGATACAGCAATGAGCTCTCTGAACCCTTCTCCATTAACAATGGCGTGAAGCAAGGCTGTGTTCTCGCACCAACCCTCTTTTCAATCTTCTTCAGCATGATGCTGAATCAAGCAATGAAAGACCCCAACAATGAAGACGCTGTTTACATCCGGTACCGCACGGATGGCAGTCTCTTCAATCTGAGGCGCCTGCAAGCTCACACCAAGTCACAAGAGAAACTTGTCCGTGAACTACTCTTTGCAGACGATGCCGCTTTAGTTGCCCATTCAGAGCCAGCTCTTCAGCGCTTGACGTCCTGCTTTGCGGAAACTGCCAAAATGTTTGGCCTGGAAGTCAGCCTAAAGAAAACTGAGGTCCTCCATCAGCCAGCTCCCCACCATGACTACCAGCCCCCCCACATCTCCATCGGGCACACAAAACTCAAAACGGTCAACCAGTTTACCTATCTCGGCTGCACCATTTCATCAGATGCAAGGATCGACAATGAGATAGACAACAGACTCGCCAAGGCAAATAGCGCCTTTGGAAGACTACACAAAAGAGTCTGGAAAAACAACCAACTGAAAAACCTCACAAAGATAAGCGTATACAGAGCAGTTGTCATACCCACACTCCTGTTCGGCTCCGAATCATGGGTCCTCTACCGGCATCACCTACGGCTCCTAGAACGCTTCCACCAGCGTTGTCTCCGCACAATCCTCAACATCCATTGGAGCGCTTTCATCCCTAACGTCGAAGTACTCATGATGGCAGAGGTCGACAGCATCGAGTCCACGCTGCTGAAGATCCAGCTGCGCTGGATGGGTCGCGTCTCCAGAATGGAGGACCATCGCCTTCCCAAGATCGTGTTATATGGTGAGCTCTCCACTGGCCACTGTGACAGAGATGCACCAAAGAAAAGGTACAAGGACTGCCTAAAGAAATCTCTTGGTGCCTGCCACATTGACCACCGCCAGTGGGCTGATATCGCCTCAAACCGTGCATCTTGGCGCCTCACAGTTCGGCGGGCAGCAACCTCCTTTGAAGAAGACTGCAGAGCCCACCTCACTGACAAAAGGCAAAGGAGGAAAAACCCAACACCCAACCCCAACCAACCAATTTTCCCCTTCAGCCGCTGCAACCGTGTCTGGTTGTCCTGCATCGGATTTGTCAGCCACAAACGAGCCTGCAGCTGACCTGGACTTTTACCCCCTCCATAAATCTTCGTCCGCGAAGCCAAGCCAAAGAAAGAAGAAGTTGCTGCATGACAAAAGGAATTCATCTGGGGTTTGCTTGGGATAGAGCATTGGGTCTGAGGAGAAGTTGGACAAATTTGGATACTTTTCTTTGGAGCATTGGAGGCTGAGAGATGACCTGGTTGAAATTTATCCAATTATTGTAGTCCTGAAGAAGATAGATTTCTTTTTTCCCGGCCCCCGTGGGAGATGTAAAAATACTACGATCCCTATATTGAACATGAGAGGGGAAAAGGAGACAAGTGAGGCAGGGTTTTGCACAATGCGGTGGGGGTCTGGCCCACATGGCCAGGATAGTGGTGAAATCACCACGATTTAAGAGGCATGTAGTTGGGCACATGAACAAGAGGGAATGGATGATGTGTATGGACCATGTGCTGACACATGGGATTAATTTCAATGAGCATCATGGTCACCACAGACATTGTTCACCAAATGGCCTATTCCTGGGCTGCTCTGTTGGGTGATGATTCATCTCTTTTCAAGGATTGTTGCCGATGGGCAATATACTTTTCACAGAGGTCTATCTCCAATTCATGTATTTAGAACGTTTCCATGAGTTAATTCCCTGGAGAAACAGCAGTTTGTCATTCAAGCCACAGCAAAAATGCAAAGTTTGAAGGCCATCATTACTGAATCCATTTTAATCAGCCTTCACCTTGTACAATGTTCAGTTGAGACAACAAAATCAAAATGCAACTTTTAACCTCTAAGAAAGATGAGTAATCCTCTGTACCACAGAATTATTGCTGAAAAAATATTTGGAAAATTTTGTGAATTCAGCTTCCAAAGAGGTGATGAAAAGGAACCACAACATGATTTAAAAAATTTAAACCCAGAATATTTATTAGAAGATGTTTATCACAATAAACATGTTCATGTTCAGTAATGATCGATTCTGGAATGGCATGTGGCAGTGATAAAAGGAATGCAGGATAGATATATTCCAAGGAAAAAGAAATTAATGATTTGGATTGTGGTTTAAATGGTTTTGTGGCCAAATTTGCGGAGGTCACCAAGATAGGGGACAGAGTAGGAAGTGTAGAAACCGTAAAGTTGCAGAAGGATATAAACAGATTAGGAAACTGGGCAAAATGATGGCAGATAAGATTTAACACCAAGAAATTTACTGTTGTACATTTTGGCAGTGAAAATAAACAGGAAGCATACTATTTGGATGGGATGAAAATTCAGACCTTGGATGTGCAAAGGGACCTGGGTGCCCTTGTGCAAGGAAACCTAAAAGTTAATAACCAGGTGAAATTGGTCATGAAGAAAGCGAATGCTATGTTGGCATTCATTTCAAGAGGAATGGTGTACAAGGGAAAAGAGGTGTTGATGAGGCTCTATGGGGCACTGGTGAGACCTCATTTCAAGTACTGTGTGCAGTTTTGGGCCCCCTATGTGAGAAAGGATGTGATTTTGTTGGAGAGGGTGCAGAGGAGAATGACTAGGATGATTCCCAAAATGCAAAGGATAACGTACAAGGAGTGTTCGACAGCTCTTGGGTTGTATTCATTGGAGTAGAGGAAGTTAAAGAAGAAATCTCATGGAGGGATTTTGTGCATTGAAAGGTTTAGATAGGGTGGATGCGGGTAAGATGGTTCCCTTGGTGGGTGAATCGAGGACAAGAAAATTAGAGGTTATCCTTTAAAACAGAGATTAGGAAGAACTTGTTTCGCCAGAAGGTCGTGGATCTGTGGAACCGCTGCTACATACAGTAGTGGAAGCCAGATCACTAAGTATTAAAACAAGAAATAGTTTTGTGTCAGTTTACGGAGCAGATTCGATGGGCCTGGTGGCCTGGTTCTGTTCCTTTGTCTGTGATCTTGTTCTCATTTGGGAGAGATTATTGAAGGCAACGGAGAAAAATGGAACAATTCAGGCAGTTGTTAGAATAGGTTATTAGTTTGGCATCTCTGTGTAAAACTCCAAAACTATCTGTGACTCTGGAGCGGTGCCTGTCCCTCCAACACCTGAGGAACATAGATTTGCTAATATGTCATGTGTTCATTCAGCTACAAATGATTCTCTTATTCAAATATGCCCAGAGGTCACTCGCATTTCATTTCAGCTTCACATCGTTTTGGGTGGGTTTTCTGTTGTAAATGTGGCCAGTTCCACTTTGGGAGAGAATTTCTTGTCACATTTTTCAGTGATGTATTTGACAAAATGCCGTTGTGTGGACTGCAGCTCTTGAATGCAAGTGAGCTACATTTATTGTCCTTCCAATGCCATCTGCTGCCTGACAAGCCTTCAACCTGGCTCCTGCCCTTTCCAAGCCTTCCTCAAGTCTTTTCCTCGCCTCGTGTCCCCATCATAATGGTGTGCAGACATGCAATAAGCCACCATATAAAGGCAGGGTCTATGAGACGCAGGCTTATAATACCCCGGATTATCTTAAAATCTCAAAATTGGAATGGCAAGAATTGTGCCTAGCCCACAGATCTGACAGCTGCTGGGCTTCACGATTGTATGTGGTTCTGAACAAACTAGAGATTGGCAGCCTTGCAGAGATGATCGTCCCCTGAACAATTCCACCATGCCTGACTGATACAATATTCCAAATTTACAAGACTTCTCAGCAAACCTCCATGGCAAATCTGCATTTGCCAAAATAGATCTAGAACGTGCTTACTATTAGATTCCATTTGAGTCTTTGGATGTCACAAAGACAAAGATGCTCCCGTTCGGCATGTTTGTGTTTCTGAGAAAACCATTCGGTCTATGGAATGTAGCTCAGAAATTCCAGTGGTTCATGGACCACGAACTCACTGTCCATGGGTTTGTTTGGTGCTTGTGTTGATTGAGGAGATTCTGGTTGTAAGTGTGGATGAAGTGGAGCACAAGAGCCACCTTATCTCATTGTTTCTAAGGCTTGAGGAATGTGGTACCGTGATCAATCCCTGGAAAATGTTTCTGGTGTTTCTGATCTTGTATGTTTGGGAGCTAGAGTTATGCAACATGGTATTTTGCCTGATGAATGGAAAGTGCGTGAAATTTGAGAATTTCCTCCCTCTGTTACGTTTGGCCAGTTGTGATGGTTTTGAGGTATGAGGAATTTTTATTGCTGTTTCCTGCTGAATGCCACTACACCTCTTGCTGAACGACTCAAAGGATCTGATCTCTGCTTCAAAAAGACATTATCTTTGGGAGACCATCCTATTTATGCTTTCCATGATGTGAACACTGTTCTGACAAATGTCACTAAGGTTGTACATCAAATGCCCAAGATCTTGCTCTCTTACCACAGATGCATCTGTCAGTGCTGTGGGAGCAGTGTTCGAACAACGAGTCTGTGGGAAATTGGAACCTCCGGTGTTTTTTTTCAGCCAAGCGGTCACCGGCTCAGGCAAAGTATAGTACATTTGGGCAAGAACTCTTAGCTATCTATCGCGCAGTGAAACATTTCAGTTTTTTTTTAAATTTATAGTTTTGTATACAGTACAATATAATACCAGAATCGTATCCAAATGATACATTGATCAAAATAGAATAACAAATAAATGGTTGTACTGTCCATAAAAGTGAGAAGAGAAGAAAAGTATAATGAAAAAAAAAACAGATCTAGGTTCAAAGCTCCTGTGATAACTATTCCCTCCCAAAAGGAAAGGCAGGATATTTATAAAATATTAGAATTAAACCAACATGATAAGGTTCAACCATTAAGATTAATGAAAAGTGGTGGTGGGGTGGAGAAGTAAATACATTAGATATCCAAACCCATATCTATATATGGTTTCCATATTTTGAATAATGTATCATACCCAGTTAATATTATACGTCACCTTTGCTAAGGGAATACAATTTTGCATTTCCTCCCCACAATCAATTTTAAGATGGGATTCAGATTTCCATGGAATTGCTATACATCTCCTGGCCACTGTCAATGCAACTTATAAAAATAATTAATTGTTCTTTGAGAAATTGAATTAGGCTTCCAAATCATATACATTTCCCAAAAGTAAATGCTCAGGTGTTGATGGTAAACATTATTATAATTTGTTCCAAAAACTTGCCCACATCTTTCCAAAATGATGTCACCTTGAGACATGACCAGAAAGAATGTATAAACGTACCAATTTCTGTGCCACATCTAAGACATAAATTTGAAAAAATTGCAATAAATTAATTGATATGGCATTAAATATAATTGAGGAATAAATTTGTAATTAACTAATCTATTAAAAACATTAATTACTGTCTCAACAAATGTCAGACAAGCAAAAAGGGTCAATTTCAGTTCCCAAATGCAATTCCCATCTTTCTTTTGATTTATTCAAGTCTGGGTTTGGAGTTTCCTCTTGAAATATTAGATACAATTTTGAAACAAATTTATTTGTAATTCTCTCATGAATCCAAATTTCCAATTCAGTATTTCAGCTTTTTATTGGAAGGTCATTCTTACACAATTTGTACAGACCACCAGCCTCTTCTGCATACTGAAAGTAGAAGCACACATCTCTATTTGCGCAGAGAGATTTGGCACTTGGAGTTCATCCTACAATTTTCATCGGACACACAGCATATCTGAGGAAAAGCGAATGCTGTGGCTGGTGCCCTATCCAGGCGCGACATTACATCCAACAATTGCCATCGATTTCAGTGCCATGGCTCATGCACGGCACACTGATGCTGATTTCATCAGGTGAAACCAGATCAACTCTGGTCTCCATCTTCAAGATGTGACCCTGGATGAATCGGGTGAAAAGTTGGCCTGTGATTTTTTTTCCCCCAACAGGAAGGACTCTGCCGTTTGTGTGGCAGGTATGAGGCAGGAGATTTTCTCTTCACAATCTATCTCTTCCTGGTCGAAGAGCATCAATCAAACTGGTTAAGGAAGATTTTATCTGGTTTCATGTTGAACAGAATGTTGGATTATGGGCAAGGACTCGCTTGCTGGTTCAACGCCCTAAAGTCTCCAGGCACATGAAATTCAAGCTGGGGGATTTTGTTGTTTTGGATTCCCATTTCCAGCACGTGCACCTTGTGCTTGGAAGGTCCACTTCCGCCATCTCGACAATGTACTTATCTGCTCACGGGTTAGGACTGGACGACCAGGTGGAAGGATGAAATTCCTAACATCGGCATCTCTGCAGAGACAATTGCTTGGGCTTTTGTGGATCATTGGATTCCATCTTTAGATGTTCTGGGCACTATTACAACAGATCAAAGGTTTCAGTTCGAGTCAGCATTGGTCCGAACTCTCATTGATCCTCTGGGCACGACCTGAATTATTGCTAAGCATTTCAGGGCCAACAGCTTCTTTGAGCATTTTCATTGACAATTGAAAGCAGTTGCCGATGCATCTACATGAAGCAAACGTTTGGCCATGGTTCTCCTTCGACTGCCTACTGCTGTTAAGGCAGATCATGGATGTTTAGTGGTAGAGCTTGTCAATGGCTGTATGCTGACCTTGCCAGGTGAGTTTGTGAATCTGTGTCCAGGCATAGTGCTCCATGAACAGGTTAGTTATCTTGATTGTCTTCAAGAAAATGATTTGGCAGAGAATGATTCCAACTGAAACGGTATCTTCTTATGAACCAAAGTAGCAACACCTCGAGCTTTCGAATTAAATGGAGATGAAAAACATGTCCGACCCAATCTCTTTTCAATTTCATATGTTCTTTCTCAGACAAATGAGTTTCTTGCAAAAAAGCAAGATCAACCGTCATTTTCTTTATATATGCCAATATTCACTTTCTTTCAATCGGATTATTGTCCTTTAACATTAAAGATCACAAAATTGAAATGAGCCAAAACTTAATTTCCTCCTGAGATTGACACTTAACACAGCAATTACAATTATCTATCTATAAAAAAACCCAAACCCTTCTTTTCAAAGAAGAAAATCCTGTAAAAAAACCTACGAGTATAAGAGTCGGATCCCCCTCTGTGGACCAGGTGCAGCTAATACCACAAGTGGCAGATGACTTTAGAAGTAGTCGAGTCAACCACCACCCCCCCACCGAACATTAAAACCCATCAGTCATCCCAGTGATAACACCCACATTGAGCTTGAGCTTCATCTTCAACATCACTCACCAATTCTGATTCCAACTTCTTTTCCCCATACCCATCCCAATTTTATCCTCTGATATTTTCCCCATTGATTCCTTCAAATCTGGGAAGGAATTCACAAAAGTTAATGCACCATAAGGACTCTCAAAACATTGAGACAGATCTGGCCCATAAAGTAAAGTAAACTTATACCCTTTCTTCCACAGAACTGCTTTGGCCAGATTAATCTCTTTCCGTCACTTAATAATCTCCTGACTTAAATCAGCATAAAATAAAACCATATTGCCTTGAACCATCATAGGGCTTTGATCAAGGCGAGCTTTCTGAACCGCAAGCCGCAAAATCGTTTCTCTATCCTGATATTGCAAACATCTTAAAAGAACCGCTCTTGGCATTTGACCCGGAAAAGATTTTCTCCTTAATGCCCTCTAAGCCCGATCTAAAAAAACTCAACTCCCAACATCTCTGGAATCCATTTCCAAAAATAATTTTACAGGATCTGAATCTTCAATATCTTCCAGCAGACCAACTATCTTAATATTATTATGACAACTTTGATTTTCCAACAAATCAATGTTTTGTAACAAATCTCTCTTCTGGACATCCCAGCCTGTAAATAAATCCTCAATATGATCCATTCTCTCTGCATAATGGTCCACACGGTCCTTACAGTCATTAAAAACTTCTTCTATCCTCTTAAATTGATCTTGTCCAGTGTCCACTGCTGTTAAACTCTTATTAATATCAACTTCAATAGATGTAATTTCTTCACACATACCAGCCATTTTTTTCCTTCATACCAGCAAATTGATCATTAAAAGTTTCAAAACCTTAGTTCACAGAAGACATCATATTTTCATTTTGATGGATCAGTTCTGTAGAGGGGCCTTGAAGTCTGGGGAAGGTATCTGGTGAAACAACAGCTTTCATTGGAGAAGGAGATGTTCTTCAAGCCTTAGGCCTCCCTTCATTGAGTCCAACTGCAGCAAGTAGTAATTCTTGCTCTTCTTCTTCTTGAACCTCTAAGTTGTCCTCCTCCACCTCTTCTCTTCCACATCATACCTGGCAGCCGGACTGTAGATCGGATCCAGAATTTCCTGCAAGTGAGAACATCTCCAGATGCTCCGCTGCAAACAGGCAGTCCCCTTCCCGGTATCTAGAGCTCGCATTCGGGCATTCACCCCCCACTCTCCTTAGTCAAGCCCGGCTCATGTCGAATTCCTTACTTGCGCTCCTCCTGGCCTGGCCAAAAGTCTTGGCACCATCTTTCATCTCCGGATGGCAGAGGTTGCAGACATTTCTTCCAGCTGCTCCCGACTTGCATGTTGAGGATTCAGATCCATGTCTAACTTGTCCTGAGGTTCCTTCTGGAAGGTCGTCCTTGCTTCTTCTGCACTTTTCACAGGTTGACAACCTTGGTTTTTTCGAAGTTACTTGTAATGAAATGGTATTGTATGTACTGACCAGTACAGGCACGGGCTGGCACCACCCCCCCCCCCCCCACCGATTACAAGCTCTCCTGGATCCTCCCTGGACTCCTCCCCTGTGATCCAGGCCTTCACTTCCCTCACTTGGACGCGGGCCTGCAGTCTTGTGTGTAATAAAGCCTATCGTTCCCCTCAGTCTTTGTCTCTGTGATAATTGGGGCAACTGATCGTGCCCAACACTGTTTTTTTTCTTTCTTCATTTCCAGAATTCTACAGTAGAAAATTATTGTTCAAAACATTGATAAAGTCAAACAAGACATAACAGTTCGAGTATTGAACAGTTCAGTCAGGGAGAGGTGTCTTCGAACTTCTTTTTCCTACGCCATCTTGCCACGAGACCCCCGCCCCCCCCACCTCAGCTGACTCCTTGAACACCATCCAATCCATGGACTCTAGGCAGACCTACAGCTGTCTTCCCTCCCGTGACCACCTTCTGGTTGTCCTGCTCTCGTAAGGGTTGTGAGCAATTTTAGGCCCCATTTCTAAGAGAGGATGTGATGGTCCAGAGGTGGTTTACAAGAATGACCCTGGGGATGAGAGAAATAATGTTTGAGGAGCATTTGAAGGCTCTGGGCCCGTACTCGCCCGAGTTTATAAGGATGAGGCAGGACCTCATTGAAATCTGATGAATAGTGAAAGGGCTGGATAGAGAGGATTTTGCCAGTAGTGGGAGAGTTTAGGATCAGTGGGCACAACCTCAGAATAAAAGGATGTCTGCTTAAAACGGAGATGGAGAAATCTTTTCATCTAGAGCAGTGATTTTCAAACTCCTCCTCCACACCCCCACCCACCTGGATCATATTCCACTTAATCCCTTTGCCAGAAGTGCTCTGTTAGTAAGGAATTACTTAATGAGCTATGTGATTGGGAAAAAAAGTTTGAAAACCACTGTTTTAATCGTATGACATTGACTTGTTCTGTGCGTGGTTTCATAACTCGAGAGGAAATGGGCCAATGACAATTTATCTCAAGCAAAATCTTTCCTTCACAATTGGCTCCACTGCAGTCTTTCTCAGCCTTTTTTCCCATTCATATAACACTTTAAGCAATCTCTTACTCATTTTTCGACACTCCAAGGAATAAAGCCCCAACCTGTTCAACCTTTCCCTGCAGCTCAACTCCTGAAGACCTGGCAGCGTCCAAGTAAATCTTCTCTGCACTCTATCAATCTTACTAATACCCTTCCTGTAGCTAGGTGACCAGAACTGCACACAATACTCCAAATTTGGCCTCACCAACATCTTATACAACCTCACCATAAGTTCCCAACTCCTATTTTTAACATTTTAATTAATGAAGGCCAAGATGACAAAAGCTGTCTTTAGAACCCTGTCTTCCTGTGACACCACTTTCATGGAATTATGTAACTGTGTTTTATCTCTTGCTACCAATTTCTATAACTTCGCTGTTCAATTTCATATCGTTGGCTTTTGGATTATTTTATTGTGTCCCTTGATCTAGAGAGTTCTGGCAGAGCAAAGGAATTTTGTTTTCTTTTGTCAGGTCAAATTTTGTCACATTGATCCAAAAACAAGTATTTTCTCCATTCCTTCATTTCAGATTCTCTTCAGCTGTCGTATTGAACCTCACAGTGACGGCATCATGTTTGTCTTGTTTATCCTTTATCCCTCCATCCAGACAGATGTGTTGATCAACGAGTCGACTTCACTCATCCAGCAGCCAATTCTGCTGCTTGGGCTTTTCATCCCACTTATTCAGTTTGTTATCTCTCCTCTTCTTTTTCTCAAAAAGAGAATCAGGTTTGTTTGATCATCTTCTTGAATCCCAGTGAAAGGTTATCAACCTGAAGGTTTTAAAGCCGATTATTTTTCCAGTAGATGGCTTGCCGAGTATTTCCAGCATTGAATTTTTATTTTACTGCCTTGGTGTATTACTGAGTGCTTTAAATAGTAGAAGAAATGTGGGTTGGGTTAAGTGGAGATGATTATGGAGTGGATTTAGAAAAATAGACATAAAAGGGAAGGGAGCATGGAAATAGTTAATTCATCTTTTAAAATTGTTTTTTGAGCTATGATTGTTTTCTGATGTACGCGCAGTGTTCAGAATTAAAAATTTATTGTGATGAACATGTCACAAAATTTGTCATTTTGTTGCAACAATATAGGTGCAAATATTGCTATAAATTACATTTTTAAAAAAGAAATCTATTTGTGCAAAATGAAGAGTAAGTGAGGGAGTGACTGTGGTTCCTTGTCCATTCAGAAATCTGATGGAAGAGGGGGAGAAGCTGTGTTTGTACCATTGGGTGTTCGTCTTCAGGCTCCTGGACCTGTTTCCCTGGTGATAGCAGGGTGAAGAAAGCCTGGCCTGGGTGGTGAGGGTCCTTGAGGATAGAGGTTGTTTTCTTCAGACTCCGCCTCTTGGAAAAGTCCTTAATACGTGGGCCAAGGATGAAAGAGGAAAAGTTTAGTTGAAACATGAGGGGGAACTTCTCCACACAAGGTGGTGGGAGAATGGAACAAGCTGCCAGCTGCATGAGGAAATATGAGCTCAATGTTAGCATTGAAGAATTTGGACAAGTTCAGGGATACGAGGGGAATGGAGGTCTCTGGACTGGATTCTCGTCACTGAGACAAGGCAGAATAAGAGTTGTTCAGTGGGCGCACGAAAACATAAGACAGACAGCTGTGTTCTCAACCATTTAATGGACTGCACTTGGTGCAGTGTGCCAAGGAATGGCACGTCGATCTGTGGAGACTCCTGCCGGAGAGTGTGGGATGCTCACGGGGCTTAATTTAAACCTGCCGGTAGCAAACACTTCATTATGTCCCACCTTGTCTCGTGGAGCCCGGCACATATAACCATATGACAATTTACAGCACGGAAACAGGCCATATCAGCCTTTCGAGTCCATGCCATTTCACATGAACCACTCCACTCCCTAACCATTCCCCAGCCCCATCCCACACTCTGCCCATATCCTCCAACCCCCTCATATCCATGTACACATCCAACAATTTCTTCAATGACAGAAAGGACCCTGCCACAACCATCTCTTCTGGAAGATCATTCCATTCTGCCACCACTCTCTGAGTGAAGAAACATCCTCTAACATTTCTCCTGAAGTTTTACCCCCTTACCCTTAAGTCATGCCCTCTTGTTCCAGCCTCCCCTGCCCTCAGTGGCAAGAGTCTACTCATGTCTTGCCTATCTATTCCCTTCATAATTTTAAATACCTCTATCATAACCCCCTTCAATTGTCCACATTCCAATGAATAAAGTCGCTGTCTCCTTCATCTTCCTCTGTACCCTAGGCAACATTTTTGTAAATCTTCTCTGCACATGGCTTCACCAATGCCTTAAACAGCTATACTCTAGTCTATGCTATGATTTATGAAGGCCAGCATGTCACATGCCTTCTTAACTACCGTGTCTACATGGGAAACCACCTTCAAGGAAATCTGTACCATAACTCAGGATCCCTCTGTTCCTCTGCCTTCCTCGATGCCCATCCCTGAACTGCATATGTCATATTAAGATTATTTTTTCTGGAATGCAGCACCTCATACTTGTCAACATTAAATTCCATCTGCCATCTTTCAGTCCACTTTTCCAAACAAACCAAATCCTGTAATCCAAGAAAACCTTCCTCACATTCCACCAGTCCCCCTATTTTTGTATCGTCTGCCTATTTGATTACCCAGTTAACCACCCCCTCATTCAAATCATGAAAATAAATGATAAACATCAGGGGACCCAGCACCAATCCCTGAGTCACACCGCTCGTCACAGGCTTCTATCCTCACAGACAGTTGTCCACCATGACTCTCTGCTGTCTGTTTTACAGCCACCTCTGAACCATCTCACTATCTATTAATCCCTAGTCACTGAACCTTCCTAACTAACTTTACATGCGGAACCTTATCAAAAGCCTTACTAAAATTCAAATAGATATCGTCAGCCGCCCTACCTTCAGCCACTTGCCTTGTCACCTCTTCAAAACATTCAACAAGATTCATTAAAATGATTTTCTCTTCATAAACCCATGCTGGGTGCCCCTGATCATTCCCTGCCTATCCAGATATTTGTACATACTATCTCTGAGAATACCCTCCATAACTTTTACCACCACCAAAGTAAAACTTACTGGCCGATAATTATTTGGCCTGCACATTCTGCTTTTTTTAAATAGTGGAACAACATTTGCAACCCTCCAATCCCGCGACACCACACCCTTCTCCAGTGATGTTTGAAACATCACTGTCAGAGCCCCGGCTATTTGCTCCCTGACCTCCCTTAATATCCTGGGGAAAATCCCATCAGGACCAGGAGACATCCAACGCTATTGACCCGAGAAGCTCCAAATTCCTCTCTTTACTAATCCCTATCCTTTCCATAACTAAGCCATTCACCTCATTTATCTCACATAGTCCAGTGTCCCTTTTGCTCGTGAATACAGAAAAGAAAAAAAATTGTTCAATATCTCCCCCATCTCATACAGCTTCTCACTTTCACATAGTCCACCGTTCCCATTTTCCAGTGGACGTACTCTATCCTTAACCCTCTTTGTACTGTTCTCGTATCTGTAAAAACCCGAAGGACTCACTTTCACCTTATTAGCTATGGATACTTCATACCTTCTTTTTCCCTTTCTAATTTCCCTCTTGAGGTTCTTTCTTCAATATAAGTAAGGATCATAAATCTCATCAATCTTTTGTTTCTTATATTGAGCATGGGACTCCCTCTTATCCCGAATCATTCATAATTTTTCTAGAAATCCACAGCTCCCTTGAACTTCTTACATTTCAGCCGATATGGAACAAAATGATCCTGTACTCTCAAAATCTCACCTTTAAATACCCTCCAATTTTCCTCTTCATCATTTCCGGCTAAAAGATCAGCCCACACAACTCTGCAAATCTCTTCTCATTTCTTCAAATCTGGCCTTCCCCCACTCGAAGACCTTCGACTTCAGACATGACCTATCCCTTTCCATAATTAAGCTAAATCTAATTAACCCATGATCACTGGATCTGAAGTTCTTCCCAATGCTCACCTCCGCCACCTGCCCCATTTCATTCCCTAACCACAGATCAAACACTGCCCCCCATCTCGTGGGCATCTCCACATACTGCTGCAAAAAGCAGTCCTGAACACGTTGTCTAAACTCTAAGCCATGCTGACCTCTCACTGACTGTGTTTCCCAATCGATGTTAGGACTTCACTTGCCTCCTTTCCAGACCAATCAACCAAGGATGAAACTTAGTTTTGTCTTGTGTCATAATGGCAGAGGACATGAAATTCTGGTACATAGTAGGTGCATTGGATGCTGCTAAAGCATGTCGTAGAAGAGAATTTGTTGCTAATCCCCTGGCAGAAAACCAGTACACGAGGCGTCGCGCAATTTGTCTGCACATGTACCTCATGCCAGACTGCCAAAATTCAACGGCACACTAAGGCACTTCTTCAACCTTTCCCGGTGGTACACACGCGGTTGGAACATGTGCATGTGGATCTGCTCGGACCATTGCCAAAATCTCAAAACATGAGATACATTCTAACAGTCGTAGAACGTTTCACACGCTGGCCAGAGGCCATCTCGTTTCCATCTAGTGACACTGAGACAAGGGCCATAGCATTCATCATTAATTGGATGGCTAGATTTGGTTTCCCGACCCACATTGCATCAGACCACGCACCACAATTCACCCACAGTCCAACGGCCTTGTGGAACGTTTCCATTGGCAACTGAAGGCCCTACTCACCGGACACAATATAATCGATGAATTGCCATGGGTTCTATTGGGAGTGTGCACGGCTCCAAAGGAAGATGTCTGCATTGTCCGCAGAGATGGTTTATGGTACGGTCCTTACAGTTTCATGGGACATTCATTTCACACCAACTCTGACCTGAACGTCCTTCAGCAGCTTCGACATGGTGTTGTGATCAGCAAATCTTTTCCTACCCACTGGCATGGTTCCCCTAAACAGAATGTGCCCCCAAAACTCCTGGACACTGATTATATTTTTGTGCACAGACAGGTCCCAGGAGCGCCATTACAATGACCGTATGAGAGCCCTTTCCGCGTGATGAAGAAGGATGGGGTTGTGTATACTTTGGACATTGGGGGGCATTCACAGCTGTTTAGTGTGGACAGATGCAAGCCTGCCCATGTGGATCCCACTTCACCCTTTCAGTTCCCCCAGCACAGATGATGAGGGGGTCCACCTAAGGTCGATGCAGCTGGGGCTTTAGTTTCTGGTGACAGTTCTGGTGGGGGGGGGGGTCGGGTAGCAGCTGTGTAGCGGGCTGAGTGGGGATGGTTCTTTGGTGGGCGCGTGAAAGCATAAGACAGACAGCTGTCTATTTAATGGACCACACGCACGTGGTGCTGCGTGTCAAGGAACGACACGTTGATCTGTGGATTCTCCTGACAGAAGGTGTGAGACACTCACAGGGCTTAATTTAAACCTGTGGTTCCGTGGATCAGTAGCAAACTCATAATGATGTCCCATCTTCTCCCATGGAGCCCGGGACACACGGTAAATAAAAGAAGCCTGCAAAGACTGAATAAAGCAGTCTTGTGTTGACTACATATATAAATATTTAGGGTAACTATCCCATTTACAGGATACTTTTCATCCATCTCACAGCCTGTGGGAAGAAGCTATTCCCCAGCCTGGCAGTCCTGATTTTGATGATGGATGTGGTGAAAGATGCTGTGCACTGGATGGAAATGGTCTTTTTACAATTCCTTGAGCCCTATTTGAACAACACTCCCAGTAAATGTCATCTGCAGAAGAAAGTGAGACCCCAGTGATCCTCACAATTCTGCATCATTCCTGTCTGATGCTTTACAGCTACTGGAGCGTCCAATGACTTAGCCAGATAGGAGACTCAACTGCGCTCCTGTAAAATCTCAGGAAGCATAAATCCAAATGAGTAAATCCATATTTTTTTAACTTTTCTGGTGTTTAATACAACTGAAGTAGAAAATTATAGTTCACCAAATGTAGTCACACTATCTTCACACATAGTAGTCCATTCTTCTTGGGATAATTCTAAGGATAAATCTTTCTCCCATTTAATATTTTATTTATCTAAATCCAGTTTGCCCATTTTCTCTTGCAACAAAGAATACATTTCTGAAATAAATCCCTTTTTTCCCCATTTACAATTACTTTTTTAAATTTAGTTAACTTAGGTATCTTCAATTCCCACCCAAAATACTTCAGTACTGGAGCACGTACTTGAAAATATGCAAGCAAAGAATTTAACAGTACCACAATTTTTTTCCCCAAGCCTATCAAAAGGAAGAGTTGTCCCATTTCAAAACAATCTGCTAACACTTGAATACCTTTCATTTGGCAAATCTTTAAATACTAAAATTATTCATCGAGAAGAATATGAACTTGACATGGAATTTGAAATGAAACCTTATCTCCAGTTTCTGTTGCCAGATTTCTTTTATACCAAACATCACATAAATGTCATAATAGTGGGAAATTATAATAATGCAAAAGATGAGGAGTCCATCTAAATATACATTGATGTATAGTAGAATGAGAAATCTGTGCTAATTTCACTTTATCCAGGCGAGGAGGTTGATTAATTTTGAACATCATATTCATAAATTTTAACTGATAATTAATTAATAATTTAACAAATAATTCTGAAAATGAGGCCATTGTAGTCCCTAATGCATATTTCCATGTCAATTTTTGCAATAATACTCTAGCCAAAGTACCTTTCTATAAAAATATTCTGATGGCTGCATAACTCTTTAAAAAATATCTTTGGAAGCGAACATGGAATTGATTGAAAAAGATATTGAATACAAGGAAAAATGTTCACTTCAACACAATTCACACGTGCCATTCATGTCAAAGGAAGATTTTTCCATTTAATTAAATCAGCTTTAATTTTATCAATAGAGAAACATAGATCAGCTTACACAAATGTTGATAATCCGCATCAACCATTACCTCTAAATATTAAATTTTCTTCGTCCATCTAAGCTGTGTAATCTGTTTACAAGCAGGATAATCTTCCTCTGTAATTGGTAATATGTTCCTCTTATCCCGATTAACCTGATAACCAGACATTTCTCCATATTGAACCAAACAGGTTTGCAGATGTCATAACAATTACTGAGGATTTGTTAAATATATTACTACGTCATCTGCAAACAAATGAATCTTATATTCTCTTCATTTATTTTAATCCCAATAATTTTATCGTTTTGCCTTTTTGCTTGGGCTAGCAGTTCTATCACCAATGGTGACAAAGGACCACCTTGCTTAGTCATTGATTGATTCAAACAATATCTTTATCCATTAATCAAAGTCACAGTTGAACAATATTTTCAGAAGAAAATCTATTCTTAATAAAACCTGCTGGATCAACATGTATTAAACGTGATAAATACTTTGCAAGTCTATTAGCTACTATCTTATAATCTACATTTAATAAAGATATTGTTCGATATGAGGCAACTTTCAATGGGGCTCTTCCTTTTTTGCAATAACTAATTCTAGCTCTAGAAAAGAATTCTGGAAATGCTTTTGCTCTTCTGTAGATTGTTTAAGAACATCCATCAAAACAGGAGACAAGACTTCATAAAATTCTTTATAAAACCCTCCTGTAAACCCATCTTCTCCAGGTGATATTCAATATCGCTTCTTCAATTTCAAAATCATTGAAAAGAACTTCCAATTCTGTCCTATCTTTATCGTCCAAAACCGATAACTCCAAACTACCTAAAAAAGACTCAACACGTTCCTCATCCTGACTTACATCAAAAGAATATAAATTCTGGGAAAATGAGTGAAATTCATCATTCATTTCCTGAGGTTTATTATCTCATCGCATTTATTGTCCTTGATGCCTGTTCAGTCTTTAATTGCCGAGCGAAAACCTTATGCGCTCTTTCTCCTTACTCATAGTAACGCTATTTGGATCATTGTATTAATTTTTCATATTTATATGTTTGCATTATATTATAACAGTTTGAACTGAATCAAAAAACTATTTTTATCCACAGTCAAATTTCATTGGAATTGCTTTTCCAACATTGTTATATCCTTCTCCAAATGTTGGCTCTCCGCCAAATACTGTGTCTTAATTCTTGCAGTATAATTGATTATCACACCTCTTCAATAAGCGTTTGAAGCATCCCACAAAACAAATTTACTTTGGACTGAATATGTATTAATTGGCAAATAAGTCTGAATATGGTCTTTGATATAACTTACAAACTTTGGTTGCTTCAATAACATCCCATTAAACCTTCACCGATAAGGGTCTCTACATTATGCAAACCAGAACATGTGCAGGTGCACAATCCTTTATCCAGAACCCTTTGTGGGGGGGGTGGGTCACTGTGTTCTGTATTTCAGATTTTTCTGGATTTTGGAAAGCCAGATTTAAGCCCACCCAAATTATGCTGCTGTATCCACCCCCACTCCCTTTCAGTCACACTGCCATTTTCCCCCCACCCCTCGCCCGCCTGACTCGCGCTCCCATCTCTCTCCCCACTTGCTCATGTTTGGTAAAAGGATTGTGTACTTCTACTTAACAATGAGGAATGATCAGACAATTCCTACTCTTATACTCTGCATGTATAAATCTACCCTGTAATTGTGCTGACATTAAGCAAAAGTCGATTCTCAAAAAAGGATCATGTCTAGGTGAATAAAAATAAAAGACTTTTTCTGTCAGAATTAACTCCCTCCACATTTCCACCAAATTCAAATCTTTCATTGAGTCTTACATCCATTTAGCTATTTTGGTTCTTTGTACAGTTTTTGGAAATGTATCCAACACACAATTAAAATCCCCACCAACCAAAATATTTTCATTAGCTTGACCCAGATTCCAAAAAGTTTCAGAAATCGCGTCTTCATTATTTTCATTGGGTGGATAAACATTCATCAAAGTCCATGCTTCAGCAAAAATTTTACAATTCACCAACAGCTCTCTACCCAATGTGGCAGAGAATGATTCCAACTGAAACGGTATCTTCTTCTGAACCAAAGTTGCAACTCACCTCTAGCTTTCGAATTAAATGAAGATGCAAAAACATGTCCTACCCAATCTCTCATCAATTTCATATGTTCTTTCTCAGACAAACGAGTTTCTTGCAAAAAGGCAACATCAACCGTCATTTTCTTTATATATGCCAATATTCACTTCCTTTTCATCTGATTATTAAGTCCTTTAACATTGAAGGTCACAAAATTTAAGTGAGCCATAACTTAATTTCCTCTTGAGATTGGCACTTCACAGAGCAATTACATATTTTAAAAATCCTAACCCACCCCCCCCTTTCAAACAATAAGAAACCCCTGTAAACAATGTAAAAATCTACAAGTACAAAAGTCGGACCCCCCTCTGTGGTCCAGCTGCAGTTAATGCCACAAGTGGCAGTTGGCTTTAGAAGTAGCAGAGACGACCATCACCCCCCAACCGAACATTAAAACCCATCCGTCATCCCAATGGTAACACCCACATTGAGCATGAGCTTCATCTTCAACATCACTCACCAATTCTGATTCCAATTCTTTTCCCTGTTCCCTTCCCAATTTTAACCTCGGGCATTTTCTCCATCAATTCCTTCAAATCTGGGAAGGAATTTGCAAACGATAATGCACCATAAGGACTCTCAAAACATTGAGACTGATCTGGCCCATAATTCACCTTAAATATCGTCGGACACCGAAAAGTAAACTTATACCCTTTCTTCCACAGCACTGCTTTGACCAGATTATACTCTTTCTGTCACTTAATAATCTCCTGACTTAAATCAGCATAAAATAAAACCCTATTGCCTTGAACCATCATTGGGCTTTGATCAAGGCGAGCTTTCTGAACTGCAAGCCGCAATATAATTTCTCTATCCTGATATCACAAACATCTTAAAAGAACTGCTCTTGACATTTGACCCAGAAAAGGTTTTCTCCTTCACACCCTATGAGCCCTATCTAAAAAGACTCGACTCCCAACATCTCTGGAATCCATTTCCAGAAATAATTTTACAGGATCTGAACCATCAATATCTTCCGGCAGACCAACTATCTTAATATTAATTCGACAACTTTGATTTTCTAACGAATCAATGTTTTTTAACAAATCTCTCTTCTGGACATCCAAGCCTGTAAACAAATCCTCAATATGATCCATTCTCTCTGCATAATGGCCCACATGGTCCTTACAGTCAATAAAAATGTCTTCTATCTTCTTAAATTGATCTTGTCCAGTGTCCACTGCTGTTAAACTCTTATTAATATCAACTTGAATAAATGTAATTTCTTCACACATACCAGCCATTATTTCCTTTATAGCAGCAAATTGATCATTTAAAGTTTCAAAATTTAAGGTCATAGAAGACATAATCTTTTCATTTGGTTGGATCAGTTCTATAGACATGAAGTTGACTTCCATCCCTGTTGCAGGGGCCTTGAAGACTGGGGAAGGTGTCTGTGGTTAAACAACAGCTTTCATTGGAGAAGGAGATGTTCTTAAAGCTTAAGGCCTTCCTTCAGTGAGTCCAACTGCAGCAAATAGTCATTCTTGCTCTTCTTCTTCTCGAATTTCTGAGTTGTCCTCCTCCACCTCATACCTGGCAGCCCTACTGCAGATTTCCTGCATGTGAGAACATCCATCCATGCTGAGAAGCTCAGTAGCACCAGAGGAGCATCTTCAGATGGGCCGCTGCATACAGTCAGTCGCCTTCCCGCGAACTCGCGCTCACATTCGAGCACCCACCCCCCTGCTCTCCTTAGTCAAGCCAGGCTTGGGTCGGATTCCACGCTCACTCTCCTGGCCCACCCCCAGGCCAAAGATCTTGGTGATATCTTGCGTCTCTGGAGGCGCAGAGGATGCAGACATTTCTTCCAGCTTCTCTTGGGTTCCACGTTGAGGATTTGGATCTATCTCTAACTGCTCCTGAGGTTCCTTCTGGAAGGTCGGCCTTGCTTCTTCTGCACTTTTCACAGGTTGAAAACCTAGGTTTTTTTCTAAGTTGCTGGTAATGAAATGGTATTGTATGAACTGACCAGTATAGGCATGGGCTGGCCCACCCTCCTGATGACATCCTCTCCGAGACTCCTCCCTGGACTCCTCCCCTGTGACCCAGGCCATAAAGGTCGAGCCACCTCTTCCATCCCTTCACTTACCTAGCTTGCACGCGGGCCTGCAGTCTTGTATGTAATAAAGCCTATCGCTCCCCTTAGTCTTTGTCTTTTTGATTTTTAGGGCAACTGTCAGTGCCCAACACTGCTGTTTTCCTTTCTTCATTTCCAGAATCCTACAGTAGTAAATTAATGTTCAAAACATTGATAAAGTCAAAAAATTCACTACAGTTCGAGTATTGAATAGTTCAGTCAGGGAGAGGTGTCTTCTCACGTCATTTTCTGATGCCATCTTTCCACGACCCCCCACCCCACCTCCCCTCAGCTGACTCCTTGAACACCATCCAATCCACAAACTCTAGGCAGGCCTGCAGCTGTATTCCCTCACGTGACCACCTTCTGGTTGTCCTGATCTCGTAAGTGTTGTGAGCAATTTTAGGCCCCATTTCTAATAGAGGATGTGATGGGCCAGAGGTGGTTTACAAGAATGATCCTGGGGATGAGCGGAATAATGTTTGCGGAGCATTTGATGGTTCTGGGCCTATACTCGCCTGAGTTTAGAATAATGAGGCAGGACCTCATTGAAATCTGATGAATAGTGAAAGGGCTGGATAGAGAGGATTTGGCCAGTAGTGGGAGAGTTTAGGACCAGTGGGCACAACCTTAGAATAAAAGGATGTCTGCTTAAAACTGAAATGGAGAAACATTTTCATCTCGAGCAGTGATTTTCAAACTCCTCCTCCACACCCCCACCCCCCGGATCATATTCCACTTAATCCCTGTGCCAGAAGTGCTCTGTTAGTAAGGGATTACTTAAGGTGGAATGTAATTGGAAAGAAAAAGTTTGAAAACCACTCTTTTAATTGTACGTCATTGACTTGTTCTGTGCGCGGTTTCATATCTCCAGAGGAAATGGGCCAATGACAATTTTTCTCAGGCAAAATATTTCCTTCACAATTGGGTCCACTGCAGTCTTTCTCAGCCTTTTTTCTCATTCATATTCCACTTTAAGCAATCTCTTACACATTTTTCGACACTCCAAGGAATAAAGTCCCAACCTGTTCAACCTTTCCCTGTAGCTCAACTCCTGAAGATCTGGCAGCTTCTTAGTAAATCTTCTCTGCACTCTTTCAATCTAACTAATACCCTTCCTGTAGCTAGGAATTATTTTTTTTATATAAAGAAAAATCCGATTATTTTTCCAGTAGATGACCCGCTGAGTATTTCCAGCATTGAGTTTTTATTTTACTGCCTTGGTGTATTACTGAGTGATTTGAATGGGAGAAGAAATGTGGGTTGGGTTAAGTAAAGATGTCTAGATTATGGAATGGATTTAGAAAAATAGACGTAAAAGTGGAGGGTTCATGGAAATAGTTAATTCATCTTTTCAAATTTTGGAGTCTCCTGCCGAAAAGCATGGGATAATCGCGGGGCTTAATTCAAACCTGCCGGCAGCAAATTCTTAATGATGTCCCACCTTGTCCCGTGGAGCCCAGCACATATAACCATAGAACAGTTTACAGCACGGAAACAGGCCACGTCGGCCCTTCGAGTCTGTGCCAGTTCACATGAACAACTCCACTATTTTTCCCCTCAACACTCTGGCCATATCCCTCCAACCCCCTCATATCCATGTACACATCCAACCTTCACTTAAATGACAGAAAGGACCCTGCCGCAATGATCCCTTCTGGAAGATCATTCCATTCTGCCACCACTCTCTGAGTGAAGAAACATCCTCTAACATTCCTCCTAAAGTTTTGCACCCTTACCTTGAACTCATGCCCTCTTGTTCCAACCTCCCCTGCCCTCAGGGGAAAGAGTCTACTCTCGTCTAGTCTATCTATTCCTTTCATAATTTTGACTACCTCTATCATAACTTCCTTCATCCATCTACGTTCCAATGAATAAAGTCACTGTCTCCTTAATCTTTATCTGTACTCGAGATGTTGTAAGCCACGTAACATTTTTGTAAATCCTTTCTGCACCCTCTCCACCTTATCTATTTCATTCCTATATTTGGAGACCGGAACTGAAAACAATTCTCTAAACCTGGCCTCACCAATGCCTTAAACAGTTGCAGCATCACTTTCCAGCTATACTCTAGTCTATGCTATGATTTATGAAGCCCAGCGGACCATATCTCTGGTTAAGACCCACTGTCTTAACGTCCCTCATATGCAAGATTTTGCCTCCCATCTGCACAATTTCTGTGCTTTCTCCAAGGTTGATCTTGTCATGAGATACCATCAGATCCCATCCACAAGGAAGACATTCCTAAAACGGTGATTATTACCCCTTCTGGTCTTTTTGAATGTCTTAGGATGCCACTTGAGTTGAAGAATGGTGTTCAAACCTGCCAGCGGGTTATAGACAGTTTGGGCAGAGATTTAGAGTTCCCTACGATCTACTTGGATAACATCTGGTAAAAACAATGGCATCACGAATATGCTGTCCAGACCGACTATATATCATATTCAGGGTGACATTGATATTTCTGAATTAGCCAGTGTCCAGGCAATGGACCCCGATGTTCAGGCATACAGTACGGCCATTACTAACCTGGACATACAGCAGAGGGCAGCACAACTGGGTGGCCAACCTTACGTTGTGACATGTCTTTGGGCTACATTAGACCAATGTTTCCTGCATCTTGGAGGAAACACCTTATTGACCAGATACACAGCTTATCTCATCCATCCATCAGAACATCTGTCAAGCTCATGTCAAATAAATATGTATAGCATGGACTGAGAAAATGCGTTGTGCAATGGGTTTGCACATGTACCTCCTGCCAGACTGCCAAAATTCAGTGCCACACTAAGGCACCTCTTCAACATTTCCCGACGGAATGCAGACAGTTGGAACACGTGCATGTAGACCTGCTTGGACCATTGCCAGAATCTGAAAACATGAGATACATTCTAACAGTTGTAGAACATTTCACGTGCTGGCCAGAGGCCGTCCCGTTGCCATCCAGTGACACTGAGACAAGGGCCAGAGCATTCATCGTCAACTGGATGGCTAGATTTGGTTTTCCCACATTAATTCCGTCCGCGGAAAACAATTCACCCACGTTCCCACTGGCAACTGATGTCCACTTTTAATGCCTGACTCACTGGTCCCAATTAGGTTGATGAGTTGCCATGCGTTCTTTTGGAGTGCACACAGCTCAAAAGTAAGATATGTCTGTGTTGTCCGCAGAGATGGTTTATGGTCTGGTCCTAACAGTTTCATGGGACATTCATTTCACAACCAACTCTGATCTGAATATCCTTCGGCAGCTTCGACATGGTATCACGATCAGCAAAGCTTTTCCTACCCACTGGCTTTGATCCCCTTAACAGAATGTGCCCCACAACTCCTGGACGCTGATTTTGTTTTTGTGCACAGACAGTACACAGGAGTGTTGTTACAACGACCGTATGAGAGCCTTTTCTGCGTGGTGAAGAAGGATGGATTTGAGTATACTTTTGACATTGGGGGACATTCGCAGCTGTTTAGTTTGGACAGACATAAGCCTGCCCATGTGGAATCCGCTTCACCCATTCAGTGCCCCCATCCCAAAAGATGAGGGTGTCCACCTAAGTTGCATGCAGCTGGTGGTTTTCTTTCTGGCGACGGTTCTGGGGGTGTAGCAGCTGTGAAGCGGGCCGACTGGGCAAGGTTCTTTGGTGGGCACATGAAATCATAAGGCAGACAGCTGGGTACTCATCCATTTAATTGACCGCATGCACGTGGTGCTGTGTGCCGAGGAACGGCACGTTGATCTGTGATTTCCCCTGCTGGAAGGTGCGGGACACTCAAAGGGCTTACTTTAAACCTGTGGTCCCGTGGATCTGCAGCTAACTCATAATGATGTCCCATCTTGACCCATAGAGCCCGGGACATGCTGTAAATAGAAGAAGCCTGTAAAGACTGAATAAAGCAGTCTTGTGTTGACTAACCTGGTGTGTGTGTGTGTGTGTGTGTGTGTGTGTGTGTGTGTGTGTGTGTGTGTGTGTGTGTGTGTGTGTGTGTGTGTGTGTGTGTGTGTGTGTGTTGCTTTTCATAGCTCTATCGAAGTAGCCGCTACATATATTAATATTTGGGAGGATTATCACACTTACAGGATACTTTTCATCCATCTAACAGCCTGTGGGAAGAAGCTATTCCCCAGCCTGTAAGACCTCTTTTTGATGATGTACGTGGTTAAAGATGCTGTTCACTAGATCAAAATGGTCTTTGCACTATTCCTTGAGCGCAATTTGAACAACACTCCCAGTAAATGTCATCTACAGAAAAAGGGAGAGCCCAGTGATCCTCACAACTCTGCATCATTCCTGTCTGATGCTTAACAGCAACTAGATCATCCAATGGTGCAACCAGACAGGAGACTCAACTGCGCTCCTGTAAAATCTCAGGATGAGAGCCGTTGGCCTTGACCTCCTCAGCCTCCTTGGGAAGTGTAGGCACTTCATGACCAATGAGGAGGTGTGATTGTTTTGTGTATTAATACGTGTGCTGTATGGATGGGAATTTTATGTGATTGTATTGTCTATTCTTGCTCTTTAACAATCTTTAGTGGATAGAAGTAGTCATTGTACTTTAGGATGTACAATCATGTACAGATTGTCCTTAAATAGCCATTTGGCCCAGATGTCTATTCAGTCCAAGAATACTTTCGATCACAGGCAGATTTTGAACAATAACACCATTCATTCTAAAACAAACATTGGTTTTAATTTTCTTTAAACAGAAAAACAAACAGGATCAAACTTTAACTTATCACTATTAATTTAACAGCCTTCCATTACCGCCTTCTAATTTTAAGTGCAGGTGTATTTAATGTGCATAAAGTTCTTTGACACAACTCCAAGTTCACCGGCATCTATCAATTCTTATACTGTGCACAGAATTCAACATTTATGAATTTTCACCAAGCTCTGGTGCTAAGAAGTAAATGTGTACCCTCCAGGAAGGTTTTTGTTGGTTTCAGAGAGGGATTTCATGCACATTGGACACACATAAAGTGATTCCCTCTGATCAGCCACTTTGGTGTCTTGCCAAAGAAACTTGACCCATCAGGGTTTTCCAAATGATAACCTCTTCTGCAGGTCACAATTGATTTCCTTTTGTTTCCCTTATTTCAGGTGAAACATCATTTCTAGCCAGCCATTTCCTCTTGTATGGACAACAAAGTTTTTCAACAGGCTGAACTGAGAACTCACAACCAGTCTTCAAAACAAGATGCCAGCTTGCCATCTCTCTCTCTCTCTCTCTCTCTCTCTCTCTCTCTCTCTTTTTTAGAAAAAGCCTATTTGGTCTCTCCTCTCTGCTTGCAAAACCACATGACCTTCTTAGAACAGCAAACTGGAACCAGCCAGATACTGCACCAGACCCAAATTACTGAGTCCATTCATCTGTTGCTTTAAAAACAATAATCTATTTACACCTGCTTTTGAAATTCTTTAGCAAAACAGCCTCCTTGTTTTATCTTTGCAAAGGCTATCGGCGCCTGAATGACTCACTCTCAGCAAAGCTCTTGCGTTTTAAATAAGATCTGTTTTGTGAAGTGTATGTGTTTGTTTGTGACCTAAACGACTCCTCCAATCCATCTCTTTCAAAAACATCTCTATATACAATGTAAAATATATAATCTGTCACAGGACAGAAGCAGCAGAAGAGCTGTGATAAAATCAATGGTGTCCTTGCAAAAAAAAAAGTGGGAAGAGGTATAATCCAGTTGGCTCTGGTGAGTGTAGTTTGTAATAGTTTGAAACATGAACCTCTCTCTCTATTTCAGGAGACAATTTACTGTCATGTAATTAAAAAGTGTCATATCACACAAAATTGCTTTTTTCCTGCTGTCAGACAGACAGACTCACGTCTGGCAGAAATTGACTGAAATGCCTCTTACGGTCAGAGAAAGACTGAGTGCTACCCACCACCCCCACCACCCCAAACCCTGGGCCAAGTCACTGATGGTCTCTGGATTGTCTTTCAATGCTCACAGACCAATCCAAGTCATTGGCAATGTGAGCTCCAGTTTTGAACATCTGACATAATTAGGAACCATTTAGCACTCACTCGTATCCCAGGTCTGATACCTGACACCCTTTTAGCCAGTTTTGACCCAGTCTCTAGCAATCTACAGCCTGTTGTGAGTTCCTTGACTGCTTTGTCCAGAAGCCCGCAGCCTGCGTGGGTTCCTCTCCTCAAGTCACCAACAGCCTGCCACCTATGTGGGTCCTTCAGCTGCAAAACCCCTCACTGGTCTGCTTCCTTGGACACTGACCCGTGGATTGAATCCTCTGCTTCTGAGATGTTGGTGGGGTGTGGTCTTTATGTTTTCTGGTGCTCTGCATTAGTCGTCCGCTTCCCCAGAGTTCACGGTGGTGAGGAAATCTAACAAATCTAAATTTAAAAAATGTAACTAAGAGGAGAATCTCACATGTCTAGAGGGATGGAAAGGGAATTATTACAAATTGAAGCCTGATATTTGAATATTCAGGTGCCAAATTTGCAAAAGCATATTTCTCAAGCTATATGTAATTTTTTCCAAAGGAATACAAGTTTGAATTTTTGCATGTCATCTTGCCATCCCTAAAAATATATATATATCTGATTTCCAAGTAAGTGCAATACATGTCCTCATCACTGCTAATGTTAATTTAACAAATTTCCATTGATATATTAATAGATTTAATTTGGGCCTTGTTCCTTCAATATTTTGTAATAAAGATAAGGTCAGATTCTGCTGGAAAACATCTCCTGTAACTTGTTCCAAAAAATTTGTAATTCTCCCCAAAAAGATCTCACATTAGGACAAAGCTAAGTTGAATGCAAGAAAGTTGCGACATCTTCACCACACCTAAAACATTGATCTGATAATTCTGATTTTATTCTAATCAATTTCATTGGTGTAAGAAGTCACTGTAGAAGAAAAACTAGTTGTGAATTCCTTCCTCACTGCTGCAGTGTGGAACTCTGGTCAATAGTTCCAGACTGCTGAGTTGAAGTGAATTAATACAACTCCCCTGGATCATGTGATCTCTTTTGCCAAATCAGCTTCCTGAGGAGCTTTTCAAATCCAACAGCCTGAGTCACCTGACTCCAGGTGCAGCTTTCAGATAAAATCCTTGCTGACATCTGCTACATGACTGATGTAAAAACAATTATACTGAATTAATTTATGGATCTCCCCATATTTGCCAATCAATTAAATTATTCAGATCCATTTCCCACCTTTGTCTCAACTTATGAACTCCTCATTTAAAAGTTCCTACTTGTAATAAAGAGGATATCATCAAATAATTTATTTTTAACAATTCCTCTTATAAGGAATTTCTATTTCAGTACAACATGGTTGGTCCTAACTTATCCTTCAAATATGCTCTTAGTTGGAAAGAGCAAAAAAGATTGTGATGAGTTATACGATATTTATTTCTCAGTTGCTCAAATGACATTAATTGTCCCCTTTCATAACAATCTTCAACATTTATAATCCCCTTACGAAACCCGCTATCCAGAAATTGATGATCCTTTAAAAAAGATATGAGGATTTTGAATCAAAGCCATTCTGGGTGATGTACATCCACTTACACCAATTTCATCATTTATTTTATTCCATATATTAATCAAATGTTTCAACAATTGTGTATCTTTATCACCAACCATTAATTTCGATTCCCACTTGTATATAAATTCTTCTGCTTTTCCCTCTCCTATTTTATTTGATTCTATTTTAACCCTTTCAAAAAAAGAAGCAAGAAATCTCATTTGAGCTGCTCCATAACAATTTTTAAAATGAATAAGCTGCAGTCCTCTCAATGCAGAATTTGCATTGGGTTACTTGTAACATGGGATTCAATTGGAAATGGGTTCACGTGACATAAACCCACAATGCAGAATGCTTTCTAAGAAGGGAATACAAGAGGAGGGTTGTCTAGGTCTCCAGCAGGATATAGATCACAAGATATAGGAGCAGAAGTAGGCCCGTCGAGTCTGTTCCACCATTCTTCCACTCACCCCCACTCCCCAGCTTTCTCCCCATAACCCTTGATTCCTTGACTAATCAAATACCTGTCAATCTCTGCCTTAAATACACCCAATGATCTCACATGGGTTTCACGACCACTGACAAAATCAATTTTTCCACATTTGTTTTAAATTGACACCCTTTTATCCTGAAATTATGCTCTCCTGTCCTAGAATCCCCTACCATGGGAAACATCTTTGCCATATGTAATCTGCCCAAGCCTTCCAGCATTTGAAATGCCTCTGAGGACCCTCTTATCCTTCTGTACTCCAACTAGTACAGTCGAAGAGTCGACAATTGTTCCTCATATACTCACCCTTTCATTCCTGATATCATTCCAGTAAATCATCTCTGACCTTCTCCAACTCCAGCACATCTTTTCTCAAATACGGTACCCAAAACTCTAATTCTGATTGAATGGAAAGCGAATTCTCCAATGACACAAACACAACAGTTAAATGATATTATGTCTTGTTAATATTTACAAAAATTATAGAAGAGTCAATTAATAACTTTCAACAGATGCTGGGACCCATTTATGGACCATTGTCATAACCTAAAGCATTAGGGTTGTTCTGAAGCTTGGTGCTGTGTTACGAGTCCAGAGGATCCCAAAACCCAGCAGCAATAGATATTCACCAAGACAAATGGTGACTTAAACAAAAGCTGATTTTAATTATCTTTCAAGATGAAAATGGAATAACACTTTAACTTATCACTATTTTATTACTTTAACTGACTTTACCCAACTTTCCCCCCATCTAATTCTAAGTGCACGTGTGTGTAAGTTCAGAAAAGTTCTTTGGTTCACAGTCCAATCTCACTTCTCATTAATCCAAGTTCACTGGTTGCAGGCCATTCTTCTACTGTGCACAGAATTTATCAAATATAATGTTCACAGGTTTGGTGCTCGAAAGGTAAATAATTACTGTTCAGGAAGGTTCTTGTTGGTTTTCAGAGAGAGGTGTGTTGTTCAGGGAAGGATTAGGGTGTTTGTGACTCAACGTATCAGCATCTGAAGTCTGTTATCTCTTCGGAAAAGCTCTGATCGCTTTAGCGTGGAGCAGAGCTGAACCAGGACTTTGCAGGTATTTAAGGGAGTGTGTGGGCAGGGTTTGTTCTGGACCAACAATCTCACCAAATGACTCTGCTTGAAATCAAGATTCAAATCATTTTGAGGAATACAACAGGAATTGTTCAACAAGAGCCTGGTGTTCCCTGAGGAGTTTTCTTTCAATAGTGGAAATGATTTATTTAAAAACCCCATTAATCTTCCTGATGCAGATCTTTGTATTTAACTTTCAGGTTGCTATCTGTTGTTAACTTGGAGGCCTTTAATCAGGTGACTGGGTGGAATCTTTGCTTTAACCAAGCAGTTCGCTTGCAATTTTCCAGCTGTAGGATGCAGTGCAGTTGCTTGCAAGTTTAGCAAGTGGGATTATGATGTGAAACAGCAAATCACAGCGTCATTTTTGTGTTTGAAAATGCCAATGTGAAAATTTTAACTTTGGTCTCCTTGGTTTGCTTAAGTTAACAGAGGAGACGTTGGGTCAAGCTGAGAAGACAGAGGTTGGATGCCCATTTGGAGAATCAACTGGGGAAAGAAGAAAGCACAAAACGAGGGTCTGAAAAAATAATGAAGCAGACTGAAGTGCTGTTGAACCAAACCCAGGTAAAGAATTTAATTTTGTACAGCATACTTAAGAGACCAAATGATTTGGGTTTTTAATCATGGGTCCTCTACCGGCACCACCTACGGCTCCTAGAACGCTTCCACCAGCGTTGTCTCCGCTCCATCCTCAACATCCATTGGAGCGCTTACATCCCTAATGTCGAAGTACTCGAGATGGCAGAGGTCGACAGCATCGAGTCCATGCTGCTGAAGATCCAGCTGCGCTGGATGGGTCACGTCTCCAGAATGGAGGACCATCGCCTTCCCAAGATCGTGTTATATGGCGAGCTCTCCACTGGCCACCGTGACAGAGGTGCACCAAAGAAAAGGTACAAGGACTGCCTAAAGAAATCTCTTGGTGCCTGCCACATTGACCACCGCCAGTGGGCTGATAACGCCTCAAACCGTGCATCTTGGCGCCTCACAGTTTGGCGGGCAGCAACCTCCTTTGAAGAAGACCGCAGAGCCCACCTCACTGACAAAAGGCAAAGGAGGAAAAACCCAACACCCAACCCCAACCAACCAATTTTCCCTTGCAACCGCTGCAATCGTGTCTGCCTGTCCCGCATCGGACTTGTCAGCCACAAACGAGCCTGCAGCTGACGTGGACTTTTTACCCCCTCCATAAATCTTCGTCCGCGAAGCCAAGCCAAAGAAGAAGAAATGAACAAAATCTGATTAGAATAGAAGTTTATGGAATGTTTGGAAGTTGCCACAAAAAAATGGAGATATAAATTAAATGTTGTAATTAAGATAAATGAACAATACAATGAGCCTGGTGTCTCAGTATCTGCCTCCCTTGACTGAACATCACCGTTAAACCTTCTCCCCAATATGAACCTGATGTCAAAGTATCTGACACAGTTAATCGTACATCAATATTAAACCTTCGCACGAATTTGAATCCTGTCTCAAAGTTTCTGCCTCAGTCTATCGTACATCAACGAAAAACTTTCTCCCCCCCCCCACCCGTGATCCTGGTGTAATAGAATCTGCCTCAGTCTACCGTCCATCACCGTTAAACCTTCTCCCCACTGTGAACCTGGTGTCATGGTAGATATCTCAATATACAGTATATCACCGTTAAACCTTCTCCCCAATGTGAACCTGGTGTCACAGTATCTGCCTCAGTCTACCGGACATCACCGTTACACCTTCTCACTACTATGAACTTGGTGTCACAGCATTGGACTCAGTCTAACATACATCACTGATAAACCTCCTCCCCACTGTGCACCCTGTGACACAGTATCTGATGCAGTTCATGGGTATATCACTGTTAAACCTTCTCACAAATGTGAATCCTACTATAAAATAATACTCCCCTTCTAAGTCTCTCTGTATTCTAATCCCCACCTATTTTAAAATTCCAAAAAAAAGAGAAAAATCAATCCCAAAACAAGCTACTCAAAAGTAGTAGCCCCCTAAAAATCTGGGTGTGGTGAAGTGCACAAGTGGCAGGTGACTAAAGGACTCAGTGTCACCCACCCCCAGTCAGACTTTCACAAAGTCCTGAAACAAAAACATTCAACCCAGTGATTCCAGTCCCACTGATTGTTCCGGATCTTCAATATCGAGAAGACTGCGTCAATTCAACTTTTTTCCCATTCTTTCCATATTTTCCAATCTTCCCATTTCCATTCCCATTGACCCTTCCCTTCGGTGACAATGGTGACGATCGCCCATTTCCTCGTCCATCTGGCAATGAATTAGCAAATAATAAAGCATCGTGGTCATTCTCAAAAAACTGAGATTGAAAATTCCCATAAAAATCTTTCAATACTGCCGCATGACGAAAAGCAAATTTATATCCCTTTCGCCACAGTACTTCTTAGGCTGAATTAAATTCTCGGTCTCTTCTGATAATTTCTTGACTCAGATCTGCATTAAAAAAACCCTATTATTTTGAACCATCAGTGGAGCCTGATTTTGCCGTGTTTTCTGCACCACCAATCGGAGGATAATCTCTCTGTCTTGATATTTAAAACAGCGAATCAAAACTGCTCGTGGTAATTGGCCTGGAAACGGTTTCTTCCTTAACGCTCTGTTCGCTCGATCTAATTCCAGTTCATCTGGAACGAATTACCTGCCCTACACTTCTGGGATCCATTTATTCAAAACCTTCACCAGATCCGAACCTTGCATATCTTCCGGAAGACCTACTATCTTAACATTATTTCTACGACTTTGGTTTTCTTATGAGCCAAACTTCTTCAATAATTCCTTCTTCTGAATCCCCCAATCTACAAAAGGATCTTCCACTATTTCCATTTTTTCTCTATTACACTCCATTTGACTCTTGCATTCAAGAAAGCCTCCTCAATCTTTTTAAAATGATCTTGCACAGTATCCACTGATCGTGTCCATCTCGTAACATCACTCTTAACTACATTAATATTTTGCTTCATAAAAGTTATTTCTTCACACACAGTGTTCATTTTAGATTTCATTTCTGAAAATCCTTGAGTCATCTGATGAGTCATCTGCATTGATATATTTGACATATCTTCCATGAGCTGAGCAATCCCTTCCAGAATAGGAAACACAGAATCCAGTCCAGGATCCATCACCTCCATTTGAGGCTGACGGCTCTCTTCTTCCTCCAAAGCAGTAAGTCCTCTTCCAGTATGGTTGCGGGTCTGGTCACCCGACAACAGCGTGCCGACCTCATCAGCTCACTGTCGCTCAGGCTCCCCCACAGCCCACATCGTCTCCAAAGGTTCGTGGACCCTCAACACACTTTGCATGCCCAGTAGGGCACCGACTGCGCAGGTGCATCTTCTGATGCTACATTGCACTCCCCCGGACCACCAGGCAATGCTGCAGGATCACGGGCCTGTCCTCGCTCAGCTGGCCCACACTCACGCCTGTGTTCATGAGCGCACGAGTCGAAACTGCCAAAATCATCGCTGAGCTGGTGCCATCTTGCGATTGCAGAAGCCGGGCAGGAGTCCTCTGAGACTTGGGGACTCCAGTCGATGACTCCGTTGCTTCAACTTGAACTCGGCCTCAATTCTTCAACACATTTGTAAGGTAATTTATTCTGAAACTGAGTTTTCGATTTTTTCACATTTGCAGCCATTTCAATCCTCCACTTATTCAGTTTTTTTTATCAGTATTTTAAATCACTTTTACAACTTTTAAAATCGAGCATTTAATAGTCTAACTGGGGAAGGGTGGAACCACCCATCTACCCTCTGTGCCATCTTGTCACAGTATCTGACACAGTTTATAGTAAATCACTGTTAAACCTTCACATTACTGTGAATGCTGTCTCTCAGTTTCTGCCTCAGTCTACCATTCATCAATGTTAAACCTTCTCCCCCTGTTAACCTAGTGTTAAAGTATCAGCCTAAGTTTACCACACATCACCATTAAACTTTATCCCCATTGTGAGACTGGTTTTACTGTATCTGCCAAAGTTTACCGTACATCACCAGTAAACCTTCTCCTCAATGTGAGCCTGGTGTTACTCTATCTGCCACAGTTTAGTGTACATCACCATTAACCTCCTCCCCACTGTGAACCAGGTTTCACAGAATCTGCCACATTTATTGTACATCATTTTTAAACCTTCTCACTACTGTAAACCTGGAGTCACAGAATCTGCCTTATTCTTCCATACATCTCTGTTAAACTTTCTCAGTACTGTGAACACGGTGTCACAGTATCTGCCAAAGTCGACTGTACATCACCATTAAAATTCTCCCCACATTGACCCATTTTTCACTGTTTTTGCCACCATTTATTGTACATCACAGTATATTCCACAGTTTATTGTACATCAGTGATATACCTTCTCCTCATTGTGAATGTAGTGTCACCATATCTGCATCAGTCTTCTGTACATCACCATAAACTTCTCCCCAATGTGAACCTGGTGTCACTTGATATGCCACAGTTAAGATTACATCACTGTAAAACCTTCTTCCAACTGTGTACCTGGTATCACAGTATCTACCACAGCTTATCGTGCATTACTGTTAAACCTTCTCGCTACTGTGAACTCGGTGTCACAGTATCTGCCAATGTCTACCGTATATCACCGTTAAATATTCTCCAAACTGTGAACCTTTTGTCACAGTGTCTGCTCAGTTTATCGTACATTACTGTTAAACCCGCTGGATAAGCTCCAGAGAGCGAAAGAGGAGTTCTCACATCTGCAGGAACTGGGGATCATTCATCGCTCCGACAGTCCTTGGGCTCGCCACTCCACCTGGTCCCAAAAGCCTCCAGTGGCTAGTGCCGCTGCAGAGATTTTCGACGGCTTAATGACACGACAGTACCTGACCGTTACCCCATCCCTCACTTTCAGGACTTTACGGCCAATCTGCATGGCATGAGAGTATTCTCCAAGGTCGATCTGGTGCAAATCCTGTTGCACCCCGAGGATATCCCCAAAGCAGCTATCATCAACCCCTTCGTCTTGTTCGAATTTTTATGCATGCCTTTCAGGCTCAAGAACACCACCCAGACCTTCCAGCACCTCATGGATACGGTGCACAGTGATTTGAATTTCGCGTTCATTTATCTGGATGACATTCTTGTCACCAGCAGAGACTGGGCACAACACAAGTCTCAACTGCACACCCTCTACTCCCGACTGGCCGAATTCGGCCTAATGGTCAGGCCGGCCAAATACCAGTTTTGTGCAGAAGAAAATTTGGATGGGATGAAACTAATCCAGAATCCATCGCACAAGATTGGAGAAATTGGATTGAGCATCTTCAAATACTTGGAAGTTTTGAAGTTAACAGACTTTGGAGTGGCCACATTTGCTCAGTTACACCATTTTTCTGATGTAAGTGAAGATGGTTTTGATCCTGTCAGTTACTGAGTCCTGTGAAATAACCAAGTGCGAGGACATGGTGGATTTATAATGGGAAAAGCCAGAGTGGCTCCATTAAAGTCAGTCACCAGACCTTGAATGGAATTGACTACTGCTACTATGGCGAGCAAAATGGACGCTATGTTAAGAAGAGAATTACAGATGGAGTTTGCAGATCCTGTGTTTTGGACTGATAGAACATCAGTGCTTAAATACATTAATAATGAAATCATGAGGTTTCATCTCTTTGTGACTGACAAAGAGAATGAAAACCTGGACAACAACAAATGGCAGATTTACCACAGGACAGAGTTTCACCTGATGAATTCCCATTTACATCCGTGGAAGTTGATTATTTTGGTCCTTTGCAAGTAAAGTGAGGACGAAGTGTTGAAAAACGATATGGAGTTATTTTCACTTGTTTGACTATGAGAGCAATTCATATTGAAGTAGCGTCATTGCTTGACAGAGACTCTTTTATTAATGTTCTTTGGCGTTTTATTCCTAGACGTGGTCAAGTAAAAAAATTATGTTCTGATAATGGATCTAACTTTAAAGGAGCTGAACTAGAATTATGAAAAGTTATTCAAAATTGGAATCAACATCAAATTCATGATACATTACTTCAGAAAGAAGTTAATTGGATATTTAATCCACCCATAGTTATGGGTGTGGTACGGGTAAGGGTTAGTTGGTTGTGGAGAACGTTTACAAAGGTCTGTACTGGGCAGTACTGGGCAGCAATGCTTAATGTTGTAATGGATGCGGAAGCTCTGGGAAGGGATAAGGGAGGGACTGGCCAGGAAGTCTGCAGATGCTGGGTCCGAGGGCAATGCCCAAACATGCTGGGCACACTCATGGATAGTTTTGTGAGGAGCAGGTCCTGAATCACGAGTCAAATTGAGTATTTCGAGAAGGTGTCAAAGGAAATAGATGAAGGTCAAGGTTTGTATGTGATGCACGTGGATTTTAGTAAGGTGCTTGACGAGGTCGTCACGGTGGCCTCATTCAGAACGTCGGGAGGCATGGGATCCATGGAGCCTTGGCTGTGTGGATTCAGAATTGGCTTGTCTGCAGTAAACAGAGGGTAGAGGTAGATGGAACAATGACTAGTGGCGCTCCAAATGGATCTGCTCTGGGACCCCTGCTCTTTGTGATTTTTATGAATGATGATGGGAGTGGAAGGGTGGGTACGTCAGGGGATGACACAGAGGTAGAGATGTTGTAGACAGTGTAGAAGGTTGTCATAGGTCATCCAGTTTGCAGAGAAGTGGCAGATGGAGTTCAATCCTGTAAATAGAGATGTACTTAAACAAGCAACTGGTACAGGTTTATTTCCAGAGTCATTTTCAAGGGCACGAATAACAGTTATTCCAAAGAAGGTTGGAGACCCATTAAAATTAGCTTCATATAGACCAATATCTTTATTGAATGCAGATTACAAGAATGTGAGGGCAGAGCACTTGGTTAATGGCAGGATGATGAACAGTGTGCAGGACAGAGATATATTTAGATCCTGCTCCATAAATCGCTCAAGGTTGCTGTGCAAATTGAGAGGGATTTTAAGATGGTGTATTGTGTGCTGGCCTTCAGGAGTCAGGGATTGAGTTCAAGAACTGAGAGGTAACGTTGCAGATGTATAAAATTCTAGTCAAACCACACTTGGAATATTGTGTGCATTCCTGGGGCGAGAATACCAGTGGACGTCTAAATAAGATGAGATGAGGGAACTTTAGACAAGATGTGAGGGGGATATTTTGTTGACACAGAATGTAGTGGGTGGCTGGAATGCATTGCCAGGGGTAGTAATGGAGGCTGGTCCAAAAAAGGCATGAAAAAGATTTTAATTTCAGGACAGAAATAAAAGAAAAGCAGAAGGTACTGGTGAGAGGGAGGGAAGAGTAATATTGTTGTGGGGTACGTTCAGATGGGTCAGCTGAAGGGACTTGACTGATCCATCCATGATTTGTCCAGCATCTTGCTGCCATGTCGTAGTGAACCAGGGTGTTGCCTGATGGAGACACGGTACTCTGAGCTCTGCAGATATAGATTGTGGTTTTCTCCATAACACACTTGCTCAGGTAAAGCAGAGGAAGAGAAAGGCCCTAGTGTGCAGGGGTAGGGAGGGGGATGATGGGGGATGAGTTGGGGCCCTCCAAAGTCATCGTGATCAGGCCTCGGAGACGGCATCTCTATCACTCGTATTTCTCTTCCCAGGAGAAGGAGCGATCTCAGAGACAAGACAAGAGTCCAGAAGAACATTGCAGCCCAGCTGAACAGAGGACGGACAACATCCTGATGGCCTGAACCCCTCCCCTTCTCCCTCTGGCCCTGCCAACTCCATTCCCCACTTCTTCCATATCCCTTCACCCACTTCCCCCACCCATTTCTCCCCTACCTCTCCTCCATTCCAACCCCCTCCCACTCACCTTCCCCTTCACCTACCCTCACACCTATGCCCTAAACTCAGCCCTCCTCCCTTCACCTCCCCTTCCCCTCTCCTTTGCCCCTCCCCTTCGCCTCCTAACCTTCCCCTCCTCCCCTTCCCCTCCTTCCCTTCCCCTCCCCTTCCTACCCCTAACTTAGGGGAAGGAGGGATAGGGGAAGGGGGTAGGAGAAAGGAGGTAGTGAGAGGGTAGGGGTAGGTAATGGGGTAGTGGTAGGGGGTGCAGGTATGGGGTAGGATTAGGGGAAGGGGGTAGGTGTAGAGGATAGGGGTAGGGTTTAGGTTAGGGTTGGGGAAGGTGGGTAGAATTAAGATAAGGGTCAGGGACGGGTAGAGGTACAGTTAGGTTTAGGGTTAGGAGATGTGGGCTCGGGTTAGGTCGAGGTTTAGGGTTAGGTTTAGAGTTCAGGGCAATGGGCTTGTGATATGTTTAGGGGAAGGGGGTAGGAGTAGGAGGTAGAGGTGGGGTGTGAGTTGGGGTTTGGGGAAGGTGGGTAGGATTAGGGTTGGGTTTAGGGGACACCGTAGGAATAGGGTTAGGGGACAGAGTAGAAATAAGAGTTAGGGTTGGGGACATGGTGTAGTATTTAAGGGTATCGGTAGTGTTAACGTTAAGGATAGAGTTTGTTAGGGGTTAGGGTAAGGTTGGGGAGGGGAGCGGGGGAGGCGAGCAGGGCACGGGAAATGGGGCGGTGATGGGGGAGGGGAATGGGCATGGGAATGAGGAGGGGTACGGTGTAGAGGAAATGGGAGGTGAATGGAGGAAGGCATCGCTACCCCCTCCCCTCCCCCTCCCTACCCCCACATTATCCCTGCCTCCTCTCCTCCTTCCAGAGGAAGCCGGGCCTCATACCAGCCAGAACCTCCCTGTAATTTCAGAGCCTCCGTTTCAGGAAGTGCCTTTGACACTTGCCGTTGGACAGACATCTTGTATCTTGATTCATTCTATACCGTTGATATTAAATTTAAAAATGGTTTGGTCTTTTAAAGCTTGAACTCAAAAGGCTCGTCCAGATAGACAACACAGAAACAGGCCCTTCGGCCCCACTCTCCTGCTGGCTGTGCTGTTGTAATCAGTCCATATTCCTCTCCACCTTTTCATTCTTAGCTCCCATCCAGCTCATGTTGCCTTGTCAATCTCACGGTCTGTGGGAAGAAGCTATTTCCCTCCCTGGCTTCTCTGCTTTTATTCCTCCATATCTCCTTCCTGATGGCAGGGGGACAAAGATGCTCTTTGCTAAATATCTGGGAGTCTATTTACAGAGCCCATCCCTGCAAAAAATTCAGGGGTCCCTTGCCTTGAGGTTCCACCCATGTTGCCTCTCCCTCAGCACTCTCTCGTCAGAACTCAATTGCACCCTCCTTCCCCTCCTCTCCCAGGTTTCAGTATCCCCCTGACAATTCCAGTCAGCTGCCATGTCTACACCCTGCCCCACCTGCTATCGAATGCCCTGCATCCTCCTTCCCCATTGGTTTCCTCCTGTTATCAGGCATCAGGATGGACCCCACCCTGTTGAAACTACCCGTATTCTCACTGATCTCTCTGCGCCTCTGCCCTCCATCCAGGGGTCTTGGTTGTCTTGTGGAGATGGTGGAGAACAAAGTACCAACTCAAGGAGATAGGGAGCTGTAAGGAGACCCCCAGTTCCAGGAGACAGGGAGAACCACAGAGATGCCCAACTCGGTCAATCAGGTAGAACCCGGTCATCAGGTGCAAGGAGCTCTTGGTACTGCTGCACGTGAGGCAGGTGTGGCCCATCCCCACACCTCCACCCTGTCAATTCCCAAAACACATTTCCTATTCATGTGGGGGTCCAAAATGGATAGAGTCTGGAGGACCATGTACATCGTCAACCCTAACCAGCATGGCTATTGTGTATGGCTGTGCTTCGAAACAAAGTGCAAGGGCACCAAAAGCCACTATGTGCTGAGGTTCTACCTGGCTCAGGTGTTGCGAAAGATTGGTCTGGCCCAGATGCCACACAATGTCCTAGTCAGCAGGACTTTGCCCCATCAACTTCATGGGAATGGTTGCATAGACAAACACTATTGACCACAGGGCCATCAGGCAGTGGTCAGCATGGAATTCCTGCTGACACAGAGACTAGGACTTGATGAGCTACTGTGGGGTGGTCCCCTGAGCAGAGCATCCAGAGATAGACATCCAGAACTGCTGGAAGACCAGAATCTCAGTGAAAGATCCCCTTTGGTCTGCGTGAAACCCAGATAAGAGAAGCAAACACTAGAAGCCCAAAGCAAAGGGAGGAAGGTTTAGTGGCAATATAAGGGGTACTTGTTTTTACACAGAATTGTGGGTGCCAGGAATGCCTTGCCAGGAGTGGTGATGAAGGCTGAAATATTAGCGGCATTTAAGGGCTTCTTGGACACATGAATGAAGGAAACATAGAAGATAGGAGCAGGAGTAGGTCATTCGACCCTATGAGCCTGCTCTGCCATTCAACGAGATCATGGCTGATCTTAAAGTTCAGTACCCCATCCCTACCTTCTCTCCGTAACCTTTAATACCCTTATACTGAAGAAATATATCTAATTCCCTCTTAAACATATTTAATGAACCTGCCTCTACTGCCCTCTGTGGCAATGAATTCTACAGATTCACCACTCTCTGGGTAAAGAAATTCCTCCTCATCTCCGTCCTAAATGGTTTGCCTATTATCCTCAAACCATGCCCCCGGGTTCTGGATTTTCCCATCCTTGGAAACATCCCATCTGCATCCATTCTGTCCAGTACTGCCAGAATTTTATATGTCTCTATGAGATTCCCTCTCAATCTTCTAAACTCCAGCGAGTACAATCCCGATTTGCGCAATCTTTCCTCATAAGTCATTCCTGCCATTCCAGGTATCAGCCTGATGAATGCCTCTGCACTCCCTCCATTGCAAGAATGGAGGGTTATGAAGGAGGAAGGGTCTAGTTTTTATTTTGCTTGGAATTGATAGGTCAGCGCAACATCGAGGTCCGAAGGGCATAACTGTTCGACGTTAACCTGCTGGTCTTTTAGCACATGGAGATGTGGGTGAGGGAACACTGCCCACCGGCCTATTCCAGGTTGCTGAGAGATGTACTGAGGCTTGGTGCAGCCAACACGAGGGCGCTGTGGGGAAGGACTCTCATCCCCCGGGTCTTGAGGGGCGGAGACTAAGGGGAACCCCTTCAACCACAGAGTGCAGGGAGTAACCACAAGGTGTCAAAGTGCTTGAATGATGTTAAACAGAGAACATGAGCAGTGAAGGGAATATAGGCATGCAACACGAGGATGAGAAAAGACGTGGAACAGTTGTCCTCTTGGTCAATAATTTTAGAATAAAGTTAATTTTGGGCTGAAACAGAGAAAAGCCCGAACTCAGTCAACTTTGTTTCATGAGATACATTCTCCAATCCAGGAAAGCTCCTCTGTACCCGTTCAAATTTAACCTGAGGAAACTGTATTCATGATGGAAACCTCTGCAAACACACAACGGGAACTACGCACAGAGAGACAAATGATACACATGCAGTCCCTCCCAAAAAAGAAATAAATTCTGTTGAATCAATAGCAGAGTCATGGAGTCTTTGTCTGAGCCGGTCATCCATCATTCTCTATTCTCACTGCTCGCAGGAAGAATCTGTTTCTGGGCCTGGTGCTACTGGCTCCGATATTCCTCGACCTCTTTCCTGATGAGAAGAGCTGCCAAATGCTGTGGGCAGGTGGAAGGGATCCTCGACGACATTGACAATGAACCCGGTTTATCCCATTGATATTTGGGGTGGGTGGGTTGGGGGGACAGAGTCCCCATGATCCTATCTGCCACTCGTGGTCCTGCCGATCATTTTTAAAAAATATTTATAAACTTAAAACCACAACAAATTCACACAATTAATAATAATGCTCATCTAATGTGTGGCATCTATAAAAGAAAGAATAAAGAAACCACCCCCCACCCCCATCCCCAATATCCTACCCCGTTTCACTTCTCTCTTCAACAGAAGTGTCTGCTACAGTGGTGACCTCAGCAGGACCCAGCCCTTCAGTTGGATGTGAAGATCACGGTCCAGGCGGCTCCTCAGATGGTTTGGTTGAAGCTGTCAATGTTCTGGATGTCGCAGCCACACGTGGGGTTCAAACAGGCCAAGGACCAGTTCCACCTCCAAGAGATCACCGCTGATGACATCCATTACTCCTCCATGATGTTCTTGCTCATCAGGACATGGCAGCAAGGCTCATCGACTTCTGACATCAGCCTCCCGAGCAAGGCAAATAGGATGCCCTCAAGGAGCTCTTAACCTGCACCTTCAGGCCACGCCTTCATCCTCCACCTCATTCTCTTCCTGCTCTCACTGTCGCATGGCCCAGACAGTCATCCCAACATAACTCCCTTCGTGCTATTTATTTTCAGCTCTCACCAAACGCCCTGGACCCACTTTTCAGGAACTCTTCCCTTTTCCTCCCTATGTCATTGGTATCTCCATGTACCACAACCTCTGGCCCACTTTAGGATGTCTTGGACACCAACAGCAACACCCCAGACACTGGCACCAGGGAGGCACCACCTGGAAAAGGTCCAGGGTCCTAGTCCAACAGTCCTTTTCCTGAGCATCCAGGCAGCAGAGAAATATCAATGGTTGCTCAAAGCAAAATCCTCATTGCGGTGCCCACCAACAAGTTGAGGCACAAAGTTTTGTGGGTCTTTTGGGTTACTGGTGCCAACATATTCCCCATCTCTCCCTGCCCCTCCATCTACTGTACAATGTTGCCCAGAAAAAAAAACTCTCCGCTTCATTGATGACCTGAACAACAAATGGCTTCTTAAATGGCAAAACACGCTGTTGAACACCACTGCCACTGACCACAAGCACCCACCAATCCCTCAAAACTGGAAGACCCTTCGAATGACTTGTCTCTGCCATGAAGACAATTGCCTAGTGGAGCCTTGAGCAAAAGAGGCAAGGCCACCGAGTCCCACACAGCTTCTGGTTCAATTCCCTCCTGGAAGCTGCCTCCCGCGACTCCCCATCTGAGTGTCAGATGCTCGCCTGCTCACCACAGAGAACCAGATGGAAGCAGAGACAGTTACACTCCAGCCACACCTCCCCAACATGTGATGGGTTAAATCTGCGGATGCCACTCACAGCGGACCAAAGAAGTGGTACATGGCAGACCGCACAGAGGCCAGGTCCGAAGGGCTGAGCCACTTGCAAGAACAGATCATGTCCTGCCCGAAAGTGACAGCCTCGCACCTGAATGACCCTGAGAAGAGCTTGGCACCATGGCCTGGGGCAAACCGTTCAACACCCTCGATGCTGGACAGCAGGAAAAAGCTTGGTTTACTGACGGCTCTGGCTGGTGGAGGTGCGAAAAACAGCGGTGTAAGGTGGGAGCGCTCCAGCCCACCACAGATAAAGTACTGACACAAGAGGGTGTGGTGGAGGGGAGAGCCAACTGTCCAAGCTGGCAGCTGTGGCACTGATATGAAAAGGGACAACCAGGCGGGCCCAGGAGCCTCTTTTCCAATTAGTGCAACAGGATTTCTGGGCTGTGCCAAACAACACGTCAGTGTGGATGGGTTGGCGGCAGGAGACAGGGAGGCAGATCCATGGCTGCCTGCTCTGAGGACAACAGCACTGGCAGATCTTCTGAGAGATGGAACAACAAAAGAATAGTCAGGGTCCACCACGTCGATGGACACACCTCCAGGAAAACTACTGAAGCTGACGCGATGCCACTGTGGACTGAGCTGCTCAAATATGCTCTGCCACCATTTTCCCCAAGCAGAGTGACCCCGGAGCCTTGGCAGCATTGGTGCATCATAAATGTGTGCATATGGGGGCACTATGATGGACAGAGGATCTGGGGGTCTCATAATGTTGCAAGAACTGTGATGGCCAAATGCCCTATTTGTCAGCAATTAAAACCAAGGGCCACATTCGCTGGGGTTCGGGAGCTGGCCAAGTCTGATAAATTGACCATATCAGGCCTCTCCCCTGTCAAAATAAAAAGTGATATGTTCTCACGATGGTCAGCACATACGCGGATGTCCTGCCAGCGGGCCAACCAAGCACCATTTAAGCGTGCTCCATATGTGGAATGCCCTATCGGGTAACGTCCAACCAGCAATGGGTGGTGATGCCAAGTATTTGGGGCCACCTGCATATCCCCTAACACCCAGAGGCATCCAAGATCAATGAGTGAATGAATGACCTGTTCAAGGTATCGTATGTGACAAGTTGATTGTCAAGTCTTCTATCCACGAGTGGTTGCAAGTGTATCGATTAATCCGGCGAGTTTGTGTCTGTGTGTGTCTTTTACTCCTCATGCGACTTCACTACATGTGTCAATAAAAGACAACTGTGTTCAAATTCGCCACCCTTGGGAACCCTCGAATCAGTTTCACACACATAATAATTGGTGCAGTGAGCAGGGTCCTTCGAGTTCCGACTGAACACAGCTGCAGTGGAGATGCTTTGGAATCGGGGCAGGAAATCGAGTGCAGCAGGGAGAACAAGATCTGCGGGTGGACTGACGAGAGTGCAGGGTTGGGGAGCTTGGCAAGCATGCTGGCGGACCACGGCAAACTGGTAGACTGGTCCAAGCTCCTGGATCCACATCTTGAGAAAATAGGTCACCACGTGTTGTCCCACTTCAAGAAGTCGGGGTTCCCAAAATCTAAGGGGAATCAGAGGGTGCCTTTTGGCTGCCAGTGTTTCTCCTGAGAAACCAATGTGAGATCATAGAAAGGAAAGATTTGGAGAGGGCCCAGGAAAATAAGGAGATAAAGGTGGTCCAGCAGCGCTGCTGTGCACTGCAGGAGGCAGCGCAGACTCCCCCAACCTGAGCCACTGATGTCGAGATGAGAGGGACAGAGGTAGCCAATAGGCATGCCAATCAAGGTCTGACTCCTCCCCACTCCCCCAGTGAGTGAGTTTGTACTGGCCATGGAGCGATTAGCTGAGGCCATTTGCCAGGTTTCAGGCATTAAAGGTTTCAGAACAGGCCAGGAAGAGCATGAAATCAATTTATTTGCAGAAGTTGTTCTGATATATCTGACAGACCTGACACACTCATTGCCCAAGTTGTGCTCCACCCTGGAGGACTATCGGGAGATCTCTGGGTATAAGTTCTTTTGGGATATGTGCAAAATCATGTCACTTAGGAAGGGGGATTAGAGCCAATGTCAAGAAAATAGTCAACAAATGTGGCGGCAAAATGGGATCAAATATCTAGGAGTTAGAATAGATAACAACGAGTAATTTAGACCAGCTGAATTATTCTCCCCTTGCTTGGGGAAATTGAGGAGGGTTTAAATGGTTGGATGTCCCTGCCCATTACACTAGTGGTGTTACAGAGAGGGGAGGTGTCACAGAGTGGGGAGATGATGACACAGAGGGGGTGATGATGTCACTGCATGGGGCAGCCATAGCTGAGTCGTGCCATGGCACAGCAACAAGAGAAAGATGCCTCTCCTGGAAGGGGATTCTGGCCCACGTGTCGGAATAGGACGCAGTCTCATCCCAGGGACCCTCTGATCAACAGGGTTGTGTTTAAATGCACACTGCACCCATGGGTGAGATAAAGAGCCTGTTACAGGCTCCCCGACTGGGACAGAGCCTCCTCTGGCACCATCCTTCACCCAGTGTGCGCGGAGAGAATGGAGGCTGCATTTAATCCCCTCTCCCCATCCTGTGTGCAGGGCACTTTATGAGGCAGCTGGAGGGGACTGGGGAGGGGAGAACAATGGCATGTGAGGGAATACAGGGATGGGGTCTGTAGGAGTGGAGGGGAGAACCAAGGAATGGGGTTGCACCACAGGCTAATGTCAAGGGAGATTGGATCAGAGGTAGGGGACATAGGGTTGAGCTGGGGAGATGGGGTGCGAGGGGACGGAAGGCACTGGGGAAAACCATGGGGGTGGTGTTGGGTGGTGGATGAGAGTGTGGTAGAGGAATCGGGGCAGGGGAGAGTGTGAGGTGTCTGAGGGAGAAGAGAAGTTGCGAGGGGGATGGAAAGTAGACCTTTCAACAGAAATAGGACAGAGCTCCCCCTCCACCTGGAATGGGATCTGTCCACTGAGAGACAGGACCGCTCTTCCACCCACCCCCCCCCCCGGGTTACAAGATCGCTTCCACCCTTGCATACACCCCCACACCCCCCCAACCGGGATAGGATTCTTTCCCCCAGTGGACCTGGATCAAGGTGCTAGAAAGTGTTTCTGCTGCGGCGGACCCAGCAGAGTTGAGCGGTGAAGCGTGGGGCTCTCTCCGCACCACCTGCTCCCTCATGCGACGAGGTCTCGCTTGCATCATAGAAGATCACGGTGTTGCTGAGCTTCTGGGAATGTGTAGGGCTTCTGCTAAACCCGTGGTGGGGTTCAGAGTGCTTCATCTCCCCGGGACGTGCTCCCATGGAGGGAGGGTTGTAAACAAAGTGAACGGCTGCAGAACTGGCCTCAGTCTGAGGAGAGTGATCAAAGAGGGACCTGGGGTGGCAATATTTCTACTGAGAGGCTGGAACGAACCACCAGAGGATTAATTCTGACATTTAGGTGACCCTTGGAAGGGAGTTAGAGGGAGGGGTAGAGACTAACTTGGACAGCAAGGCTGGGTTGGGATAAATGACCTGTTGTGTACCCTCTGGGTGTGTAAATGCTGCTGCTTCTGCCCCAGAGGACATGGCAATAAGGTCACAACAGAGGTGGCCACACCGTGTCATGGACCCAACGTCCCCAAGGTGGTGTCCTGCACAGATGATAAAATCATCGACAATGGATCTTTCGGTGTGGTGTACCAGGCAAGGCTGGTGGACTCCGGAGAGCTGATTGCCATCAAGAAGATCTTGCAGGACGAGAGATTCAAGGTGAGGGGGAGGAGCAGTTGTGTGGAAATGAAAAACCCTGATATTTAACTTTAGGGCCTACAGCACGTTCACAGGCCTTTGCGACACATGAGCCCGTTTCACACCATTACACCCAATTGACAAACACCCCAAACACATTTTTGAAGGGTGGGTGGAAAGAGGAGCATCTGACAGAGGCCATGGGGTTTGGAAACAGAGAAAGTCACACAAACCCACAACAGCACCCACCCTCCCCACACACACAAACACACACACACACACGCACACACACACACACACACACACACACACACACACACACCTGGCAAATATCAGAGATTTTCTGCAAATTAATTGTTTAGTAGAAGCTGGGAAAACAATCATAAAAACTGAAATGATACTTCATTGAACCCCCTGACGAGTCCCCACTCCAGCGACACGAAAAGTCCCCGCAACTGACTCTCGAAAAGTCCCCCACTTCGGCCTCCCTTGGAGTTCCCCACCTCTGACCTCTTGACGAATCTCCTCTCCGCCTCCCCCCTCAACTTGGACAAGTCGCCCCTCAGGTCCCCGACCCATCGCCCAGCCTTGCTGACGTTCCTCTCTCGCCATAGAACCGCAAACTGCAGATCGTGCGAAAGTTGGATCACACCATCATCGTCCCTCTTCTCAACTTCTACTCCTCTGTAGTCAAGGTAAGATCCACCTGCACCCACCCCACCCTCACTCTGATGCATATCATTTGCTGCTACCTTCCCCATTCCTTCAATCGATCTGTCTCGCTGCAGTCTCTCTGTTGCCTCCATCCTGCCCCTCTGACCAGTGCCGACTCCTTGACGCTGGCTGCCCTGCTCCTCACCCATTAACTCATGACCTCTTGCCATTTCAACTCCAGACAGCAGCAGCCAAGACCACAAGACAAGGTCGCCAAATTCGGCCACTCAGCCCCTCCAGTCTGTTTCCCCAATTCATTTCACGAATGTATTTTCCCACATAACTCACTTCCCCAGAACCTTTTGGTGCCCTTCCAAATCAACGCCTGCTCTGAATCGTCCCAACAACTCAACCTACACATGTTCGACCCCAGCCAACACCCGGCTGCAAACATTTCTCATCTCGAAACGTCAATGGTTTTTCTCTCCCGGTGAATACTTGCCTCACGAGGGAGGGCGGTCAGAGCTGCACATTTTGTGCAGTCTCACCAGAAGCCGAATGATGGGGCAGCGGACGGGTCCACTACGGCCTGTTGACGCTCTGCTCGCTGATTCATGCCATGTTGTGTTGAGCAGTGGGGGCATCAGGCCTACAGAGAGCAGGAGGGGCTGGCACTCCAGTTGGGAGAGGCACTGGGTGTTGTAGGGTAAATCCAGCTGACATGTTTGTATTGTGTCTAAGAGAAAGAGGAGGTTTATTTGAATCTGGGTCTGGACTATGTTCCCGAGACGGTTCACTGCATGGCCCAGCACTTCAACAAGGCCAAGCAGCCCATTCCCATGATCTACATCAAGGTGGTTGTGGGTCTGGGTGGTCAAGTTGTCCACTGGGGCAAGCTTGGATGGTGGGGTTGGAGGATATGAAGGAGTTTACTGGCTGAGTCTCGCTGGGGACTGGATATCGATGAAGGGTGCATGAGGGTCTCAATGGGTATTGGTGAGGAGAGAAAGGGTAGTGAGGGGAGAGGGGTGGAGAGGATGATGAGGATGGATGTTGATTGGCAGGGAGGGGCCCTTCACCCACCTCCCCTTACCCTCAGGATATGGACCTGGCAAGTGTGGAGGCAGAGTGGTTCATGTTATATCGTTGTGTTGCCAGATGTTCATGTACCAGCTGTAGCAGAGCATGGCCTACTTCCATCCTCAGGGGGTTTTCCATTGAGACATCAAGCCCCAGAAGATGCTGGTAGATCCCGAGATGTCCTTCTTATTGCTCCTTTATTTCGGCAGGTAGATCCACCCATGTCTGTCCGTTCACCACCTCAACGCGGTCCTGATCCCTCTCCCCAACACGGCCTTGTCCCCTCCCCACCAGCTCTCACCCCTCCCCCACCAGCTCTCTCCCCTCCTCCCTCACCCAACTTGCCCCTTCCACAGCTTAATAACTTATTCTAAATAAGATTGTGGGGGGCTTAGATGGAATGAACAGCCAGAAACCTTTCCTAAAGTGTCAGGTGCAAATCTCAGAGAGCATCCGCTTCAGGTGAGGGGAGATTTTTTTTATGCAGAGAGTTGTGAGAGCTTTGAATGCGTCACCGGAGAAAGTGGTAGCGGTTGGTAGAATAGGTACATATAAAAGTCTCTGAGACGAGCATGTGGATGTGAGGGAACAGAATTTCCACATGATAGAGGAATTTGGGGATATGGCGAGAAGGCAGGGTAGGTCGAGTTAGGTCATAAATTAGATCAGCCATGATCGTATTGAATGGCGGAGCAGGCTCGATAGGCCATTTTTGTCCTAACCTGTTCCCACTTCCTATGTTCCTATGGGTGTGGTACAGGTAAAGGTTGAGGAGAACATTTACAAAGGTCAGTACAGCCTTTATGGGCCAAAGGGCCTGTACTGGGCAGCAATGCTTGATGTTCTAATGGATGCGGAAGCTCTGGGAAGGGGTAAGGGAGGAACTGGCCAGGAAGTCTGCAGATTCTGGGGCCGAGGGCAATGCCCAAACATGCTGGGCAAACTCATGGATAGTTTTGTGAGGAGCAGGTCCTGCTTCACGAGTCAAATTGAGTTTTTCGAGGAGGTGTCAAAGGAAATAGATGAAGGTCAAGGTCTGTATGTGCTGCACGAGGATTTTAGTAAGGTGCTTGACAAGGTCCCCACGGTGGCCTCATTCAGAATGTCCGGAGGCATGGGATCCATGGAGCCTTGGCTGTGTGGATTCAGAATTGGCTTGTCTGCAGAAAACAGAGGGTAGTAGTAGATGGAACAATGACTAGTGGCGCTCCAAAGGGATCTGCTCTGGGACCCCTGCTCTTTGTGATTTTTATGAATGATGATGGGAGTGGAAGGGTGGGTACGTCAGGGGATGACACAGAGGTAGAGATGTTGTAGACAGTGTAGAAGGTTGTCATAGGTCATCCAGTTTGCAGAGAAGTGACAGATGGAGTTCAATCCTGTAAATCAGATGTACTTAAATAAGCAACTGGTCCAGGTTTATTTCCAGAGTAATTTTCAAGGGCACGAATAACAGTTATTCCAAAGAAGGTTGGAGCCCCATTAAAAGTAGCTTCATATAGACCAATATCTTCATTGAATGCGGATTACAAGAATGTGTGGGCAGAGCACTTGGTTAATGGCAGGATTATGAACAGTGTGCAGGACTGAGATATATTTAGATCCTGCGCCATAAATCGCTCAAAGTTGCTGTGCAAATTGAGAGGGAGTTTAAGATGGTGTATTGTGCGCTGGCTTCCAGGAGTCAGGGGATTGAGTTCAAAAACCGAGAGGTATCGTTGCAGATGTATAAAATTCTCGTCAGACCACACTTGGAATATTGTGTGCATTCCTGGGGCGAGAATACCAGAGGACGTCTAAATAAGGTGAGCTGAGGGAAATTTAGGCAAGACGTGAGGGGTACATTTTATTCACACAGAATGTAGTGGGTGGCTGGAATGCATTGTCGGGGTAGTAGCGGAGGCTGGTCCAAAAAAGGCATGAAAAGGATTTTAATATGGACAGGAATTCAAGAAAAATGGAGAGTACTGGTGTGAGGGAGGGGTGGGTAACATTGTTGTGGGGTAGGTTCAGATGGATCAGCTGAATGGTCTCGACTGATCCATCCATGATTATCTAACATCTTGCTGCCATATCGTGGAGAACCAGGGTGTTGCATGATGGACACACGTTGCTCTGAGCTCTGCAGAGAGAGATCGTGGTTTTCGCCAAAACAGACTTCCTCAGGTAAAGCAGAGGAAGGGGAAAGGCTCCAGTGTTCAGGGGTAGGGGGGATGATGGGGAAAGAGTTGGGACCCTCCAAAGTCATTGTGATCAGGCCTCAGAGACAGTATCTCTATCACTCGTATTTCTCTTCCCAGGAGAAGGAGTGATCTCAGAGACAAGACACGAGTCCAGAGAACCTCGCATCCCAGCTGAACAGAGGACGGACAACATCATGATGGCCTGAACCCCTCCCCGTCGTATCCCTCTGGCCCTACCAACCCCATTCCCTGCCTCTTGCATGTCCCTTCACCCACTTCCCCTCTTCTCCTCTACCCCTCCTCCATCCCAACCCCCTCCCGCTCACCTTCCCCTTCTCCTGCCCTCACAACTATGCCCTAACCCCAGCCCTCCACTCTTCACCTCCCCCTTCCCCTCCACCCTTCCCTTCCCCTTTCCGCCTCCCCTTCCCCTCCCCCATCCCCTCCCCTAACCCTCCCACTTCCCCTCCCTTTCTCCTCCTCCCCTTCCCCTCCCCCTTCCCTTTCCCCTTCCTACCCCTAACCTAGGGGAAGGAGGGGGAGGGGAAGGGGGTAGGAGAAAGGGGGTAGTGGAAGGGGGTAAGGGTAGGGGTTGTGGTAAGGGGTAGGGTAGGGGGTAGTGGTAGGGGGTGCGGGGATGGGGAAGGGGTAGAAGGTAGGGTTAGGGGAAGTGGGTAGGTTGTTAGGGATAGGGTAGGGATAGTGGTAGGGGGTGCGGGTATGGGGAAGGGGTAGGAGGTAGGGTTAGGGGAAGGGGGTAGGTTGTAAGGGATAGGGTAGGGGGTAGTTGTAGGGGGTGTGGGTATGGGGAAGGTGTAGGAGGTATGGTAGGGGAAGGGGGTAGTTGTAGGGGGTGCGGGTATGGGGAAGGGGTAGGAGGTAGGGTTAGGGGAAGGGGGTAGGTTGTAAGGGATAGGGATAGGGTTTAGTTTAGGGTTGGGGAAGTTGGGTAGAGTTAGGGTTAGTGTTAGGAGACATGGGGTCGGGCTATATCTTGGTTTATGGTTAGGTCTATAGTTCGGGGAAGTGGGCTTGTGTTAGGTATAGGGGAAGGGGGTAGGAGCAGGGGGGTAGAGGAGGAGTGAGGTTTGGGGTTAGGGGATGGTGGGTAGCATTAGGGTTGGGGTTAGGGGGCGGCATAGGCGTAGGAATAAAGTTAGGTTTAGTGGACGGGGTGGCGGTAGAGTTAGGGGACGTGGAGTGGTGGTAGTGGGTATCGGTAGTGTTAAGGTTAGGTTTAGGATTTTGTTAGGGGTTAGGGTTAGGAGTAGGAGGAAGGGAAGGGGGAGGGGAATGGGGGAGGCGAGCGGGGGACGGGAACTGGAGACGGGAAGGGGGAGGGGATGTGGGAGGGGAACGGGCAGTGGAAAGGGGAGGGGAACGGGGTAGAGGAAAGGGGAGGTGAACGGTGGACGGCATCCCTAGCCCCTCCCCTCCCCTTCCCTTCCCCCGCATTTCCCCTGCCTCTCCTCTCCTCCTTCCAGAAGAAGCTGGGCCTCTTTCCGTCCAGAACCTCCCTGTGGTTTCAGAGCCTCCGTTTCAGGAAGTGCCTTCGACGCTTGCTGCTGGACAGACATCTTGTCTCTTGATTCATTCTGTACCGTTGATATTAAATTTAAAAATGATTGGGTTTTTTAAAGCTTGAACTCAAAAGCTGGTCCAGATAGACAAAACAGAAACAGGCCCTTCAGCCCCTCTCTCCTGCTAGCTGAGCTGTTGTAATCAGTCCATATTCCTCTCACCCTTTTCATTCTTAGCTCCCATCCTGCTCATGTTGCCTTGTCAATCGCACGGCCTGTGGGAAGAAGCTACTTCCCTCCCTGGCTGCTCTGCTTTTATTCCTCCATATCTCCTTCCTGATGGCAGGGCGACAAAGATGCTCTGTGCTGGATATCTATGAGTCTATGTACAGAGCCCATCCCTGCAATCAATCAGAGGACCATTGCCTTGAGGTGGCACCCATGTTGCCTCTCCCTCAGCACTCTCAGAACACTACTGCACCCTCCTTCCTTTCCTTTCCCAGGTCTCAGTAACCCGCTGACAATTCCAGTCAGCTGCCATGTCTATACCGTGCCCCACCTAAACCGCTGGATCGACCAGCGCCTTCTCCCCTCAAGAGTTCGAGGAATCCACTCTCTCGCAATGTCCTGCTATCGAATGCCCTGCATCCTCCTTCCCACTTGGTTCCTCCTGTTATCAGGCGCCTGGATGGACCCCACCCTGTTGAAACTACCCATGTTCTCACTGATCTCTCTGCGCCTCTGCCCTCCATCCAGGGGTCTTGGATTTCTTGTGGGGGTGGTGGAGAACAAAGCACCAACTTAAGGAGATGGGGAGCAGTACAAAGACCCCCAGGTCCAGGAGACAGGGAGAACCACAGAGATACCCATCTCTGTCATTCGGGTAAAACCTGATTATCAGGTGCAATGTGCAAGGAACTTTCGGTCCTGCTGCACGTGGGCCAGGTTTAGCCCATCCCCACACCACCACCCTGTCAATTCCCAAAACAAATTTCCTATTCATGTGGGGGTCCAAAATGGATAGAGTCTGGAGAAGGACAGTGTACATCGTCAATCAATGGGGACAAGGGTGTAACCAGCATGGCCATAATTGTGTGTGGCTGTGCTTGCAACCAAAGTGCAAGGGCACCAAATGCTGCTATGTGCTGAGGTTCTACCTGGCTTAGGTGTTGCGAAAGATTGGCCTGGCCCTGGTGCTGCACAATGTTCCAGTCAGCAAGACTTTGCCCCTTTACCTTCCTGGGAACGGTTTCATAGACAAACACATTTGACCACAAAGCCATCAGGCAGTGGTCAGCAGAGAATGTCTGACACAGAGACTCTAGGACTAGATGGGATACTGCGGGGTGGTCCACGGAGCAGAGCATCCAGAGACAGACATCCAGAACTGCTGGAAAACCAGAAACTCAGTGAAAGATGCCCTTCAGTTTGCCTGAAACCCAGATGGGAGTAGCAAACACTAGAAGACATCTGTCTAAAGCAAAGGGAGGAAGATTTAGGGGAGATATCAGGGGTATTTTCTTTTACCCAGAGTTGTGGGTGTCAAGAATGCCTTGCCAGGAGTAGTGATGAAGGCCAAAACATTAGGGGCATTTTAGGGGTTCTTAGTTACATTGAGGGGCTGAGACCAAGGAGGATATTCTCCAACAGCAGAGGGTGGCAGTAACCACAATATGTCAAAGTGGTGGCAATGAAGCTAAACAGAGACCATCTAATGTGACTGTGCGCCTGGCTGCGGGAATTTGGACTTACTATATAGACCTTGCTAAGTGCTAGTTCAGGTTGGAAACGTTCGACTTCCTTGGGGGTCAAATCAACAGGCACGGAACTAAACCCTGCTTGAAAAGGTAGAGTTTGTTAAGTGCTTCCTCAAACCCCACATAATGAAGGGGCTGCAAGAATTCACTGGTACGATTAATTTTTATCACCGATTCATACCGGTAGTGGCCGACATCATTTTTTTGTTTTTAAACTTTATTTAAGATTTTATAACATGAATAACATATAGAATTACATTTAAAAAATTAAGAACAAAATAATAAAATTACAATACAGTATCAGTAATCTAAATAAAGTATACCCTCCCCAATAATTATTACACATTAATAACCCAACTCAAATTAGTCCAACCCCCCCTTCCCCCCAATATAAAGAGTGAAGAATTAATAAAGTTAATAATATATGTGAGAAAAAAACCCACTTACAAAAAAAACCAAAAACATAACCGATTAAAATACTAACAAAAAGAAAAGTAATTAATACTAAGATATCAGACTTAAAAAACATATTTAAATCAAACTTAAATGCATATATTTAACAGAGTTAAGATGAAACATATAATTAACAAACTTAATATAAAAAATTAGTAAAATTAGTAACATTGTCTATCAAAAATTCTTAAACAATAATCAATTCTTTAAAAAAAATTGTAGCATGAGAAAAAAAAAGATGAAAAATAAAACTTTCTGTATAGAGATAAACCTTCACCAAATATCAACTAACTTCACATCTAACATCATATTAGTCACATAAACTGCCATCTTAAAACAAAATTCCAACCTCATTAAACATTGTACAATTCAAATTTGGTACTCTTCCACCATTTTTCCCTTTTAACCTTGAATAATTACCCAATAAAAGCTCCAATACCACATTTAAATATCCCCAAACATTACGTTAAAATTCAGATATCCAAATAATAAAAATACATCTACAACGAAATCTATATCTTCAACAAATAGAGCATAAGCCACAAACAAAATTCAAGCCTCATTAAGAATTGTACAATTCAATTTATAACTTTCACCATTATTCCCTTCGTTCTATAACTAAAATAGCAAAATAATATGCACCAGAATTACCACTCCTTTCACCTTAAAGTTAAAGAAAAAATATTTAAAAAAAACTTATCCATCCCATTCACATTTAAATTTCAAATATTCCTGATCTACTGAATAAACTTTACAAAAAAAACCACATGAATTTTTAGTTTTTTAAACAATCAAATACTTTCTTATGCTTTTTTTTATAAACACAAAAGAAAACCCTTAACTCTTTAATCTAATAATACAAAAAAAGGAAAAATAACAGGTAGGAGGTTAAAAATACCCCCTCCCGTCTAAACCACGCAATTCGGTAACTCCCAAAAAAAATGGGTGTGAGATAACTCACACGTAGCAGATGACTTTCAGGAAATAGTGCCCATCCAGTTCTCTCCCCCAACTCTCACTTCATCTTAAACTAACATCATCATTATTTAATATTCCTTTTTTAAAAAAAAATTAAAAAAAAAGAACAACTCTTCTTTTAATCAGCTCCAACTGCCGAGTCACCATTACAACCATTCCTTCTTGGAGCACGGCTCTTTTCTTCCATCTCTCGTCTCCTTAGAGATCGCGGCGACTACGTCTCTGTTGAAACCGAGTAATTGGCAGCTCTTGAGCAAATGCTGTAGCTTCCTTTGGAGAATCAAAGAACTTTGGTTGGTAACCATCTTGAAAAACCTTCAAAACAGCTGGATATCTAAAGGTTGCCTTATAACCTTTCTTCCACAACAACTCTTTAGCAGAATTGAATTCCCGTCATTGGAACATAACTTCTTGACTCAAATCTGCATAGAAGAAAACTCGATTATTTTGAATCATCAAGGGTGATTTTCTCTTGTGCATTTCTAATAGCCACTCGTAAAATTATTTCTCTGTCGTAATAATTCAACCAACGAACCAAAACAGGTCTTGGACTTTGACCTGAAATAGGTCTTCTACGCAAGGCTCTGTGAGCACGTTCCAGTATTATATCTTCCGGGAAATGTCTTGACCCAGCACCTGCGGAATCCATTCAGTAAAACATTTTCTTGGGTCTGGTCCCTCCATTCCTTCCGGCAAACCAATAATCTTTATATTGTTCCGTCTGGATTGGTTTTCCAAATAATCAATCTTTTTCACCAAATCTTTATTTTGAGTTTGTAAGTCTTTGACCATTTTGGTCACATCTGAAACATGATCTCGTATTTCGTATATATCTTCTTCACACGAATTAAATTTATCTCTCACTTCAAGCTTAAAAGCTCCAAACTCAGCCATCTGTTGAGAATGTATTTTCACCACAGAGTATTAAACCTAGTACCAAGTTCAGTCATAATCTTGGATAATCCCTGCATTGTATAAGATAATTTAGATTCAAGATTCACAAGAATCTTTTCAATTGGAAGAGATTCTGGCTCAACAGATTCCTGCTTCTTCTGCATAACCAAAGGGTCTTCTTTTGCTTCCTTCATTCTGGTTGTCTTCCTTGTAGTATAGCTGCGTGTGGAAACCCCTGCCACAGCCTCTCCAGCAATGACTGGAGGACGCTGGCCGGGGTTTTCTCCAGTCCATCAAGTTGTATAGGTTCTTTTATCTCAAAAGGTGCAGTTTGCAGTGCCACCGCTACAGTTGACAAATGCCTTTCCCCAGCCGGTACTTCAACTGATGTTACTACAAGTGGTTCATTCATAACATTGCCGTCAGATGCTACTGCACATGTGCGAACCTGAGTAACTCTTTGTTCTAAAGGCTGTTTGGCATCCTCTTTAGAGGGCTCTACCGATGTAATATTGAACTCAACATCCGAAAGCTGTACCTTTCTCCTGGGATCCATTTCAGGCTGAGTCTCGATGTCTTTCCTGTAGGTAGGCTCCAAAACTTGAACTTTTGGAAAATGTAGTTTTTTGATAATCTGTTGTCGTTTTTTTTTTGCTCTTTTCCACCAATTTTACCATCATAAGTTAAATTAACAGCACTGAAGTTATCTAAACTTTTAAAGAATTTTAACGGGCATTTCTAGACAAAACATTAAGATAGAGTCAGGAGAGGACTGGAAGGCACGTCTGATCCTTACGCCATCTTGCCACGCCTCCCCGTGGCCCTCATCATGCGGAGAAAGGTAAAGACATTACCTGGGACAATAGGATTTGGAGGCGTCCAGAAGGCCAAGGACGCACTGGCCAACACAACCCTTGTGGTACACGCCAGGCCAGAGACACCCACCACTCTCACAGTAGATGCTTCCTGCACAGCAGTAGGGGATGCACTGGAGTAATTCATCAAAGGGGAATGGCAGCCCCTGTCCTTCTTTAGCAGACACCTCTGGCCACCTGAACTCAAATACAGCGTCTTTGACTGAGAACAATTGGTGCTGTACCTGGCAGTCAGGCACTTAAGGTATTTTTGGAAGGTAGACAATTCAGTGTCTTCATGGACCAGAAGCCATTATTTTTTGCCTTCCATAAAGTGTTAGACCTGTGGTCGGCCAAGCAGCAGCGACTCCTCTCATATGAGTCTGAGTTCACTACAGACATTCAACACATCGTGGGTGACGCATTGCCCCATCCCCGCAATCAAGTCTGTCCAGGCCCTGTCCCAGTGAATAGACTACTTAGCCCTCGGCAGGGGACAGCAGGATGACCCTGAGATCCTTGCAAGCAAGACAGCAATGTCCAGGCTCAGGCTAGACGATGTTAACATCGATCCTGGTAAGTAGACGGTCCTCTGCGACATTTCAATGGCAAACCCCACCTCATCGTGCCGACAGCATTGAGGTGGCAGTTTTATGATGAGGTGCACAATCTGACGCACCCGGCCATCAGTACTGTCAAAATGGTGGTCAATCGGTTGGTCTTGCTGAGCCTCCAGAAACAGGTTGTCAGTGGGCCAAGGCCTGCACACTCTGCCAGATGATCAAAATACAGACATACGTGAAGGCACCATGCCAGACATTCGAGCCAGCACCACATAGGTTCAGCCACATCTACAATGAGATTGTGGGGTCACTACCGGCCTCCCGCGGGATGAGTTACCTTCTCACCAAGATTGCCTGCTCCATGAGGTTCCCCGAGGCGGTCCAGCTGGCTGACACAACCACTTGTGTCCTCCATTAAATTGGAAGCGGTAATAAATATAAAGGAAAGTTTGATAATAAATGGTCTCCCTTGCAGTTGGGGTACAATGTATTTCTTGAGATCAGAGGAATCCTGGAGCCAAGACAAAGTGATCCTGTGTTTCCCAAGGATTTGATTGAGTTGTTGGGGTAGTTGTAAGTGGAAGGGCCGAAAGGTCTCCTGCTCCTTCCACTGCCTTTGTTTTCTGTCTTGCGATGCTGATTGGGTTCTCCTGTGTGTTCGCTCGCCCGCTCGCTGATTGGTTGCTTCAGTTGCGCGAGCCAATGGGTTGATTCAGTGAGGCCGCTATTGGATTGGATGCTGAAGTCTGGTTGGATTGATGGGCTGTTTCGCGAGCTGATTGGCTCTTGCTGTGAGGAGGCGGGACATTGGCGGCGGCGTCGTCTGCTCGGGGTCCGTCGCGTCGCCGCGGGCCTAAAGGGAAGAAGTTGGCGGCAGCGCCGGGACCTTCCTCAGCCACGCGGTCCAGGGAAAGCGGGCGACCCGCAGCCCGCCGGGACCCACCCGGGAGCGGCCGGTACCAGCGGGGTGTTTGGGTGGAGCCGAGGGGTCGGTGCAGGGGGCGGGGAGGGGATGGGGATGAGGGAGAGGGAGGGGTTGGGAGGGGCGGGAGCCCGGAGGGGGCGGGGCAGGTGAATGAGGGAAGGGGGCGGGGCCAGGCAGGGGTAAGGGGGAGGGTGAAGGGGGAGTTGTAGGGTGAGGGGGAGGCTGGGCAAGGAGGGGAGGGGAGGGAAGGGGAGGGGGAGGGGAGGGCAGGGGGGGGGAGGTGGGCGGGGGGGGGAGGAGGGCAGGGAAAAATAGACATAAAAGGGGAGGGTGCATGGAAATAGTTAATTCATCTTTTGAAATGTTTTTTGAGCTATGATTGTTTTCTGATGTACGCGCAGTGTTCAGAATTAAAAATTTATTGTGATGAACATGTCAGAAAATTTGTCATATTGTGGCAATAATACAGGTGCAAATATTGATCTAAATTACATTTTAAAAAAAGAAATCCATTTGTGCAAAATGAAGAGTAAGTGAGGGAGTGACTGTGGTTCCTTGTCCATTCAAAAATCTGATGGCAGAGGGGGAGAAGCTGTGTTTGTACCATTGGGTGTTCGTCTTCATGTTCCTGGACCTGTTTCCCTGGTGATCACAGTGTGAAGTACGCCTGGTCTGGGTGGTGAGGGTCCTTGAGGATAGAGGTTGTTTTCTTGAGACTGCCTCTTGGAAAAGTCCTTAATACATGGGCGAAGGATGAAAGGGGAAAAGTTTAGTGGAAACATGAGGGGGAGCTTCTCCACACAAGGTGGTGGGAAAGTGGAACAAGCTGCCAGCTGCATGAGGAAATGTGAGCTCAATGTTAGCAATGAAGAGTTTGGACAAGTTCAGGGATACGAGGGAGATGGAGGGTGATGGACTGGTTGCTGGTCAGTGGGACAAGGCAGAATAAGAGTTTGGCACAGACTAGAAAAGCTGAAGGGCCTGTATCGGTGCTGTTATATTCTGTGAATCCATGGAGTGATGCACTGGGTCGTACATCTACAACCCGACAAAACTACCATGGTGCCTGCACAAAAGCACACAATATGCAGCACGTAATGACCAAATGAATCAACTAAATAAATATATGTAGAGGGCCAAGCGGGCACACAGCCCACGTTGTGAACCGTTGGTGACGCAGTTCTCCGACGTCGCGCAATACCATAAAACAGACCACTGGGCACTCACCCATTTAATGGACCACACGTGCACGGTGCTGCATGCCGAGGAACAGCACGTTGATCTGTGGTGTCTTCTACGGGTAGGTACAGGACATTCACAGGGCTTAATTTAAACCTGCTGGTTCCATGGATCGATAGCAAACTCTTAATAATGTCTCACCATGTCTCATTTGGCAGCCTATAATATACCCTCATCCTTCTTATTTTTTCATTTTACCCACACTGCCTCCCTCGATGAGCCCTCCTTTATCTTTCTCTGGATTCTAGCTGTTGTAAGCCAAGAAACATTTTTGTAAATCTTCTCTGCACTCTCTCCATCTATCTATATCCTTCCTTTGACAAATGAGTCCAGAACTGAACACAATACTCCAAACCTGGCCTCACCAATGCCTTCAACAGTCGCAGCATCATTTTCCAGCTGTACTTTATGCTATGATATATGCCATAACCACCCTGTCTACCTGGCAATCCACCTTCAAGGAACTCTGTACCGTAACTCCAAGATCCCTCTGTTCCTCTGCATTCCTCGATGCCCTCCCCTTAACTGCATATGTCTTAGTTTGGTTATTTTTTCTGGAATGCAGCACCTCACACTTGTCGACATTAAATTCCTTCTGCCATCTTTCAGTCCACTTTTCCAAACAAACCAAATCCTGTAATCTAAGAAAACCTTCCTCACCACCACCACTCCCCCTATTTTCATATCATCTGCATATTTGCTTACCCAGTTAACCATCCCATTTCATTCCCTAACCACAGATCGAACATTGCCCCCCCTGTAGTGGGCATCTCCACATACTGCTGCAAAAAGCAGTCCTGAACACATTGTATAAACTCTAAGCCATCCTGCCCTCTCACTGACTGTGTTTCCCAATCGATGTTAGGAAAATTGAAATCCCCAAACAACACCACCCTATTCCTACTGCAGATCTCAGCTAATTCCTTGCACATTTGCTCTTCTAATTCTCCCTTCCCATTTCCCAGACTATAATGTACCCCTATAATAGTAACCTCACCCTTCTTATTTTTTAGTTTTACCCACACTGCCTCCCTCGATGAGACCTCCAGTCTCTTGCCTGAGCACCGCTGTAATATCTTCCCTGACAAGTAATGTGGTATATAAAAGAAGTCTGTAAAGTTTGAATAAAGCAGTCTTGTGTTGACTAACATGGGTATGTATATGACTTTAGTAGCTGTACCGAAGTTGCCGCCAGAAATGGTGAGCCCCGAATGCAAAATTCAGCCGAAGCTTGAATCTCCAGTGATCATGGACACAACGACTGCAGCAGCTGCCACCACGGCTGCAGTTAAACCAGGTTCTGCCTATTTCTCCTGGAATTGACTAGACATGAGCTTTTAAATATGGAGGGCCTGGGTGACAGGGATGCATCTGATCTAATGAATGAGATGCTCGTATTAGCAGATGGCCATTCTCATTGTTTACTTTTTGAGACTCTATTCCTGTCCAAACTCCCAGGTCGTGTCGCAATACCAATCGTTAACATGGATTTCTGCCATCCCCATGATGTAGCGTGGGAGGCTGACAGGCTCGATCATACTGCAATGCAATCATCTGCTCACAAACAGCCGCTTTGATCAGTAGATCCATCTCCTGTGTCCTACAAGCCTCCTATATCTGCAGTTCAGTTAAAAAAGGATGAATGCACTGACAGGCGGTGAGAATGGTGTTTTTACCATCGCCAATGGGGAAAAAAGCACATAGATGTGTCCCGCCATTTATCTATTAGAAAAAAGGCAGGAAATGAAAAGAACGGCTGCCAGTTGGGGCCTCGGCATCTGGCACAAGTACCGACTGGCCTATTGTATCTTCAAGACGACGCTAGTAAGTGCAAATATCCAACCAACCTATTTTGAAAAAAAAACATAAATAACAACACTTGGCTCTTCAAGCAGCAAATGGGGCTACAATTCCCTGCTTTAGCAAAGGACGGGTCACGATTGGGAAAGGAGGTGTGACATTCCGTCGGAATTGTGTATTGTCTTCCGTTGCACAGGTCATTTTGGGTGCAAATTTTTTAAGGTCCCATGATTTGCCAGTAGACGTGAAGTGGAGGAAATTGGTCATTCCACCACTTTGAAAACATACCCACTGGTATGCAGCAAAGGGAGAATTTCCTACCTCGGGATGCATACCCCGCACAAAGATGCGTATGCTGTCCTGCTCAATGAATTTCCCACCATTATCTCCTAATTTCAACACCTCCAAAACAGACCAAGGTGTGTCCCATTACATAGACACTTCAGACCTGCCGATTTACGCCAGGGCTCATCATCTTCCAACTGATTCACTGCGGCAGGCAAGGGCAGAGTTTACTGCAAGGGAGATATTAGGCATCATTCAGTGCTTCAACAGTCCTTGGGCATCACCGTTCCACACGGTACCCAAAAAAACAGATGGATTGAGACCCTGCGGCAATTACTGTAGGCTCATTAACTACACCCAACAGATACCCTCTCCCTCATATGCAACATTTTTCTGCCCATCTGCACATTTTCCATGTTTTCTCCAAAGTTGATCTTGTCAAGGGATACAGTCAGATCCTGGTCTATAAGGATGACATTGTTACCCCTTTTGGGCTTTTTGAATTTCTTAAAGATACCATTTGGGCTGAAGAATGCCACTCAAACTTTCTAGCATCTTATAGATGCTTTGGGCAGAGTTCACTTCCATCTACTTGGATGACGTCCTCAAAGCCAGTCAAACTGAACAGGATATAACCAACTGCATTTAGGCTGTCTGTTCCAATGGCTGCAGGAATTCCATCAACCATAGCAAATAACAATTTGGCAAGTCCACCATCGACTTCCTGGGACACAAGATCATGGTCAATGGTGTATTTCCCTTAACCATCAAGGTAGAGGCAGTCTGTGCTTTTCCAACACCTACCACGGTTCAGGGCCTGCAGAAATTCTTGGGCATGAAAAACTTCTTCACCGATTCATTCCAGCAGCTACTGACATTCTTCGACCATGGTTTCCGATCCTCACCACAAAGCACAGGGATGATCCCTGGAGAACAGAGGCAGAGGTTGAGTTTGCAATGCCAAAGATGCTTTAATCAACGCAGCAATGCTCCCCCATCCTAACCCCGACACTTCCTTGACATTTAGTCCTGATGCCTCGAGTACGGCCCTGGGTGTGGTTCTTGAGTAGTACGTCGATGGCCATTGCCAACTCCTCATGTTCTTTTCCTGACATCTTTGGCCATTGGAGATGAAATATCGTGCATTGTATCAAGCCACATGGCACTTCTGATTTGTTTTGGAGGGTCGGCATTTCACTGTGTTCATAGACCACCAGACGCTCGTTTTTGCCTTCAGCAAAATAACGGATCCATGGCCGGCAAGACAGCAGGGTCACTATCATATATTTCAGAATTTACCATGGACGTGCGCTATATTTCTGGTAAAAACAATGCCGTCACGAATATTCTGTCCAGACTGACTGTATATCATATTCAGCGTGACATTGATATTCTGGAATTAGCCAGTGTCTAGACAATGGACCCCGATGTTCAGGCATACAGTACGGCCATTACTAACCTGGACATACAGCAGGGGGCAGCACAACTGGGTGGCCAACCTTACTTCGTGACATGTTTTTGGGCTACACTCGACCAGTGATTCCACCATCTTGGAGGCAACGTCTTTTTGACCAGATACACAGCTTGTCTCATCCATGCATCAGAACATCTGTCAAGCTCATGTCAAATAAATATGTATGACATGGACTGAAAAAATGTGTCGCTCAATGGGTTTGAACATGTACCTCCTGCCAGACTGCCAAAATTCAGTGCCACATTAAGGCACCTCTTCAACCTTTCCCATCGGTACGCAGGCAGTTGGAACACATGCATGTGGACCTGCTTGGACCATTGCCAGTATCTCAAAACATGAGATACATTCTAACAGACGTAGAATGTTTCACACGCTGGCCAGTGGCCGTCCCTTTGCCATCCAGTGACACTGAGACAAAGGCCAGAGCATTCATCTTCAATTGGATGGCTAGATTTGGTTTCCCGACCCACATTTCTTCAGACCGCGGAACAGAATTCACCCACGGTCCAACGGCTTTGTGGATGTTTCCACCGGCAACTGAAGTCCGCACTTAAGGCCCAACTCACCGGTCTCAATTAGGTTGATGAGTTGCCCTGGGTTCTATTGGGAGTGTGCACGGCTCCAAAGGAAGATAGGTCTGCATTGTCCGAAGAGATGGTTTATGGTACGGTCCTTACAGTTTCATGGGACTTTCATTTCACAACCAACTCTGATCTGAACATCCTTCAGCAGCTTCGACATGGTGTCGCGATCAGCAAACCTTTTCCTAACCACTGGCTTGGATCCTCTAAGCAGAATGTTCCCCCACCACTCCTGGATATTGATTTTGTTTTTATCCCAGGAGTTCCGTTACAATGACTGTATGAGGGTCCTTTCCACGTGGTGAAGATAGATGGGGTTCTTTATACTTTGGACATTGGTGGGCATTCACAGCTGTTTAATGTGGACAGACTCAAGCCTGCCCATGTGGATCCCGCTTCACCTCTTCAGTGCCCCAAGCCCAGACGGCGAGGGGGTCCACCTCAGGTGCATGCAGCTGGTGTTTCAGTTTCTGGCGACGGGTTCTGGGTGGGGGTGGGGGGGGTTGGTGTAGCAGCTGTCTAGTGGGCTGAGTGGGCAAGGTTCTTTGGCGGGTGCGTGAAATCATAAGGCAAAGAGCTGGGTACTCATCCATTTAATTGACAACCCTCGCGTGGTGCTGCGTGCCAAAGAATGGAACGCTGATCTGTGGATTCTCTTGCCGGAAGGTGCGGAACATTCACAGGGCTTAATTTAAACCTGTGGTCCCGTGGATCGGCAGCAAACTCATAATAATGTTCCACCTTGACCCATGGAGCCCGGGACAAGCTGTAAATAAAATAAGCCTGTATAGTTTGTATAAAGCAGTCTTTTGTTGACTAACCTGGTGTATGTGTGTTCCTTTAGTAGCTCTATCAAAGTAGCCGCTACATATATAAATATTTTGGATGATTATCCCACTTACAAGATACTTTTCATCCATCTCACACCCTGTGGGAAGAAACTATTCCCCAGCCTGGCAGTCCTGATTTTGATGATGGACGTGGTTAAAGATGCTGAGCACTGCATGGAAATGGTCTTTGTACAATTCCTTGAGCCCTATTTGAACAACACTCCCAGTAATGTCATCGTCAGAAGAAAAGGAGACCCCAGTGATCCTCACAACTCTTTGCATCATTCCTGTCTGATGTTTTACAGCTACTAGACCATCCAATGATGCAGCCAGACAGGAGAATCAACTGCGCTCCTGTGAAATTTCAGGATGAGAGCCGTTGGCCTTGACCTCCTCAGTCTCCTTTGGAAGTGTAGGCACTTCCTGACCAATAAGGAAGTGTGATTGTTTTGTGTATTAATACGTGTGCTGTATGGATGGGAATTTTACGTGATTGTATTGTCTATTCTTGCTCTTTAACAATCTTTAGTGGATAGAAGTAGTCATTGTACTTTAGGATGTACAATCATGTACAGATTATCATTAAATAGCCATTTGGCCCAGATGTCTATTCAGTCCAAGAATACTTTCGATCACAGGCAGATTTTGAACAATAACACCATTCATTCTGCAACAACTGCCGCTTAATTTTGCCAGTTGTTCAATGGCAAGCTATATAGGAAAAACACCATGTCGACTCTTCTACCTTAAAGGAGTAATTATATTCAAATGGGCAGTAGATCAAGAGATGGAGACAGTGAAATCAGACAGAGGTGAGTGGCTGCTTAAATTAGAAACATTCGTGTTCATGCTATAGAGTTTAAGGCTGCCCAGGAGGAATATAATGTGTTTTCTTTAAGATTGTTTACCCTCACCTTGGTGAAGGATGGGGCCAACAGAAATGTTGTTGGAAGGGTTCGAGAATTGATATGGTAGGCCACAGGAGGCTCAAGTTTAGATCCACAGAGCGCATGTGTTCAGCAAAATGGCCACCCAGTCTCTATTTGGACTTGCTGATATCGAGGTCAACTGAGTCAACCATATGTAGGAGATTAAGTTGGATGGGGTGCATGTGAAACACTGCCTCAACTGGAAGGTCTGATTGTGGCCTTGGATGGAGGTGAGAGGATAGGAAGGGACAAGTTTGGCAATTTCTGCGGTTTCAATGGGAAGTGCATCAGGTGGTGGTGGGTGGAGAGGAAAGTGCCGTCGAGGGAGTCACAGAAAGATGTGCCCCTGTGAAAAGAGGATCTGAGTGGAGCAGGTTAGAGGATGGTGCTGAAGTTGGAAGTGTTCAAGGTTAACGAGTCAGATGTGGCAGCTGATGGGTGGTAAGTGAGAAACCTGAGGGATTCTGTCCTTGTTCGGCTGGAGAGGAGGTGGGGTAAGGGCAGAAAGAGAATTGGAGATACGGGTGCAGACTTTATCAAAGACAGTATGGAGAAAACTGCATTTATTGAAGAAATAAGACATTTTGGGTGTCCTGGAGTAGAAGACCTCATCTTGGGACTGTTACAGGCCCAGAGGACCCCAAATCCTAGCAGCAATAGGAAATCACCAAGACAAAGGGATACTTTAACAAATGTTGTTTTTAATTGTCCAGGCCTTCCAGCATTTGAAATGCCTCTGAGGTCCCCCTTATCCTTCTGTACTCCAACTAGTACAGTCGAAGAGTCGACAATTGTTCCTCATACACTAACCCTTTCATTCCTGATATCATTCCAGTAAATCATCTCTGGCCTTCTCCAACACCAGCACATCTTTTCTCAAATGCGGCACCCAAAACTCTAATTCTGATTGAATGGAAAGGCACTTCTCCAACGACACAAACACAACAGTTAAATTATATTATGTTTTGTTGATATTTACAAAAAATTATTGAAGAGTCAATTAATAATTTTCAAAAGATGCCGGGTCCCTTTTTTGGACTATTATCATAACCTGAAGTTGCTGTGTTACGAGACCAGAGGATCCCAAAACACAGCAGCAATAGATATTCACCAAGACAAATGGTGACTAAAACAAAAGCTGATATTAATTATCTTTAAACATGAACACGATTTACACTTTAACTTATCACTATTTTAATACTTTAACTTAATTTACTTAACTTACCCCCCTTCTAATTCTAAGTGCACATGTGTGTAATGTGTGTGTAAGTTCAGAAAAGTTCTTTGGTTCACAGTCCAATCTCACTTCTCATTCCTCCAAGTCCACTTGTTGCAGTCCATTCATATACTGTGCACATAATTGAACATATATAAAGTTCACCAGGCTTTGGTGCTCGAAAGGTAAATGATTACCACTCAGGAAGGTTCTTGTTGGTTTTCGGAGAGAGGTGTGTTGTTCAGGGAAGTATTACGGTGTTTTTAACTCAACGTACTGTCAGAAATAAAACTTCTCACACATGAGTCTCTTTAAAACTGATGACACGACAAGCTTTATTTACAAGTCTGCAGAGTTGGACTCAACTGGCTTCTCACCAGTTAAGCCCCGATACATACAGTGCATTGATTTTTATACCCTTATTGTTTGCCCTTCCCCTTCTTATTAATACTGTTTTAATTGGTTAGTATTGCAAAAGCATTCTAAGTATAACTGCATTTTTAATTATCACGTTCGTTACGTACGCTGCGAACTCTACATACACTAAATTCTGTTTCTCACCCTTCTTATCAATCTTTTGTCTCCTGCATGTCTCTCACTATTACCATGAAAAGATATGTGTAAAAAAAACATATCCAGCTGAACCTTTTGTCCTTGGCTGCTAGTAAGCTCCCTGTCCGTTCTGGCTTCCCTTTTTATGATTAATCATCACATTTTAACTTAAGCCATTTTAACCTAAATTCTCTATATATAACAATCCACCCCTTTCTCTCTTTAAAATGTGTGTATTATATATATATGAATGGGGATTTTAACTCGGGGAAGAGAAACGTTTCATGATAAATTAATCTTGTGTTGAAGTAAAATTCTAACGGGGTCTCCCAGTCCCCCTGGTTGCATAGCCTGTTGGACCATGGAAATCACCAGGCTGCGTAGACAGGGAATAATACAGGGCAAAACAAGTAGGAGGAATAAAATACCTCCGATGACCCACAATAAGGTACGCCACCAGGTTCCTCCAAACCATTTGTCTATCTAATTTAATTTTGCAAAAGGATGTGAGGTTTGAACCGGTACATGGGACAAAGTACGAATATTATCAGCGATTTTTCGAATGGCTTGGCCATTATCATCAATCTGTAAGCAGCAGTTAGTCAAATTAAGCTTTCCACATACACCTCCTTCTGTGGCTAGGAGATAGTCTAGGGCCAGACGGTTCTGATACATAGCAGAGCGCATTTGACCTTGCTGGGATGCAAGTAATTGCAGGGCTAGAGCTGTTTGATTTGTAACAATTTCAAGGACTGCTTGCAAGCGAATAATGCGATTTAACATATAAATAGGAGTACGATAACCCCAGGATCCATCTTGAGCCCATGTAGCGGGACCATAATATTGAATTATGCGTTCTGGAGGCCAATCATCTCCCCATTGTCCCAAATGTACCGTGCTAGAGCAGGGCTGACGGTGTAATGTATCAAAAACCTTCACTCCTAATTTATGACCGTGATCGTGGGGTAGGAGGAAAAATTCTGGGAGGATTATTCCTAGGAAACAAGTTCCACTCCACTGTGAGGGAAGACGAGTATAAGCTTTATTACCACATACCCAGAATAATCCATTTGGGGATCTCCATACCCCCTTTCCCAAACTCTTTTAAGAACAGGGTTTGACTGGTATGGTCCTGTGATGGTGGAACTGGTACAATTCCAAAACTGAATACTGCTATTAGACAGGGGTAGGCAATTAGTTTTAAAAACAGTGGATAAGAACCAAGTCAGGGGTTTAGGAAACCAAGTGAAAATACCAGGCGAAATGCGAATCCATACAGCCTTGCAGGGACTTTTTCCTACTGGGTATTTGCCGGTTCGTGAGAGACAATAAAAACCAGAGGGGACGTTAGAGAGAGACCAAGTTTCTCTTGATCTCGTTCGGTTAGTTGTCCATATTCGGGAAATCATGGTCAATGAATTGAGGGACTCCACCCACCAAGGCCATTGCTCTGACATCCGTGGACCCCCGCAGACCCAACAATTGGTTACATTAAAAGTTCCTGCAATTTTAGTTGCAAGATCTACAAAAAGGTTATCTCCCCCAACTGCATGACCGAAACTTTCATGGTTATTTGGATGGACTCGAACTAAGTCCGGCTGTCTTAAAGGGGCAGGCACTTTCGAGTGTGGAGTGGAACTTTTCATTGGAATAGTACGCTGGTGTATGCAAAACCAGAGTCCATCAGGGCATGGTGGGCCTGAGTCACCCTTCCAACTGTTAAGAGGGAAAGGAGTGGTATTAGGAATCTGTATATAATGACCCATATTATTTCCTTCTTTTTCCACACAAGGGGTATATGGATGTTGGGTGGTATATTCTGCCCAGCATTTCTCAGGAACTGAGGTATGGGAAATAAAATTACCCTCCTTTCTTCCCCAAATGTGGTCCTGAAACAGGACCACTGTGTCTCTGCATTTCTTACATTTCACACCTGATAAAGACATAGGCAAACTAAGAAAAATCAAAGAACATAACAATAACATTGTGAATCAAGTCTTTCTGCGAAATCGCAAGGTAAGAGGTTTTTCTCCAGGAACACAAGTCCAATCTGAGTTCGTATCAGGGTCCTGAGGCGCCTCTACAGGTCCCTTAAATCTGGATGCGTGCGTCCACCCCTTCTCTCTTGTTCGTGCTGCAGCCTCTGTAGTTAAGAGAACTTGGTATGGACCTTCCCACTGGGGCTGGAATTTTTCAGTTTTCCAGGTCTTGATGAGGATCCAATCTCCTGGTTCCACTTTGTGTAAAGAAAAGTCTAGAGGCGGTGTTTGTGCCAATAGTCCTCTCTTTCGTAAATCTGTAAGAGAGCGTGACAGTGCCTGTAAATAGTTCCTAACAAATATATCCCCTTCCCCCAAGGTGGGACACCCCTCAACTGTACTCCAGAAGGGAAGCCCAAACATCATTTCATAAGGGGACAATCCTACATCTTTTCGTGGGGCAGTACGAATTCTCAATAAAGCCAGGGGCAGACACTTTATCCAAGGCATTTTAGTTTCCACCATTAATTTTGTCAATTGCATTTTTAGGGTTCCATTCATACGTTCAACCCTCCCTGAGCTTTGTGGATGCCAAGGGGTATGCAATTTCCAAGAGACCTGTAATGCATTACAAATCAATTGCTGGATTTTTGAAGAAAAATGTGGACCCCTGTCTGAGTCTATAGAATCCATTATACCATATCTGGGGATTATCTGTTCTAGGAGGAGGCGAGCTATTGTAGAGGCTGTAGCATTTATTGTTGGGAAGGCTTCCACCCATCGGGTAAAGTGATCTATTATCACCAACAGATACTTCCATCTTTGGACTTGAGGTAACTCTGTGAAGTCGATCTGGATACGTTGAAAAGGGCGTATGGCTAATGGTTGACCTCCCATGGTCCCTGTCCTCATTACCTTCTTATTAATTTTTGTGCATAGGTGACAATTCTGCACCTCCTGTTGGGCCAAGGTGTAGATTCCCTTACACACATATTCTCGAAGCACTGTGTCACATAAGGCTTGGGTGCCCCAGTGGCTCTGATGATGCAGGTGTTTTAAAATATTGCGAGTTATTTCTTTATTTAGAACCATTCTTCCATCTGGTGTCTTCCATGTTCCATCAGGCAGCTGGGTTGCGCCCAGCTGAGCCATGTCCTTTTCTTCCTTAGCAGTGAAAATGGGAGCCTTCTTTATGCCTTGTCTTATTGGGATTAAGGTCAGCAAACGGACTTCTTGTTGCATGGCTGCCCTTTTGGCTTCTTCATTAGCCAGTCTGTTTCCAATTGCTGTCGGGGTATCTCCCCTTTGATGGCTTGGTATGTAGACCACTGCTATTTCCTGGGGTAATGTCAAGGCTTCTAAAGTCAGAGTAATCATCTGTTCGTGTGCCAATTCCTTTCCTCTTGATGTAATTAGACCACGCTCCTTCCAGATCTTACCAAAGGTATGCACTACCCCGTATGCGTATTTGGAATCAGTGTAAATCGTTCCAGTTTTCTCTGCCAGTATTCTGAGGGCTCTCTGCAAGGCATATAGTTCACAGGATTGTGCTGACCAGCTTCCAGGTAGTCTCGTGGATCCTACTACTTTCCAAGTATTTCCTTCTATTATAGCATACCCACTTCTTCTCATTCCGTCAACACATCTAGCGGAGCCGTCAATGTAGAATTCATATCCTTCTCCCAGCGGAGTATCGCAAAGGTCTTCTCGGGTCTTGGTCTGAAGATCTGTCAACTCGACACAGTCGTGCTCCACCTCTCTCTCTGTTTCACTGCCGTATAAAAACTGAGCTGGGTTGCAGCTATTAATCTTTGCAAACTGTAGATCTTCTCCGACCATTAAAATGGTTTCATACTTTAATATGCGAGAATCAGTCAGCCATCGATGGGCAGTTTGTGTTAATAAAACACTCACAGAATGGGAGGTGTACACAGTCATCTTTCCTCCAAAAGTATGTTTACGTACTTCCTCTACCAACAGAGCAGCAGCCGCTACTCCCTGGATACACGTCGGCCATCCGCGAGACACTGGGTCCATCATTTTGGAAAGGAAAGCCACTGGGTGTCGCTGACCGCCTTTTTCCTGTGTTAAAACTCCCACAGCTGTTCCTTGGTTATGAGTGACAAATAGCTGGAAGGGCTGTTTTAAAGAGGGCAGAGTGAGTACTGGGGCTCGTGTCAGGCGATGCTTCAAGTCCTCGAACCATCCCTCCTCCTCCTGGGTCCATTTCAATGGATATTCATTTTCATTTGTCAATTTTTCATACATAAACTTCACCAAAGCTGAGTAGTCCTCTATCCATAACCTACAGTAACCTAAGAGTCCCAGGAATTGTCTTATTTCCTTCTTATTACGGGGTAACGGCATTCTAGTGATTCCCACAATCTGTTCAGGGGTAATCCGTTTCTGTCCTTTACTTATCTGGTGTCCCAGATATACCACAGTTCTCTCAACGAACTGTAACTTGTTCCTGGACACCCGTAGACCCTTTTTCCCCAGATAATTCAAGAGTCTAATTGTATCTCCCCTCATTTCTTGTTCCTTGGGTCCTGATAATAGTATATCGTCCACATACTGCATTAGTTGGGAATCTTCAGATTGTGGATAGTCCACCAGGATTTGTTCTAGCATTTGTCCAAACAGGTTTGGAGATTCAGTGAACCCTTGGGGCAATACAGTCCACCGAAGCTGTCTCCGTCTGCCTGTCCATGGATTTTCCCATTCAAACGCAAACATATCTCTACTTTCCTCTTCTAATGGACACGTCCAGAAGGCATCCTTCAAGTCGATAACACTAAACCACTCATGGTCTGGGGGAATCCGACTCATAATAGTATAGGGATTAGGCACCACTGGGTGGCGGGTCTGAACAATAGCATTCAAACTTCTTAGATCCTGAACTAGGCGATAGGATCCATCTGACTTTTCACTGGGAGTATAGGGGTGTTATAAGGTGACATGCATTCTTCTAATAGTCCGTCTCGTATTAGAGTCTCAATTACCGGCTGTAGCCCTTTTCTCCCTTCCAAAGAAATAGGATACTGACGTTTCCTTACCAGCTGATGACCTGGTATTAATGTGACATGTAAAGGTGGGATGTCCAGACCTCCTCGATTTCCCTCCTTATACCAGACTCTCTCGTCAATCTGCCGTTCATCCTCTTCCTTTAGAGCACAGAGGTGGACTCGCACTTCTCCATCCACAGGGAGAGCACCCAAACCTAGGAGAGCCTGTAAGTCCCTTCCTAGGAGGTTAAATCCAGCCGACGGTAACAACAAGAGGTCTTGTACCCCTTCTCTTTCTTCCAGTTTCACTGTTACTTGGGGAATTATTGATACCATTCTGGGAGCCCCTTCTATCCCAGAAATTGTCAAATTACTTTTTACAGGCTCAGTTCCGATTGGCACAGTTATTACACTACTTCGTTCCGCTCCTGTGTCCACCATAAAGACCACCTCTTCTCCCTTGGGACCAATTTTTAGTTTTACCAGGGGTTCCCTCTTATACTTGGTCCCTAACATTTGGAACCCCTGACCCCCCCTAATCTTCTTCCATAAGTTCGAGGGCACGCAATTCCCTCTTGTATCGGGGGCATTCCCTCTTAAAGTGTCCTTCCTCATTGCAGTAATAGCACTTAACGAACCTCCGGGGTCTTCCCTCTCTTGGATATCTTGGATTGTTTAGAGGAAGGTTTTGTTTTCTTTCCCCTCTGGATTCGGCATTCATCTGTCGGATAGTCTGTACCATAACCTTTGTCGCCCTCTTTTGATCTTCTTCTCTCTGCACATATACTTTTTGCGCCTTTTTTAACAGGTCACTTAGGGGTTTTTCGCTCCAGTCCTCCTCCTTTTCTAGTTTCTTTCTAATGTCCTGCCATGATTTGGAAACAAATTCAATTCGAATAAGCTGTTCACCCATTGGTGTACTAGGGTCCAAGCCCGCATACTGTTGGACATTCTTTCTCACCCTCTCCAAAAAATCAGTAGGGGACTCATCTTTCCCCTGGTGGTTCCCAAATGCCTTGGTGAAATTGTGACCCTTTGGCACAGCCTCCCGTATCCCTTTAATTGTCCACTCTCTATATTGTCTCATACTTGCCAATCACTCGGGTGTTCGTTTGTCCCACCTGGGTTCATTTAAGGGATATTTTTGTTCATGGGGTCTGGGGTCCCCAGGTTGTTCATATTCCCACATGAGGAGGGCAGCCCGTCGAATCATCTGCCTCTCCTGGGGTGAGAATAATGTTCCCATTATTGCCTGCATCTCTTCCCACGTGTATGTGTTTGGTCCCAGGAATTGGTCGAGCTGTTCAGCCAGTCCTATAGGATCTTCCAATAACTTTTTCATTTCTTTCTTAAATCCCCGCACCTCTGTACTAGTTAGGGGAACATTCACATATCCCGTTCCCCCTCCCGGTCCTCCCATAGGAACTTCCCTCAGGGGATTTAGGCTTATTGAAAACTTTGATGGTCCTGGACCAGTCTGGGATCTTGTCCAGGGTCGGTTTACCAGTGGAAGTTTAGGGTCCGACTCCCTTAATTCATCCTTTTTTTCCCGGCCCCTTTCTGGGCAATCAGATTCATCACCTTTCCCCTCCGGTAATGAGCTTTCCTCGGGCGCAGTAGGCACCGGGGGAATGTAAGGAGGGGGAAGGTTGTCCAGAGGTTCCCACTTTTTTTCTCCCGCTACCCTCAATTTAAAACATTTTGTTAAGGATCCTGGCCAGGGAACCCAACAAAATGCATACGCTGACTCTTCTTGATTCACCTTTGGTCTCGAATTTACATATATGTTTAATGCTCGTCTAACCCAATCCTCATCAGATCCAAATTTCGGCCACCAGATCGAGGAACCTTTAATAGGTTGTTTCGACCAAAGGAGACAATATTGGACCATCTTTTTCTTGTTTTTGTCTCGATATCTTTTACTATCCCAATTTTCAAACATTCTCCCCAAAGGGCTGTCAAGGGGAACTCCCAGGAATTGTCCTGAATTTTCAGACGAGCCCTTAGATTTTGATCCTCCCATTTTCCCACCTAGATCTGTTTATCGTTGCTGAGGACCCTCTCGTTCTGGACCCTACTCCCTTCTTCTCAGACGCCTCGTCGGAGGTACTGTCCCTCCTTCGGTTACCGCTGAGGTTTCCCTGGGGTTGACCCCTCTCTTCTCGGCACTTCGTCGGAGGTGCTGACCCTCCTTCGGTTACCGCCGAGGTTTCCCTGGGGTCTATCCTAGAGTCCCACAACAGGGTCCTCACGCCACGACAAAAGCTCTATACCTGATCTATTACGTTAGGTTTTTTTTCCAAACAGGTGTATCCCGTTACACCTGTTACCCAATCCCCACACCACAATCGTAAGTCGTCACTTACCGGTGTCTTCCCGGGGATTGAACCGTCACCCTTCTCCTCTCCATCTTGTCGTGTCACCTTGTCCGGATACCACTCGCTCAAGCCGCCCGAAGCGACGAGCAAGGGACTAGGAGCCGCTGAACTCAGCGGGGTGCACCGCCTCCGATGTCCCTCTTCTCGCCTCCCCTCACGGCCGGAGTGTAGATCCCGGACGAAGCCCATTTGTCAGAAATAAAACTTCTCACACATGAGTCTCTTTAAAACTGATGACACGACAAGCATTATTTACAAGTCTGCAGAGTTGGACTCAACTGGCTTCTCACCAGTTAAGCCCCGATACATACAGTGCATTGATTTTTATGCCCTTATTGTTTGCCCTTCCCCTTCTTATTAATACTGTTTTAATTGGTTAGTATTGCAAAAGCATTCTAAGTATAACTGCATTTTTAATTATCACGTTCGTTACGTACGCTGCGAACTCTACATACACTAAATTCTGTTTCTCACCCTTCTTATCAATCTTTTGTCTCCAGCATGTCTCTCACTATGACCATGAAAAGATATGTTTAAAAAAACATATCCAGCTGAACCTTGTGTCCTTGGCTGCTAGTAAGCTCCCTGTCCGTTCTGGCTTCCCTTTTTATGATTAATCATCACATTTTAACTTAAGTCATTTTAACCTAAATTCTCTATATAACAATCCTCTCTCGATCCGTGCTGCTGTGTCCTCTCATAATGTTGTAAGGTCATTTTCCTTTTTTCCAACGACCAAGAGATCCATATTCAAACTTTCCTCCTATCACCTGCTTAAAACACCCCAGAAACAAGTCTGACGATCTTTGTGCACTTCACACGCTTCAGATAAGGAAACTGTACACATGACTCCTGATGTAAGATGAACAAGACCATTCGATGTGAAATTGGAGCTTGCGCGCTACTGTGAAGGGTGGAAAGAAGGACACAAACTCAAGAAATCAAAGTTAAAGATTGCTTTATTACACTGGCAGCTCTACTTCAATTCTCTCCCCACTGCTGTTGCTGGAGTGATGTCACAGTCGTGCCGGCCTCCAATTGGTCAGTGCTCCCACCTTTGTTGATTCCTGCAGTGCGGTTTTTCCTCTGCGACAAAAGTTGTTGGTCCCCGTGGACTCTGTGCGGTCACCAAGTTCGTCAACCATCTTGTGTACAGGGTGGCATCCCAGTTAGCATGAACCCCCACCTCCCCAGAAGTAGTGATTGGAGCGCTGTTCGCTGCTTTCGGTTGTCTATATCTGCGTCGTGGGGGCTGACTTGAGACCAGTTTGATAATGTCCAGATGTGCTGGCTTGAGGTGGTCGATGTTGAAAGTCTCTTGCTTCGCACCAATATCCAGCATATTTAACCGTGAAGTGTGGAATGAACGATACACACCCAAGAAGTCGAAGATGGGTTTGTTGAACTGGCAGCTCTGCTTATATACTCTCCCGCTGCTGACGACAGGTCTTTCGAGACTGCAGCACCGGCCTCGAAGTAGTGGGTGTTCCTGCCATTGCTCATTGCTTCCCGCCGTGCAGGATGTCACCTGGGATGAAGTTTGTTGGTTCTCACAGGGTCTGTTCAGTCACCGCGTTCATAAGCCATCTTGTGTAATGGGTTTCGTCCCGGTCGCAGGCCACTATAACCATATATTCTAGAAGCAGATGGACCCCATATTTACAAAGGGTGTGTTTAAATATTTAAATGAGGCTCTGACATTCCCTTTCTCCTTAAGGCCTCAGTTTATGAAAAGACATGTTGAAGTAATCGGTGCTCCTGTTTGGGGGTCCCTTGTCCTCATTTTTCTTTTTCTTTTAGCAAAGTGATGGAGGGGAATGGGGTGGTTTATGGGGGGATTTCTTTATTCTTTCTTTTAACTATGACACGTATTTGCGTTTGATTTGTGTTATTATTAATTGTGAAATGTTTGTGGATTTAATTTATAAATTATATTTTAAAAAAATATCAGAGGTCAATCCACAGGACCTAAAGTGGCCAAGAGCAACACTGGGGATACACTCCTGCCCCCCACCACCCCAAATATCAATGTGATCCACTACGATCATTGACTAAATCATCGAGGACCCCTTCACCCGGCCAACAGCATCATCCAGCTATTCCCGTCGGGAAAGAGATCTGGGAATTTCAGAGCCAGTACCTCCAGGCCCAAGAACAACTTCTCCCTCTGGGCAGGGAAAATGTGGAACAATAGTTGATGAGCTGCTCATACAAATACTCCTCGACTCTGCTACTTATTCAACAATATCAAGTAATTTTTCTGGACGTGCTGCACATGTATCATTTGTCTGTTGGTGTGAGGGCTTGGTTGTGTGTTGGCATGTGTTTACCCCAGAAACCCTATTTCTCAGGTCGTACTTGTGCTATCCAATGGTAATAAATTTGACCTTGTACTTTGGAGTGGGTGCAGAAGAGATGTCCTGGATCGGAGAATGTATCTCATGAAGCAAAGTTGACTGAGTAAGGCTTTTCTCTTGCCCGCCCCACCCCCCCACAAAATTGACTTTATTTACAAATTATTTACAAAGAGGAAGACCATTGCAAGTCTTTTCTCCTCCTCCTGTTGTATCCAGATATTCCCTTCACTGCACATTGCTGTATACGTCTCTGTTTACCTTCATTGCCACCACTTTGATACCGTGTGGTTACTGTCCCCCTCTGCTGTTAGAGGAGTTCCCCTTGGTCTCAGCCTCTCAGTGCCTGGTAATGGGAGGATTATGATCCATCCCCATAGTGCCTTCGTGTTGGCTGCGCCAACCCACTGTCCATCCCTCCGCATGACTCCTGCAGCCTGGAATGTGCCAGTCAACAGCGTTGCCGCCCTGACATCTCCACTTGCTGAAAGACCAACAGGTTTAACATAGAACACGAGAGCACAGTACAAGCACTTCAGCCCTCGATGTTGTGCCGACCGATGTATTCCTACCAAAATAAAAATAACTAACCCCTCCCTCCCTTATAACCCTCCGTTCTTCTTTCATCCACGTGACTCAGAGCCTCTTAAATGCTCCTAAGGTTTCAGCCTTCACCACCACCCCAGTTCTAGGGCTCGTCCCATGTCCCTGACCTGGTACACATACACTGCATCCCCTCCCATTGTCACCCTCCTGCTCCCCTCACCTCGAGCCAGTAGTAAAGGTGGTTTCTGTTCCAACAGGTGTTGGGGACCTCAACCAGGGTGCAGATCCGGGAGATGAACCCCAAGTGCACCGAATTCAAGTTCCCACAGATCAAAGCACGTCCGTGGGCCAATGTAAGTGACCCGATGGTGAAGCAGAGCTCCAAGGGTGGTCTCCGTCCTCTGGGTCCATCCCCAATACTATCCCCTGTCACCCACCAGGACCATCCCCAAAGCCCCCATTTCCCACCAGGCCTGTCCCCAACCCCCTCCCCTGTTGAGATCATCTCCAAAACCCTGTTCACCAGCGGGCCTGTCAACAAAGACCCTCTCCCCCACCGATCCCATCCCCAAAGCCTCTGTCCCCCTCTGGGCCCTTCCCCAATGCTCTGCCCATTTCTTGGACCATCCCCAGAGCTCCTGCCTCCCACCAGGGCCTTTAACAAGCCCCTGTCCCCCAACATGCGCAGCCCAAAGTCCCCATCCCCAAACCCCACCCCAATTAGCCCATCCTCCATCAGGTCTGTCCTCCCACCAAACCCTTTCTCTCACTGGGATCCTCTCCAATCGATCACCCATCCCCCTTCCCCACCTATAGGCCTTGGAATCTGAGCTGCTCCTGGGACCCCCAGACAGTGGAGATGTGGGGAGGGCAGTGTTCCATCTCCTTCCCGGTGGCAGCGTCCCATACCTTCACCAAGCTGGGGAATCCCCTGACCCTTGGCACAGGGATATCTGTCCCATCTGAGCCAGTCCTCTCTCTCCCCCGACCCTGGAGAATGTAGCCCAGTTCAGCTGGTTGCTACAGTAAACTCTGCCCTTCACCTCTTGCTCCAGGACTCCTGCTTCCATTGTCCTTCAACGAGCTTTGTGACCACAGCCAGGAGCTTCCCCCTCCTCGTTACCCTTGGCCCTGTGGGTGAGTGGAATTGGGGTATTAAAATTTGGGTGAGACCTGGGAAAGAGAGTGGTGATCATCCGGCCAGGGAGAGGCATTGGGGACAGAGTCACTGGGCAGGGGTCAGAGCATTAGGGAAACAAGGGCACTGGTATTGGAAGCAATCACAACTCATGGAAAGTAGGAGGAAGAATCCTGGGAATCATTGAGAGTGGTGAGGTTAGTGCCACGGTTAGAACAATGCTGTCAAGAGGCCAGCAAGCCGAGTTTGAATTTGACACTGTCACTGGGGAGTTGTACATTATTCCTGTGTCTGCGTGGGTTTCCACCAGGTGCTCCTGGTCCTTCCACCATTTAAAATGTACTGGGGGTTGTAGGTCATTGGTGTAATTGAGTGGTTGTGGCTCATAGGCTGAAAGGGCCTGTTCCCGTGCTGCATGTGTCAATCTAAAATCTCCATCTAAAATGATAGTCCAGCCTGTCATGAATTTTATTAAGGATTCAACTCAAAAGTGTGATCCAGATAGACAACTCCGAAACAGTCCTTTCGGCCCTTCTTTTCTGCTGGCCAAGCTGCTTGGAAACAGTCCACATCCCTCTCAACCTTTTCATTCCACAGACCCATTCAACTCACATTACATTGTCAATCTCACGTCCTGTGGGAAGAAGTTATTTCCCTGCCTGTCAGCCTGATTTTGTTCCTCCATATCTCCTTCCTGATGGTACTGGGTCAAAGATGCTATGTGCTGGATGTCTGCGGGTCTATTTACAGGCCCCATCCCTGGACAATCAGAGGCTCCTTGTCTCGAAGTCCCATCCATGTGGCCTCTCCCTCATCAATCCCTCATCGGAACACAACTACCCCCTCCTTACCTACCTCTACCAGCCCTTAGTATCCTCATCACAGTTCCAGGCACCTGTTATGTTCACCTTTGATGACCTGCGCCTGCTCTAATTTGGACCCTGGCCTCACCTCTCTCTTTGGCTTGGCTTCGTGGACGAAGATTTATGGAGGGATATGTCCACGTCTGCTGCAGGCTCATTGGTGACTGACAAGTCTGATGCGGGACAGGCAGGCACGGTTGCAGCGGTTGCAAGGGAAAATTGGTTGGTTGGGGTTGGGGTTGGGTGTTGGGTTTTTCCTCCTTTGTCTTTTGTCAGTGAGGTGGGCTCTGCGGTCTTCTTCAAAGGAGGTTGCTGCCCGCCGAACTGTGACGTGCGAAGATGCACGGTTGGAGGCGCTATCAGCTCACTGGTGGTGGTCAATGTGGCAGGCACCAAGAGATTTCTTTAGGCAGTCCTTGTACCTCTTCTTTGGTGCACCTCTGTCTCGGTGACCAGTGGAGAGCTCACCATAGAACACGATCTTGGGAAGACGATGGTCCTCCATTCTGGAGATGTGTCCATTCCAGCACAGTTGGGTCTTCGGCAGCATGGATTCAATGCTTGCGGACTCTGCCAGCTCGAGTACTTCGATGTTGGTAATGAAGTCATTCCAATGAATGTTGAGGATGATGCGGAGACAGCGCTGATGGAAGCATTCTAGGAGCCGTAGGTGATGCCGGTAGAGGACCCATGATTCGGAGCCGAACAGGAGCGTGGTAATGACAACGGCTCTGTACTCACCGATCTTTGTGTGTTTCTTCAAGTGGTTGTTTTTCCAGACTCTTTTGTGTTGTCTTCCAAAGGCGCTATTTGCCTTGGCGAGTCTGTTGTCTGTCTCTTTGTCGATCCTTGCATCAGATGAAATGGTGCAGCCGAGATAGGTAAACTGGTTGACCGTTTTGAGTTTTGTGTGCCCGATGGAGATGTGGTGGGGCTGGTAGTCATGGTGGGGAGCTGGCTGATGGAGGACCTCAGTTTTCTTCAGGCTGGACTTCCAGGCCAAACATTTTGGCAGTTTCCGCAAAACAGGACATCATGCACTGGAGAGCTGGCTCTGAATGGGAAACAAAAGGGGCATCATCTGCAAAGAGTAGTTCACGGACAAATTCCTCTTGTGTCTTGGAGTGAGCTTGCAGGTGCCTCAGATTGAAGAGCCTGCAATCCGTGTGGTACAGGATGTAAACGGTCGACCTCACCTAAACCATTGGAATAACCTGCGCCTTCTACCCTCGAGAGCCCGAGGGAATCCGCACCCTCAGCAGTGTCCTGCTGGTGCACCATCGAATGCCCTCCATCCCCTTCCACGGGTTCCCTGCTGTTATCAGGCTCCTGGATGGACCCCACCCTGGCAAAACTACCCATATTTTCACTGATCCTTCTGTACCTCTACATTCCGTAAAGGGGTCAGGGTTGTGTTGTGGGACTGGTAGAGAACAAAGCACCAATATCAGGAGACAGGGAGCAGTGTAGAGTCCCCCAGCTCCAGGAGACAGGGACCAGCACAGAGACCCCCAGTTCTGGAAGACCGGCTGAGTTGTACACAAGTCTGGAAGTGGCTGGGCCCAGAAGTATACAATGCTATGTTCCAGGGTAAACTGGAACAAAAGCGAGGAATGCACTTTGGTAAATCAGTCCGCTGTCCTCTTCACAGTCAGATCTGACTACCTGAAGGTGTCGGGGAACTGGCTTGGAGAGGCCGAGGCATGCAACAAGAATTGGTCAGAGCCGATTGTAAAGGTTCACCAGAAATTGGGTCTGTGGGAATGACATTCCTTAGCAGTAATGGGGAAGAACCTGGTCATCAGGTGCAAGGTGCTCTCGGTACTGCTGCGTGTGATGCAGGCGTGGCCCATCCCACACACCTCTGCCCTGGCTATTACCAGAGCAGTTTCCCTCTTCATGTGGGGGTCCAAAATGGATGGAGTGGGAAGGAGGTCCATGTACGTCACCAGACTATGGTGTTATGAGCCCAAAGGACCCCAAAACCCAGCAGCAATAGACATTCACCAAGACAAGTCGTTATTTAAAAATAAGTTGTTTTATTTATCTTTTAATATTAAAACAGAATCAAACTTTAACTTATCTCTATTAACTTAACTAACCTTAATCGCCTTCTAATCTAAGCGCATGTGTATGATGTGTGTGTACATTTAAGAAAAGTTATTTGGTTCACAGTTCAATCTCACTTCTCATTCTTCCAAGTTCACTAGTTGTAGGCAATTCTGATACTGTGTAAGGAATTGAACATGTATAAAGTTCATCAGGCTTTGCCACTCAGGAAAGTTCTGTAGGCTTTGCAGAGAGAGATTTGTTGTTCCAGGATTTCCACAACTGAGCTACCACCATTAGTCAGCTCAATGTGTCGCTGATAAAACTTGGCCCATCAGGGTTCTCCAGATAATAACCTCTTTCTTTCATGCTAGCACTGTGTTCCTTCCTGTTCCACTTATTCTGAGAGAAACATCAGACAGATAGCGCTTCCAGCCATCTGCCACTCTGGTTCATACAATCTTCTCCTGGCTTGCACTGTTTAGCTGCTTTCAGTGCCACACACACTCTGGATGAGAAAGCTTGTTTCAGCCCTTTCTCTCTCTCTCTCTCACTCCAATTGAGACTACTAGAAAGCCCTTGTGACTCTCTCACTTGCAAACCCCCCCCCCCCACCCACCTCTTCAGCAAACAACAGAAGTTATCCTTCTTGGTCAAGCTGTTGTCTTAGCTAAACAAAACCCTGGGGTGACCTTTCTGTCGGCATTTTGTAGATATTCAACCAGCCAGCCTGTCTCCAAACCAAAACAATGGTCTAGTTATTTCATGACCTCATTTCAATTAGCAGCTACTTGTGAAATGTGCATAGCATTCTCCATCGTTTCTGTGATGTAACTGAATATGAATTCTTCAGTATTTCAAATAAGATCTGTTTTAAAATGTGTGTATGTATTTAACCTACTCTAATTTTACCAGATTCTCCCAAATATATATTCCATTACAATGGGGTTAAGGGTGTAACCAATGTGGCCCTCATCGTGTGAGGCTGCATCAGGCTGAGTATGGAAACTAAGTACAAGGGCACAAAGTGCCTCTATGAACCAAGGATCTCCCTGTCTCAGGTGTTCTGAAGGATTGGCGCAATGTCCCAGTCAGCTGGACTTTGGCACATTACCTTTGTGGAAAAGTTTTCATAGACAAAATTTTTGACAACAAAGCCATCAGATAGTGGTCAGCACAGAATTCCTGCTGACACAGAGAGGCCAGGACTTGATGAATACTGCAGGGTGGTCCCCTGAGCAGAGAATCCAGAGACAGATATCTAGTCCTCCCTCTGGTTAGCGAGAGTGAGGCCATCACGGACAAGGAGTGTGGCCTGAAGGACCAGGTCAAGGAACTTGAGCTGCAGCTCGATGACCTTACTCTGGTTAGGTAGAAAGAGGCTATCATAGACGAGAGCTACAGGCAGATAGTCGCACATGGGCCCATGGGACGAGGTGCAGTGGGTTACCGTTAGGAGGAGGAAAGGGAGGCATCAGGTTCATGTCCAAGCACCCGAGTCTGTAATCTTCAGAAATCAGTACTCCACCTTGAATACTGCGGAGGGGGATAGTCAGACTATGATGGGCAGAGGTGTGGTGTCAAACTCTGTAGGGATAAAAGGAAAAGGGCTATAGTGATACGGTGAGGGTTAGTAGGATAAGGAAAGAGACAAGTTTAAATAATTTGAGGGCGGAAAAACAGGAAGTCGTAAACAGATGTTGCAGTGAAAATTGTGAGAATGGTAGAGAGGAGGATTTGCAGAAGGTAGGATGTAGGAGATCCCTGAGTTGTATTTATTTTAATGTGAGGAGTGTAGTAAAGAAGCTGGATGAGCTAAAGGAGTGGATTGACATGTGGCATTATGATGTTGTGGCCATTAGCGAGACGTGGTTGAAAGATGGTTGTGACTGGCAGTTGAATGTTCCACGATTTCGCTGCTTGAGATGTGACAAGAGTTGGTGGTTCAAGAGGGGGAGGTGTGGCATTACATGTCAGGGAGGATATTACAGCAGTGCTGAGGCAAGATAGACTGGAGGGCTCGTCAAGAGAAGCAGTGTGGGTAGAGCTGAAAAACAAGAAGGTTGAGGTTACTATTTTGGTATATTATAGGTCTCCAAATGGGGAAAGTGAACAAGGAGAGTAAATGTGCAAGGAAATAGGTGAGATATGCAAGTGAAATAGGGTGGTGTTGGTTGGGGATTTCAATTTTCCAAACATCAATTGGGAAACGCAGTCAGTAAAAGGGCAGGATAGCTTAGTATTTATGCATTGTGTTCAGGATTGCTTTTTGCAGCAATATGTTGAGACGCCAACTAGAGGGGGAGCAGTGTTCGATCTGTTGTTTGGGAATGCAATGGGGCAGGTGACAGAGGTGAGCATTAGCGAGAACTTCGGATCCAGTGATCATGGGTCCATTAGTTTTATCTTAATGATGGAAAGGAATAGGTCGGGTCCGAGGTTGAAGTTCTTCGAGTGGAGGAAGGCCAGATTTGGAGAAATGTGGAGGGATTTGCAGAGAGTTGTGTGGGCTGAACTTTTTCCTGGAGAGGATGTAGAGAAAATTTGGGGGGCATTTAGTGGTGAGATTTTGAGAGTACAGGATCTTTATGTTCCAGTCAGGCCAAAGGGGAAGACTAAAGGTTCGAGGGAGCCATTGTTTTTTGATGAAATTAAGAAGTTGGTTTGGGAAAAGAGGGAAGCCTATTACCAAATATAAAAAAACAAGGGATTAAGGAGATGTCTGGTCATTACTTAGATTGCAGGAAGAACCTTCAGATGGAAATTAGAAAGGCAAAAAGAAGGGATGAGGTGTCCATAGCTAATAAGGTGAAGGTGAATCCTCAGGGTTTTTCAGATATGGGAACAGTAAAAGGAGGGTTAAACATAGAATAGGTCCACTGGATGATGGGACTAGTGAACTATTTCAGGAACCGTATGAGATGGGAGAAATATTGAACAAATTTTTCTCGTCTGTATTCACGAGGGAAACGGACATTGGGCTATACAAGATCAGAGAGGCAAAGGGCTTAATTATGGAAAGGATAAGGATTAGTAAAGCGAGAGTTTTGGAGCTTCTAGGGTCAATTAAGGTGGATGTCTCATGGTCCTGATGGGACTTTTCGCAGGACTTTAAGGGAGGTCAGGGAACAAATAGTTGGGCCACTGACATGATTTATCAAAGATCACTGGAGGAGGGTGTGGTGCCGCGGGATTGGAGGGTTGCAAATGTAGTTCTGTTGTTCAAAAAAGGCAGTAGGTGTAGGCCAAGTAATTATCGGCCAGTAAGTTTGACTTCCGAGTGGGGAAGATTATAGATGGTATACTTCGAGATAGTATGTACAAATATCTGGATAGGCAGGGATTGATTGGGGACACCCAGCATGGGTTAGTGAAGGGAAAATCATGTTTGATGAATCTTGTTGATGTTTTAAAGAGGTGATAAGAAAAGTGGATGAAGGTAGGGCGGTTGACGAGATCTATTTAAATTTTAGTAAAGCTTTTGATAAGGTACTGCATGTAAGGTTAGTTAGGAAGGTTCAGTCGCTAGGGATTAATAGATAGTGAGATAGGTTCAGAGGTGGCTGGGAGATGGAAAGCAGCGAGTCATGGTGGACAACTATCTGTTAGGATGGAAGCCTGTGACTAGCGGGGTGGCTCAGGGATCAGTGTTGGGTTCCCTGTTTATCATTTATATTCATGATTTTGTTGAGGAGGTGCTTAATTGGGAAAGCAAATATGCAGATGATACGAAAATAGGGGGAGTGGTGGATGGTGAGGAAGGTTCTCTTGGATTATAGGATTTGGTTTGTTTGGAAAAGTTGACAGATGGAATTTAACGTTGACAAGTGTGAGGTGCTGCATTCCAGAAAAAAATATTCAAAATAGGACAAATACAGTTAAGGGGAGGGTGTCGAGGAATGGAGAGGAACAGAGGGATCTTGGAGTTATGGTACCGAGTTCACTGAAGGTGGATTCCCATGTAGACAGGGTGGTTAAGAAGGCATATGGTCAGCTGTCCTTCATAAACCATAGTGAAGAGTGTAGGAGCTGGGAGGACATTCTGCAGCTGTTTAAGGCATTGGTGAGGCCAGGTTTGGAGTACTGTGCTCAATTCTAGTCTCCAAACTATAGGAAGGATATAGATAAGCTGGAGAGGGTGCAGAGAAGATTTACAAGGATGTTGCCTAGCTTACAGCATCTGGATTACAGGGAGAGATTAAGGAGACTGGGACTTTATTCATTGGAATGTCGACGACTGAGAGGCGACTTGATGGAGCTATTTAAAATTATGAAAGGAATAGATAGAATAGACATAAACAAAATCATTCCCCTGAGAAAAAGGGAAGGTTGGAACAAGAGGCCATGAGTTAAGGGTAAGAAGGCAAAACTTTAGGAGAAGTATTAGAGGATGCTTCTTCACTCAGATTCTGGTTGCTGAATGGAATGTTCTTCCGAATGAGATAGTTGCAGCAGGGTCCCTTCTGTCATTTAAGAGAAGGTTGGATGTGTACATGGAGGTGAGGGGGTTGGAGGGATATTGGCGGAGAGTGGGAGGATTGAGCTAGTGGATTTGTTCTGGTGAACCGGTGTGGACTCGAAAAGCTGACATGGCCTGTTTCCGCTCTGTCAATGGTTATATGGTGACACAGTTTTGCATTTCAATGTCCCATCCCTCGTTACAAAACTCTCTGCTCTCCACGTTAGTGTTGCACATTTCTTCACTGCTGCTATGGCTGGACTCAGAAAGTTTATTTGATATTTTTCCAACTTCAGTTTTGTATCTGCTTCATAAATATGACCAAGCACATATATTCTCGCGTCCTTTTGTATTTTTATCTTCATAATTTGTCCTAATAATATATTGTAATCCTTCCAAACATCTTCCACTTTTACACAGGTCCAAACCAAAATGGAAAAAAAAGTCCCGATCACCTGATTACATTGAAAACATTTCTCGGAATAATTGGAGATAAGTCCATTTAATTTATATGAAGTATAGCAGAATTGATGTGGAGAATTGTATTTTATATCTGGCATTAATCATATTTGTAACACTCTTGACACAATCTTGACCCTATTTCTTCTTGAATTTTTATATTTCAATCTTCCTTCCACCTTTGTTTCGATTTATATTAATCCTTTCCCCCATATTATATTTGATGTTTATAAAATCTCCTTCCCACATCTGAAACACATTTCTGATACTTAGGTGATTTTTCTGGGGTAAGATAGAATTGGTGTAAAATATTAGACTGAACCAGTCCATATCCTGCTTTTCTAATTGATGTTGTGCTGTCCTTACACCAATCTGACCAGCTTCTTTCTGAAATTGTCACATCCAAGTCCGACTCCCATCTTTCTCCTGACCTCTGCTATCCTGGTTTTGAATTTTCATTGATAAATTTAGGTGTTTTCCCCATCCAGACTCTTTGTTCCATTTCACTAATTTTAGGTGGGGTCAACGTTGGTCCCTATCTTTCTCTTAAGAATGATCTAAGTGGGAGAAAATAGAAGAAGGTCCCACTAGCCACTCCGTATTTGTGCTTAATTGTTTGAAGAATTTCTTCCATGTAGCAGTCTTCAAAATATCTTATACTCTGTCATAACACAAATTTAATATTCTATTGCCTCTGTTCATATTTTGACACACTGGTACTTTTCTTGAGATCCCTACAATTTTCCCTAAACATACATTAATTTCTTGCCACGTTCTGATCAGATCTATCTGTCTTTTTTTCTTGTGATTTGACTCTCCATTTATTGACAAAATACTTTGCTTCCCCTCCTCCATTGTTGTCGGGTCCATGTGGGTCCCACAGTTTAAGAACCAGACCAAAGCGGAGGTACAAAGCACACTTTTATTTTGGGGATGGAAACAGGACAACAGGGTCGATATGTTAGGCAAACTTCTACACACAGAGTACGCAGGGAGCCTGGGGGAAATTACATGAATGTACACATTCAACATTCAGGATCAAGGTGATATTGTGAGTTCCCTCCCCTACTTAACCTCGAGACTCACCCCAACCCAGTGTGGAAGGTGCTACCTACTAGCCACGAGGAGTTAAAAGAGGCAGAACAAAGGGGGACATGGTCCTTTATAGTTCTGCGGGCCATGCTGGGAGGGCAAATCACTCAGGGAAGGCTGGGCCCCATTGAATGCTGTGGCCAATGCTCGAAGCCAAGTGCAGGGGCTTGGCAGGGGTCAGTCGAGGTGATTCACATGGGCCAATTGGGTGAAGGTCAGGTGTGAGTCTGGCATGGATGTCTGGACTGCAGCTCCTGGTGATTGAGTTTGGCCAGTTGGGTGAAGGTCATGGTTGAGTCTAGCCGGGCTGCCTGGACTGCAGCTCCTGGTGATTTAGGTGGACCAATCGCAAGGGTCACCTTGATGGCTTGGAGTGAGTCTTTGACCTTGATTGGCAGGTAATGTATCCACCAAACTGGAGCAAAGCAGCGCCACCAGGTGGTGGACACTGCCACTCCATGACAATCCACCCCTTCGGAAGACACACTGCTTGCCAATAAAGTGCGACAGGTAATAAGAAGGTCTTATTATATGCCGATGTGCATGTAAATTGTCCATCTCATCATGGAATAACTATAGCAATGATAACAAAAATAATTGCAGTCCCCAAGTGAATGATAGTCACCCAAATGCCACCCGTGGAGCCATATGGCCCCCAGGGTCCCCATGAGGTGGTGATGCTTGTGGATCTGGTCCCTGGATTTTTGAATTTTGGCCACTGAGTCCCGAATGTGGTCAGCCCGATGGGTGATGTTAGAGGATTCCTTGGGAATGTAGGTGCAGCCCTCCTGGCCAATGACAGTACAGCCACCAGCAGGTAGTCCAGGGCCATCCGATTTGGCATTGTCACCATAGGTCTCTTCTCCAGCTCCACAACTGTCCAGGTCAGGGTGTCCTTTGTATGGTGCAGGAACACTGCTGTCTCATTGGCCAACATCTCCAGGAGGGTGGTCATCTGGGTCACTTCATTGGAGAGCCATGCAGTGCCATATCTGGGGAAGGCGATCATCCAGAACCATTCGCCTGCAGTAAAAGCTCTCTTGTTGCAGTGGTCACCAAAGGCTGGGTGCTCCCCTATGTCATCAAAAGAGTAGATGTAGGCCACCACGAATGTGGAGAAATGGCAGCCCTACCAGGTGACAGGAAGCCAGGAGTAGGCACGGTGGCCACCTTCCCAGTGGGTGCCATTCAAGGTCCAGGGGCCCCCCAGCTTGGTGACACCAATGGAGTGCGGAGCCCGGGTACCCTCTGTGCCGGTCGTCACTGTTGCCGACTGGGAGGGTGGAGGTGTGTCTGTGGGGGAGTCTGCACCAACACTTCTTTGGTCTATGGATGAGTTGTGGGATGATGCAGAGTGTCGGGACTCGAGTGGTGGTCCACTTTTAGGCAGAAAAATACCAGTTCCTGAAGCATCCACCCCATTGGGAGTCGGTGGAAGGGATAGTGTTAAGCAGAGATACCAGGGGTGGTGAGCTGCCATTAGGTCCACCCCATACAGTTAACCCAAACCCACTGGAGCAAAGAGTCTCGGTAGGCAGTTCATCTGAGAGTCGTCCAGTTGGTTGGGGGTGAGTGGTAATGCTTGTTTGGTGTGTGCTGGAGTTTGGACACAGATCCAGCAGTCCGATCTGTTCGTGGTGGTGGTGAAATCATAGGTTATGGAGAGGAACGTGATCAGCAATCTGACATTGCAAATGGTTGCCGCTAGCAGCAAGGGTAGAAGCAGGCATTGCATGTTCCTGTGGGGTGGAAAAAAAAACTCATTGTCCCTTTGTGAGATGGTGGGTGTGGAGACAGGAGAGGTTGGTTAGGCCCAGAATTGCGAACCACTGGGAATCTCCAGCACTGAAAGCAACAATCTCCCCCCTTTTGGGGTGGACTTCATGGCTGTTGTACCCATACTCTCCCCAAGTCTTCAGTCTCGGGGGATTTGGGGGGATCTGTTTCCGGGGATGTGAGTGTTAAAGGTGGTGAGATATGCGGATGTCTCCTTGGCCGGTGGGGCGTGTGTTAAAGTGATTCACAGCCTGTTGCAGCTCCGTCAGCCACCCCCCCTCACTTTGATGTGTGCAAGGGGGTCAGAGTGCAGATGCTCTCCGTGAACTGGCCTTTCATCCTTTCAACTGACCCGGATGCCTGGGGGAGATAGGGGATGTGGAGCAGCCAGGATATCTCCACCTCAGCAGCCCATTCTTGGGCTTTAGACCCCGAAAAGTGTGAGCCCGGATTGGATCGGCACCTCCGACAGGATTCCGTAAATGGAGGACAGGGGCTGTAATCCTTTAATGGTGTTATTGTGGTTGGCTTTCTCACAGGACACTGCCACCAGTGCAGCAGAATACGTATTCACCATGGTCAGGATATACTAGGTATTTTTTTAATCTTGGTGAGGGAGGAGTCCAATATCATTGATCTGCCATACACGACCAGCTCCCATGCCACAGCAAATTTGTCCCGGAGGCCCTGTTGGCCTTCCTCTTGACTTTACCTGCTGACAGATGGGGAAGTCAAGCACGTTGGTTTTGAACTGATTCCGGGTGAGGGCGACCCTGAACTGTTCTGCCCATTGTCATGTGCTGTCAGCCCATCGGTGGCTGATTTTGCAGTGAGCCCACACAGCCAGATACAAGCCTGGATCACAGGCAGCTCGAGCCGCTGGAAAGGGGGTAATCAATACCGGAAGGCAGCGGCTCTCTACTCTACCATGGGGAACGTCATCATCAAAGAGGGAGAGGGGGGCTCCAGCCAACTTGCTGAACTGGCAGCAATGGCATTCACACTTCAGGACACCACTGGGCCCATTAACATCCACCCCGATTCATGGGCAGTGGCCAATGGCATGGTGGTCTGTATGGCCCAATGGCATGAGACAGGGTGAGAAATCCACGATGCCCCCTTTGGGGACAGCACCACGGGCAGTTGCTCTGGGACCAAGCCCCCACAGAGAGATCACAGTTCACCACGTAGACATCCAGACCTGCAACACCATAGAGGAGGCTGCGCACAATGTGGCCTTGGCCAAAGTTGCTCAAAGATGCACTGACTCCACCTCCCCACCAGACACTGACAATGGGGCACTGGCTGCCTGGGCTCACCGCAAAAGCAGCCATCTAGGGGTTTACAGCACATGATGATGGACAGAACAGTTCAGGGTCGCCCTCACCCTGAATCAGTCCAAAATCGACGTGCTCGACTTCCTGTGAGAAAGCCGACCAGAATAACACCATTAAAGGATTACAGCCCCTGTCCTCCATTTACGGAATCCTGTTGGAGGAGCGATTCAATCCTGGCTCACACTTTTCGGGGTCTAAAGCCCAAGACTGGGCTGCTGAGGTGGGGATATCCTGGCTGCTCCACATCCCCTATCACCCCCAGGCATCCTGGTTGGTTGAAAGGATGAAAGGCCAGTTCACAGAGAGCATCTGCACTCTGACCCACTCGCACACATCAAGGTGGGTCGGTGGGGGGTGGAGCTGACGGTGCTGCAACAGGCTGTGGATCACTTTAACCCACGCCCCACCAGCCAAGGAGACAACCCCATATCTCACCACATTCAACACTCCCATCCATGGAACCAGAGCCCCCAAAAACCCCTGAGAGTGAGGTATTGGGGAGAGTTGGGGGAGATTGTCACGTTCAGTCCAGGATATTCCCAGTAGTTCGCAATTCTGGGCCAAAGCAAACTCTCCTGTCTCCACACCCACCATCTCACAAAGGGACAATGAATTTTTTTTCAACCCCACAGGACATGCAAGCACTGCTTCTACCCTTGCTGCTAGCGGCAACCATTGGCAATGTCAGATCGGTGATCACGTTCCTCTGCATTACCTATGATTTCATCACCACCACGAATAGTTCAGACTGCAGGGTCTGTGTCCAAACTCCAGCACACACCAATCAAGCATTACCACTCAACCCCAACCAACTAGACGACTCTCAGATGAACTGCCTACCGAGACTCTTTGCTTCAGTGGGTTTGGGTTAACTCAACACTATTCCTTCCACTGACTCCCGATGGGGTGGATGCTTCAGGAACCAGTATTTGCCTGCCTAAAATTGGACCACCACTCAAGTCCCGACACTCTGCATCATCCCACAGCTCCTCCATAGACCAAAGAAGTGTTGGTTAAGACTCCCCCAAAGACACACCTCCACCCTCCCAGACGGCAGCTGTGACGGCTAGCACACAATGTAACCGGCCTCCGCATCACCACCTCTGTTGGTGTCAGCAAGGTGGGGGGCCCCTGGACCATAAATGGGACCCACTGGGTAGGTGGCCACCATATCTACTCCTAGCTTACTGCCACCTGGTAGGGCTGCCATTTCCCCACATTCAAGGTGCCCTACATCCACTCTCTTGATGACCTATGGGAGCACCCAGCCTTTTAGCGACCACTGCAACGTGCCCTTACTGCAGGCGAATTATTCTGGATGATCGCCTTCCTCAGATATGGCACCGCATGGCTCTCCAACGAAGTGACCCAGATGACCACCCTCCTAGAGATGTTGGCCAACGAGACAGCAGTGTCCCTGCACCATACACAGGACACCCTGACCTGGACAGTTGTGGAGCTGAAGGAGAGAGTTATGGTGGAAATGCCAAATCAGATAGCCCTGGACTACCTGCTGGCGGCTGTGCTGTCATTGGCCAGGAGTGCTGCACCTACATTCCCAAGGAATCCTTTAACATCACCCACCTGACTGACCACATTCGGGACTCAATGGCCAAAATTCAAAAATCCAGGGACCAGCATCACCACCTCATGGGGATCCTGGGGGCCATTTGGCTCCATGAGGGGCATTTGGGTGACTATCATTCACTGGGGGATTGCACTTATTTTTGTTATCATTGCTATAGTTATTCCATGATGTGATTGTCAATTTATATGCACCCTTGCATTGCCCCATTAAATCTTCTTATTACCTGTCGCACTTTATTGGCAATCAGCATGTCTTCCGAAGGGGTGGATTGTCAATGGAGAGGCAGTATCCACCACCTGGAGGCGCTGCTGTGCTCCAGTTCAGTGGACACATTACCTGCCAATCAAGGCCAAAGACTCACTCCAAGCCATCAAGGTGACCCTTGCGATTGGCCCACGTAAATCACCAGGAACTGCTGTCCAGGCATCCTGGCCAGACTCACGCCTGACCTTCACCCAATTGGCCCAGGTGAATTATCTCAACTGACCCCTGCTGAGCCCTTGCACTTGGCTTCGAGCATTGGCCACAGCAGTCAACGGGGCCCAGCCTGCCCCGAGAGATTGGCCCTCCCAGCACGGCCCGCAGAACTTTAAAGGATCATGTCCCCCTTTCTTCTTTCTCTTTCGACTCCCTCATGGCTAGTAAGTAGCACCTTTCACACTGGGTTGGGGTGAGTCTCGAGGTCAGCTAGGAAGAGCCATGTCCATACCGGTCAAGGGGTGGGAGCTCACAGTATCACCTTGATCCTGAATGTTGAATGTGTGCGTTCATGTAATTTCCCCCAGGCTCTGATGGTTTCTCCCTCCTAATTAGAAGTGTACATTTACTCCCTGCGTATTCTGTGTGTGGAGGTTTTCTTGACACATCGACCCTGTTGTCCTGTTTCCATCCCCAAAATAAAAGTGTGCTTTGTACCTTCGCTTTTGTCTGATTCTTAACCTTTGTGACCCACACGAACCCGACAACAATGGAGGAGGGGAAGCAAAGTATTTTATCAGTAAATGGAGAGTCAAATTACTAGAAAAAAAACAGATAGATCTGATCAGAATGTGGCAAGAAATTAATGTATGTTTAGGGAAAAAAGGTAGGGATCTCAAGAAAAGCACCAGTGTGTAAATATGTGTTATTGCCTATGAACAGAGGGAATAGAATATTCAATTTTTGGGAAGGAGATTTTATAGACAACAAATATAATATGGGGAAAAGAATTTATATAAATCAAAACAAAGGTGGAAAGAAGATTGAAATATACAAATTCAAGAAGAAATAGGGTCAAGATTGTGTCAAGAATGTTACAAATATGATTTATGTCAGTTATAAAATTACAATTGTCTACATCAATTCTGTTATACTCCATATAAATTAAATGGACTTATCTCCAATTATTCCGAGAAATGTTTTCAATGTAATCAGGTGATCGGAACTTTTTTTTTCCATTCGGTTTGGACCTGTGTAAAAGTGGAAGAATTTGGGAAGGATTTCAGTATATTATTAGGACAAATTCTGAAGATAAAAATACGAATCATATTTATGAAGCAGATACAAAAATGAATTTGGAAAAATTTCAAACAGCCATAGCAGCAGTGAAGAAATGTGCAGCACTAACGTGGAGAGCAGAGAGTTTTGTAACAAGGGACGGGACATTGAAATGCAAAACTGTGTCACCATGTAACCACATAACCATTTACAGAGCGGAAACAGGCCATGTCAGCCTTTCGAGTTATCACCGGTTCACGAGAACAAATCCACTAGCTCAATCCTCCCACTCTCCGCCAATATTCCTCCAACCCCCTCACCTCCATGCACACATCCAACCATCTCTTAAATGACAGAAGGGACCCTGCTGCAACTATCTCATTCGGAAGAACATTTCATTCTGCCACCACTCCCTGAATGAAGAAGCATCCTCTAATATTTCTCCTAACGTTTTGCCCTCTTACCCTTAACTCATGGCCTCTTGTTCCAAACTTCCCTGCCCTCGGAGGAATGATTTTGTTTATGTCTAGTCTATCTATTCCTTTCATAATTTTAAATACCTCCATCAAGTCCCCTCTCAGTCATCGACATTCCAATGAATAAAGTCCCAGTCTCCTTAATCTCTCCCTCTCATCCAGATGCTGTAAGCCAGGCAACATTCTTGTAAATCTTCTCTGCACCATCTCCACCTTATCTATATCCTTCGTATAATTTGGAAACTAGAACTGAGCACAAAACTCAAAACCTGGCCTCACCAATGCCTTAAAGAGCTGCAGCATCACCTTCCAGCTCCTACACTCTATGCTATGATTTATGAAGGCCAGCAGACCATATGCCTTCTTAACCACCCTGTCTACATGGGAATCCACCTTCAGTGAACTCTGTACCATAACTCCAAGATCCCTCTGTTCCTCCTCATTCCTCGTCACCCTCCCCTTAACTGCATAGGTCATATTTTGATTATTTTTTCCGGAATGCAGCACCTCACACTTGTCAACATTAAATTCCATCAGTCCACTTTTCTAAACAAACCAAATCCTGTAATCCAAGAAAACCTTCCTCACCATCCACCACTTCCCCAATTTTTGTATCGTCTGCATATTTGCTTACCCTGTTAACCACCCCCTGAACCAAATCATGAATATAAATGATAAAGAACAGGGTATCCAACACCGATCCCTGAGGCACACCACTTGTCACAGGCTTCCATCCTAACAGACAGTTGTCCACCATGACTGTCTGCTGTCTATCTCCCAGCAACCTCTGAACCCATCTCACTATCTATTAATCCCTAGTGATGAACCTTCCTAACTAACGTTACATGCAGTACCTTATCAAAAGCCTTTACTAAAATTTAAATAGATCTCGTCAACCGTCCTACCTTCATCTACTTTTCTCCTCACCTCTTCAAAAAACTCAACAAGATTCATCAAACATGATTCTCCCTTCACTAACCCATGCTGGGTGCCCCAATAAATCTCTGCCTATCCAGATATTTGTACATCCTATCTTGAAGAATACCCTCCATAACCTTCCCCACCACCGAAGTCAAAATTACTGGCCGATAATTACTTGGCCTACACCTACTGCCTTTTTTGAACAACAGAACTACATTTGCAACCCTCCAATCCCGTGGCACCACACCCTCCTCCAGTGATCTTTGAAAAATCACTGTCAATGCCCCCACTATTTGTTCCCTCACCTCCCTTAAAGTCCTGCGAAAAATCCCATCAGCACCAGGAGACTTATCCACCTTAACTGACCCAAGAAGCTCCAAAACTCTCACTTTACTAATCCATATTCTTTCCATAACTAACCCCTTTGCCTCTCTTATCTTGTAGAGCCCAATGTCTGCTTCCCTCGTGAATACAGATGAGAACAAATTGTTCAATATTTCTCCATCTCATACGGTTCCTGACATAGTTCACTGGTCCCATCATCCAGTCGACCTATTCTATGTTTAACCCTCCTTTTACTGTTCACATATCTGAAAAAACCCTGAGGATTCACCTTTGCCTGATTGGCTATGGACACCTCATCCCTTTTTACCTATCTCCTCAATCCCTTGTTTTTTATATTTGGTGTAGGTCTCCCTCTTGTCCCGAACCAACCTCTTAATTTCACCAGGAAACCATGGCTCCCTCGAACCTTTACTCTTCCCCTTTGGCCTGACTGGAACATAAAGATCCTGTACTCTCAAAATCTCACCACTAAATGTCCCCCAAATTTTCTCTACATCCTTTCCAGGAAAAAGTTCAGCCCACACAACTCTCTGCAAATCCCTTCTCATTTCTCCAAAGCTGGCCTTCCCCCACTCGAAGACCTTCAACCTCGGACCCGACCTATTCCTTTCCATCATTAAGCTAAAACTAATGGACCCATGATCATTGGATCTGGTTCGCCCTAACGCTCACCTCTGTCACCTGCCCCATTGCATTCCCAAACAACAGATCGAACACTGCTTCCACTCTAGTTGGCGTCACAACATATTGCTGCAAAAAGCAATCCTGAACACAATGCATAAATACTAAGCCATCCTGCCCTTTTACTGACTACATTTCCCAATCGATGTCTGGAAAATTGAAATCCCAAACCAACACCACCCTATTTCACTTGCATATCTCACCTATTTGCACATTTGCTCTCCTCGTTCCCTTTCCCCATTTGGAGGCCTATAATATACCCCATAATAGTAACTTCACCCTTCTTATTTTTCAGCTCTACCCACACTGCCTCTCTTGACGAGCCCTCCAGTCTGTCTTGCCTCAGCACTGCTGTAATATCCTCCCTGACATGTAATGCCACACCTCCCCCTCTTAATCCACCAACTCTGTCACACCTAAAGCAGCAAAATCCTGGAACATTCAACTGCCAGTCACAACCTTCTTTCAACCATATCTCGCTAATGGCCACAATATCATAATGCCACATGTCAATCCACTCCTTTAGCTCATCCAGCTTCCTTACTACGCACCTCGCATTAAAATAAATATAACTCAGGTATCTCCTATATCCTACCTTCTGCATATCCTCCTCTCTACCATTCTAACAATTTTCACTGCAACATCTGTTTAACACTTCCTGCTTTTCCTCCCTCAAATTATTTAAACTTGTCTCTTTCCTTATCCTACCAACCCTCACCGTATCACTATCGCCCATTTCCTTTTTTCCCTACAGAGTTTGACACCACACCTCTGCCCACCATAGTCTGACTATCCCCTTCCTCAGTATTCAAGGTGGAGTACTGATTTCTGAAGATTACAGACTTGGGTGCTTGCACATGAATCTGACCCCTCCCTTTCCTCCTCCTAACGGTAACCCACTGACCCTCATCCCGTGAGCCCCTGTGCGACCATCTGCCTGTAGCTATTGTCTACAATAGCCTCATTCTCCCTAACCAGAGTAAGATCATCGAGCTGCAGCTCAAGTTCCTTGACCTGGTCCTTCAGGCCACACTCCTTGTCCATGATGGCCTCACTCTCCTTAACCAGAGGGAGGTCTGGATGTCTGTCTCTGGATTCTCTGCTCAGAGGACCACCCCACATTATCCATCAAGTCCTGGTCTCTCTGTGTCAGCAGGAATTCCGTGCTGACGACTACCTGATGGCTTTGTGGTCATAAATGTTTGTCTATGAAAACATTTCCACGAAGATGATGTGGCAAAGTCTAGCTGACTGGAACATTGCACCAATCTTTCAGAACACCTGAGACAGGTAGATCCTTGGTTCATAGCGGCACTCGGTGCCCTTGTACTTAGTTTCCATGCTCAGTCTGATGCAACCTCACACGATGAAGGCCACATTGGTTACGCCCTTAACCCCATTGTCATGGAATATATATTTGGGAGAATCTGGTAAAATTAGAGTAGGTTAAAAATATACAGCCTATTCCAGTGGAAAAACAGTCATTGATCCCATTCCCGAGCTAGAGAATGTCGGACAAAAGGCATGGGTGGCATCACCAGGTAGTGGCCCTCCTGTAAAAGGGGAAATAGTGACACCTGCCCAGGGTAACACTCGGGTAGCTATTGAGGGACAGGATGGTTTAGTTTGTGTCGGACTCTGGCCTTACCCTACCCTCAATTTGGTCTGTGTCGTCTGAGTCCAGCGTGCTCGTTGAATGAAGTGATAGGAGAAGGTATTCGGTTTCACAATCAGTTTATTACATAGTACAAGAATAAAACTTAACAGAGCTCTGATTCAGTCATTTGTTTCTTAAATCACCTTCTCGGTGAGCTATTCCCCAAGACTCACACCTACTGTCCAGTCTCTTCTGTTTATATACATCAACATTGTTACATTGACCAAGAGTTGGCTTTCTTTGATAGACTCCTTGCATAAGATTTATCTCAAGCAATTTCCTGCTCTGCAATTATCGATGATGTGGACCTCCTATCTTAATCCCCAAGGCCAGAACATCCTGTTGTTTTGATCAGAAGTCAATTCATACCCCAGATATTTCTAATTATTTCTTTGTTCTCGGCTGGCCATAGTCTTCTGTTCTAATCAACACCTCCCGTGTACCCTTATGACATCATTCCTACTAAATTGGTTTATCCATTTTATTTGTCTCTGACATTCTCAGTCATGGTAGTCTTATCGCTTATCCTTGCAATACACTTATCTTCCTGTCACTGGCCTGTTTCAGAATAAATCACTGTCCCTATGGTTCCTCCAACCTCATCCTGTCTAACTTCTCCTATCTGCTATCCTCTTACTCCCATGTGTGCTTTACAATGAGCAGTGTAACTTTGGGGATGAAAGTATTTTCTCTCTTTGTATTTGGAGGCAGCAAATTCTACACATACTATAATCAGCCAGTGGGCTGATAACGCCTCAAACCGTGCATCTTGGCGCCTCACAGTTTGGCGGGCAGCAACCTCCTTTGAAGAAGACCGCAGAGCCCACCTCACTGACAAAAGGCAAAGGAGGAAAAACCCAACACCCAACCCCAACCAACCAATTTTCCCCTGCAACCGCTGCAATCGTGTCTGCCTGTCCCGCATCGGACTTGTCAGCCACAAACGAGCCTGCAGCTGACGTGGACTTTTTACCCCCTCCATAAATCTTCGTCCGCGAAGCCAAGCCAAAGAAAAGAAGAATAATCAGCCAACTTTTCTACATACTGTGGCTGTTACTTAATTGCATTAATATTTCCCTTAAACAGTATAATTGAAGTAAATAGTAAATTGTTACATAGTAATGGATAATGAATATATAATGAATAGTACATAGGCATATTTTCCATGATTACTTAACCCCTTGGTTCCAACGGGGGAGACTGGCAGCGCGAGTCGGGGAGGGGAGGAGAGTCTTCATGATTTGGAACGGGGTTAGTTGAATTCCAGACACTAAAGCCAAGCCATCAGGGCCCTTGCTCGGTCTGCAGGCTTATGATGTTTCCACATTCTCTTTGACAAGCTTGTCGCACCGTCAGCTGTTTGTGGGCGGGAAGCCGTTTATGAATGGGCTGCGTCTGACAGCTGGTTTGTGTAACAGCAGGTCCTCGTGTTATTGTGCAGAGGACCAGGAGCTGGCTTTAGGGAAGAGGTGAGAATGGAGAGTTGTCTGGAATGTTGTGAGTTGTAGCTGACCTGTCTGTGTGAGTGTCCCAATACCCATTTCTTAGTCATTCACAGCAATCATTTAAAAGTCTGCTCTATCTTTCAGAATACAGTTATAATAACATCTTAACTCTTCTACCCAGCACATTCACTTCATATGCAGAGGGCATGAACTGCCAGACCTCAAGGTAAAAGCAGATAGGACACTTGCACTCTCGGTTTTTTGAAAGTGAACCTTCCATAATTTATTAACATTTTAGACCTATTATCCACTTTCGATGCAGAGATGATGGGCAGCGTAATGTTGATGTTGTCAGTTAAGCAACTGACTGGTGCACGAGGATGTTTTTCGGTCAGGGAATGGTCTATGAGTGACCGCAGCACATTCTGCAGGCCACTGCCACCCGGTTCAGGATCTTTCTAAGGAGGATCTGCCATGGTCTTCGAGGCAGATCCTCCTCCCACGCAATTCGAATGGGATGTTCTCTGGGGTGACAGTGACCTGAACTTCCCTCATCTTGTAGGAAGATGGTGAAATCTTGTTCCTCTGAGATCGTACTCATTCGATGAATGGTCCAATGTGATGGGAAGTAAATCGGTGTAATTCTTTGCGGCATCGTGATATGTGTTCAGCTAAGTCGTCAGGATATCCAAGAGTCGTGAAGTAGTCTGACAACTTGCCCACTGCACGATGTTTATAGAGTAAATGGCGATTGTGATGTCACTGAAACCAGCCAATTAAAACCCAAAGAAAATCTCCTTTTAAGGTGTAAAAGTTGCCTGATGTTGATCTATTATAATTTATATGATTATAAGTTGAGGAAACATCCCCCCCCAAAGAAAATCTCCTTTTAAGGTGTAAAAGCTGCCTGATGTTGATCTATTATAATTTATATGATTATAAGTTGAGGAAACCCCCCCCCCCAAAGAAAATCTCCTTTTCAGGTGTAAAAGCTGCCTGATGTTGATCTGTTATAATTTATATGATTATAAGTTGAGGAAACGCCCCCCCCCCACAAAGAAAATCTCCTTTTAAGGTGTAAAAGCTGCCTGACTTTACAGTTCTACATGACGAGTTACCAGACTTTGGACATGGTACAGATATTCAAAGATGATTCCTAGAACCATCTCACAATTCCAGCTCTGCAACAGGCAGCCTGGCCCTTCTCGTCCAGGCCCAACACTTTCTCTCTTTCTTAATATTTCATCTAAAATCACAGAATAGAACATGAATTACTCCATAACACTCGGGTAGCTATTGAGGGACAGGATGGTTTAGTTTGTGTCGGACTCTGGCCTTACCCTACCCTCAATTTGGTCTGTGTCGTCTGAGTCCAGCGTGCTCGTTGAATGAAGTGATAGGAGAAGGTATTCGGTTTCACAATCAGTTTATTACATAGTACAAGAATAAAACTTAACAGAGCTCTGATTCAGTCATTTGTTTCTTAAATCACCTTCTCGGTGAGCTATTCCCCAAGACTCACACCTACTGTCCAGTCTCTTCTGTTTATATACATCAACATTGTTACATTGACCAAGAGTTGGCTTTCTTTGATAGACTCCTTGCATAAGATTTATCTCAAGCAATTTCCTGCTCTGCAATTATCGATGATGTGGACCTCCTATCTTAATCCCCAAGGCCAGAACATCCTGTTGTTTTGATCAGAAGTCAATTCATACCCCAGATATTTCTAATTATTTCTTTGTTCTCGGCTGGCCATAGTCTTCTGTTCTAATCAACACCTCCCGTGTACCCTTATGACATCATTCCTACTAAATTGGTTTATCCATTTTATTTGTCTCTGACATTCTCAGTCATGGTAGTCTTATCGCTTATCCTTGCAATACACTTATCTTCCTGTCACTGGCCTGTTTCAGAATAAATCACTGTCCCTATGGTTCCTCCAACCTCATCCTGTCTAACTTCTCCTATCTGCTATCCTCTTACTCCCATGTGTGCTTTACAATGAGCAGTGTAACTTTGGGGATGAAAGTATTTTCTCTCTTTGTATTTGGAGGCAGCAAATTCTACACATACTATAATCAGCCAGTGGGCTGATAACGCCTCAAACCGTGCATCTTGGCGCCTCACAGTTTGGCGGGCAGCAACCTCCTTTGAAGAAGACCGCAGAGCCCACCTCACTGACAAAAGGCAAAGGAGGAAAAACCCAACACCCAACCCCAACCAACCAATTTTCCCCTGCAACCGCTGCAATCGTGTCTGCCTGTCCCGCATCGGACTTGTCAGCCACAAACGAGCCTGCAGCTGACGTGGACTTTTTACCCCCTCCATAAATCTTCGTCCGCGAAGCCAAGCCAAAGAAAAGAAGAATAATCAGCCAACTTTTCTACATACTGTGGCTGTTACTTAATTGCATTAATATTTCCCTTAAACAGTATAATTGAAGTAAATAGTAAATTGTTACATAGTAATGGATAATGAATATATAATGAATAGTACATAGGCATATTTTCCATGATTACTTAACCCCTTGGTTCCAACGGGGGAGACTGGCAGCGCGAGTCGGGGAGGGGAGGAGAGTCTTCATGATTTGGAACGGGGTTAGTTGAATTCCAGACACTAAAGCCAAGCCATCAGGGCCCTTGCTCGGTCTGCAGGCTTATGATGTTTCCACATTCTCTTTGACAAGCTTGTCGCACCGTCAGCTGTTTGTGGGCGGGAAGCCGTTTATGAATGGGCTGCGTCTGACAGCTGGTTTGTGTAACAGCAGGTCCTCGTGTTATTGTGCAGAGGACCAGGAGCTGGCTTTAGGGAAGAGGTGAGAATGGAGAGTTGTCTGGAATGTTGTGAGTTGTAGCTGACCTGTCTGTGTGAGTGTCCCAATACCCATTTCTTAGTCATTCACAGCAATCATTTAAAAGTCTGCTCTATCTTTCAGAATACAGTTATAATAACATCTTAACTCTTCTACCCAGCACATTCACTTCATATGCAGAGGGCATGAACTGCCAGACCTCAAGGTAAAAGCAGATAGGACACTTGCACTCTCGGTTTTTTGAAAGTGAACCTTCCATAATTTATTAACATTTTAGACCTATTATCCACTTTCGATGCAGAGATGATGGGCAGCGTAATGTTGATGTTGTCAGTTAAGCAACTGACTGGTGCACGAGGATGTTTTTCGGTCAGGGAATGGTCTATGAGTGACCGCAGCACATTCTGCAGGCCACTGCCACCCGGTTCAGGATCTTTCTAAGGAGGATCTGCCATGGTCTTCGAGGCAGATCCTCCTCCCACGCAATTCGAATGGGATGTTCTCTGGGGTGACAGTGACCTGAACTTCCCTCATCTTGTAGGAAGATGGTGAAATCTTGTTCCTCTGAGATCGTACTCATTCGATGAATGGTCCAATGTGATGGGAAGTAAATCGGTGTAATTCTTTGCGGCATCGTGATATGTGTTCAGCTAAGTCGTCAGGATATCCAAGAGTCGTGAAGTAGTCTGACAACTTGCCCACTGCACGATGTTTATAGAGTAAATGGCGATTGTGATGTCACTGAAACCAGCCAATTAAAACCCAAAGAAAATCTCCTTTTAAGGTGTAAAAGTTGCCTGATGTTGATCTATTATAATTTATATGATTATAAGTTGAGGAAACATCCCCCCCCAAAGAAAATCTCCTTTTAAGGTGTAAAAGCTGCCTGATGTTGATCTATTATAATTTATATGATTATAAGTTGAGGAAACCCCCCCCCCCAAAGAAAATCTCCTTTTCAGGTGTAAAAGCTGCCTGATGTTGATCTGTTATAATTTATATGATTATAAGTTGAGGAAACGCCCCCCCCCCACAAAGAAAATCTCCTTTTAAGGTGTAAAAGCTGCCTGACTTTACAGTTCTACATGACGAGTTACCAGACTTTGGACATGGTACAGATATTCAAAGATGATTCCTAGAACCATCTCACAATTCCAGCTCTGCAACAGGCAGCCTGGCCCTTCTCGTCCAGGCCCAACACTTTCTCTCTTTCTTAATATTTCATCTAAAATCACAGAATAGAACATGAATTACTCCATAACACTCGGGTAGCTATTGAGGGACAGGATGGTTTAGTTTGTGTCGGACTCTGGCCTTACCCTACCCTCAATTTGGTCTGTGTCGTCTGAGTCCAGCGTGCTCGTTGAATGAAGTGATAGGAGAAGGTATTCGGTTTCACAATCAGTTTATTACATAGTACAAGAATAAAACTTAACAGAGCTCTGATTCAGTCATTTGTTTCTTAAATCACCTTCTCGGTGAGCTATTCCCCAAGACTCACACCTACTGTCCAGTCTCTTCTGTTTATATACATCAACATTGTTACATTGACCAAGAGTTGGCTTTCTTTGATAGACTCCTTGCATAAGATTTATCTCAAGCAATTTCCTGCTCTGCAATTATCGATGATGTGGACCTCCTATCTTAATCCCCAAGGCCAGAACATCCTGTTGTTTTGATCAGAAGTCAATTCATACCCCAGATATTTCTAATTATTTCTTTGTTCTCGGCTGGCCATAGTCTTCTGTTCTAATCAACACCTCCCGTGTACCCTTATGACATCATTCCTACTAAATTGGTTTATCCATTTTATTTGTCTCTGACATTCTCAGTCATGGTAGTCTTATCGCTTATCCTTGCAATACACTTATCTTCCTGTCACTGGCCTGTTTCAGAATAAATCACTGTCCCTATGGTTCCTCCAACCTCATCCTGTCTAACTTCTCCTATCTGCTATCCTCTTACTCCCATGTGTGCTTTACAATGAGCAGTGTAACTTTGGGGATGAAAGTATTTTCTCTCTTTGTATTTGGAGGCAGCAAATTCTACACATACTATAATCAGCCAGTGGGCTGATAACGCCTCAAACCGTGCATCTTGGCGCCTCACAGTTTGGCGGGCAGCAACCTCCTTTGAAGAAGACCGCAGAGCCCACCTCACTGACAAAAGGCAAAGGAGGAAAAACCCAACACCCAACCCCAACCAACCAATTTTCCCCTGCAACCGCTGCAATCGTGTCTGCCTGTCCCGCATCGGACTTGTCAGCCACAAACGAGCCTGCAGCTGACGTGGACTTTTTACCCCCTCCATAAATCTTCGTCCGCGAAGCCAAGCCAAAGAAAAGAAGAATAATCAGCCAACTTTTCTACATACTGTGGCTGTTACTTAATTGCATTAATATTTCCCTTAAACAGTATAATTGAAGTAAATAGTAAATTGTTACATAGTAATGGATAATGAATATATAATGAATAGTACATAGGCATATTTTCCATGATTACTTAACCCCTTGGTTCCAACGGGGGAGACTGGCAGCGCGAGTCGGGGAGGGGAGGAGAGTCTTCATGATTTGGAACGGGGTTAGTTGAATTCCAGACACTAAAGCCAAGCCATCAGGGCCCTTGCTCGGTCTGCAGGCTTATGATGTTTCCACATTCTCTTTGACAAGCTTGTCGCACCGTCAGCTGTTTGTGGGCGGGAAGCCGTTTATGAATGGGCTGCGTCTGACAGCTGGTTTGTGTAACAGCAGGTCCTCGTGTTATTGTGCAGAGGACCAGGAGCTGGCTTTAGGGAAGAGGTGAGAATGGAGAGTTGTCTGGAATGTTGTGAGTTGTAGCTGACCTGTCTGTGTGAGTGTCCCAATACCCATTTCTTAGTCATTCACAGCAATCATTTAAAAGTCTGCTCTATCTTTCAGAATACAGTTATAATAACATCTTAACTCTTCTACCCAGCACATTCACTTCATATGCAGAGGGCATGAACTGCCAGACCTCAAGGTAAAAGCAGATAGGACACTTGCACTCTCGGTTTTTTGAAAGTGAACCTTCCATAATTTATTAACATTTTAGACCTATTATCCACTTTCGATGCAGAGATGATGGGCAGCGTAATGTTGATGTTGTCAGTTAAGCAACTGACTGGTGCACGAGGATGTTTTTCGGTCAGGGAATGGTCTATGAGTGACCGCAGCACATTCTGCAGGCCACTGCCACCCGGTTCAGGATCTTTCTAAGGAGGATCTGCCATGGTCTTCGAGGCAGATCCTCCTCCCACGCAATTCGAATGGGATGTTCTCTGGGGTGACAGTGACCTGAACTTCCCTCATCTTGTAGGAAGATGGTGAAATCTTGTTCCTCTGAGATCGTACTCATTCGATGAATGGTCCAATGTGATGGGAAGTAAATCGGTGTAATTCTTTGCGGCATCGTGATATGTGTTCAGCTAAGTCGTCAGGATATCCAAGAGTCGTGAAGTAGTCTGACAACTTGCCCACTGCACGATGTTTATAGAGTAAATGGCGATTGTGATGTCACTGAAACCAGCCAATTAAAACCCAAAGAAAATCTCCTTTTAAGGTGTAAAAGTTGCCTGATGTTGATCTATTATAATTTATATGATTATAAGTTGAGTCCAGAGGACCCCAAAACCCAGCAGCAATAGATAGGCACCACAGCACAGGGTTACTTCAAGAAAAGTAGTTGTTAATTATATTTGAAGAAGAAAACAGAATTAAATTGTAACTGATTCCTGTGAGAAACCCAGCTAAGTGAAGAAATCATTTCACAGAGTCAGTGGGTGAAGTGATAAAACCTTTTATTCAACGTTCTTGCAAGAGCGGGTGTCCTTCAGACAAGGCACATTCACTGATATATTTACTTTCATTTTTATGCATTTCTTTGTGTTCATAAACCACTCCTTTCTTAATTGAATTGGTCATTTAACTGAGGAACTGTTCATTTAACCTCTCAAATGCTGTTCCTCTCCTTGTCTTAAAGCCCGCCCTTGTTTACTTCTCCCATTCCCTGATTTTGTGACCCCAAACTCTTTATTTAGTCTTATCCTTATTTGGTCAGATGCTTTGTCACAAGTTCCCATTCTTTCCAGTCTTTTAAATAGATCATTGTTGGGCGCTCTCATTATCCCCAATATGACTCGGACAAAGACTGAGGGGAACGATAGGCTTTATTGTACTAGAGACTGCTGGCCCGGGTCCAAGGCTAGGAAGGAGCGGGAAGGAGAGGGGACTCGACCTTTATGGCTGGGGTCACATGGGCAGGACTAAGGGAGGAGCCAAGTTAGAAGGACACCCGTAGAGAGGGGCAGCCAGCACATACAATCATATCACTACATTCACCCACCTTTAATAAAAATGGAACCCACCAGAACATAATCCACAAGCGGGGGTGACACCACAACCATAGTAACAGCTATAACACAACAGCAGCAGGACCGGATGAACTACATGTCTTCCAAGCTATAGCATCTACTCTAGGTGGCCATTGTTTTACAATCCAGGGTGAGGTTCACGAACTGTGATGGAGGGCAGCACCCGTAGCATGGTGTGGTTGTAGTATGGTGCCGGAGACTGGGTACTGAGTCCGCAGGACGGTGCCGGTGGCTGCGTGCTAGGACCACAAGGCAGTGTCGGGCACTGATGGCTGTGGATGGTCAGCGATACTTAGGGTCTCCTGAATGCCATCATCACACTCCAGAACTGATTCTGAAAGTCAAGGCCCAGAAGGATCCGTGCGCTGAGGCGAGGCCAAATTAACAATATGAAATTGTTATAACACTCCCCCCCCCCCCCACACCACCACCATAAGTGATGCTACACAATACCCCCAGATACTGGTCTGTTGGTCCCTTGCAACCATTGAAACCATCCTGGTCATGGGTCGGACTGGTAGGGAAAGTCTCTGGACCATGTCAGGGTACACGAAGCTTTCCGTGCTGCCGCTATTGAAAAGACCATTTGTTTTGTGCCCATTCAACTTGATCCACATCATGGAGTTTGAGATCGCGTGAGGACTGGCTTGATTCAGGGTGACTGATGCAGGATAGACATCCCTTCATCGATGTCATCAGCAGGGAGGCCTTCCCAAGATGGTGACCCCCATGTTGACCACGCAATGTTCGATGAAGAAGAAGACGGAAATGGAGTAGTGCTGGTCGGAAGTGATGTTGTCAGGGTGGTAGGCGGAGGTGCCGAGGTTGGGAGTGATGGCCAACAACATGGCGCTCCCCTTATCGCGCATGCGGTCAGCGCCAGAAGTTCCTCAGGAATGCACGCCGCACTGCTCCCGGACTGTAGTTGAGACCTGCAGACTTTCTGGTAATGGCCCCTCTTCCCATAGACTGAACATGTAGCTCACCCTTGTGGGGCAGAGGCATCACAAATGCTTGGACTGCTCACAGAAGTTGCATCTCAACGATGCTGACAGCGTGATTGCAGCCGTAGTCAGGTCGGTAGCGCCTGATGCATAGTCCCATGCGGAAGGCCCTTGTGGTGGAACATACGGAGATGGTTCCTTTCTGCCCGCGATCGACACCGTATGGCGCTGGGCTGAGTCTAAGGTTCTGATTGAGCCTTTTGAGTGGGAGCCAGTCCTCCTCGAGGAGTCGTTGCCAGATATAATCTGACCTCAAATCCCACACGTAGGTGTCTCAAATCAGTTCTTCCACGCATTGGGTCAGGGATATAGTGGTCATGAGTTTCCCCAGTCTTTTCCTTGTGTGACCAGGGACCAGACAAACTCCAGTGGATTCACCAGGCTGTTGCTTTCTGGACGTCAGCACGTAACGGGGGTATGCCACGTTCACTTTAGTCTTGTACAGCAGCTGTAGCTCAGACATTGCCTCGTTGTGAGTCGCACTGCCTTGGATTGTCAGGAAGGCCCACTGGCCGACTCGTGCCTGAGGATTTTTAACTTCTTCTTGTCGACGTTGACCACCTCAGCAGCAGCATCGAGGAAGTTACTGAAGCAGTTCATCCACTGCTCGAAGAGCACCAAAGCACCTCGGACTTGGGGGTCAACATCACCCCTCCCTCACATCACCCTTTCTGACCCACCAACTCTGCCTCCCCATCACCCCTCCCTACCCATCACCACCTCCCTCCCCATCACCCCTCCCTCCCCAACAACCCTCCCTACGCACCACCCCCTCCCTGCCCACCAACACCTCCCTACCCATTACCCCCTCCCTCTCCATTACCCCACAACTCCTTCCTACCCATCACCTCTTCCCTCACAAGTCGACCAAAAAGAAAAAAAAGGAAAAGGAGCTTATCAAAGAGAAATATAAATTCGAACCAATTGTCATGAAACCGCGAATCTCCACCAGGATGAGCCATTGAGAGCTTCAGTTTTCCAACCAACCTCTTGTATATATGGCTCCATATTTTCCAAACCAAAGTGATATTTATCATGTAAATTATGTTATTTTTCCAGAGGAATACAAGATCTCATTTCGAGATCCCAGCTCTGAATCCCCAAATCCATCCCCCATCTCCGAATCATGGCTGCACATTTCCTTCAAACACCTGAAGTTGATCGTTAAAATTCAGTTTGAGACATTGTAAACCTTCATTTTCATCTCTATATTTCCCATCAAAATTAACATTGGATCCAATGGAAGTTTAACCTTAATATATTTCCTCCAAAAATACTTTAATTTATATCCCAAATGGTTGAACCTTAAGACACAGACAAGTCAAATGACAAAAAGAACCTATCTCTTTATCACATCTGAGACATAATTCTGAAGATATTAAATCTTTTTAATTTTTGAGGCATTAAAGAGAGTTGATGCAAACAATGATTTTGTACAAATCTGTAGGTAACATTAATAATTTGCGTTGTAGCCCTGGGAGTTGAAGCTCTGCCTTTTTAGAGGCTGGAAAGGTGCATTTTATACAGTTGGAGTTCCCGCCGTTAGATTGATTGGCTGACATCAGCCGCATGAATAACATAAGCAGGATTCATGCCCACGGGAAAATTCTTCCATACGAATCCCCTTCTTCCCCAGCCTGGTGTTGCTCTGTTAGCTGGGCAGCCTGGCCAGCCCCATTTTAGGGCTGCCTGACTTGTACTGCCCCAGCTTCCAACCACGCTGGTTCGTGATACGGGTGTCAAGTTAATGAGTTATGCCGCTGTTTGTTACTGTGCGTTGTGCCAGCCTGATTTCCGTGGTGGCGGTTCATGACCCACCCCGCCCCCTAAGAAACATTGCTACAGTTTCTAGTGTCCGTGGATGCAGTCCTCAATGCCTTTGGAGATCTGCCTCTGTGACGAGGTGCTGGCATCTCCACAGGTTGTGTCGGGTTCGCGTGTATCAGCTTGAGCCTGTCTGTGGTGGAAACCTATGGTTTGCCACCAATGTCTAATTCGAAGATGGCTCTGTTGTTTGGGATGATTTGGAAGGGGTCTTCATAAGGCTTCTGTATTGGCCCTCTGTGCACGAACATGGACTCACAGTCTTTACGGACTTTGGAGATGTTGAAGTTGGCTTGCCTGTGTCTGGAGGGTGGGATCGGAGCCAGGTAACTGACCTGTGCACACAGGCTATCCAGGAAGGTGATTGTATCCTCCTGTTGTCTTCTGGACAGTGGGACAAAATACCCAGGGACCATGAGTGGTGCTCCGTTGACGAGCTCGGTGGAGGGTGTATGGAGGTCTTCTTCTGCAGTGCTGTATGAATGCTTAGCAGACCCCACAGAAGTTTGTCCACTCAGTTGGAGTCCTTGAGTCTGGTCCTAAGGGAAACCTTGAGGTGCCTGTGGAAGTGCTCCACCATCCCGTTGGACAGCGAGTGGTATGCTATCATGTGGTGTAGCTGAATGCCCCACTGGTTGGCATCATCACTCCACAGGCTGGGGGTGAATTGTGCTCCTATGTCAGAGGTTATGTGGTGTGGTAGTTCAAACCTTGGTACCCAGGACTAGAGGAGTGCTTTGGAGTAGGACCTAGTGGATGTGTCAGCCAGGGGATTGTTTCTGGCCACCGGGTGAAACGGTCAACCACCATGAACAGGCAGTGGAAAGCCTGTGAGATTGGTGAAGGCACCACTATGTCCACGTGGATGTGGTCAAACCTTCCTTCCATTGACTTGAAAGTCTGTGGGAGGACCTTGGTGTGTTGCTGTATCTTGTCTGTTTGGGACTGCGTGCACATCTTGGCCCACCCACTGGCTTGTTTCCACAATCCATGCCACACTGACTTCCTGGTCTTTAGCAAGACCGTAGTCCTGATTGATAGCTGCACCAGCCCGTGGATGGAGTTGACAACTTGTCACCTCCATGCCTTTGGGACGATGGGTCAAACCTGTCTGGCGGCCACATCACACAGGAGGTCAGTGTTACCTGTATCTTCTGGGATGTCCTGAAGCTGGAGCCCCGTGACGGCGGACCGTACTGAGGGATCTCGTCGTCTTGCTCCTGTGCCTTCTCCAGTGTCACGAAGTCCAGTCCATTAGCCAGACAGTAGATACTCTGCTTTGACAAGGCGTCCGTGACCATGTTGTCTTTTCCTGAGATGTGTCACATCAGTGGTGTACTCCGAGATGTAAAACAAGTGTCTCCATCGGGGTACCGACCAGGGATCGGAGATCTTAGCCAGGGTGAATGTCAGTGGCTTGAGGTCCGTGAAAGCCCTTCCCTTGAGAAAGTACCGGAAGTGGCAGATGGCTAAGTACAGCGCCAGTAGCTCTCTGTCGAAATCCTGAGGGCTGCAGATGCTTGCTGAAGAAAGCTAGCGGAAGCCAACTTTCTCCTTTCTGCTGCTCCAGAACTTCACCAATCGCTGTTCCTGAGGCATCGACTGTGAGGGCTGTGGGTGCGTTTGGCCTGGGTAGACTGGAGCGTAGTTTCCACAAATACTCGTGCAGAGTCATCCCAGGTCAAGTCCTTTGCTAGGGTGAAAATTGGGCATATGACTCGAGCAGCTGCAGCGATTAACCTGTGAGAAAACTTGACCATCCCCACAAACTCCTGTAGTCCTCTGGTCGTTCTGGGGCTCGGGAATTTGCGGATGGCCTCCACCTTGCTAGGTAGTGGTGTGGCCCCGTCTTTGGTAATCCTGTGACCCAGGAAGTCAATCTTGCTCAGTCTGAACTGGCATTTGGCCAGGTTGATTGTAAGGCCCAACTCACGTAGGTGATTGTAGAGTCTACTATGAACAAACCCACACACTCTGACTTTACTGTGGCTGGAAAGGCTCCTTTTATACAGTTGGAATTCTCGCCGTTGGTTTGATTGGCTGAAATCAGCCGCATGATTAACGTAAATGGGATTCCCGCCCATGGGAATATTCTTGCATTCTTGCCTTCTTCCCCAACCTGATCTTGCTTTGGTAATGGGCAGTCTGGCCAGCCCCATTCTAGGGCTGCGTGTCTTGTACTGCCCGAGCCTCCAACCACGCTGGTTTGCGATCCTGGGGATCATGTTAGTGAGTTTTCTGAGTGGCAGGCGGTGACCAGTGGGGTGCCACAGGGATCTGTACTGGGACCCCAGCTGTTCACAATTTACATTAATGATCTGGATGAGGGGATTGGATGTAATATCTCCAAATTTGCAGATGAAACTAAGCTAGGAGGGGTTGTGTGGATGGAAGAGGGGGTCAGGAAGCTCCAGTGTGATTTTGATAAATTGAGGGACTGGGCAGATACATGGCAAATGCACGACAATGTGGATAAATGTGAGGTTATCTACTTTGGTAATACAAACCGGAGGGCAGATTACTATTTGAATTGCAATAGATTAAGAGATGGGGAAGTGCAGAGAGACCTAGGGGTACTTGTACACCAGTCTTTGAAGGCGAGCATGCAGATACAGCAGGCGGTTAAAAAGGCAAATGGTATGTTGGCCTTCATATCAAGAGGGTTTGAGTACAGGAACAAGGATACCTTACTGCAGCTGTACAGGGCCTTGGTGAGACCACACCTGGAGTATTGTGTGCAGTTTTGGTCACCTTATCTAAGGAAGGATGTTCTTGCAATAGAGGGAGTGCAGAGGCGATTCACCAGGCTGATACCTGGAATGGCAGGAATGACTTGTGAGGAAAGATTGCGCAAATTGGGATTGTACTCGCTGGAGTTTAGAAGATTGAGAGGGGATCTCATAGAGACATATAAAATTCTGGCAGGACTGGACAGAATGGATGCAGATGGGATGTTTCCAATGGTGGTGGAGTCCAGAACCCGGGGCCATGGTTTGAGGATAATAGGCAAACCATTTAGGACCGAGATGAAGAGGAATTTCTTTACCCAGAGGGTGGTGAATCTGTGGAATTCATTGCCACAGAGGGCAGTAGAGGCAGGTTCATTAAATATATTTAAGAGGGAGTTAGATCTATTTCTTCAGTATAAGGGTATTAAAGGTTACGGAGAGAAGGCGGGGACGGGGTACTGAACTTTAAGATCAGCCATGATCTCGTTGAATGGCGGAGCAGGCTCGAAGGGCCGAATGACCTACTCCTGCTCCTATCTTCTATGATTCTATGCCACTGTTTATTTCTGCACGTTGTGCCGGCCCGATCTCCGCAGTCGTGGGATTATCTTTACGTAACATTTTCCAATCATTTTGATCTATTTTTCTGCCTAAAACATTTTCCCACTTTCATCTTGATTTATGCAATTGTGTGTGAGAGTCTGTGAGACCATGTGTGATTGCATGTGCATGTGTACATGTGTTTGTGCACGAGTTCATGAGGATGGAGGCGTAGGTGCATGTGTGTGTGACTGCACGCCTGTGTGTGTATCTGTTCATTTGTGTGTGCACATGAATGTGTGTGTGCATGTTTGTATGAAGGTATATGTGTGCATGCACTCGTGTGTGTGTGTACATCAATCTGCATGCCTGTGTGTGAGTGTGTGCAGGAGTGGGTGAGTGTGTATGCGTGTATGCATGTATACATCTGTATGATTGTGTGTGTGTTTGTGTGTGCGCATTTATGCCTTCACATGTGTGTGTGTTATGGAGAGGCAGTGTCCATCACCAGGTGGCGCTGCTGCACTCATGTTCAGAGGACACACTACCTGCCAATCAAGGTCACCCAGGTGACCCTTGCATTTGGCCTACCTAAATCACCAGGAGCTGCAGTGCAGGCAGTCCAGCCAGACTTAACCCTGACCTTTACCCAATTGGCCCACCTAAATCACCAGGAGCTTCAGTGCAGGCAGCCCGGCCAGACTCACGCCTCACCTTCACCCAATTGGCCCACCTAAATCACCAGGAGCTGCAATGCAGGCAGCCCGGCCAGACTCAGACTCAGCCTTGACCTTCACCCAAATGGCCCAGGTGTATCACCTCGACTGGCCCCTGCTGAGCCCCTGCACTTAGCTTTGAGCCATTGACCACAGCAGCCAATGGGGCCCAGCCTGCCCTGAGTGACTGGCCCTCCCAGTACTGCCCCCAGAATTTATAAGGACCATGTGCCCCTTTGGTCGGCCTCTTTCGAGTCCTCGTCGCTCATAAGTAGCACCTTCCACACTGGGTTGGGGTGAGACTCGAGGTCAGGTAGCAAGAGCCGTGTCTGTACCAGTCAAGGAGTGGGGGTTCGTAGTATAACCTTGATCCTGACTGTTGAATGTGTACGTTCATGTAATTTCCCCCAGTCTCTGTCAGTTTTTCCCTTGTTATTGGAAGTGTATATTTACCCCCTGCGTACTGTGTGTGTTGAGGTTTGTCCTGCTTCCATCCCGGAAATAAATGTGTGCTTTGTACCTTTGCTTTGGTCTGGTTCTCAACCTGTGGGACCCACATGAACCTGACAACAATGGAGGAGGGAAGCAAAGTATTTTATCAATAAATGGAGAATCAAATCACGAGAAAAAAAGACAGATATATCCGTTCAGAACATGGCAAGAAATTAATGTAGGGAAAAAAGGTAGGGATCTCAAGAAAAGTACCAATGTGTCAAAATATGAACAAAGGCAATAGAATATTAAATTTGTGTTATGACAGAGGTATAAGATATTTTGAAGATTGCAACACGGAAGAAATTCTTCAAACAATTAAACACAAATTTGGAGTGGCCAATGGGACCTTCTTCTATTTTCTCCCGCTTAGATTGTTCTTAAGAGAAAGATGGGGACCAACATTGACCCCACCTAAAATTAGTTAAATGGAACAAAGAGTCTGGATAGGGAATACACCCAAATTTATCAATGAAATGTACGATGCTCTCCAGAGAGAAAATTTAAAACCAGGATAGCAGAGTTCACAGGAAAAAGATGGGAGTCGGACTTGGATTTGACGATTTCAGAAAGAAGCTGGTCAGATTGGTGTAAGGACAGCACGACATCAATTAGAAAAGCAGGATATGGACTGGTTCAGTCTAATATTTTACACCAATTTTATCTTACCCCAGAGAAATGACCTAAACATCAGAAATGTGTTTCAGATGTGGGAAGGAGTTTTTCTAGACATCAAATATAATATGGGGAAAAGGATTTATATAAATTGAAACAAAGGTAGAAAGCAGATTGAAATATACAAATTCAAGAATAGGGTCAAGATTGTGTCAAGGGAGTTACAAATATGATTAATGCCAGATATAAAAATAAAAATCTCCACATCAATTCTGCTATACTCCATATAAATTAAATGGACTTATCTCCAATTATTCCGAGAAATGTTTTCAATGTAATCAGGTGATCGAGACTTTTTTTTCCATTCGGTTTGGAGCTGTGTAAAAGTGGAAGAATTTTGGAAGGATTTCAGTAAATTATAAGGACAAATTATGAAGATTAAAATACAAAAGGACGTGAGAATATTTGTGCTTGGTCATATATATGAAGCAGATACAAAACTGAAGTTAGATAAACATCAAACATAGCAGTGAAGCAATGTGCAGCACTAACGTGGAGAGCAGAGAGTTTTGTAACGAGGGATGGGACAATGAAATGCAAAACGGTGTCACGTTAAAAAAAAGACTTCTGGTTGAAGGAATCAGATCGGGAACGGTACATGGATATGGAGAATAAAAGTCCATCCACATCCTCCACATCACCCACTCTTTTTAGTTCATGGTTAAGAATTATTAGCTAGAAAATCAAATAACTCTGGGAATAATACCTACTGTATTATTCTTTGGGGAGGAGGAGGGAGGGTGTGGGGAGAAAATAGACCAAAGGTTTTGGATCATTTTGTATTCTGTTGTTATATGATATTCTCTTTATTGAGTTAACGCTTGAATTGATGTAAATGATAAACAAAAAAAGATGTGGGACTGAGACAGGAACCTTTTGACGGGCCACATGGACGTGGGTGAAGGTGAGGCCATTTTGGCAAGACATCACCGAAAAATTAATCGGGATAACAGGAGTGGCTTTCACAGGCAGCCCAGAGTGCTATCTACTAGGTAATGTTATGGATGTCAGCAACAAATTGAACAAATATACAATCTCATTGATAAAAATAGCATTGGCTGGAGCAAAAAAAAGTGGTGCGATCACTTGGATGTCGGACTCCCCTCTACTTATCGCAGAATGGACGGCAGAAATGGACAGCTGGAAACACATGGAAACATCACATCTAACGTAAAGAACAAATATGACACTTTTGTAAAGATCTGGCAGCCAGACCTGGACCACATTGGGGCCCAAAAAAGAAAAAGGACAATAAATGCAACTATTAAATTTATTTAAGCATGGTTTCCCCAATTGGATACTATATATTTTAAAGATATATAAACTTTGATGGTGAGCGGATTCATTTGTTTGGAAGGAGGGAGGGAGGGAGGGACCATTTGGCTTTTGTTTATTGTTTGTAAGAAAAAGTTTCATATATTATGATATTGAAACATTTATTAAGTATATTTTTGAAAATATTCATAAATAAATATGTTCGTCCCCCAGGGCTGAAGCGGCCCCTGGTGGTCAAGGAGGTCCTGCGCACCCCATAGCTGCCTGGAGATGGGGATGTACGCCCAGATGGCGTCGTCCTGGGCTGAAGGATGCAGCGTGCGACAGCCGATGGTGGACACAGGCATGGAGAGCATCGGCAGAGCGGCCTGGTAATCACCTGTGTTGACTACGTCATTCTCATCATTGTCGGGAGCCCTCCGTGTCGTCCACTGCCTGACCCAATCTGGTGTCAGCACGTGGGGGCCCGCTGTGTGGCTGTCCTCCTTCCCCACTCATGTTCATTGTGCCGGGAGAAGTGACGTCATTGCAGATGGTGGCATCGACGCCATTACATCAGCCAGAAGTGACGTCACACCATGAGCTGGAAATGACGTCGCTGTAGTTGTCGCCGAGCGGCACTGTCAGGGGCGGGGTCTGGTCCAGGTGCTCAGGGCACACATGGCAATCGTCGCTGGCGTAGCCGGATGCTGCACCTTTGTAGTCAGGGAAGGCAGAAGTTGTAGCAGGGAGGTCATAGAGGGCCGCTGAGCTGCCGGCTGGTTTTAAGAGCACCTGCCGCAGCGACATTCTCCTCCCCAGCTCGGTTTAGGGCTGCAGCTGTAGTGTGAGAAGGCCATGAGGGAGCCTGGGGGAACCTGGAATCAAAGGCTTCGAGGTGCAGGGCTGAGGTTTCCAGGGTTCGGACCACTTCCACTGTCTTAGTTAGGGTGTAGATATTATCTTCCAGCGGCTTCTGCTGGATGGCCCTTGAGTGTAGCCCTCAGACGAAGGGGTCCCGGATCAGCCTTCCCTGGGTTCAATCAGACACGGTCAGGCAAATTCTCGCATGTGTCCCAGGTAAGACTCAGCCATCTCCCTGGGTTGCTGGGCTTGGGAGCTGAGGAGGTATCTTGCACAGACCGCATTCATGGGGGGCTTGTACAAGTTCTTGAGAGTGTCCATTGTGCTCTTGTACGTGGAGCAGCCTTTGGTGCCTGGAAGTCATGGGGACCCAGCTTTGACCGGAGTAGGTCCAGCCTCTTCCGATCTGAGTCCAGGATGCCGCCTGTGTGTGCCTCCATGATTGCCTTGACCGCGTGCTGCCAGATCTCGAAGCATGTCTGGGCTTCTGGGACGACTTCAAGGCTCCCTGCACTCAGGAGTTTTTCCATGGCAGCCATGGGAAAATTTTGTGGATTAAATTGTGGTGCGCTGTTAGCCAGAATCAGACACACACAAGACTGCACAACAAGCTTTAAATCACAAAGACTTCCACAGAGCCAGGCTGGCTGTAGCTGTAGTAACTCTGAGTGAGCTTTGGGAAGCTGGCGCAGGCTTATATCCCATAGGGTAATTGATACCCGATTGGGTGGGGCTTGATCCATTCAGGCCGACTGATTGACAGCCGGCCAGGTGTTGTCCAGTCCCCTTACAGGTACAGAAGATTCCCCCTGCAGTAGGCCGGTGGTGTACCTCCACAAATTCCCATCCAAGCAAACCTTCATCAAAATCTCCTCGTGAGGGTCACATGATGTAGTGAAGTGAGACGGACGCTGGCCCAGGGGCTCTCCAAACACATACATTTTACATCTTTTAAACACCCTCAACCCCACTTATGGTCAGACAGCTGCAGTATGGACCACAGACCAAAGTCGAAGCAACTAGATTCAGCTATTGAGCAAATTCCAACATCTGTGGAGAAAACTATTCTTGGGGCTGGCTGCCAAGAAAAAGGAGTCCAAATACTTACAAATAAAGAAGGAAAGAACTTGGATCAGCAGAATGACATAAAAAGTAAATCTGAAAGCAAACACGGTAAGGAATAGAAATGGAAACCTCCAGAATAGATCGAGGTGTCTCATGGTGATGAAAATGGCGGGGTCACTTCGAGGCCTGCTGGTGAAGTCAGTGGCCAGTTCACCCTACAGAAAAAAAACCTGCAAATTGATATTGCCTTTCTATAAGAAATCCATCTTCCCACACAGGAGCATAAGAAACTGAGGAAAGAATCGGTAGGACAGGCATCATCGTCATTCTTTCACTCCAAGGCCAGGGCGATCAATAACAACACTTTGAGAGACGATGATTGATCCACAAGGCTGAGATGTATTAGTTGATGGTCAGATTTACTCAGAATCCTGGATACTTTTAAATTTCCCTCCACCTAACAGTGATGATTCTTTATTCAGGATATTTTTCTCATGGTATCGGGGGAACGACAAAATATACTTGGAGGGGTGGCTTTAGTTTTTGCTGGATCCTGTTCTGGACAAGTCAACCTCGACAATATCCCAAATAAAAGCAGCCAAAACTACCTTGGCTTTTCTGAAAGATTGAAATTTGATAGATGTGTGGAGGCCAATCCCCCCATTATTCCTCGACTCGGATTGGCCTTTCTTTGTTATCAACACAGCAAATTCGGAGAACATTCGTGCGAATACTTATCTTGAACCTTTGACCCTGTCTATCTTGATGCCAGAAAAAAAACAACTAATTCACAGAGATGGCCTTTGAACCCCACCCATCTTCAAAAACCAGATTTTGGCAAGGATATTAGTGACCAGATAAAGTTATTCTGGAAGTCAAACTGTGCCTCCTCGCCCACTAGTTTTGTATATTATGGGGACAAACAATATCACATACAAAAGGGATGAAGAAGAAATACATGTCAGAAATAGAAGAGCTGGAAACAAATTTGGAAATTGGAAAAGGTGTTCCAACAGTCTGGTTCCAAAGAATTCACATACTTAATAATGAAACAAATCAAATACAAATACATGTGGCATAGTTAAAAGAAAGAAGAAAGAAATCTCCCCATAGACCACCCCCATTGCCCCCTCCATCCCCTTGCTAAAAGGAAAAGAAGAAAAATGAGTACAAGGGACCACCAACGGGAGCATTGATTACTTTATTGTCCCTTTTCATAAACTGAGGCCTAAAGGAGAAAGGGAATATTCACACCCACCCTTTGTAAATATGGGCTCCACATTCTTCCATAATATATGGTTGTTGCCTCCCGCTAACCGGGACGCAACCCAGTACACAAGATGCCTGACGAACCCGGTGACTGCGAAGATCACGCGGGAACCAACAAACTTCATCCCAGGTGACATCCTGCACAGCGGGAAGCAATGAGCAATGGCGGGAACACCCACCAATCCTAGGCCAGTGCTGCCGTCTCTTAAGTCCTGTCGTCAGCAGCGGGAGGGTATACAAGAGATTCCTGTTCAACAAACCATTCTTCGACTTTGACTTCTTGGGTGTGTATCGTTCATTCCACACTTCACGGTAACTGTGAAGACTTTCACCATTGAACACCTCAAGCCACCACATCTGGACATTAGCAAACTGGTCTCCACTCAGCCCCAACAATGCAGATATAGGTGACCAAAAGCAGCGAACAGTGCTCCAATCACTGGTTCTGGGGTGGTGGGGGATCATGTTAACTGGGATGCCACCCTGTACACAAGATGGCCGATGAATGTGGTGACCACGCAGAGTCAATGGGGACCAACAACGTTCGTCCCAGGGGCGAACCCACACAGCAGGAATCAACAAGGATGGGAACACTGACCAATTGGAGGCCGACACGGATGTGACAACACTCTAGTTGACAGTAGCGGGGAGAGAATAGAAGTAGAGCTGCCAGTGTAATAAAGGAGTCTTTGACTTTGATTTCTTGAGTGTGTGTCCTTCTTTCCACCCTTCACAGTAGCGCGCATGCTCCAATTAAACATCAAATGGTCTTCCTCATTTACATCGGGAGTCACATGTATGGTTTCCTTACCTAAAGCGTGAGAAGTGCAGCAAAGATCGTCAGACTTGTTTCTGGTTTGTTTTAAGCGGGTGATAGGAGGAAAGTTTGAATATGGATCTCTTTGTCGTTGGGAACGAGGGAGATGACCTGACAACATTATGAGAGGACACGGTAGCTTGGATCGAGAGAGGATAATGCAAAGAAGCCGAACACCAAGTGTCACAATTTCCCAATAACCGATCGGCTGCTTGGACTTGAAGAAATGTCTTCAATGAAAATGTAATATCATTGGAATTCTCTTCCCTGTTGAAGGTTCATTTGAAATTGGGATCCATGGACTTGTGATGAGTTTATTGCCATATCCATTCGTAGCGGGATAATATGCATCAAACTTAGATGCAGATACTTTGAAAAAAGTAACAGGCATTAAATTGTAAGTGGTAATAAATATGAAGGAAAAGATTGATAATAAATAGTCTCCCTTGCAGTTGGGGTACAATGTATTCCTTGAGATCAGAGGAATCTTGGAGCCAGGACAAAGTGATCCCGTGTTTCCCAAGGATTTGATTGAGTTGTTGGGGTAGTTGTAAGTTGATGGGCCAAATGGTTTGCTGCTCCTTCCTCTGGCTCTGCTTTCTGTCTTGCGATGCTGATTGGGTGCGTCTGTGTGTTCGCTCGCTCGCTGATTGGTTGCATCAATTGTGCGAGCCAATGGGTTGATTCGGTGAGGCTGCTATTGGATTGGACGCTGAGTCAGGTTGGATTGATGGGCGGGTTCGCGGGTTGATTGGCTCTTGCTGTGAGGAGGCGGGACGTTGGCGGCAGCATCGCCTGATCGGAGTCTGTCGCGTCGCCGCGAGCGCAAAATGGAAGAAGTTAGTGGCGGCGTCGGGACCTTCCTCAGCCACACGGTCCTGCAGCCCGCCAGGCCCCAGAGCCGAGGCGTCGGTGCAGGGCCTGATGGTGCCGACAGGGCGAGGCTGGGAGCTGCCCAGAGGGAGGGGGTGGGCAAGGGGGTAAGAAGGAGATTGGCGCATGCGTGGTGGGTTCGCGACTTGGTGTTCAGTTCGACCATGTGCGGCTGATACGCATGTGCCAACGGACGGCCAATGAGTGAACCTTTTGCGCAAGGACCAACCGAGGACTCGCGCATGTGCACTGAAATTAAGATGGCTGCCCCCAGCCCATGGACCCCCAGACACTGAGTCACAAAGTCAATCCACACATTTTGGGTTTGACGTGTCCTGTGTCTCTGTTCTCATTTGTCAAATCATTTGATTTTAAAAATAGGCTCTAAGACTTCAGATCTCCTCGCACGCGGTCAAAACCTTGACTTGCGACCATCGTGGACCCACCCTCCCCCGACGTGGTACTACGGTCGCAGGTCGGGGAGGACCTGTCGGGGTCATTGAGTCGCTTAGGAAGGGATGGAAAACCAATCCAATGTTCTTTGCTTCCCAATGCTCATAGAATGTGTCTGATTCCATTCCTTTTTCCTGTTGTAGCATCACATTCTTCATAAAGTTAGATGTTATTTTTTAAAGTTGTGTCACCTGAACAATAATGCTCCAACCCTTCTGATCCTGACGTACCATGTGTCTAAAATGTCATGTTTCTCAGTTACGTCCGAATGCCTTGAAAAATATAGGGACTTTGGTGTTAACAATACAGAGTAAGAGAGAGCGCTGCTCAGGGAGCTGAAGAAGGAATTCGTCCATCGTTATTGAATGAAGATCTACCAGGACCAATGCCTGAAGAGGGTGCACAAAATCAGTGAACAAGTGCGGACTCGAAAGGCCAACATGGCCTGTTTCCGCTCTGTAAATAGTTATATGGTTATATTTCACCAATCCTTTTGAATTTATGATCTCTTGAATTTCTGGTCATGTTTTCTATTTAGGTTGGTGTATCTTGCAGACCTGTTTGGTTGCAGCAAGTAAGAAGTTATCACCTTGTAGCATCCGCTGTGGAAGTGCTACCACATACTGTTTTAAACTCCCCATGTGTGCTCGCTGGCCCACCCACTTCTGGTGACGTACTTCCCGACTTCCAGCTTTATGTCATTGTGTCGTGTTGTCACTCTCCAGCTGGCTGCCGCTACGTGGAAGTGTAGGGCTCCTCAGCCCATACATGGTGCTAGGAGTGGGCTCCTTCTCATCAGTGAAGGGGAGTCCGTGCCATCTTGGACTATCCGAGTGTGGCAGTGATTTGACCTCTTTTTGCTCACCTGGTCTCTTGGCGCACCATAATCTCAGCGTTTATAAGGGGGAAATTCTTTCAATGTTTCATTCAACTTTATTACAGAATTCTTCCTAGATTATCTGTGTAACATTGAATGTTATGGGTTTTCATGAACAGGGATCATGATTTTACTCATAATTTGGTGAGCCAATGGATGGGACATTTTTTACTAATGCCCCATGGGAATCCAAATAAAAATGAAGTGACAAAATTAGGAAGGTTTGTTGACCCTTGTTTTTAAGCAGGACGTCAGGATGATTTTCATCTTGCTTGCTGAATTAAAATGTGATTTGTCAGTTCTTAATGGCAGCTGCCATATTGGCATTGCAAGGAGAGATGGGAAATGGATCAGGTCCTTGGTGGTGCCAGTAATGCAACGTAGAAAGATGTCATGGGGCTGAATGTGGTTTAGGGAGGGAGAGGGTATTAATTTTTGGGAAACGTATGTGACCAGCCACCTATCAATATTTCCCTCAAATAGAAACTCCTGCTGGTAGAAGCCATTTCCTATTTTAAACAGGCCCAATGTCATTACCCAAGCAGATATTGTTTCGAGCCCAAAGGATCCCAAAACCAGTAGCAATAGACATTCACCCAGACAAGTGGTTTTTAAAACAAGTTATTTTTAATCAAATTTAAACATGAAAATAGAATGAAATTTTAATTTAACTCTATACTTAACTAACCCAAATTAACCCCCTTCTAATTCTTAGTGCACATGTTTGTAATGTGTATAAATTTAAGAAAAGTTCTTTGGTTCACATTTCAATCTCACTTCTCCTTCTTCCAAGTTCTCTGGATGCATGGAAATCTTCTGCTGTGCACAGAATTGAACATGTACAAACTTCACCAGGTTTTGGTGCTTGAAAGGTAAATGTTTACCAATCAGGACGGTTCTTGTAGGGTTTTTAGAGAGAGATTTGTTGTTCCAGGATTTCCAAAACTGAGGTACCACCATTATTCACCTCAATGTCTCGCTGATGAAACTTGCCCCGTCAGGGTTTTCCAGATGGTAACTTCTTTCTTCTCGCTACCACAGAGTTCATTGCTCACAACAGAACTAATTTCTTCTGCTCAAGCTGCTATATAAACAAAACCCAGGAGTGATTTTCCTCAAAGCACCCCGCAGAAAGGTACTTTAAGTCATCCGGCTCCATTTCCAAACAATGGTCATTCATTTTATGACATCAGTTCGATAAACACCTACTTGTGAATGTGAATAACATTCTCCAGAGATCTTCAATATTTCTTCAGTCTTTCAAATAAGATCTGTTTTAAAATGTGTGTGTGTATTTATGTAACCTACACTCAATCTTACCAAAATCCCAAATATTACCAACTTCTCCAAATATATTTATCCATTACAATAACATAAAGAGCATTTAAGAGACTCTTCGACAGGCATACATGGGTGAAATAAAAACAGGGTTGAAGCGGGCGCACAGTACGGTATTACGAACTGCCACCGTCAGTGCACAGATTTATCTCACACATCGTGGGCTAACAGTGCTGGGAGGCAAAGTACAGTGAGTGGATCAGATGAAGGCCCCTGCCTAAAGGCGTGGGGCACTCATGGCTCGTAGCCTTAACCTGCTGATCCTGTGGACCGGCAGGTATTCACTAACGAGCTAATTTACAGGCAGGGAACAAAAGGTCTGTGTATGTCTGCAATAAAGCAGTATTGAGTTGACTACCTTTGTATGTGTTTGCCTTTATTTAGTAGCATCTACCTTCTTGGGACCTTCCCAAGATCGTGTTATATGGCGAGCTCTCCACTGGCCACCGTGACAGAGGAGCACCAAAGAAAAGGTACAAGGACTGCCTAAAGAAATCTCTTGGTGCCTGCCACATTGACCACCGCCAGTGGGCTGATATCGCCTCAAACCGTGCATCTTGGCGCCTCACAGTTTGACGGGCAGCAACCTCCTTTGAAGAAGACCGCAGAGCCCATCTCACTGACAAAAGGCAAAGGAGGAAAAACCTAACACCCAACCCCAACCAACCAATTTTCCCCTGCAGCCGCTGCAACCGTGTCTGCCTGTCCCGCATCGGACTTGTCAGCCACAAACGAGCCTGCAGCTGACGTGGACTTTTTACCCCCTCCATAAATCTTCGTCCGCAAAGCCAAGCAAAAGAAAAGAAGTAGCATCTACCATAGTAGCTGCTACAGTGTATTATTCTTTTGTTAGGAATATCTAGATCAACACAACATCGTGGGCCAAAGGGCTTGTACCGTGCTGTAATATTCTGTTATTTCTGTTATTGCTTGACTTTGAATATCTGTTGTAAGCTGTGTGAGACTTCAATAATGTAGCAAATGTGCACCTCAACATTGCGGTCAGGAGTTTGTATCTCCTGGTTGACTTGAGCTTTTCTCATTTTTACTCAATGCTTTATAGTTCTGGTCAGTAAGAAAAGAAATATTGTGCATGTTGAGTATGTCATTATGATTGAAAGTAACACTGGAAAAGAGTCAGTAACACCAAGGTAAATAGCACCCTGTAGTGGCTGGTGCAGTTTCCTGATGGGCAGAAGTTATCTCTCAGTGGCTACAGTGATGTGAAAATGTGGGTAAATTATTTTGCATATGATTTATACATGGAAAAATTAGTTGTTGTTTGTTCCAGTTTCAGGTAGGTGTGGTCGCAAAGTGGGTAAGGATAGAAAATATTGGGGATCAACAACTGGGGTTGCATTTGATGGCGTGGAAGTCGATATGGATGCTCAGAATAAGGCTAATCTGATTAGGCAAGCCACTGGCTCTTATACTTCCACCAGTGAATTGAGAATTGAATTTTGAGTCATTTACGGTGGGTAACTTCAAAGTCTGTTGATTGTAAGACTAAATTAAGAGCCCTTTTGCCCCTGGCTGTGCTGAAAGATTGTTTTGTTTATAACTAATTCTTTCTGAGAGGGAGAATAGACTGAAGCTACTTTCCTACTCATTGTTGATATATTTTGCAGTAATATCTTTCAAATAATTACGGACTCCTAATTACCACATGCAATCCCCAGTCACTTTATCATTTCTGCCACCTACGACACGCTGGAGTCACATCTTCCCCTCCCCCTTTCTGCTTTTACCAGGGACTGCTTTCATCCTGTCATTCTGGTTTGCTAATCTCTCTCCACACATTCCTCCCTGTCCTAGGTCACCACCCTTCCCACCACCCCTGCCCACCACCCTTCCCCTCCCCAGGTTTCACTCTCACTCCTGTTGATTCACCCAGTTCCCCTTGTATTCTCTCTTCCAAACCAGATGACTTATGAATGTGGGCAGAGAAATGGCAGATGAAGTTTAATCTGGACAAGTGTCTTGCACTTTGAGAGAACTTGTCATACTGTTGCAAAGAGGGATCTTGGGGTCCAAGCGCGAGCTCCTTGAAAGAGGCAACACAAGTGGAGGGTGTTAAAGAAAGTATTCTTCATTGAGCAGGGCATGAAGTATAAATGTGGTTAGGCCACATTTCGAGTGTTTTCTGCATTTCTAGTTGCTGCATGACAAAAGGAGTTTATCAGGGGGTTGCTTGGTTTAGAGCATTGGGTCTAAGGAGAGGTTGGACAAATTTGGAGTATTTGAGGCTGAGAGATGACCTGGTTGAAATTTATCCAATTATTTTAGTCCTGGAGAAGGTAGATTTCTTCTTCCCCCACCCCTGTGGGAGATGTAAAAATACTACAATACCTATATTGAACATGAGAGAGGAAAAGGAGAGAAGTGAGACAGGGTTTTGCACAGTGCGTTGGGGGTTTGGCACACGCTGCCAAGATAATGGTGAAATCACCACGATTTAAGAGGCATTTGGTTGGGCACATGAACAAGAGGGAATGGGTGATGTGTTTGGACCATGTGCTGACAGATGGGATTAATTTAAATGAGCATCATGGTCACCACAGATATTGTTCACCAAATGGCCTATTCCTGGGCTGCTCTGTTGGGTGATGATTCATCTCTTTTCAAGGATAGTTGCCGATGGGCAGTAAACTTGTCACAGAAGCCTAACTCCAATGAATGTATTTAGAACATTTCCATGAGTTAATTCCCAGTAGAAACACCATTTTATCATTCAAGATGTGTAGCCACAGCAATAATGCAAAGTTTGAAGGCCATCATCACTGAATCCATTTTAATCAGCCTTCACCTTGTACAATGTTCAGTTGAGACAAGAAAATCAAAATGGAACTTTTAACCTCTAGGAAAGATGAGTAATCCTCTGTACCACAGAATTATTGCTGAAAAAATATTTGGAAAATTTTGTGAATTCAGCTTCCAAAGAGGGGATGAAGAGGAACCACAACAAGATTTTAAAAGATTAAACCCAGAACATTTATTAGAAGATGTTCATCACAATAAACATGTTCAGGTTCAGTAATGATCGATTCTGGAATGGCATGTGGCCGTAATAAAAGGAATGCAGGATAGATATATTCCAAGGAAAAAGAAATTAATGATTTAGATTGTGGTTTAAATGGTTTTGTGGCCAAATTTGCGGAGGTCACCAAGATAGGGGACAGAGTGGGAAGTGTAGAAACCGTAAAGATGCAGAAGGGTATAAACAGATTAGGAAACTGGGCAAAATGATGGCAGATGAGATTTAACACCGAGAAATGTACAGTTGTACATTTTGGCAGTGGAAATAAACAGGAAGCATACTATTTGGATGGGATGAAAATTCAGATCTTGGATGTGCAAAGGGACCTGGCTGTCCTTGTGCAAGGAAAACTAAAAGTTAATGACCAGGTGAAATTGGTCATGAAGAAAGTGAATGCTATGTTGGCATTCATTTCAAGAGGTATGGTGTACAAGAGTAAAGAGGTGTTAATGAGGCTCTATGGGGCACTGGTGAGAGCTCATTTCGAGTACCAGGTGCAGTTTTGGGCCCCCTATCTGAGAAAGGATGTGATGTTGTTGGAGAGGGTGCAGAGGAGAATGACTAGGATGATTCCCAGAATGCAAAGGATAACGTACGAGGAGTGTGTGACAGCTCTTGGGTTGTATTCATTGGAGTACAGGAAATTAAAGAAGAAATCTCAAGGAGGCATTTTGTATTTTGAAAGGTTTAGATAGGGTGGATGCGGGTAAGATGTTTCCCTTGGTAGGTGAATCGAGGATAAGAAAATGAGAGGTTATCCATATAAAATAGAGATTGGGAGTAACTTCTTTAACCAGAGGGTCATGGATCTGTGGAACTCACTGCCTGTTACAGCAGTGGAAGACAGTTCACTGGGAGTATTTAAACAAGAAATAGACAAGTATCTCGTAGTGAGAGCATGAAGGGATATATGGAAAAGTCTAGAAATTGGAAGGAGTGTCGAGTAGCTTAGTGTTTACGGAGCAGACTCAATGGGCTTGGTGGCCTGGTCTGTTCCTTTGTCTTGGAAGCTTGTTCTCATTTGAGAGAGATTATTGAAGGCAACTGGGAAAATGGAAAAATACTCGGCAGTTGTTAGAGTAGGTTATTAGTTTGGCATATCTCTGTAAAATTCCAAACCTGTCTGTCACTTTGGATCAGTGCCGGTCCCACCAACCCCTGAAGAACATGGACTTTCTAATATGTCATGTGTTCTTTCAGCTACAAATAATTCTCTTAATCATACATGGCCAGAGGTCACTCACATTTCATATCAGTCTTGCAATCATTTTGGGTGTGTTTTCAGTTGTAAATGTGGCAAATTCCATTTTGGGAGTGGATTTCTTGTCACATCTTTCAGTGATGTATTTGAAAAAACGTTGTGTGGACTGCAGCTCTCGAATGCAAGTGAGCTGCATTTGTTGTCCTTCCAATGCCATCTGCTGCCTGACAAGCCTTCAACCTGACTCCTGCCCTTTCCGAGCCTTGCTCAAGTGATTCGTGATCCCATTGTAATAGTGTACGGACATGCAATAAGCCACCATATAAAGGCAGGGTCTGAGACGCAGGCTCGTAAAACCCCCAGATTATCTTAAAATTGCAAGATTGGATTGGCAAGAGTTGGGCATATTCCACAGATCTGACAGCTGCTGGGCTTCACGGTTGCATATGGTTCTGAAAAATACTAGGGATTGGCGGCCTTGCAGAGATGATCGTCCCCTGAACAATTCCACCGTGCCTGACTGAAACAATATTCCAAATTTAGAAGACTTCTCAGCAAACCTCCTTGGCAAATGTGCATTTGCCAAAATAGATCTAGAAAGTGCTTACTATTAGATTCCATTTGAGTCTTCGGATGTCACGAAGACAGCAGTGATGGTTCCGTTCGGCATGTTTGAATTTCTGAGAATACCATTCGGTCTATGGAATGCAGCTCAGACATTCCAGTGGTTCATGGACCATGAACTCACTGGCCTTGGGTTTTTTTGGTGCTTGTGTTGATCGAGGAGATTCTGGTTGTAAGTGTGGATGAAGAGGAGCACAAGAGCCACCTTATTTCATTGTTTCCGAGGCTTGAGGAATGTGGCATCGTGATCAATCCCAGGAAAGTGTTTCTGGTGTTTCTGATCTTGTATTTTTGGGAGCTCGAGTTATGCCACATGGTATTTTGCCGGATGAATGGAAAGTGCATGAAATTGAGAATTTCCTCCCCCATTACATTTGGCCAGTTGTGATGGTTTTAGGTATGAGGAATTTTTATTACTGTTCCCTGGTGAATGTCGCAGCATCTCTATGACCTCTTGCTGAACAACTCAAAGGATATGATGTCTGCTTCAAAAAGACATTATCTTTGGGAGATGCTTTTTTTCCAGCCAAGCGGTCACCGGCTCAGGCAAAGTATAGTACATGTGGGCAAGAACTCTTAGCTATCTATCTCGCAGTGAAACGTTTCTGTTTTAAAAAATATATATTTATAGTTTTGTATACAGTTCAATATAATAATAGAATCATATCCAAATGATACGTTCAATGATCAAAATAGAATAAAAAATAAATGGTTGTACTGTACATAAAAGTGAGAAGAGAGAAAAAGTATAAAAGAAAAAAATACAGATCTAGGTGCAAAGCTCCTGTGATAACTATTCCCTCCCAAAAGGAAAGGCTGGAAATTTGATATAGTAGAATTAAACCAACATGATAAGGTTCAACCATTAAGATTAAAGAAAAGTGGTGGTGGGGTGGGGAAGTGAAAACATTAGATATCAAAACACATATCTAAATATGGTTTGCATATTTTGATGTATGTATCATAACCATTTCTAATATAAAACATCAATTTTGCTAAGGGAATACAATTTTGCATTTCCCCACAATCAATTTTAAGATGGGATTCAGATTTCCATGGATTTGCTTTTCAACTCCTGGCCACTGCAAATGTGACTTTAAAAAATACTTAATTGGTATTTTGAGAACTTGAATTAGGCTTCTAAATCATTTACATTTCCCAAAAGTAAAAGCTCAGGTGTTGATGGGAAACATGATTATAATTTGTTCCAAAAAATTGCTCACATCTTTCCAAAATGATGTCACCTTGAGACATAACCAGAGAGAATCTATAAACGTACCAATTTCTGTGCCACATCTAAAACATAAATTTGAAAAATTTGGAATAAATTAATTGATGTGGCATTAAGTATAATCGATGAATAAGTTTATAATTAACTTATCTATTGAAAACATTAATTACTGTCCCAACAAATGTCAGACCAGCAAAATGGGTCAATTTCAGTTGTCAAATCCAATTTCCATCTTTTTATTTATTCAAGTCTGGATTTGGAGATACCTCTTGAAGTAGAAGATACAATTTGGAAATAAGTTTATTTGTAATTCCCTCATGAATCCCAATCTCCAAATCAATATTTCAACTTTTTATTGGAAGGTCATCCTTTGACCATTTGTACAGACCACCAGCCTCTTTTGCATACTGCAAGTAGAAGCACACATCTCCACTTGCCCAGAGAGATTCAGCACTTGGACTTCATCCTACAATTTTCATTGGACACACAACACATCTGAGTAAAGGCGAATGCTGTGGCTGGTGCCCTATCCAGGTGTGACATTACATTCAACTACTGCCATTGATTTCACTGCCATGGTTCATCCTGTGAAACCAGATCAACTCTAGTCTCCTTCTTCAAGATGTGACCCTGGATGAATTGGGTGAAGAGTTGGTCTGTGATTTTTTTTCCCCAACAGAAAGGACTATGCCATTTGTGTGGGCGGCTATGAGGCAGGAGATTTCTCTTCACAATCTATCTCTTCCTGGTAGAAGAGCATCAATCAAACTGGTTAAGGAACATCTTACCTGGCTTCATGTTAAACAGAATGTTGGATTATGGGCAAGGACTCACTTGCTGGATCAACGCCCGAAAGTCTCCAGGCACATGAAATTCAAGCTGGGGGAATTTGTTGTTTTGGATTCCCATGTCCAGCATGTGCACCTTGTGGCTTGGAAGGTCCACTTCCGTCATCTCGGCAATGTACTTATCTGATCACGTTTGAGGACAGGACAACCAGGTGGCAGGATGGAATTCCTATCATCGGCATCTCTGCAGAGACAATTGTTTGGGCTTTCATGGATCATTGGATTCCATTTTTTGGTGTTCTGGGCACTATTACAACAGATTGAGGGGTTCAGTTCGAGTCAGCATTGGTTTGAGTTCTCACAGAGCCTCTGGGCACTACATGAATTACGGCTAAGTATTTCAGGCTAACAGCCTTTTGAGCACTTCCATCGTTGGGTGGGGGGGGGGCTCTGGATTTTTCCCACTGTTCAAAAAGTATGGGGGGGTGGTTGAAGGTGAATTGGGAGGCACAGGCTTGTGGGCCTAAAGGGTCTGTTACTGTGCTGTAACTCATCTTAAAGTATCACATTGACTCTGATATGTTACTAATGTAAATCTTGGTAGTAATGGTGTGTATGATTCTGCTTTGTCTTGATCACTGCGGCTATTGGCCTCGCCTCTCATGTGGAACCCTATAACTTGTGTGTTTTGGAATTACCTTGTTGTGAGGAGTATATCTGAATGAATAGCTTCACTAATTACTCACCATGTTCATGTTTAAAGTCCATCTATCCTTGTCTGCCAAGTCTGCACTGGGAAATTGTAAATGTTACTCCACTCTTTAAGAAGGAAGAGAGGCAAAAGACTGTAAATTTTAGACCATGTCTTCACATAAAAAAAATTATTATGAAAATTATGTTATCTTTTCCAAACAAATACAAGCTTTCTTTATGCCAACGATTCATATTTAAATCCACATAATTTATCCACGTAATAACAATACATTCACTAGCCAATACTAATGTGAACCGAATAAATTCAATTTGAGATTTATCCATTCTTAAACCCATTGTTAAAGTTGTAATATACACTATTTAAAAAAAGCAGTGGATCTAACATTAAAGTAGTCTCTCATAAATCCGCCTTAAACTCTTTAATTTTTTTCTCCAAAAAGACTTACTTTATCACACAACCAGACAGAATTGAAAAAAAAAGTACCAATTTGAGTCCCACAATGAATACACAAATCTGAATGACTAAATCCATATCTATTTAACTTTTCCGGCTTTTAATACAGCTGATGTTGAAAATTATAGTCCACCAAATTTAGTCACACTATCTTCACACATAGTAGTCCATCCTTCCTCAGATAATTTTAAGGTTAAATCTTTGATTTATCTAAATCCAGTTTAGCCATTTTCTCTTGCAACAAAGAATACATTTCTGAAATAAATCCCTTTCTGCCCCATTTACAATTACATTTTTAAATTTAGTTAACTTAGGCATCTTCAATTCCTGCCAAAAATTCTTCACTACTGGAGCACATACTTTAAAATATGCAAAGAAAGAATTTAATGGTACCTCAAATTTTCCTCAAGCCTATCAAAAGAAAGAAATATCCCATCTTCAAAACAATCTGCAAACACTTGAATACCTTTCAAATGGCAAATCTTTAAATATTGAGATTATTCATCAAGAAGGATATGAATTTATCCTGATATAATGGAATTTATAATGAAACCTTATCTCCAGTTCCTATTTCCTGATTTCTTTTATTCCAAATATCACTTAAGTGTCATAATACTGGCACATTATAATAATGCAAAGGATGAGGAGTCCATCAAAATATACATTGATGTATAATAGAATGAGAAATCTGTGCAAATGCCTCTTTAGCCCAGCGAGGAGATTGATTAACATCTAACATCATATTAATAAATTTTAACTGATAATTAACTAATAGTTTAATAAATAATTCTGAAAATGAGACCATTGTAGTCTCGAAAGCATATTTTCCTGTCAATGTTTGCAATAATACTCTAGTCAATATACTTTTCTATAAAAATATTCTGATTGCTGCATAACTCTTTAAAAAAATATGTTTGGAAGTGAACATAGAATTGATTGAAAAAGATATGAATACAAGGAAAAATATTCATTTTAACACAATTCACATGTGTCATTTATGTCAGAGGAAGACCTTTTCATTTAATTAAATCAGCTTTAATTTTTGTCTTTAGTAAAACATAGTTCAACGTACACAAATATTGATAAGACGCATCAAACAATAGCCATAAATATTTAATTTTCTTAGTCCATCTAAGCTGTGTAATCTGTTTACCAGCAGTATAATCTTCCTCTGTAATTGATAATATGTACCTCTTATCCCAATTAACCTTATAAGCAGACATTTTTCCATATTGTACCAAACAGGTTTGCAGATGTCATAATGATTGCTGAGGATTTGTTAAATATATTGGTACATCATCTGCAAACAAATGAATCTTACATTCCTCTTCATTTATTTTAATCCCACTAATTTTATCATTTTATCTTTTAGCCTGGGCTACCGGTTCTATCACCAATGTCGACAAAGGACAACATTGCCTTGTGGAGCGTGTTAAATTAAACATATCTGAAATTTGTCCATTCGTCACCATACTCGCCAAAGGATTTTTATACAAGGCTTTAACCCAAAAAAGGTAAAAAAGGTCCAAACTTAAACCTTTCAAATATTTTAAATAAAAAGTACCTTTCAACTTGATCAAAGGCTTTTTCCGCATCTAATACCACTATCACTGATTGATTCAAACAACGTCAACAGTCAAGCAATATTTTCAGAAGAAAATCTATTCTTAATGAAACCTGCTAGATCAACGTATTAAACGTGTCAAATACTTTGCAAGTCTATTAGCTACTATCTTATAATCTACATTTAAAAAATAAATTGGTCGATATGAGACAACTTTGAATGGGGGTCTCTTTTTCCCCAAGCCTATTCCTATTGGGCATCTCAGCTACTTCCTTGCACATTTGCTCTTCTAGTTCCCTCTTCCCATTTGGCGGCCTATAATATACCCTTATAATAATAACCTCACCCTTCTTATATTTTAGTTTTACCCACACTGCCTCCCTCGAAGAGCAGTTCAGTCAAAGAAGGATGAAGACGCTGACGGGCGGCAAAAATGGTGTTTTTACCATCGCCATTGTGGGAAAAATGCCCATAAATGTGTCCTGCCACGTACCTATTACAGAAGAAAGGCAGGAAACGAAAAACCAGCTTCTATTATTGGCCTCGGCAGCTGGTACAAGAACGGGCCTATTTTATCTTCAAGACGACACGTTTCTTGTAGACACAAGTGCTGAGGTCCGTTTGCTCCCACCCAACCTATTTTGAAATATAAACCACATCAATAACAATACCTGGCTCTTCAAACAGCAAATGGGATGATAATTCCCTGCTTTGGCACATGACGGGTCATGTTTGGGATAGGAGGTGTGACATTCCATTGGAATTGCGTATTGGCTTCCATTGCACAACCCATTATGGGTGCAAATTTTTTAAAGTCCCATGACTTGCTAGTAGACGTGAATTGGAGGAAATTGGTTCATGCTACCACTTTTCAAACATACCCACTAGTCTGCAGCAAAGGGAGAGTTTCCCATCTCGGGGTCCAGACCCTGCACAAAGATGCCTACGCTGTCCTGCTCAATGAATTTCCCGGTATTATCTCTCCGAATTTCAATACCTCCAAAACAGTACATCGAGGGCCATTGCCAACATCTCACATTCTTTAGCCGACATTGATGGCCATTGGAGATGAAATATCGTGCATTGTATCAAGGCACACGGCACTTCTGATTTGTTTTGGAGAGTCGGCATTTCACTGTGTTCACAGACCACCAGCCACTCGTTTTTGCCTTCAGCAAAATAACGGATCCATGGTCAGCAAGACAGCGGGTTAGTTTCTGGTGACGGTTCTGGGGGGGGGGGGGATGTAGCAGTTGTCTTGTGGGCCGAGTGGGCAAGGTTCTTTGGCAGGTGCGTGAATTCATAAGACAGACAGCTGGGAACTCATTCATTTAATTGACTGACCACGCGTGGTGCTGTGTGCTGAGGAATGGCACATTGATCTATGGATTCTCCTGCTGAAAGGCGTGGGACACTCTCAGGGCTTAATTTAAACCTGTGGTCCTGTGGATTGGCAGCAAACTCATAATGATGTTCCACCTTGACCCATGGAGCCCGGGACATGCAGTAAATTAAAGAAGCCTGTAAAGTCTGAATAAAGCAGTCTTGTGTTGACTAGCCTGGTGTGTGTGTGGTGTGTGTGTGTGTGTGTGTGTTGCTTTAGTAGCTCTATCGAAGTAGCCGCTAAATACATAAATATTTGGGGTGATTATCGCACTTACAGGATACTTTTCATCCATCTCACAGCCTGTGGGAAGAAGCTATTCCCCAGCCTGGCAGTCCTGATTTTGATGATGGACGTGGTTAAAGATGCTGTACACTGCACGGAAATGGTCTTTTTACTGTTCCTTGAGCCCTATTTGAACAACACTCCCAGTAAATGTCATCTACAGAAGGAAGGGACACCCCAGTGATCCTCACAACTCTTTGCATCATTCCTGACTGATGCTTTACAGCTACTAGACCATCCAAAGGTGTAGCCAGACAGGAGACTCAACTGCGCTCCTGTAAAATCTCAGGATGAGAGGCGTTGGCCTTGACCTCCTCAGCCTCCTTGGGAAGTGTAGGCCCTTCCTGACCAATAAGGAGGAGTGATTGTTTGGTGTAGTAATACGTGTGCTGTGTGGATAAGAATTTTATGTGATTGTATTGACTATTCTTGCTCTTTAACAATCTTTAGTGGATAGAAGTAGTCATTGTACTTTAGGATGTACAATCATGTACAGATTGTCTTTAAATAGCCATTTGGCCCAGATGTCTATTCAGTCCAAGAATACGTTCGATCACAGGCAGATTTTGAACAATAACCTCATTCATTCTGCAACAACTGCCACTTAATTTTGCCAGTTGTTCAAAGGTAAACTATATGGAGAAAACACCACTGTCAAGTCTTCTGCCTTCAAGGAGTAAATATATTGAAATGGGCAATAGATCAAGAGATGGAAACAGTGAAATCAGACAGAGGTGAGTGGCGACTTAAATTAGAAACATTTGTGTTCACAGATCCACAGAGCCCAGGTGTTTAGCAGAGTGTTCACCCAGTCTGTATTTGATCTTGCAGATATCGAGGTCAACTGAGTCATCCAAATGTAGGAAATTAGGATGGATGGGGTTCATGTGAAACTCTGCCTCAACTGGAAGGTCTGATTGTGGCCTTGGATGGAGGTGAGAGGAGATGTAGGGACAAGTTTGGCAATTTCTGTAGTTCCAATGGGGAGTGCATCAGGTGGTGGTGGGTGGAGAGGGTAGTGCCGTCGAGGGAGTCACAGAAAGACGTGCACCTGTGAAAAGAGGATATGAGTGGAGCAGGTTAGATGTTGCAGGTTAGAGGATGGTGCTGAAGTTGGAAGTGTTAAAAGATAATGTGTCAGATGTGGCAGCTGTTGGGTAGTAAGTGAGAAACCTGTGAGATTCTGTCCTTGTAGTGCCGAAGAGGAGGTGGGGTAAGGGCAGAAAGAGAATTGGAGATATAGGTGCAGGCTTTTTCAATGACAGTAAGGGGGAATCTGCATTTATTGAAGAAACAAGACATTTTGGGTGTCCTGGAGTAGAAGACCTCATCTTGGGACTGTTACAGGCCCAGAGGACCCCAAAACCTCGCAGCAATAGAAAATCACCAAGACAAATGGATACTTAAACAAATGAAATTTTTATTTTTTTTAAACAAAAAAACAATCAACCTTAAACTTATCACTATTAATGTAACTCCTAATTCTAAATGCAGGTGTATTTAAAGTGTATAAAGTGCTTTGACACTCCTACAAATTCACTGGTGTCTATCAATTCTTATGCTATGCACAGAATTCAACATTTATGACTTTTCACCAAGATCTGGTGCTTAAAAGTAAATGTTTACCCTCCAGGAAGGCCCTTGTTGGTTTCAGAGAGGGATTTCTTGTTCATTGGACACACAAAACTGATTCCCTCTGATCAGTCACTTTGGTGACTTGCCAAAGAAACTTTCACTATCAGGGTTTTCCAAATAATAACCTCTTCTGCAGGACACCATTGAGTTCCTTTTGTTTCAGTTGAAACACCATTTCTAGCCAGCCATTTCCTCTTGTATGTAGAACAAGGTTTTTCAACAGGCTGAACTGAGAACTCACAACCCGTCTTCAAAATCGGGTTTCAACAAGATGCCAGTTTGCATCTTTATCTTTTAGAAAAAAGCCTATTTGGTGACTCTTCTCTGCTTGCAAAAGCACATGACCTTCTTAGAACAGAAAACTTCTGAGTCCATTTATCTGTTGCTTTAAAAACAATAATCCATTTACACCTGCTTTTGAAATTATTTAGCAAAACAGTCTCCTTGTTTTGTTTTTGCAAAGGCTCTCGGCGCCTGAATGACTCACTCTCAGCAAAGCTCTTGCATTTTAAGTAAGAGATGTTTTGCGAATTGTTAGTGTTTGTTTGTGACCTACATGACTCCTACAATCCGTCCATCAAAAACGTATTTACATACAATATAAAATATATAATCTGTCACAGGACAGATGCAGCAGAGGAGTTGTGATAAAATCAATGGTGTCCTTGCAAAAAAAAACATGGGAAGAGGTATAATCCAGTTGGCTCTGGTGAGTGGAGTTTGTAATAGTTTGAAACTTGAACCTCTCTCTCTATTTTAGGAGACAATTTACTGTCATGTAATTAAAAAGTATCATATGATACAAAATTGATTTGATTTCCTGCTGTAAGACAGACAGATTCGCCATTGACAGAAGTTGCCTGAAATGCCTCTTGCGGTCAGAGAAGGAAGCAAAAAAAATTCATACTCTCCTGCTCCCCCCCTCCACCATCCTGAATCCTGGGCCAAGTCACTGATGGTCTGTGGATTGTCTTTCAATGCTCACAGACCAATCCAAGTCATTGGCAATGTGAGCTCCACTTTTGAACCTCTGACATGATTAGGAACCCATTAGGACCCACTCTTATCCCAGGTCTGATACCTGACACCCTTTTAGCCAATTTCCAACCAGTATTTAGCAATCCACAGCGTGGTGTAAGTTCCTTGACTTCTTTGTCCAGAAGCCCACAGCCTGCGTAGATTCCTTTCCTCAATTTACCAACAGCCTGTCACCTATGTGGGTCCTTCAGCTGCAGAACCCCTCACTGGTCTGCTTCCATGGTCACTGTATTGAATCCTCTGCTTCTCAGATGTTGATGTTTTCTTGTGCCCTGTGCTAGTCCTCTATTTCCACAGAGTTCGCGGTGGCGAGGAAATCTAACACACCTAATTAAAAATTTTACATCTTAGAGGAGAATCTCACATGTCTGGAGGGATGGAAAGGGCATTATTACAAATTGAAGCCTAATATTTGAATATTCATGTGCCAAATTTGCAAAAGGATAGAGTATATATTTCTCAAGCTATATGTAATTTTTTCTAAAGGAAGACAATTTTGAAATTTTGCATGTCATCTTGGCATCCCTAAAAATTTATCTGATTTCCGAGTAAGTTCAATACATTTCCACATCCCTGCTAATGCTAATTTAACAAATTTCAATTGATATATTACTAGTTTTAATTTGGGCCTTATTCCTTCAATATTTCCTAATAAAAATAGAGTTGGATTTTGCGGATAAACAACTCTGTAACTTGTTCCAAAAAATTTGTAATTCTCCCCAAAAAGATCTCACATTAGGACAAAGCTAAGTTGAATGCAATAAAGTTGCTACATCTTCACCACACTTCAAACATCGATCTGATAATTCTGATTTTATTCTATTCAATTTCTCTGGTGGAAGAAGTAACTGTAGAAGAAAAACGAGTTGTGAATTCCTTCCTCACTGCTGCAGTGTGGAACTCTGGTCAATAGTTCCAGACTGCTGAGTTGAAGTGAATTAATACAACTCCCCTGGATCAAATGATCTCTGTTGCCAAATCAGCTTCCTGTCGAGCTTTTCAAATCCAACTGCCTGAGTCACCTGACTCCAGGTGCAGCTTTCAGATAAAATCCTTGCTGACATCTGCTACATGACTGATGTAAAAACAATTATGCTGAACTAATTGGTATCATACATTGAGAAACTTGTATGGATCTGCCAATATTTGCCAATCAATTACAATATTCAGATACATTTCCCACGTTTGTCTCGACTTATGAACTCCTCATTTAAAAGTTCCTACTTGTAATCAAGAGGACATCACAGAAGTAAACTTTTTAACAATTCCTCTTTATAAGGAATTTCTATTTCAGTACAACATGGTTGGTTCTAACTTATCCTTCAAATATGCTATTAGTTGGAAATAGCAAAAAAGATTGCAATGAGTTATACGATATTTATTTCTCAGTTGCTCAAATAACATGAATTGACCCCTTTCATAACAATCTTCAACATTTATAATCCTCTTACGAAACCAGCTATCCAGAAATTGATGATCCTTTGAAAAAGAGACGAGGATTTCGAATCAAAGCCATTCTGGGTGATGTACATCCACTTCCACCAATTTCATCAATTATTTTATTCCATATATTAATCAAATGTTTCAACAATGGTGTATCTTTATTACCAACCATTAATTTCAATTCCCACTTGTATAAAAATTCTTCTGCTTTTCTCTCTCCTATTTTATACATTTTAAAGGCAATTTTTCCCCTTTCACAAAAAGAAGCAAGAAATCTCATTTGAGCTGCTCGATAACAATTTTTAAAATGAGGAAGCTGCAATCCTCTGAATGCAGAATTTGTTTTGTGTCACATGTAATATGGGATTCAATCAGAAATGGGTTCACGTGACGTAAACTCATGATGCAGACTGTTTTCTGAAAATGGAATACAAGAGGAGGGTTGTCTAGGTCTTTCGCAGGATATAGATTACAAGATATAGGGGAAAAGTAGGCATATTGAGTCTGTTCCACCATTCTTCCACTCACCCCCACTGCCCAGCTCTCTCCCCATTACCCGTGATTCCTTGACTAATCAACTACCTGTCAATCTCTGCTTTAAATACACCCAATGACCTCAGTTCCACAGGTTCACGACCCACTGACAAAATCAATTTTTCCACATCCGTTTTAAATTGACACCCTTTTATTCTGAAATTATGTCCCTTGTTCTAGAATCTCCTACCATGGGAAACATCTTTGCCATATGTACTCTGTCCAAGCCTTCCAGCATTTGAAATGCCTCTGAGGTCTCCCTTATCCTTCTGTACTCCAACTAGTACAGTCAAAGAGTCGACAATTGTTCCTCATACACTCACCACAGTATAGGCCAGAATTTATTGTACATCACTGTTAAACTTTTTCACTGCACTGATTCCGGTGTCAGCAGTATCTTTCAAAGTTAACTGTACATCACCTTCAGCATTCTTCCCACACTGAACCCAGTTTCACAGTATCTGCCACAGTTTATCGTACATCACTTTTAAACCTTCTCAGTACTGTAAACCTGGTGTCACAGTACCTGCCACAGTTCATTGAACCTGACTGTTAAACCTTCTCACTAATGTTGGACCTTCTCCAACACCAGCACATCTTTTCTCAAATACAGCACCCAAAACTCTAATTCTGATCGAACGGAAAGGGAATTCTCCTACGATACAGACACAACAGTGAAATGATATTATGTCTTGTTGATATTTACAAAAATTATTGAAGAGTCAATTAATAACTTTGAAAAGATGCCGGGACCCATTAATGGAATATTATTATAACCTAAAGAATGGGGGTTGTTCTGAAGCTTGGTGCTGTGTTACGAGACCAGAGGATCCCAAAACCCAGCAGCAATAAATATTCACCAAGACAAATGGTTACTTAAACAAAAGCTGATTTTAATTATCTTTAAACATGAAAACAGATAAGACTTTAACTTATCACTATTTTACTACTTTAACTTACTTTATCTAACTTACCCCCCTTCTAATTCAAAGTGCACGTGTGTGTAATGTGTGTGTAAGTTCAGAAAAGTTCTTTGGTTCACAGTCCAATCTCACTTCTAATTCCTCCAAGTCCACTGTTTGCAGGCCATTCTTATACTGTGCACAGAATTTAACATATATCAAGTTCACCAGATTTTGGTGCTCAAAAGGTGAATGATTACCACTCGGGAAGGTTTTTGTTGGTTTTCAGAGAGAGGTGTGTTGTTCAGGGAAGCATTAGTGTTTTTGTGACTCAACGTACCAGCATCTGAAGTCCGCTATCTCTTCAGAAAAGCTCTGAGAGCTTTAGCATGCAGCAGAGCTGAACCAGGACTTTGCAGGTATTTAAGGGAGTGTGTGGGCAGGGTTTGTTCTAGACCAACAATCTAACCAAATGACACTGCTTGAAATCAAGATTCAAACCATTTTGAGGAATACAACAGAAATTGTTCAACAAGAGCCTGGTGTTCCCTGAGGAGTTTTCTTTCAATAGTGGAAATGATTTTTTTTTAAAAGCCCATTAATCTTCCTGATAGAGATCTTTGTATTTAACTTTCAGGTTGCTCTCTGTTGTTAACTTGGAGACCTTTAATGGGGTGGCTGGGTGGAATCTTTGCTTTAACCAAGTAGTTCTCTTGCAATTTTCCAGCTGTAGGATGCGATGCAGTTGCTTGCAAGTTTAGCAAGTGGACTTATGATGTGAAACTGCAAATCACAGCACCATTTTTGTTTTTGAAAATGCAAATGTGAAAATTTTATCTTTGATCTCCTTGGTTTGCTTAAGTTTACAGAGGAGATGTTGGGTCAAGCTGAGAAGACAGAGGTTGGATGCCTATTTGGCGAAACGGCTGGGCATAGCAGAAAACACAAAACGAGGGACTGAAAAAATAATGAAGCAGACTGAAGTGCCGTTGAACTAAACCCAAGTAAAAATTTAATTTTGTGCAGTGTACTTAAGAGACCAAACGATTTGGGCTTTTTGTGGTGACCTATTTAAATGAACAAAATCTGTCTAGAATAGAAGTTTATGCAATGTTTGGAAGTTGCCACAAAAAAATGGAGATATAAATTAGATGTTGTAATTAAGATAAATGAACAATACAATGAGCCTGGTGTCACAGTATCTGCCTCCCTCTACCATATATCACCATTAAACCTTCTCCCCAATATGAACCTGATGTCACAGTATAGGCCAGAATTTATTGTACATCACTTTTTCACTGCACTGATTCCGGTGTCAGCAGTATCTGTCAAAGTTAACTGTACATCACCTTCAGCATTCTTCCCACACTGAACCCGGTTTCACAGTATCTGCCACAGTTTAATGTACCTCACTTTTAAACCTTCTCAGTTCTGTAAACCTGGTGTCACAGTACCTGCCACAGTTCATTGAACCTGACTGTTAAACCTTCTCACGAATCTGAATCCTGTCTCATAGTTTCTGTCTCTGTCTATCGGACATCAACGTTAAACTTTCTCCCCCCTGTGAACCTGGTGTAATAGTATTTGCCTCAGTCTACCGTCCATCATCTTTTAACCTTCTCCCCACTGTAAACCTGGTGTTACAGCATCTACCTCAGTCTCCCATACATCACCCTTAAATCTCCTCCCTACTGTGAACCTGGTGTAAATGTATCTGCAATAGTGTTATATGCATCACTTTTTAACATTCTTCCCACTGTGAACCTGGTTTCACAATTTCTGCCACAGTTTATCGTACATCACTTATAAACCTTTTCAGTACTGTAAACCGGGTGTCACAGTACCTGCCACAGTTCATTGAACCTGACTGTTAAACCTTCTCACTAATGTAAAACGGTGTCACATTATCCTTGTCACACCTCCATACATCACCGTTCAAGCTTCAACCCACTGTGAACCCGGTGTCCACAGTATCTACCACAGTTTATCGTACATCACTGACACAACTCCCCACTGTGAACACAGTGTGACAGTATATGCCTCAGTCTACCGAACATCACCATTAAACCTTCTCTCAACTAAGAAACTGGTGTCACCCGATCTGCCACAATTTATCCTACATCAATGTTAAACATTCTCCCCACTTTGAACACGGTGTCACAGTATCTGCCTCAGTCTCCCGTACAGGACACTTAAACCTTCTCCCCACTGTGAACCTGGAGTCACAATACCCGCCTCAATATACCTTACATCACCCATAGACTTTCCCTCCACTGCGAACCTGTTGTAACAGTATCTGCCTCAGACTCCCATATATCACCATTAAACATACTCTCCACTGTGATCCTGTATATGCCAGAGTTTTTTTATACATCACTGTTAAACATTCTCACTGCCCTGAACCTGGTGTCACAGTTTCTGTCCCAGTCTACTGTACATCACCATTAAACGTTCTCCACACTGTGAACTCAGCGTCACAGAATCTGCCAGAGTTTATTGTACATCTCGTTAAAGATTCTCCCCACGGTGAACCTGGTGACACAGTATCTGACACAGTTTATCGTACATTAATGTTAAACATTTTCACTCCCGTGAACCCATTGTCTCAGTATCTATCTCAGTCCACCGTACATCCCCGATAAAAATTCTCCCCCCTGTGAAGCTGGTGTCAGAGTATCTGCGTACGTCTATCGTACGTCACCATGAAACATTCTCCCAACAGTGAAAACAGTGTCACTTTCTCTGCCACAGTTTATCATACAGAACTGTTAAATGTTCTCCCCACTGTCACAGCATTTGCCTCAGTTTCTCGTACATCACCAGTAAACTTTTCCCCCACTGTGAGGCCAGTTTTACTGTACCTACCACAGTTTATCGTACATCACCATTAAACCTTCTCCGTGCTGTACACCTAGAGTCATGGTATCTACCTCAATTTACTGTATATCATCATTAAATCTTCTCCCCACTGTGAACACAGTGTCACAGTATTTGCCTCAGTCTACCGTACATCACTGTTATACCTTATTTCCCATTGTGCACCTGGTGTCACAGTATCTATCTCAATTTACCATACATCACCATTAAACCTTCTCCCCAATGTGAACCATTTGTCAAAGTTTCTGCCAGTGTTTATCGTACATCACAGTTAAACCTTGCCCCACTGTGAACATGATCTCATAGTATCTGCCTCAGTCTACCGTACATCACTTTTAAAACTTATCCCTACTGTGCACCTGGAGTCATGGTATCTACCTCAATTTACCATACATCATCGTTAAACATTCTCCTCACTGTGAACACGGCGTCACAGTATCTGCCTCAGTCTACTGTATATCTCCCGTATATCTCAATTAACTCTTTTCCCATTGTGAACCTGGTTTCACGGCATCTGACAAAATTTATCGTACACTGTTAAACATTCTCAAAACTGTTAATCTGGCATCAAAGAATCTGCCTTACTCTATTGAACATCACTGACAAAACTTCTGCCCACTACAAACCCAGTGTCACCGTATCTGCATCAGTCTACAGTATATCACCATTAAAACTTCTCTCCACTGTTAACCTAGTGCCACAGCATCTGCTATATTGTTCATCAATGTTAAACCTCTCACTGCTGCTGGGAACCCGGTGTCACAGTATCTGCCTCAGTCTGCTGTACCTCACCGTTAAACCATCTCAGTACTGTGATCTGGTGTCTGATATCCTGCCTCAATCTACTGTTAAACATTCTCCCCACTGTGAACCTGGTGTCACATTATCCACCACAGTTTATTGTACATCACTGATAAACTTTCTCATTGCTGTGAACCTGGTGTTACATGATCTGCCACAGTTAATTGTACATCTCTGATGAACCTCCACTCCAGTGTGAACCTGGTGTCACAGTATCTACCTCAGCCAACCATACATCACCATTAAACCTTCTCCCTACTGTGAACCCAGTGAAATAATATCTGCCTCAGTCTCTCGAAAATCACCATTAAAATTTCTCCCCACTTTTTACTCTGTGTCTCTGTATCTGCAACCTTTAAACCTCTTCCGCACTGTGAACCTGGTGTCACAATACTTGCCACAGTTAATTGAACCTGACTGTTAAACCTTCTCACTAATGTGAACCTGGTTTCACAGTATCCGTCTGAGTCTCCCGAACATCACACTTAAAACTTCTCCCCTCTGTGAATTCATTATAACAGTTTATGCCAGAGTTTATTATACATCACTGATAAACCTCCCCACTGTGAACTGGGTGTCATAACATCTGTCTCCATGCACTGTACATCACCAATAAAGCTTCCCCCCACTGTGAACCTCATGAAACATTTTCTGACACATTTTATCATCCAACACTGTTAAAACTCTCATTGCTATACAACCATATAAAGCACAGAACAGGCCAGTGTGGCCCTACTAGTCCATGCCGGAACAAATCCCCACCCTCCTAGTTCCACTGACCAGCACCTGGTCCATACCCTCCAATCCTCTCCCCTCCATGTCATCATCCAGTCTTTCCTTAAATGTAAATAACGTCCCTGCTTCAACCACCTCCGCTGAAGTTATGCTCAGGAACTATGAGAAATACAATAAATACGAGATTACGTGTGATACAACATAACTGGATACACAGGCTATACATTACACCTCAAAAGTTAAATAAATGGGATCCAACAGTATCTGACAGATGTTTTCGCTGTAAAAAGGAAATGGGAACAACAATTCATGCAATCTGGACATGTGAAAAAGTGAAAAATTTTTGGGAAGATCTAAACCAGATATTAAATAAAATCACAAAAAGCAATATACCAAAAAACCCATAGATCTTCCTCCTAAGTAACATAAAAAACAAGAATTTGGACTTGATTTGGATGGTGCACAAAAAAGATTTGTTAGGATAGCCCTAGCCGTAGCAAAAAAATGTATTATGTCAGCCTGGAAATTAGAAGATAACTTGAGAATACAACAATGGTATATAGAAATGAATAAATGTATTCCATTAGAAAAAATAACATATAATTTAAGAAATAATATTACAATATTTGAACAAATATGGGAGCCATACATGAAACATAATAGAGAAAACCTACTGGGGACATCTACCACCTAAAATGACAGAAGGAGAAGAAAATGAAAAGAACTGACTCAGTGGAATTTTTTGTTTGTTTTTGTTGAGTGACAACATTGTTTGGCGGGTTTGATGTATCTTGGATTCTGAGCTTTGAATGAATGGGAGGGCAGGTAGGGAGGGTGGGAAGGGAAGAGGGAGGGGGGGGGAGAAAATGACACTGTATATATTTGAAAAGGAAAATGTATGTATCTTGATCAATGTGGTTTATAGTATGAAAAATAAATAAAAAAATTTTAAAACCACCTCCGCTGAAAGCTTATTCCACATCCCAACCACCCTTTGCGTAAAGAAATTTCCCCCTCATATTCCCCATATAATTTTCCCCATTCAACTCAAACCATGGACTCTGGTTTGAATATCCCCCACTCTTAATTGAAAAAGCCTAATCACGTTGACTCTGTCCCTTTTAAAATCTTGAAAACCTCCATCAAATCCCCCCTCAATCTTCAACACTCCAGAGAAAAAAGGCCCAGGCTGCTCAACCTTTCTCTGTAACTCAAACCCTGACATCCTGTCAACATTCTCGTGAACCTTCTCTGCACTCTCTCTATTTTGTTTAAATCCTTCCTATAATTTGGTGACCAAAACTGCACACAGTATTCCAAACTTGGCCTCACCAATGCTTTGTACAATTTCATCATAACATCCCAACTCTTGAATTCAATACTCCGATTTATGAAGGCCAACATTCCAAATGCCTTCTTCACCACTCTATCTACCCGAGTATCAACTTTGAGGCTACTATTTACCATAACTCCCAAATCCCTTTGTTGCTCTGCTCTCCTCAATTGTCTACCATTCAATGTATATGACCTATTTAGATTTGCCTTTCCAAAATGCAACACTTCACACTTATCGGTATTAAATTCCATCACCCATTTCTCAGCTCACTCCTCTAGCTTTCCTATATCTCTTTTTAAGCTATGGTAATCTTCCTCACTGTCCACAATACCACCAATCTTTGTATCATCTGCAAACTTACTTATCCAATTCACCACCCCTTCTTGCAGATCGTTAATATGTATAACAAACAACAGTGGACCCAGGACCGATCCCTGAGGAACTCCACTAGTCACCGGCCCCCAATTTGACAAACAATTTTCTACCACTACTCTCTGACACCTCCCATCTAACCATTGCTGAATCCATTTCACTACCTCCTTATTTATACCTAATGCCTCTACCTTTTTACCTAACCTCCTATGGGAAACTTTGTCAAAAGCTTTACTAAAGTCTAAATAGACAACATCCACAGTCTTCCCTTCATCAATCTTTTTTGTAACCCCCCCCCCCTAGAAAAACACTTTAAGGTTTGTTAAGCATGATCTACCCCTGACAAAACCATGCTGATTACTCCCTATCAATCCATGTTCTTCCAAATATTTGTAAATGCCATCCCTCAGAACACTTACCATTAAATTACCCAACACAGACGTCAGACTCACGGGTCTATAATTTCCAGGTTTACATTTGGACTCTTTCTTAAACAGCGGAACAACATGAGCCACCCACCCTCCAATCCTCTGGCATTACCCCCATGATCAGTGACATCCTAAATATCTCTGTTAATGGCCCCACTATCTGTACACTTGCCTCCCTGAGTGTCCTTGGGAATACTTTGTCTGGACCCAGAGATTTCTCCACCTTTATCTTTTTTAACACTGCCATCACTACCTCCTCGGTTATCCTTATATGATTCATGACCTCTCCACTATTTTTCTTTACTTTAACTGGTACAATATTTTTTTCCCTAGTGAATACTGAGGAAAAGAAATCATTTAAAATTTCCCCCTTCTCCTCTGACTTCTCACATAGCCTACCCTCCCTATCTAAAGGGGTCCAATTCTATCCCTCACTATTTTAATGTACCTATAGAAACCCTTTCGATTTATTTTTACTCTGCCTGCCAAAGCCTCTTTGTGTCTCTTTTCGGCCTTTCCTATTTCTTTCTTAAGATTTTTTCTACACTCCTTGTAGTCCTCTTTCAATTTCTCATCACCCTGTTGTTTATACCTCTTGTACACCTCCCTCTTTCTCCTTACCAAATTTCTAATATTCCTCTAAAACCAAGGGCTCCCTATGACTTCCAGCCTTTCCTTTGATCCTCACTGGGACACATCTACTCTGTACTCTCAACATTTCTTCTTTGAATATTCTCCATTTTTCATTTACATCCTTTCCTGAAAAAATCATGTCCCACTCAATACTCCCCAAATCCATTCTTATTCCTTCGAAATTTGCTTTTCTCCAATCCAGAACCTCAACTTTAGGCCCTTCTTTGCTCTTCCCTAAAACTACCCTAAAATTAATAGAGTTGTGATCACTAGACTCAATTTGTTCTCCAACATTAACCTCAGACACCTGACCTATCTCGTACTCTAACAGGAGATCCAGTATTACACCGTCCTGAGTCAGTTCCTCTACGTATTGATTAAGAAAACTATCTTGTACACATTTGACAAACTCTAGCCCTTCCAGCCCTCTTACTGTATGGGTATCCCAATCAATGTGAGGGAAGTTAAAATCTCCCATGATCACTACCTTATGTTTATTACACATATATGCTATCTCCTTACAAATTTGTTCCTCCAATCTTCTTGGCCCATTTGGTGGTCTATAATACACTCCTATTAGTGCCCTCATGCCTCCTCCACCCCTCAATTCCACCCAAACTGCCTCACTGGACGATCCCTCCAAACCATCCTGCTACCTCACGGCAGTAATGTCCTCCTTCACAAGCAGAGCAACTCCTCCCCCTTTTTTACCCCCTGTTCTATCACATCTAAAACATTTGTATTCTGGAATATTGAGTTGCCAGTCCTGTCCCTCCCGTAACCAGGTCTCACTATAAGCCCCCACATCATAATTCCAAGTGCCAATCCAGGCTCTAAGCTCATCTACCTGTCACTCTGCTTTTTGGATTGAAGGACATGCATTTCAGTATCTGTCTCAGCCCACTGGACAACAACATTAAACCTTCTCCCCAGTGTGAAACTGATGTCACAGTATCTGACACAGTTTATTGGACATCAGTATTGAACATTCTCACTACTGTGAAACAGGTATCACTGTATCTGCAACATTGAATCGTGTATCACTGTTAAACCTCCTTCCCACTGTGAACCTGGTGTCAAATTATCTGTCTCAGTCTACCGTACATCACCATTGATCTATCTCTCAACTCTGAATCCATTGTCACAGTGTTTGCCACATTATAACATACATCATCATGAAACCTTTTCCCCACTGTTGACCTGATGCCACACCATCTGCTGTAGTTTATTGTACATCTCTGTTAAACCTCCTAACTACTGCTGTGAACTCGGTCACACAGTATCTTCCTCATTCCTCCGTATATCACCGTTAAACTTTCTCCCCACTGTGAACCCAGTGTAGCAGTATCTTCCTCAGTCTGCTGTACAGTGCTGTTAAACATTCTCACCTCCGTTAACTTTGTGTCTCAGTATTTGCCACAGTTTATCTTATATCACCGTAAAACTTATCCCCACTGGAAACCTGTTGTCAGATTTTCTGCCACAGTTTATCATACATCACTGATAAACCTTATCTCCACTGGAAACCTGTTGTCAGATTTTCTGCCACAGTTTATCATACATCACTGATAAACCTTCTCCCCACTGAGAACTCGGTGTAACTGTGTCTGCCTCAGTCTGCTGTACATCACCATTAAACCTTCTCCCAACTGATAACCTGGTGTCACAGTATCAGCCAGAGTTAATCGTACATCAATATTAAACCTCACTTCGGTGAACTCATTTTCATGGTATCTGCCAACATTTACCGGACATCACTGTTAAACCTTCTCATTACTGTGAACCCTGTGTCATAGTATCAGCCTCAATCTACTGAAAATCACTGTTAAACCTTCTCCCTAATGTGAACCCACTGTCACAGAATCTGCCTAATTCTACTGTACATTAACCTTCTACCTACTGTGAAACCGGTATCACTGTATCTGCAACATTGAATCATGTATCACCATTAAACCTCTTTCCCACTGTGAACCTGGTGTCACAGGATCTGCCCCAGTTTATCTTACATCACTGATAAACCTTCTCCCGACTGTGAACCCGGTGTCACAATATCTACCTCAGTCTACCATATATCACCGCTAAATCCTCTCCTTACCCAGTTTCACAGTATTTATCTCAGTCAACCATACATCAGCGTTAAACCTTCTCCCCACTGTTAAATCTGTGTCTCTGTATCTGCACCAATGTATCACGTGTCACCTTTACACCTCCTCCATACTGTGAACCCGGTGTTACAGTACCTGCCACAGTTCATTGAACCTCACTATTAAACCGTCTCACTAATGTGCACCTGGTTTCACAGTATCCATCACAGTCCACCGTACATCTCCGTTAAACCTTCTCACTACTGTGAACTTGTTGTCACAATATCTGCCATATCTACCGTACATTAAGTTAAACGTTCTCCCCAATGTGAACCATTTGTCACTGCGTCTGCCAAAGTTTATCGTACATCACAGTTAAACCTTTTCACTGCTGTGAACCCATTGTCTCAGTATCTATCTCATTATCATTAAACCTTCTCCCGACTGTGAACCTGGTTTCACAATATCTTACACAGTTTATCGTACATTAGTGTTAAACCTTCTCACTGCTGTAAACCCAGTGTCACAGTGTTTGTGACAGTTTTTCGTACATCTCCGTGAAACATTTTCCCCACGGTGAAGCTGAGGTCAGGTTACCTGCATCAGTCTGCCAGATACAGCACCGATTGCTCTCAGCCATAGGTGCTGTAGATGAGTTCGTGTGGCCAGAGGTGTCTGCTCAAGAAGGCCAGAGGCTGCCATTGCCCTTCAATGAATTGCTCCAGTGCGCCCCCTACTGCTGTGCTGGAAGCATCTACTGTGAGAGTAGTGGGTACCTCTGGCCTGGCGTGTACCAGAAGGGTGGTGTTGGGCAGTGAGTCCTTGGCCCTCTGGAACACTTCCTGGATGTCTCTGGATGCTCTGCTCAGTGGACCACCCCACAGTATCCCATCAAGCCTAGAGTCTCTGTGTCAGCAATTCTCTGCTGACCACTGGCTGATGGCTTTGTGGTCAAATGTGTTTGTTTATGAAACCATTCCCAGGAAGGTGATGGGGCAAAGCCCTGCTGACTGGGACAATGTGCGGCACCAGGGCCAGACCAATCTTTCGCAACACCTCAGCCAGGTAGAACCTCAGCACATAGCGCCATTTGGTGCCCTTGCACTTTGGTTCCATGCACAGCCACACACAATGATGGCCATGCTTGTAACACCCTTGCCCCCATTGATTGACCACGTACATGGACCCCCACAAGAATAGGAAAACTGTTTTGAGAATTGCCAGGGTGGAGGTGTAGGGATGGGCCACACCTGCCCCACGTGCAGCAGTACTGAGAGTTCCTTGCACCTTGCAACTGATGATCAGGTTTTATCCGATTGACAGAGTTGGGCATCTTTGTGGTTCTCCCTGTCTCCTGGAGCTGGGGGTGTCTGTACTGCTCCACATCTCCTTGAGTTGGTGCTTTGTTCTCCACTAGCCCCACAAGACAACCAAGACCCTTGGATGGAGGGTAGAGGTGCAGAGAGATCAGTGAGAACACGGGTAGTTTCAACAGGGTGGGGTCCATGCAGGTACCTGATAACAGGAGGAAACCAAGGGGGAAGGAGAATGCAGGACATTCATTTGCAAGACATTGCGAGAGTGGATTCCTGGAACTCTTGAGGGGAGAAGGTCCTGATCGATCCATTGGTTGAGGTGGGCCAGGGTATAGATATGGCAGCTGTCTGGAATTGTCAGTGGGATACTGAGACTTGGGAGAGGAGGGAAAGGAGGGTGCAGTAGTGTTCTGACGAGAGAGTGCTGAGCGAGAGGTAACATGGGTGGAACCTCAAGGCAAGGGACCCCTGATTGTTTGCAGGGATGGGATTTGTAAATAGACTCAGATATCCAGCACAGAGCATCTTTGTCCCCCTGCCATCAGGAAGGAGATATGGAATAAAAGCAGGACAGCCAGGCAGCTTCTTCCCACAGGCCATGAGATTGACAAGGCAACATGAACTGGATGGGAGCAAAGAATGAAAACGGGGAGAGGAATATGAACTGATTACAACTCAGCCAGCAGGAGAGAGGGGCCGATGGGCCTTATTCTGTGTTGTCTATCTGGACCAGCCTTTTGCATTCTAGCTTTAAAAAACTCAACCATTTTTTAATTTAATAATAACGGTACAGAATGAATCAAGAGACAAGATGTCTGTCCAGCAGCGAACGTCTAAGGCACTTCCTGAAACGGAGGCTCTGAAACCACGGGAGGTTCTGGCCGGAATGAGGCCCGACTTCTGCTAGATGGAGGAGAAAATAAGCAGCGATAATGTGGGGGAAGGGGTGGGGAGGGGAGGGGGTAGGGTTGGCTTCCTCCGTTCACATCCTTTTTCCTCCACCCCGTTCCATGTCCTGCGTAAACTTGTACTTCTCACTTTGTTCATTTGAGATTGGTCACAGTGTTTGAGCTACCGAAAGAAAATAGACACCCACACACACCGAGAGCAGTTCAGTTTATACAAAGGTTCATTACAAATTCAAAAGCTGATTTCAAACTACAATATGCAAACCCTTCCCAATTATATTTATCAATGCCTGGACTGGTCCCAACTGCCGAAGCGAGGCAACGACTGCACACTTGTAGTAGGTTGTCGGGCACCGGTAGCAGCTTCTCCACCTCCCTCGACTGGGACGTTAGCTGGACTCCAGAAATTCTTCTTCTTGCTGACAGATGTTGCCACCTCTCAGAGAGTCTCAAACTTCAGCAGCGGGACCATGGCTTATATTACCCAAAAACTGCTTACCCAAGCACCAATTCCCAGCACAGTAAGAAAGATAAGCGAGGAAGCTAGCATATTAGGCTTCGTTTGAATAACATAATTTTCAGCTTATCAATTTGAATACAATGGTTATTTTGCATCAAGGCTAGGCCTCTGACAGTCTGTGACCAAAACAAGCAGGAAGATTAAATGTTCTTGGTACACAGATGCCCTTTTGTCAGATAACTGCATCTCTGACCCCTTGGTAGAATTTAGCTTATGTCTGCTGATTGTAAAAAACAAGCAGGTTCTCAGCCTTGCAGAAGCAAAGTCTGCAAAAGGATAAAACACGGTTTAAATCTTCCATTACATTCTCCTCCCCATTCCCCTCCCCCTTCCCATTCCCCTACTCTTAACCCTAACCCCTAACAAACCCTAACCTTAACACTACCGATACCCCCTATCACTACTCCACGTCCCCTAACTCTATCTCTACCCCTATGCCGTCCCCTAACCCCAACCCTAATCCAACCCACCTTCTCCTAACCCTAACCCTAACCCCACCTCTACCTCCTACTCCTACCCCCTTCCCCTAAACCCAACACAAACCCACATCCCCGAACTCTAAACCTCACCCTAAACCTAGACCTAATCTGAGCCCATGTCTCCTAACCCTAACCATAATGCTACCTCTATCCCAGCCCTCTCTAACTCTAACTCTACCCACCTTCCCCAACCCAAACCTAAACACTACACCTATCCCCTACACCTATCCCCTACACCTATCCCCTACACCTATCCCCTTCCCCTAACCATACCCCTCACCCATACCCACACCCGCAACCCTACCCCTTACTCCTACCCTTACCCCCTTCCATTACCCCCTTTCTCCTACCCTCTTCTCCTACCCCTCCTTCCCCTAGGTTAAGGTTGGAAGGGGAAAGGGGAGGGGGAAAGGGAGGTGGAGGAGGGCTGGGGTTAGGGCATAGGTGTGAGGGAAGGGCAAGGTGAGCGGGAGGGGGTTGGGATTGAGGAGGGGTAGAGGAGAAGTGGTGGGAAGTGGGTGAAGGGACATGGGAGGTGCAGGGAATGGGGTTGGCAGGGCCAGGGGGAGAAGAAGGGGAGGGATTCAGGACATCATGATGTTGTCCGACCTCTGTTCAGATGGGATGCGATGTTCTTCTGGACTCGTGTCTTGTCTCTGAGATCGCTCCTTCACCTGGGAAGAGAAATATGGGTGATAGAGATGCTGTCTGCGATGCCTGATCACGATGACTTTGGAGGGTCCCAACTCTTCCCCCATCACCCCCCTCCCTACCCCTGCATACTAGGGCCTTTCCCCTTCCTCTGCTTTACCTGAGGAAGTGTGTTTTGGAGAAAAGCACGATCTATCTCTGCAGAACTCAGAGCACCGTGTCTCCATCAGGCAACACCCTGGTTCACCACGACATGACAGCAAGATGCTGGACAAATCATGGATGGATTGGTCGAATCCCTTCAGCTAACCCATATGAACCTACCCCACAACGATATTACCCTTCCCTCCCTCACACCAGTACCTTCTGTTTTTCTTTTATACCTGTCCCCATATTAAAATCATTTTCATGCCTTTTATGGACCAGCCTCTGCTACTACCCCTGGCAATGCATTCCAGGCACCCACTACTTTCTGTGTGAATAAAATGTACCCCTCACATCTTGCCTAAAGTTCCCTCCTCTCACCTTATTTAGACGCCCTCTGGTATTCTCGCACACAATATTCCAAGTGTGGTCTGACTCGAATTTTATACATCTGCAACATTACCTCTCAGTTCTTGAACTCAATCCCCTGACTCCTGAAGGCCAGCACACAATACACCATCTTAAACTCCCTCTCAATTTTCACAGCAACCTTGAGCGATTTATGTAGCAGGATCTAAATATTTCTCTGTCCTGCACACTGTTCATAATCCTGTCACTAACCAAGTTCTCTGCCCTCACGTTCTTGTAATCCGCATTCAATAAAGAAATTGGTCTATATGAAGCTACTTTTAATGGGTCTCCAATCTTCTTTGGAATAACTGTTATTCGTGCCCTTGAAAATGACTCTGGAAATTAACCTGTACCAGTTGCTTGTTTAAGTATATCTGGATTTACAGGATTGAACTCCATCCTGGAGTCACTTCTCTCCAAACTAGATGACCTATGACAACCTTCTACACTGTCTACAACATCTCTACCTCTGTGTCAGCCCCTGACGTACCTACCCTTCCACTCCCATCATCATTCATAAAAATCACAAAGAGCAGGGGTCCCAGAGCAGATCCCTTTGGAGAGCCACTAGACATTGTTCCATCGACTACTACCCTCTGTTTTCTGCAGACAAGCCAATTCTGAATCCATACAGCCAAGGCTCCATGGATCCCATGCCTCCCGACGTTCTGAATGAGGCTACCGTGAGGACCTTGTCAAGCACCTTACTAAAATCCACATGCAGTGCATACAGACCTTGACCTTCATCTATTTCCTTTGACACCTCCTCGAAATACTCAATTTGACTCGTGAAGCAGGACCTGCTCCTCACAAAACTATCCATGAGTTTCCCCAGCATGTTTGTGCATTGCCCTCGGCCCCAGCATCAGCAGACTTCCTGGCCAGTCCCTCCCTTACCCCTTCCCAGAGCTTCCGCATCCATTACAACATTAAGCATTGCTGCCCAGTACTGCCCAGAACAGACCTTTGTAAACGTTCTCCACAACCAACTAACCCTTACCCGTACCACACCCATAACTATGGGTGGATTAAATATCCAATTAACTTCTTTCTGAAGTAATGTATCATGAATTTGATGTTGATTCCAATTTTGAATAACTTTTCATAATTCTCGATAAGCTCCTTTAAAGTTAGATCCATTATCAGAACATAATTCTTTTACTTGACCACGTCTAGGAATAAAACGCCAAAGAACATTAATAAAAGAGTCTGTATCAAGCAATGACGCTACTTCAATATGAATTGCTCTCATAGTCAAACATGTGAAAATAACTTCATATCATTTTTCAACACTTCGTCCTCACTTTACTTGCAAAGGACCAAAATAATCAACTTCCACGGATGTAAATGGGAATTCATCAGGTGAAACTCTGTCCTGTGGTAAATCTGCCATTTGTTGTTGTCCAGGTTTTCATTCTCTCTGTTAGTCACAAAGACATGAAACCTCATGATTTCATTATTAATGTATTTAAGCACTGATGTTCTATCAGTCCAAAACACAGGATCTGCTAACTCCATCTGTAATTCTCTTCTTAACATAGCGTCCATTTTGCTCGCCATAGTAGCAGTAGTCAATTCCATTCAAGGTCTGGTGACTGACTTTAATGGAGCCACTCTGGCTTTTCCCATTATAAATCCACCATGTCCTCGCACTTGGTTATTTCACAGGACTCAGTAACTGACAGGATCAAAACCATCTTCACTTACATCAGAAAAATGGTGTAACTGAGCAAATGTGGCCACTCCAAAGTCTGTTAACTTCAAAACTTCCAAGTATTTGAAGATGCTCAATCCAATTTCTCCAATCTTGTGCGATGGATTCTGGATTAGTTTCATCCCATCCAAATTTTCTTCTGCACAAAACTGGTATTTGGCCGGCCTGACCATTAGGCCGAATTCGGCCAGTCGGGAGTAGAGGGTGTGCAGTTGAGACTTGTGTTGTGCCCAGTCTCTGCTGGTGACAAGAATGTCATCCAGATAAATGAACGCGAAATTCAAATCACTGTGCACCGTATCCATGAGGTGCTGGAAGGTCTGGGTGGTGTTCTTGAGCCTGAAAGGCATGCATAAAAATTCGAACAAGACGAAGGGGTTGATGATAGCTGCTTTGGGGATATCCTCGGGGTGCAACAGGATTTGCACCAGATCGACCTTGGAGAATACTCTCATGCCATGCAGATTGGCCGTAAAGTCCTGAAAGTGAGGGATGGGGTAACGGTCAGGTACTGTCGTGTCATTAAGCCGTCGAAAATCTCTGCAGCGGCACTAGCCACTGGAGGCTTTTGGGACCAGGTGGAGTGGCGAGCCCAAGGACTGTCGGAGCGATGAATGATCCCCAGTTCCTGCAGATGTGAGAACTCCTCTTTCGCTCTCTGGAGCTTATCCAGCGGGTTTAACAGTAATGTACGATAAACTGAGCAGACACTGTGACAAAAGGTTCACAGTTTGGAGAATATTTAACGGTGATATACGGTAGACATTGGCAGATACTGTGACACCGAGTTCACAGTAGCGAGAAGGTTTAACAGTAATGCACGATAAGCTGTGGTAGATACTGTGATACCAGGTACACAGTTGGAAGAAGGTTTTACAGTGATGTAATCTTAACTGTGGCATATCAAGTGACACCAGGTTCACATTGGGGAGAAGTTTATGGTGATGTACAGAAGACTGATGCAGATATGGTGACACTACATTCACAATGAGGAGAAGGTATATCACTGATGTACAATAAACTGTGGAATATACTGTGATGTACAATAAATGGTGGCAAAAACAGTGAAAAATGGGTCAATGTGGGGAGAATTTTAATGGTGATGTACAGTCGACTTTGGCAGATACTGTGACACCGTGTTCACAGTACTGAGAAAGTTTAACAGAGATGTATGGAAGAATAAGGCAGATTCTGTGACTCCAGGTTTACAGTAGTGAGAAGGTTTAAAAATGATGTACAATAAATGTGGCAGATTCTGTGAAACCTGGTTCACAGTGGGGAGGAGGTTAATGGTGATGTACACTAAACTGTGGCAGATAGAGTAACACCAGGCTCACATTGAGGAGAAGGTTTACTGGTGATGTACGGTAAACTTTGGCAGATACAGTAAAACCAGTCTCACAATGGGGATAAAGTTTAATGGTGATGTGTGGTAAACTTAGGCTGATACTTTAACACTAGGTTAACAGGGGGAGAAGGTTTAACATTGATGAATTGTAGACTGAGGCAGAAACTGAGAGACAGCATTCACAGTAATGTGAAGGTTTAACAGTGATTTACTATAAACTGTGTCAGATACTGTGACAAGATGGCACAGAGGGTAGATGGGTGGTTCCACCCTTCCCCAGTTAGACTATTAAATGCTCGATTTTAAAAGTTGTAAAAGTGATTTAAAATACTGATAAAAAAAACTGAAATAGTGGAGGATTGAAATGGCTGCAAATGTGAAAAAATCGAAAACTCAGTTTCAGAAGAAATTACCTTACAAATGTGTTGAAGAATTGAGGCCGAGTTCAAGTTGAAGCAACGGAGTCATCGACTGGAGTCCCCAAGTCTCAGAGGACTCCTGCCCGGCTTCTGCAATCGCAAGATGGCACCAGCTCAGCGATGATTTTGGCAGTTTCGACTCGTGCGCTCATGAACACAGGCGTGAGTGTGGGCCAGCTGAGCGAGGACAGGCCCGTGATCCTGCAGCATTGCCTGGTGGTCCGGGGGAGTGCAATGTAGCATCAGAAGATGCACCTGCGCAGTCGGTGCCCTACTGGGCATGCAAAGTGTGTTGAGGGTCCACGAACCTTTGGAGACGATGTGGGCTGTGGGGGAGCCTGAGCGACAGTGAGCTGATGAGGTCGGCACGCTGTTGTCGGGTGACCAGACCCGCAACCATACTGGAAGAGGACTTACTGCTTTGGAGGAAGAAGAGAGCCGTCAGCCTCAAATGGAGGTGATGGATCCTGGACTGGATTCTGTGTTTCCTATTCTGGAAGGGATTGCTCAGCTCATGGAAGATATGTCAAATATATCAATGCAGATGACTCATCAGATGACTCAAGGATTTTCAGAAATGAAATCTAAAATGAACACTGTGTGTGAAGAAATAACTTTTATGAAGCAAAATATTAATGTAGTTAAGAGTGATGTTACGAGATGGACACGATCAGTGGATACTGTGCAAGATCATTTTAAAAAGATTGAGGAGGCTTTCTTGAATGCAAGAGTCAAATGGAGTGTAATAGAGAAAAAATGGAAATAGTGTAAGATCCTTTTGTAGATTGGGGGATTCAGAAGAAGGAATTATTGAAGAAGTTTGGCTCATTAGAAAACCAAAGTCGTAGAAATAATGTTAAGATAGTAGGTCTTCCGGAAGATATGCAAGGTTCGGATCTGGTGAAGGTTTTGAAGAAATGGATCCCAGAAGTGTAGGGCAGGTAATTCGTTCCAGATGAACTGGAATTAGATCGAGCGAACAGAGCATTAAGGAAGAAACCGTTTCCAGGCCAATTACCACGAGCAGTTTTGATTCGCTGTTTTAAATATCAAGACAGAGAGATGATCCTCCGATTGGTGGTGCAGAAAACACGGCAAAATCAGGCTCCACTGATGGTTCAAAATAATAGGGTTTTTTTAATGCAGATCTGAGTCAAGAAATTATCAGAAGAGACCGAGAATTTAATTCAGCCTAAGAAGTACTGTGGCGAAAGGGATATAAATTTGCTTTTCGTCATGCGGCAGTATTGAAAGATTTTTATGGGAATTTTCAATCTCAGTTTTTTGAGAATGACCACGATGCTTGATTATTTGCTAATTCATTGCCAGATGGACGAGGAAATGGGCGATCGTCACCATTGTCACCGAAGGGAAGGGTCAATGGGAATGGAAATGGGAAGATTGGAAAATATGGAAAGAATGGGAAAAAAGTTGAATTGACGCAGTCTTCTCGATATTGAAGATCTGGAACAATCAGTGGGACTGGAATCACTGGGTTGAATGTTTTTGTTTCAGGACTTTGTGAAAGTCTGACTGGGGGTGGGTGACACTGAGTCCTTTAGTCACCTGCCACTTGTGCACTTCACCACACCCAGATTTTTAGGGGGCTACTACTTTTGAGTAGCTTGTTTTGGGATTGATTTTTCTCTTTTTTTTGGAATTTTAAAATAGGTGGGGATTAGAATACAGAGAGACTTAGAAGGGGAGTATTATTTTATAGTAGGATTCACATTTGTGAGAAGGTTTAACAGTGATATACCCATGAACTGCATCAGATACCGTGTCACAGGGTGCACAGTGGGGAGGAGGTTTATCAGTGATGTATGTTAGACTGAGTCCAATGCTGTGACACCAAGTTCATAGTAGTGAGAAGGTGTAACGGTGATGTCCGGTAGACTGAGGCAGATACTGTGACACCAGGTTCACATTGGGGAGAAGGTTTAACGGTGATATACTGTATATTGAGATATCTACCATGACACCAGGTTCACAGTGGGGAGAAGGTTTAACGGTGATGGACGGTAGACTGAGGCAGATTCTATTACACCAGGATCACGGGTGGGGGGGGGAGAAAGTTTTTCGTTGATGTACGATAGACTGAGGCAGAAACTTTGAGACAGGATTCAAATTCGTGCGAAGGTTTAATATTGATGTACGATTAACTGTGTCAGATACTTTGACATCAGGTTCATATTGGGGAGAAGGTTTAACGGTGATGTTCAGTCAAGGGAGGCAGATACTGAGACACCAGGCTCATTGTATTATTCATTTATCTTAATTACAACATTTAATTTATATCTCCATTTTTTTGTGGCAACTTCCAAACATTCCATAAACTTCTATTCTAATCAGATTTTGTTCATTTCTTCTTCTTTGGCTTGGCTTCGCGGACGAAGATTTATGGAGGGGGTAAAAAGTCCACGTCAGCTGCAGGCTCGTTTGTGGCTGACAAGTCCGATGCGGGACAGGCAGACACGATTGCAGCGGTTGCAAGGGAAAATTGGTTGGTTGGGGTTGGGTGTTGGGTTTTTCCTCCTTTGCCTTTTGTCAGTGAGGTGGGCTCTGCGGTCTTCTTCAAAGGAGGTTGCTGCCCGCCAAACTGTGAGGCGCCAAGATGCACGGTTTGAGGCGTTATCAGCCCACTGGCGGTGGTCAATGTGGCAGGCACCAAGAGATTTCTTTACGCAGTCCTTGTTCCTTTTCTTTGGTGCACCTCTGTCACGGTGGCCAGTGGAGAGCTCGCCATATAACATGATCTTGGGAAGGCGATGGTCCTCCATTCTGGAGACGTGACCCATCCAGCGCAGCTGGATCTTCAGCAGCATGGACTCGATGCTGTCGACCTCTGCCATCTCGAGTACTTCGACGTTAGGGATGTAAGCGCTCCAATGGATGTTGAGGATGGAGCGGAGACAACGCTGGTGGAAGCGTTCTAGGAGCCGTAGGTGGTGCCGGTAGAGGACCCATGATTAAAAACCCAAATCATTTGGTCTCTTAAGTATGCTGTACAAAATTAAATTCTTTACCTGGGTTTGGTTCAACAGCACTTCAGTCTGCTTCATTATTTTTTCAGACCCTCATTTTGTGCTTTCTTCTTTCCCCAGTTGATTCTCCAAATGGGCATCCAACCTCTGTCTTCTCAGCTTGACCCAACGTCTCCTCTGTTAACTTAAGCAAACCAAGGAGACCAAAGTTAAAATTTTCACATTGGCATTTTCAAACACAAAAATGACGCTGTGATTTGCTGTTTCACATCATAATCCCACTTGCTAAACTTGCAAGCAACTGCACTGCATCCTACAGCTGGAAAATTGCAAGCGAACTGCTTGGTTAAAGCAAAGATTCCACCCAGTCACCTGATTAAAGGCCTCCAAGTTAACAACAGATAGCAACCTGAAAGTTAAATACAAAGATCTGCATCAGGAAGATTAATGGGGTTTTTAAATAAATCATTTCCACTATTGAAAGAAAACTCCTCAGGGAACACCAGGCTCTTGTTGAACAATTCCTGTTGTATTCCTCAAAATGATTTGAATCTTGATTTCAAGCAGAGTCATTTGGTGAGATTGTTGGTCCAGAACAAACCCTGCCCACACACTCCCTTAAATACCTGCAAAGTCCTGGTTCAGCTCTGCTCCACGCTAAAGCGATCAGAGCTTTTCCGAAGAGATAACAGACTTCAGATGCTGATACGTTGAGTCACAAACACCCTAATACTTCCCTGAACAACACACCTCTCTCTGAAAACCAACAAGAACCTTCCTGAACAGTAATTATTTACCTTTCGAGCACCAAACCTGTGAACATTATATTTGATAAATTCTGTGCACAGTAGAAGAATGGCCTGCAACCAGTGAACTTGGATTAATGAGAAGTGAGATTGGACTGTGAACCAAAGAACTTTTCTGAACTTACACACACGTGCACTTAGAATTAGATGGGGGGAAAGTTGGGTAAAGTCAGTTAAAGTAATAAAATAGTGATAAGTTAAAGTGTTATTCCATTTTCATCTTGAAAGATAATTAAAATCAGCTTTTGTTTAAGTCACCATTTGTCTTGGTGAATATCTATTGCTGCTGGGTTTTGGGATCCTCTGGACTCGTAACACAGCACCAAGCTTCAGAACAACCCTAATGCTTTAGGTTATGACAATGGTCCATAAATGGGTCCCAGCATCTGTTGAAAGTTATTAATTGACTCTTCTATAATTTTTGTAAATATTAACAAGACATAATATCATTTAACTGTTGTGTTTGTGTCATTGGAGAATTCGCTTTCCATTCAATCAGAATTAGAGTTTTGGGTACCGTATTTGAGAAAAGATGTGCTGGAGTTGGAGAAGGTCAGAGATGATTTACTGGAATGATATCAGGAATGAAAGGGTGAGTATATGAGGAACAATTGTCGACTCTTCGACTGTACTAGTTGGAGTACAGAAGGATAAGAGGGTCCTCAGAGGCATTTCAAATGCTGGAAGGCTTGGGCAGATTACATATGGCAAAGATGTTTCCCATGGTAGGGGATTCTAGGACAGGAGAGCATAATTTCAGGATAAAAGGGTGTCAATTTAAAACAAATGTGGAAAAATTGATTTTGTCAGTGGTCGTGAAACCCATGTGAGATCATTGGGTGTATTTAAGGCAGAGATTGACAGGTATTTGATTAGTCAAGGAATCAAGGGTTATGGGGAGAAAGCTGGGGAGTGGGGGTGAGTGGAAGAATGGTGGAACAGACTCGACGGGCCTACTTCTGCTCCTATATCTTGTGATCTATATCCTGCTGGAGACCTAGACAACCCTCCTCTTGTATTCCCTTCTTAGAAAGCATTCTGCATTGTGGGTTTATGTCACGTGAACCCATTTCCAATTGAATCCCATGTTACAAGTAACCCAATGCAAATTCTGCATTGAGAGGACTGCAGCTTATTCATTTTAAAAATTGTTATGGAGCAGCTCAAATGAGATTTCTTGCTTCTTTTTTTGAAAGGGTTAAAATAGAATCAAATAAAATAGGAGAGGGAAAAGCAGAAGAATTTATATACAAGTGGGAATCGAAATTAATGGTTGGTGATAAAGATACACAATTGTTGAAACATTTGATTAATATATGGAATAAAATAAATGATGAAATTGGTGTAAGTGGATGTACATCACCCAGAATGGCTTTGATTCAAAATCCTCATATCTTTTTTAAAGGATCATCAATTTCTGGATAGCGGGTTTCGTAAGGGGATTATAAATGTTGAAGATTGTTATGAAAGGGGACAATTAATGTCATTTGAGCAACTGAGAAATAAATATCGTATAACTCATCACAATCTTTTTTGCTCTTTCCAACTAAGAGCATATTTGAAGGATAAGTTAGGACCAACCATGTTGTACTCAAATAGAAATTCCTTATAAGAGGAATTGTTAAAAATAAATTATTTGATGATATCCTCTTTATTACAAGTAGGAACTTTTAAATGAGGAGTTCATAAGTTGAGACAAAGGTGGGAAATGGATCTGAATAATTTAATTGATTGGCAAATATGGGGAGATCCATAAATTAATTCAGTATAATTGTTTTTACATCAGTCATGTAGCAGATGTCAGCAAGGATTTTATCTGAAAGCTGCACCTGGAGTCAGGTGACTCAGGCTGTTGGATTTGAAAAGCTCCTCAGGAAGCTGATTTGGCAAAAGAGATCACATGATCCAGGGGAGTTGTATTAATTCACTTCAACTCAGCAGTCTGGAACTATTGACCAGAGTTCCACACTGCAGCAGTGAGGAAGGAATTCACAACTAGTTTTTCTTCTACAGTGACTTCTTACACCAATGAAATTGATTAGAATAAAATCAGAATTATCAGATCAATGTTTTAGGTGTGGTGAAGATGTCGCAACTTTCTTGCATTCAACTTAGCTTTGTCCTAATGTGAGATCTTTTTGGGGAGAATTACAAATTTTTTGGAACAAGTTACAGGAGATGTTTTCCAGCAGAATCTGACCTTATCTTTATTACAAAATATTGAAGGAACAAGGCCCAAATTAAATCTATTAATATATCAATGGAAATTTGTTAAATTAACATTAGCAGTGATGAGGACATGTATTGCACTTACTTGGAAATCAGATATATATATATTTTTAGGGATGGCAAGATGACATGCAAAAATTCAAACTTGTATTCCTTTGGAAAAAATTACATATAGCTTGAGAAATATGCTTTTGCAAATTTGGCACCTGAATATTCAAATATCAGGCTTCAATTTGTAATAATTCCCTTTCCATCCCTCTAGACATGTGAGATTCTCCTCTTAGTTACATTTTTTAAATTTAGATTTGTTAGATTTCCTCACCACCGTGAACTCTGGGGAAGCGGACGACTAATGCAGAGCACCAGAAAACATAAAGACCACACCCCACCAACATCTCAGAAGCAGAGGATTCAATCCACGGGTCAGTGTCCAAGGAAGCAGACCAGTGAGGGGTTTTGCAGCTGAAGGACCCACATAGGTGGCAGGCTGTTGGTGACTTGAGGAGAGGAACCCACGCAGGCTGCGGGCTTCTGGACAAAGCAGTCAAGGAACTCACAACAGGCTGTAGATTGCTAGAGACTGGGTCAAAACTGGCTAAAAGGGTGTCAGGTATCAGACCTGGGATACGAGTGAGTGCTAAATGGTTCCTAATTATGTCAGATGTTCAAAACTGGAGCTCACATTGCCAATGACTTGGATTGGTCTGTGAGCATTGAAAGACAATCCACAGACCCTCAGTGACTTGGCCCAGGGTTTGGGGTGGTGGGGGTGGTGGGTAGCACTCAGTCTTTCTCTGACCGTAAGAGGCATTTCAGTCAATTTCTGCCAGACGTGAGTCTGTCTGTCTGACAGCAGGAAAAAAGCAATTTTGTGTGATATGACACTTTTTAATTACATGACAGTAAATTGTCTCCTGAAATAGAGAGAGAGGTTCAAGTTTCAAACTATTACAAACTACACTCACCAGAGCCAACTGGATTATACCTCTTCCCACTTTTTTTTTTGCAAGGACACCATTGATTTTATCACAGCTCTTCTGCTGCTTCTGTCCTGTGACAGATTATATATTTTACATTGTATATAGAGATGTTTTTGAAAGAGATGGATTGGAGGAGTCGTTTAGGTCACAAACAAACACATACACTTCACAAAACAGATCTTATTTAAAACGCAAGAGCTTTGCTGAGAGTGAGTCATTCAGGCGCCGATAGCCTTTGCAAAGATAAAACAAGGAGGCTGTTTTGCTAAAGAATTTCAAAAGCAGGTGTAAATAGATTATTGTTTTTAAAGCAACAGATGAATGGACTCAGTAATTTGGGTCTGGTGCAGTATCTGGCTGGTTCCAGTTTGCTGTTCTAAGAAGGTCATGTGGTTTTGCAAGCAGAGAGGAGAGACCAAATAGGCTTTTTCTAAAAAAAAGAGAGAGAGAGAGAGAGAGAGAGAGATGGCAAGCTGGCATCTTGTTTTGAAGACTGGTTGTGAGTTCTCAGTTCAGCCTGTTGAAAAACTTTGTTGTCCATACAAGAGGAAATGGCTGGCTAGAAATGATGTTTCACCTGAAATAAGGGAAACAAAAGGAAATCAATTGTGACCTGCAGAAGAGGTTATCATTTGGAAAACCCTGATGGGTCAAGTTTCTTTGGCAAGACACCAAAGTGGCTGATCAGAGGGAATCACTTTATGTGTGTCCAATGTGCATGAAATCCCTCTCTGAAACCAACAAAAACCTTCCTGGAGGGTACACATTTACTTCTTAGCACCAGAGCTTGGTGAAAATTCATAAATGTTGAATTCTGTGCACAGTATAAGAATTGATAGATGCCGGTGAACTTGGAGTTGTGTCAAAGAACTTTATGCACATTAAATACACCTGCACTTAAAATTAGAAGGCGGTAATGGAAGGCTGTTAAATTAATAGTGATAAGTTAAAGTTTGATCCTGTTTGTTTTTCTGTTTAAAGAAAATTAAAACCAATGTTTGTTTTAGAATGAATGGTGTTATTGTTCAAAATCTGCCTGTGATCGAAAGTATTCTTGGACTGAATAGACATCTGGGCCAAATGGCTATTTAAGGACAATCTGTACATGATTGTACATCCTAAAGTACAATGACTACTTCTATCCACTAAAGATTGTTAAAGAGCAAGAATAGACAATACAATCACATAAAATTCCCATCCATACAGCACACGTATTAATACACAAAACAATCACACCTCCTCATTGGTCATGAAGTGCCTACACTTCCCAAGGAGGCTGAGGAGGTCAAGGCCAACGGCTCTCATCCTGAGATTTTACAGGAGCGCAGTTGAGTCTCCTGTCTGGTTGCACCATTGGATGATCTAGTTGCTGTTAAGCATCAGACAGGAATGATGCAGAGTTGTGAGGATCACTGGGCTCTCCCTTTTTCTGTAGATGACATTTACTGGGAGTGTTGTTCAAATTGCGCTCAAGGAATAGTGCAAAGACCATTTTGATCTAGTGAACAGCATCTTTAACCACGTACATCATCAAAAAGAGGTCTTACAGGCTGGGGAATAGCTTCTTCCCACAGGCTGTTAGATGGATGAAAAGTATCCTGTAAGTGTGATAATCCTCCCAAATATTAATATATGTAGCGGCTACTTCGATAGAGCTATGAAAAGCAACACACACACACACACACACACACACACACACACACACACACACACACACACACACACACACACACACACACACACACACACACACACACACATACCAGGTTAGTCAACACAAGACTGCTTTATTCAGTCTTTACAGGCTTCTTCTATTTACAGCATGTCCCGGGCTCTATGGGTCAAGATGGGACATCATTATGAGTTAGCTGCCGATCCACGGGACCACAGGTTTAAAGTAAGCCCTTTGAGTGTCCCGCACCTTCCAGCAGGGGAAATCACAGATCAACGTGCCGTTCCTCGGCACACAGCACCACGTGCATGCGGTCAATTAAATGGATGAGTACCCAGCTGTCTGCCTTATGATTTCATGTGCCCACCAAAGAACCTTGCCCAGTCGGCCCGCTTCACAGCTGCTACACCCCCAGAACCGTCGCCAGAAAGAAAAACACCAGCTGCATGCAACTTAGGTGGACACCCTCATCTTTTGGGATGGGGGCACTGAATGGGTGAAGCGGATTCCACATGGGCAGGCTTATGTCTGTCCAAACTAAACAGCTGCGAATGTCCCCCAATGTCAAAAGTATACTCAAATCCATCCTTCTTCACCACGCAGAAAAGGCTCTCATACGGTCGTTGTAACAACACTCCTGTGTACTGTCTGTGCACAAAAACAAAATCAGCGTCCAGGAGTTGTGGGGCACATTCTGTTAAGGGGATCAAAGCCAGTGGGTAGGAAAAGCTTTGCTGATCGTGATACCATGTCGAAGCTGCCGAAGGATATTCAGATCAGAGTTGGTTGTGAAATGAATGTCCCATGAAACTGTTAGGACCAGACCATAAACCATCTCTGCGGACAACACAGACATATCTTACTTTTGAGCTGTGTGCACTCCAAAAGAACGCATGGCAACTCATCAACCTAATTGGGACCAGTGAGTCAGGCCTTAAAAGTGGACTTCAGTTGCCAGTGGGAACGTGGGTGAATTGTTTTCCGCGGACGGAATTAATGTGGGAAAACCAAATCTAGCCATCCAGTTGACGATGAATGCTCTGGCCCTTGTCTCAGTGTCACTGGATGGCAACGGGACGGCCTCTGGCCAGCACGTGAAATGTTCTACAACTGTTAGAATGTATCTCATGTTTTCAGATTCTGGCAATGGTCCAAGCAGGTCTACATGCACGTGTTCCAACTGTCTGCATTCCGTCGGGAAATGTTGAAGAGGTGCCTTAGTGTGGCACTGAATTTTGGCAGTCTGGCAGGAGGTACATGTGCAAACCCATTGCACAACGCATTTTCTCAGTCCATGCTATACATATTTATTTGACATGAGCTTGACAGATGTTCTGATGGATGGATGAGATAAGCTGTGTATCTGGTCAATAAGGTGTTTCCTCCAAGATGCAGGAAACATTGGCCTAATGTAGCCCAAAGACATGTCACAACGTAAGGTTGGCCACCCAGTTGTGCTGCCCTCTGCTGTATGTCCAGGTTAGTAATGGCCGTACTGTATGCCTGAACATCGGGGTCCATTGCCTGGACACTGGCTAATTCAGAAATATCAATGTCACCCTGAATATGATATATAGTCGGTCTGGACAGCATATTCGTGATGCCATTGTTTTTACCAGATGTTATCCAAGTAGATCGTAGGGAACTCTAAATCTCTGCCCAAACTGTCTATAACCCGCTGGCAGGTTTGAACACCATTCTTCAACTCAAGTGGCATCCTAAGACATTCAAAAAGACCAGAAGGGGTAATAATCACCGTTTTAGGAATGTCTTCCTTGTGGATGGGATCTGATGGTATCTCATGACAAGATCAACCTTGGAGAAAGCACAGAAATTGTGCAGATGGGAGGCAAAATCTTGCATATGAGGGACGTTAAGACAGTGGGTCTTAACCAGAGATATGGTCCGCTGGGCTTCATAAATCATAGCATAGACTAGAGTATAGCTGGAAAGTGATGCTGCAACTGTTTAAGGCATTGGTGAGGCCAGGTTTAGAGAATTGTTTTCAGTTCCGGTCTCCAAATATAGGAATGAAATAGATAAGGTGGAGAGGGTGCAGAAAGGATTTACAAAAATGTTACGTGGCTTACAACATCTCGAGTACAGATAAAGATTAAGGAGACAGTGACTTTATTCATTGGAACGTAGATGGATGAAGGAAGTTATGATAGAGGTAGTCAAAATTATGAAAGGAATAGATAGACTAGACGAGAGTAGACTCTTTCCCCTGAGGGCAGGGGAGGTTGGAACAAGAGGGCATGAGTTCAAGGTAAGGGTGCAAAACTTTAGGAGGAATGTTAGAGGATGTTTCTTCACTCAGAGAGTGGTGGCAGAATGGAATGATCTTCCAGAAGGGATCATTGCGGCAGGGTCCTTTCTGTCATTTAAGTGAAGGTTGGATGTGTACATGGATATGAGGGGGTTGGAGGGATATGGCCAGAGTGTTGAGGGGAAAAATAGTGGAGTTGTTCATGTGAACTGGCACAGACTCGAAGGGCCGACGTGGCCTGTTTCCGTGCTGTAAACTGTTCTATGGTTATATGTGCTGGGCTCCACGGGACAAGGTGGGACATCATTAAGAATTTGCTGCCGGCAGGTTTGAATTAAGCCCCGCGATTATCCCATGCTTTTCGGCAGGAGACTCCAAAATTCGAAAAGATGAATTAACTATTTCCATGAACCCTCCACTTTTACGTCTATTTTTCTAAATCCATTCCATAATCTAGACATCTTTACTTAACCCAACCCACATTTCTTCTCCCATTCAAATCACTCAGTAATACACCAAGGCAGTAAAATAAAAACTCAATGCTGGAAATACTCAGCGGGTCATCTACTGGAAAAATAATCGGATTTTTCTTTATATAAAAAAAATAATTCCTAGCTACAGGAAGGGTATTAGTTAGATTGAAAGAGTGCAGAGAAGATTTACTAAGAAGCTGCCAGATCTTCAGGAGTTGAGCTACAGGGAAAGGTTGAACAGGTTGGGACTTTATTCCTTGGAGTGTCGAAAAATGTGTAAGAGATTGCTTAAAGTGGAATATGAATGAGAAAAAAGGCTGAGAAAGACTGCAGTGGACCCAATTGTGAAGGAAATATTTTGCCTGAGAAAAATTGTCATTGGCCCATTTCCTCTGGAGATATGAAACCGCGCACAGAACAAGTCAATGACGTACAATTAAAAGAGTGGTTTTCAAACTTTTTCTTTCCAATTACATTCCACCTTAAGTAATCCCTTACTAACAGAGCACTTCTGGCACAGGGATTAAGTGGAATATGATCCGGGGGGTGGGGGTGTGGAGGAGGAGTTTGAAAATCACTGCTCGAGATGAAAATGTTTCTCCATTTCAGTTTTAAGCAGACATCCTTTTATTCTAAGGTTGTGCCCACTGGTCCTAAACTCTCCCACTACTGGCCAAATCCTCTCTATCCAGCCCTTTCACTATTCATCAGATTTCAATGAGGTCCTGCCTCATTATTCTAAACTCAGGCGAGTATAGGCCCAGAACCATCAAATGCTCCGCAAACATTATTCCGCTCATCCCCAGGATCATTCTTGTAAACCACCTCTGGCCCATCACATCCTCTATTAGAAATGGGGCCTAAAATTGCTCACAACACTTACGAGATCAGGACAACCAGAAGGTGGTCACGTGAGGGAATACAGCTGCAGGCCTGCCTAGAGTTTGTGGATTGGATGGTGTTCAAGGAGTCAGCTGAGGGGAGGTGGGGTGGGGGGTCGTGGAAAGATGGCATCAGAAAATGACGTGAGAAGACACCTCTCCCTGACTGAACTATTCAATACTCGAACTGTAGTGAATTTTTTGACTTTATCAATGTTTTGAACATTAATTTACTACTGTAGGATTCTGGAAATGAAGAAAGGAAAACAGCAGTGTTGGGCACTGACAGTTGCCCTAAAAATCAAAAAGACAAAGACTAAGGGGAGCGATAGGCTTTATTACATACAAGACTGCAGGCCCGCGTGCAAGCTAGGTAAGTGAAGGGATGGAAGAGGTGGCTCGACCTTTATGGCCTGGGTCACAGGGGAGGAGTCCAGGGAGGAGTCTCGGAGAGGATGTCATCAGGAGGGTGGGCCAGCCCATGCCTATACTGGTCAGTTCATACAATACCATTTCATTACCAGCAACTTAGAAAAAAACCTAGGTTTTCAACCTGTGAAAAGTGCAGAAGAAGCAAGGCCGACCTTCCAGAAGGAACCTCAGGAGCAGTTAGAGATAGATCCAAATCCTCAACGTGGAACCCAAGAGAAGCTGGAAGAAATGTCTGCATCCTCTGCGCCTCCAGAGACGCAAGATATCACCAAGATCTTTGGCCTGGGGGTGGGCCAGGAGAGTGAGCGTGGAATCCGACCCAAGCCTGGCTTGACTAAGGAGAGCAGGGGGGTGGGTGCTCGAATGTGAGCGCGAGTTCGCGGGAAGGCGACTGACTGTATGCAGCGGCCCATCTGAAGATGCTCCTCTGGTGCTACTGAGCTTCTCAGCATGGATGGATGTTCTCACATGCAGGAAATCTGCAGTAGGGCTGCCAGGTATGAGGTGGAGGAGGACAACTCAGAAATTCGAGAAGAAGAAGAGCAAGAATGACTATTTGCTGCAGTTGGACTCACTGAAGGAAGGCCTTAAGCTTTAAGAACATCTCCTTCTCCAATGAAAGCTGTTGTTTAACCACAGACACCTTCCCCAGTCTTCAAGGCCCCTGCAACAGGGATGGAAGTCAACTTCATGTCTATAGAACTGATCCAACCAAATGAAAAGATTATGTCTTCTATGACCTTAAATTTTGAAACTTTAAATGATCATTTTGCTGCTATAAAGGAAATAATGGCTGGTATGTGTGAAGAAATTACATTTATTCAAGTTGATATTAATAAGAGTTTAACAGCAGTGGACACTGGACAAGATCAATTTAAGAAGATAGAAGACATTTTTATTGACTGTAAGGACCGTGTGGGCCATTATGCAGAGAGAATGGATCATATTGAGGATTTGTTTGCAGGCTTGGATGTCCAGAAGAGAGATTTGTTAAAAAACATTGATTCGTTAGAAAATCAAAGTTGTCGTAATAATATTAAGATAGTTGGTCTGCCGGAAGATATTGATGGTTCAGATCCTGTAAAATTATTTCTGGAAATGGATTCCAGAGATGTTGGGAGTCGAGTCTTTTTAGATAGGGCTCATAGGGTGTGAAGGAGAAAACCTTTTCTGGGTCAAATGTCAAGAGCAGTTCTTTTAAGATGTTTGTGATATCAGGATAGAGAAATTATATTGCGGCTTGCAGTTCAGAAAGCTTGCCTTGATCAAAGCCCAATGATGGTTTAAGGCAATAGGGTTTTATTTTATCCTGATTTAAGTCAGGAGATTATTAAGTGATGGAAAGAGTTTAATCTGGTCAAAGCAGTGCTGTGGAAGAAAGGGTATAAGTTTACTTTTCGGTGTCCGACGATATTTAAGTTGAATTATGGGCCAGATCAGTCTCAATGTTTTGAGAGTCTTTATGCTGCATTATCTTTTGAAAATTCCTTCCCAGATTTGAAGGAATTGATGGGGAAAATGCCCGAGGTTAAAATTGGGAAGGGAACAGGGAAAAGAATTGGAATCAGAATTGGTGAGTGATGGTGAAGATGAAGCTCATGCTCAATGTGGGTGTTACCATTGGGATGACGGATGGGTTTTAATGTTCGGTTGGGGGGTGATGGTCGTCTCTGCTACTTCTAAAGCCAACTGCCACTTGTGGCATTAACTGCAGCTGGACCACAGAGGGGGGTCCGACTTTTGTACTTGTAGATTTTTACATTGTTTACAGGGGTTTCTTATTGTTTGAAAGGGGGGGGTGGGTTAGGATTTTTAAAATATGTAATTGCTCTGTGAAGTGCCAATCTCAAGAGGAAATTAAGTTATGGCTCACTTAAATTTTGTGACCTTCAATGTTAAAGGACTTAATAATCAGATGAAAAGGAAGTGAATATTGGCATATATAAAGAAAATGACGGTTGATGTTGCCTTTTTGCAAGAAACTCGTTTGTCTGAGAAAGAACATATGAAATTGATGAGAGATTGGGTAGGACATGTTTTTGCATCTTCATTTAATTCGAAAGCTAGAGGTGAGTTGCAACTTTGGTTCAGAAGAAGATACCGTTTCAGTTGGAATCATTCTCTGCCACATTGGGTAGAGAGCTGTTGGTGAATTGTAAAATTTTTGCTGAAGCATGGACTTTGATGAATGTTTATCCACCCAATGAAAATAATGAAGACGCGATTTCTGAAACTTTTTGGAATCTGGGTCAAGCTAATGAAAATATTTTGGTTGGTGGGGATTTTAATTGTGTGTTGGATACATTTCCAAAAACTGTACAAAGAACCAAAATAGCTAAATGGATGTAAGACTCAATGAAAGATTTGAATTTGGTGGAAATGTGGAGGGAGTTAATTCTGACAGAAAAAGTCTTTTATTTTTATTCACCTAGACATGATCCTTTTTTGAGAATCGACTTTTGCTTAATGTCAGCACAATTACAGGGTAGATTTATACATGCAGAGTATAAGAGTAGGAATTGTCTGATCATTCCTCATTGTTAAGTAGAAGTACACAATCCTTTTACCAAACATGAGCAAGTGGGGAGAGAGATGGGAGCGCGAGTCAGGCGGGCGAGGGGTGGGGGGAAAATGGCAGTGTGACTGAAAGGGAGTGGGGGTGGATACAGCAGCATAATTTGGGTGGGCTTAAATCTGGCTTTCCAAAATCCAGAAAAATCTGAAATACAGAACACAGTGACCCACCCCCCCACAAAGGGTTCTGGATAAAGGATTGTGCACCTGCACATGTTCTGGTTTGCATAATGTAGAGACCCTTATCGGTGAAGGTTTAATGGGATGTTATTGAAGCAACCAAAGTTTGTAAGTTATATCAAAGACCATATTCAGACTTATTTGCCAATTAATACATATTCAGTCCAAAGTAAATTTGTTTTGTGGGATGCTTCAAACGCTTATTGAAGAGGTGTGATAATCAATTATACTGCAAGAATTAAGACACAGTATTTGGCGGAGAGCCAACATTTGGAGACGGATATAACAATGTTGGAAAAGCAATTCCAATGAAATTTGACTGTGGATAAAAATAGTTTTTTGATTCAGTTCAAACTGTTATAATATAATGCAAACATATAAATATGAAAAATTAATACAATGATCCAAATAGCGTTACTATGAGTAAGGAGAAAGAGCGCATAAGGTTTTCGCTCGGCAATTAAAGACTGAACAGGCATCAAGGACAATAAATGCGATGAGATAATGAACCTCAGGAAATGAATGATGAATTTCACTCATTTTCCCAGAATTTATATTCTTTTGATGTAAGTCAGGATGAGGAACGTGTTGAGTCTTTTTTAGGTAGTTTGGAGTTATCGGTTTTGGACGATAAAGATAGGACAGAATTGGAAGTTCTTTTCAATGATTTTGAAATTGAAGAAGCGATATTGAATATCACCTGGAGAAGATGGGTTTACAGGAGGGTTTTATAAATAATTTTATGAAGTCTTGTCTCCTGTTTTGATGGATGTTCTTAAACAATCTACAGAAGAGCAAAAGCATTTCCAGAATTCTTTTCTAGAGCTAGAATTAGTTATTGCAAAAAAGGAAGAGCCCCATTGAAAGTTGCCTCATATCGAACAATATCTTTATTAAATGTAGATTATAAGATAGTAGCTAATAGACTTGCAAAGTATTTATCACGTTTAATACATGTTGATCCAGCAGGTTTTATTAAGAATAGATTTTCTTCTGAAAATATTGTTCAACTGTGACTTTGATTAATGGATAAAGATATTGTTTGAATCAATCAATGACTAAGCAAGGTGGTCCTTTGTCACCATTGGTGATAGAACTGCTAGCCCAAGCAAAAAGGCAAAACGATAAAATTATTGGGATTAAAATAAATGAAGAGAATATAAGATTCATTTGTTTGCAGATGACGTAGTAATATATTTAACAAATCCTCAGTAATTGTTATGACATCTGCAAACCTGTTTGGTTCAATATGGAGAAATGTCTGGTTATCAGGTTAATCGGGATAAGAGGAACATATTACCAATTACAGAGGAAGATTATCCTGCTTGTAAACAGATTACACAGCTTAGATGGACGAAGAAAATTTAATATTTAGAGGTAATGGTTGATGCGGATTATCAACATTTGTGTAAGCTGAACTATGTTTCTCTATTGATAAAATTAAAGCTGATTTAATTAAATGGAAAAATCTTCCTTTGACATGAATGGCACGTGTGAATTGTGTTGAAGTGAACATTTTTCCTTGTATTCAATATCTTTTTCAATCAATTCCATGTTCGCTTCCAAAGATATTTTTTAAAGAGTTATGCAGCCATCAGAATATTTTTATAGAAAGGTACTTTGGCTAGAGTATTATTGCAAAAATTGACATGGAAATATGCATTAGGGACTACAATGGCCTCATTTTCAGAATTATTTGTTAAATTATTAATTAATTATCAGTTAAAATTTATGAATATGATGTTCAAAATTAATCAACCTCCTCGCCTGGATAAAGTGAAATTAGCACAGATTTTTCATTCTACTATACATCAATGTATATTTAGATGGACTCCTCATCTTTTGCATTATTATAATTTCCCACTATTATGACATTTATGTGATGTTTGGTATAAAAGAAATCTGGCAACAGAAACTGGAGATAAGGTTTCATTTCAAATTCCATGTCAAGTTCATATTCTTCTCGATGAATAATTTTAGTATTTAAAGATTTGCCAAATGAAAGGTATTCAAGTGTTAGCAGATTGTTTTGAAATGGGACAACTCTTTCTTTTGATAGGCTTGGGGAAAAAAATTGTGGTACTGTTAAATTCTTTGCTTGCATATTTTCAAGTACGTGCTCCAGTACTGAAGTATTTTGGGTGGGAATTGAAGATACCTAAGTTAACTAAATTTAAAAAAGTAATTGTAAATGGGGAAAAAAGGGATTTATTTCAGAAATGTATTCTTTGTTGCAAGAGAAAATGGGCAAACTGGATTTAGATAAATAAAATATTAAATGGGAGAAAGATTTATCCTTAGAATTATCCCAAGAAGAATGGACTACTATGTGTGAAGATAGTGTGACTACATTTGGTGAACTATAATTTTCTACTTCAGTTGTATTAAACACCAGAAAAGTTAAAAAAATATGGATTTACTCATTTGGATTTATGCTTCCTGAGATTTTACAGGAGCGCAGTTGAGTCTCCTGTCTGGCTAAGTCATTGGACGCTCCAGTAGCTGTAAAGCATCAGACAGGAATGATGCAGAATTGTGAGGATCACTGGGGTCTCACTTTCTTCTGCAGATGACATTTACTGGGAGTGTTGTTCAAATAGGGCTCAAGGAATTGTAAAAAGACCATTTCCATCCAGTGCACAGCATCTTTCACCACATCCATCATCAAAATCAGGACTGCCAGGCTGGGGAATAGCTTCTTCCCACAGGCTGTGAGATGGATGAAAAGTATCCTGTAAATGGGATAGTTACCCTAAATATTTATATATGTAGTCAACACAAGACTGCTTTATTCAGTCTTTGCAGGCTTCTTTTATTTACCGTGTGTCCCGGGCTCCATGGGAGAAGATGGGACATCATTATGAGTTTGCTACTGATCCACGGAACCACAGGTTTAAATTAAGCCCTGTGAGTGTCTCGCACCTTCTGTCAGGAGAATCCACAGATCAACGTGTCGTTCCTTGACACGCAGCACCACGTGCGTGTGGTCCATTAAATAGACAGCTGTCTGTCTTATGCTTTCACGCGCCCACCAAAGAACCATCCCCACTCAGCCCGCTACACAGCTGCTACCCGACCCCCCCCCCACCAGAACTGTCACCAGAAACTAAAGCCCCAGCTGCATCGACCTTAGGTGGACCCCCTCATCATCTGTGCTGGGGGAACTGAAAGGGTGAAGTGGGATCCACATGGGCAGGCTTGCATCTGTCCACACTAAACAGCTGTGAATGCCCCCCAATGTCCAAAGTATACACAACCCCATCCTTCTTCATCACGCGGAAAGGGCTCTCATACGGTCATTGTAATGGCGCTCCTGGGACCTGTCAGTGCACAAAAATATAATCAGTGTCCAGGAGTTTTGGGGGCACATTCTGTTTAGGGGAACCATGCCAGTGGGTAGGAAAAGATTTGCTGATCACAACACCATGTCGAAGCTGCTGAAGGACGTTCAGGTCAGAGTTGGTGTGAAATGAATGTCCCATGAAACTGTAAGGACCGTACCATAAACCATCTCTGCGGACAATGCAGACATCTTCCTTTGGAGCCGTGCACACTCCCAATAGAACCCATGGCAATTCATCGATTATATTGTGTCCGGTGAGTAGGGCCTTCAGTTGCCAATGGAAACGTTCCACAAGGCCGTTGGACTGTGGGTGAATTGTGGTGCGTGGTCTGATGCAATGTGGGTCGGGAAACCAAATCTAGCCATCCAATTAATGATGAATGCTATGGCCCTTGTCTCAGTGTCACTAGATGGAAACGAGATGGCCTCTGGCCAGCGTGTGAAACGTTCTACGACTGTTAGAATGTATCTCATGTTTTGAGATTTTGGCAATGGTCCGAGCAGATCCACATGCACATGTTCCAACCGCGTGTGTACCACCGGGAAAGGTTGAAGAAGTGCCTTAGTGTGCCGTTGAATTTTGGCAGTCTGGCATGAGGTACATGTGCAGACAAATTGCGCGACGCCTCGTGTACTGGTTTTCTGCCAGGGGATTAGCAACAAATTCTCTTCTACGACATGCTTTAGCAGCATCCAATGCACCTACTATGTACCAGAATTTCATGTCCTCTGCCATTATGACACAAGACAAAACTAAGTTTCATCCTTGGTTGATTGGTCTGGAAAGGAGGCAAGTGAAGTCCTAACATCGATTGGGAAACACAGTCAGTGAGAGGTCAGCATGGCTTAGAGTTTAGACAACGTGTTCAGGACTGCTTTTTGCAGCAGTATGTGGAGATGCCCACGAGATGGGGGGCAGTGTTTGATCTGTGGTTAGGGAATGAAATGGGGCAGGTGGCGGAGGTGAGCATTGGGAAGAACTTCAGATCCAGTGATCATGGGTTAATTAGATTTAGCTTAATTATGGAAAGGGATAGGTCATGTCTGAAGTCGAAGGTCTTCGAGTGGGGGAAGGCCAGATTTGAAGAAATGAGAAGAGATTTGCAGAGTTGTGTGGGCTGATCTTTTAGCCGGAAATGATGAAGAGGAAAATTGGAGGGTATTTAAAGGTGAGATTTTGAGAGTACAGGATCATTTTGTTCCATATCGGCTGAAATGTAAGAAGTTCAAGGGAGCTGTGGATTTCTAGAAAAATTATGAATGATTCGGGATAAGAGGGAGTCCCATGCTCAATATAAGAAACAAAAGATTGATGAGATTTATGATCCTTACTTATATTGAAGAAAGAACCTCAAGAGGGAAATTAGAAAGGGAAAAAGAAGGTATGAAGTATCCATAGCTAATAAGGTGAAAGTGAGTCCTTCGGGTTTTTACAGATACGAGAACAGTACAAAGAGGGTTAAGGATAGAGTACGTCCACTGGAAAATGGGAACGGTGGACTATGTGTAAGTGAGAAGCTGTATGAGATGGGGGAGATATTGAACAATTTTTTTTCTTTTCTGTATTCACGAGCAAAAGAGACACTGGACTATGTGAGATAAATGAGGTGAATGGCTTAGTTATGGAAAGGATAGGGATTAGTAAAGAGAGGAATTTGGAGCTTCTCGGGTCAATAGCGTTGGATGTCTCCTGGTCCTGATGGGATTTTCCCCAGGACATTAAGGGAGGTCAGGGAGCAAATAGCCGGGGCTCTGACAGTGATGTTTCAAACATCACTGGAGAAGGGTGTGGTGTCGCGGGATTGGAGGGTTGCAAATGTTGTTCCACTATTTAAAAAAAGCAGAAGGTGCAGGCCAAATAATTATCGGCCAGTAAGTTTTACTTTGGTGGTGGTAAAAGTTATGGAGGGTATTCTCAGAGATAGTATGTACAAATATCTGGATAGGCAGGGAATGATCAGGGGCACCCAGCATGGGTTTATGAAGAGAAAATCATTTTAATGAATCTTGTTGAATGTTTTGAAGAGGTGACAAGGCAAGTGGCTGAAGGTAGGGCGGCTGACGATATCTATTTGAATTTTAGTAAGGCTTTTGATAAGGTTCCGCATGTAAAGTTAGTTAGGAAGGTTCAGTGACTAGGGATTAATAGATAGTGAGATGGTTCAGAGGTGGCTGTAAAACAGACAGCAGAGAGTCATGGTGGACAACTGTCTGTGAGGATAGAAGCCTGTGACGAGCGGTGTGACTCAGGGATTGGTGCTGGGTCCCCTGATGTTTATCATTTATTTTCATGATTTGAATGAGGAGGTGGTTAACTGGGTAATCAAATAGGCAGACGATACAAAAATAGGGGGACTGGTGGAATGTGAGGAAGGTTTTCTTGGATTACAGGATTTGGTTTGTTTGGAAAAGTGGACTGAAAGATGGCAGATGGAATTTAATGTTGACAAGTATGAGGTGCTGCATTCCAGAAAAAATAATCTTAATATGACATATGCAGTTCAGGGATGGGCATCGAGGAAGGCAGAGGAACAGAGGGATCCTGAGTTATGGTACAGATTTCCTTGAAGGTGGTTTCCCATGTAGACACGGTAGTTAAGAAGGCATGTGACATGCTGGCCTTCATAAATCATAGCATAGACTAGAGTATAGCTGTTTAAGGCATTGGTGAAGCCATGTGCAGAGAAGATTTACAAAAATGTTGCCTAGGGTACAGAGGAAGATGAAGGAGACAGCGACTTTATTCATTGGAATGTGGACAATTGAAGGGGGTTATGATAGAGGTATTTAAAATTATGAAGGGAATAGATAGGCAAGACATGAGTAGACTCTTGCCACTGAGGGCAGGGGAGGCTGGAACAAGAGGGCATGACTTAAGGGTAAGGGGGTAAAACTTCAGGAGAAATGTTAGAGGATGTTTCTTCACTCAGAGAGTGGTGGCAGAATGGAATGATCTTCCAGAAGAGATAGTTGTGGCAGGGTCCTTTCTGTCATTGAAGAGATTGTTGGATGTGTACATGGATATGAGGGGGTTGGAGGATATGGGCAGAGTGTGGGATGGGGCTGGGGAATGGTTAGGGAGTGGAGTGGTTCATGTGAAATGGCATGGACTCGAAAGGCTGATATGGCCTGTTTCCGTGCTGTAAATTGTCATATGGTTATATGTGCCGGGCTCCACGAGACAAGGTGGGACATAATGAAGTGTTTGCTACCGGCAGGTTTAAATTAAGCCCCGTGAGCATCCCACACTCTCCGGCAGGAGTCTCCACAGATCGACGTGCCATTCCTTGGCACACTGCACCAAGTGCAGTCCATTAAATGGTTGAGAACACAGCTGTCTGTCTTATGTTTTCGTGCGCCCACTGAACAACTCTTATTCTGCCTTGTCTCAGTGACGAGAATCCAGTCCAGAGACCTCCATTCCCCTCGTATCCCTGAACTTGTCCAAATTCTTCAATGCTAACATTGAGCTCATATTTCCTCATGCAGCTGGCAGCTTGTTCCATTCTCCCACCACCTTGTGTGGAGAAGTTCCCCCTCATGTTTCAACTAAACTTTTCCTCTTTCATCCTTGGCCCACGTATTAAGGACTTTTCCAAGAGGCGGAGTCTGAAGAAAACAACCTCTATCCTCAAGGACCCTCACCACCCAGGCCAGGCTTTCTTCACCCTGCTATCACCAGGGAAACAGGTCCAGGAGCCTGAAGACGAACACCCAATGGTACAAACACAGCTTCTCCCCCTCTTCCATCAGATTTCTGAATGGACAAGGAACCACAGTCACTCCCTCACTTACTCTTCATTTTGCACAAATAGATTTCTTTTTTAAAAATGTAATTTATAGCAATATTTGCACCTATATTGTTGCAACAAAATGACAAATTTTGTGACATGTTCATCACAATAAATTTTTAATTCTGAACACTGCGCGTACATCAGAAAACAATCATAGCTCAAAAAACAATTTGAAAAGATGAATTAACTATTTCCATGCTCCCTTCCCTTTTATGTCTATTTTTCTAAATCCACTCCATAATCATCTCCACTTAACCCAACCCACATTTCTTCTACTATTTAAAGCACTCAGTAATACACCAAGGCAGTAAAATAAAAATTCAATGCTGGAAATACTCGGCAAGCCATCTACTGGAAAAATAATCGGCTTTAAAACCTTCAGGTTGATAACCTTTCACTGGGATTCAAGAAGATGATCAAACAAACCTGATTCTCTTTTTGAGAAAAAGAAGAGGAGAGATAACAAACTGAATAAGTGGGATGAAAAGCCCAAGCAGCAGAATTGGCTGCTGGATGAGTGAAGTCGACTCGTTGATCAACACATCTGTCTGGATGGAGGGATAAAGGATAAACAAGACAAACATGATGCCGTCACTGTGAGGTTCAATACGACAGCTGAAGAGAATCTGAAATGAAGGAATGGAGAAAAGACTTGTTTTTGGATCAATGTGACAAAATTTGACCTGACAAAAGAAAACAAAATTCCTTTGCTCTGCCAGAACTCTCTAGATCAAGGGACACAATAAAATAATCCAAAAGCCAACGATATGAAATTGAACAGCGAAGTTATAGAAATTGGTAGCAAGAGATAAAACACAGTTACATAATTCCATGAAAGTGGTGTCACAGGAAGACAGGGTTCTAAAGACAGCTTTTGTCATCTTGGCCTTCATTAATTAAAATGTTAAAAATAGGAGTTGGGAACTTATGGTGAGGTTGTATAAGATGTTGGTGAGGCCAAATTTGGAGTATTGTGTGCAGTTCTGGTCACCTAGCTACAGGAAGGGTATTAGTAAGATTGATAGAGTGCAGAGAAGATTTACTTGGACGCTGCCAGGTCTTCAGGAGTTGAGCTGCAGGGAAAGGTTGAACAGGTTGGGGCTTTATTCCTTGGAGTGTCGAAAAATGAGTAAGAGATTGCTTAAAGTGTTATATGAATGGGAAAAAAGGCTGAGAAAGACTGCAGTGGAGCCAATTGTGAAGGAAAGATTTTGCTTGAGATAAATTGTCATTGGCCCATTTCCTCTCGAGTTATGAAACCACGCACAGAACAAGTCAATGTCATACGATTAAAACAGTGGTTTTCAAACTTTTTTTCCCAATCACATAGCTCATTAAGTAATTCCTTACTAACAGAGCACTTCTGGCAAAGGGATTAAGTGGAATATGATCCAGGGGGGTGGGGGTGTGGAGGAGGAGTTTGAAAATCACTGCTCTAGATGAAAAGATTTCTCCATCTCCGTTTTAAGCAGACATCCTTTTATTCTGAGGTTGTGCCCACTGATCCTAAACTCTCCCACTACTGGCAAAATCCTCTCTATCCAGCCTTTTCACTATTCATCAGATTTCAATGAGGTCCTGCCTCATCCTTATAAACTCGGGCGAGTACGGGCCCAGAGCCTTCAAATGCTCCTCAAACATTATTTCTCTCATCCCCAGGGTCATTCTTGTAAACCACCTCTGGACCATCACATCCTCTCTTAGAAATGGGGCCTAAAATTGCTCACAACCCTTACGAGAGCAGGACAACCAGAAGGTGGTCACGGGAGGGAAGACAGCTGTAGGTCTGCCTAGAGTCCATGGATTGGATGGTGTTCAAGGAGTCAGCTGAGGTGGGGGGGGCGGGGGTCTCGTGGCAAGATGGCGTAGGAAAAAGAAGTTCGAAGACACCTCTCCCTGACTGAACTGTTCAATACTCGAACTGTTATGTCTTGTTTGACTTTATCAATGTTTTGAACAATAATTTTCTACTGTAGAATTCTGGAAATGAAGAAAGAAAAAAAACAGTGTTGGGCACGATCAGTTGCCCCAATTATCACAGAGACAAAGACTGAGGGGAACGATAGGCTTTATTACACACAAGACTGCAGGCCCGCGTCCAAGTGAGGGAAGTGAAGGCCTGGATCACAGGGGAGGAGTCCAGGGAGGATCCAGGAGAGCTTGTAATCGGTGGGGGGGGGTGGTGCCAGCCCGTGCCTGTACTGGTCAGTACATACAATACCATTTCATTACAAGTAACTTCGAAAAAACCTAGGTTGTCAACCTGTGAAAAGTGCAGAAGAAGCAAGGACGACCTTCCAGAAGGAACCTCAGGACAAGTTAGACATGGATCTGAATCCTCAACATGCAAGTCGGGAGCAGCTGGAAGAAATGTCTGCAACCTCTGCCATCCGGAGATGAAAGATGGTGCCAAGACTTTTGGCCAGGCCAGGAGGAGCGCAAGTAAGGAATTCGACATGAGCCGGGCTTGACTAAGGAGAGTGGGGGGTGAATGCCCGAATGCGAGCTCTAGATACCGGGAAGGGGACTGCCTGTTTGCAGCGGAGCATCTGGAGATGTTCTCACTTGCAGGAAATTCTGGATCCGATCTACAGTCCGGCTGCCAGGTATGATGTGGAAGAGAAGAGGTGGAGGAGGACAACTTAGAGGTTCAAGAAGAAGAAGAGCAAGAATTACTACTTGCTGCAGTTGGACTCAATGAAGGGAGGCCTTCTCCAATGAAAGCTGTTGTTTCACCAGATACCTTCCCCAGACTTCAAGGCCCCTCTACAGAACTGATCCATCAAAATGAAAATATGATGTCTTCTGTGAACTAAGGTTTTGAAACTTTTAATGATCAATTTGCTGGTATGAAGGAAAAAAATGGCTGGTATGTGTGAAGAAATTACATCTATTGAAGTTGATATTAATAAGAGTTTAACAGCAGTGGACACTGGACAAGATCAATTTAAGAGGATAGAAGAAGTTTTTAATGACTGTAAGGACCGTGTGGACCATTATGCAGAGAGAATGGATCATATTGAGGATTTATTTACAGGCTGGGATGTCCAGAAGAGAGATTTGTTAAAAAACATTGATTTGTTGGAAAATCAAAGTTGTCGTAATAATATTAAGATAGTTGGTCTGCTGGAAGATATTGAAGATTCAGATCCTGTAAAATTATTTTTGGAAATGGATTCCAGAGATGTTGGGAGTTGAGTTTTTTTAGATCGGGCTTAGAGGGCATTAAGGAGAAAATCTTTTCCGGGTCAAATGCCAAGAGCGGTTCTTTTAAGATGTTTGCAATATCAGGATAGAGAAATGATTTTGCGGCTTGCGGTTCAGAAAGCTCGCCTTGATCAAAGCCCAATGATGGTTCAAGGCAATAGGGTTTTATTTGATGCTGATTTAAGTCAGGAGATTATTAAGTGACGGAAAGAGATTAATCTGGCCAAAGCAATTCTGTGGAAGAAAGGGTATAAGTTTACTTTACTTTATGGGCCAGATCAGTCTCAATGTTTTGAGAGTCCTTATGGTGCATTAACTTTTGTTTATTCCTTCCCAGATTTGAAGGAATCAATGGGGAAAATGTCCGAGGATAAGATTGGGATGGGTATGGGGAAAAGAAGTTGGAATCAGAATTGGTGTGTGATGTTGAAGATGGAGCTCAAGCTCAATGTGGGTGTTATCACTGGGATGACTGATGGGTTTTAATGTTCGGTTGGGGGGTGGTGGTTGACTGGACTACTTCTAAAGCCATCTACCACTTGTGGTATTAGCTGCACCTGGTCCACAGAGGGGGATCCGACTCTTATACTCGTAGGTTTTTTTACAGGATTTTCTTCTTTGAAAAGAAGGGTTTGGGTTTTTTTATAGATAGATAATTGTAATTGCTGTGTTAAGTGTCAATCTCAGGAGGAAATTAAGTTTTGGCTCATTTCAATTTTGTGATCTTTAATGTTAAAGGACAATTATCCGATTGAAAGAAAGTGAATATTGGCATATATAAAGAAAATGACGGTTGATCTTGCTTTTTTGCAAGAAACTCATTTGTCTGAGAAAGAACATATGAAATTGAAAAGAGATTGGGTCGGACATGTTTTTCATCTCCATTTAATTCGAAAGCTCGAGGTGTTGCTACTTTGGTTCATAAGAAGATACCGTTTCAGTTGGAATCATTCTCTGCCAAATCATTTTCTTGAAGACAATCAAGATAACCAACCTGTTCATGGAGCACTATGCCTGGACACAGATTCACAAACTCACCTGGCAAGGTCAGCATACAGCCATTGACAAGCTCTACCACTAAACATCCATGATCTGCCCTAACAGCAGTAGGCAGTCGAAGGAGAACCATGGCCAAACGTTTGCTTCATGTAGATGCATCGGCAACTGCTTTCAATTGTCAATGAAAATGCTCAAAGAAGCTGTTGGCCCTGAAATGCTTAGCAATAATTCAGGTCGTGCCCAGAGGATCAATGAGAGTTCGGACCAATGCTGACTCGAACTGAAACCTTTGATCTGTTGTAATAGTGCCCAGAACATCTAAAGATGGAATCCAATGATCCACAAAAGCCCAAGCAATTGTCTCTGCAGAGATGCCGATGTTAGGAATTTCATCCTTCCACCTGGTCGTCCAGTCCTAACCCGTGAGCAGATAAGTACATTGTCGAGATGGCGGAAGTGGACCTTCCAAGCACAAGGTGCACGTGCTGGAAATGGGAATCCAAAACAACAAAATCCCCCAGCTTGAATTTCATGTGCCTGGAGACTTTAGGGCGTTGAACCAGCAAGCGAGTCCTTGCCCATAATCCAACATTCTGTTCAACATGAAACCAGATAAAATCTTCCTTAACCAGTTTGATTGATGCTCTTCGACCAGGAAGAGATAGATTGTGAAGAGAAAATCTCCTGCCTCATACCTGCCACACAAACGGCAGAGTCCTTCCTGTTGGGGGAAAAAAAATCACAGGCCAACTTTTCACCCGATTCATCCAGGGTCACATCTTGAAGATGGAGACCAGAGTTGATCTGGTTTCACCTGATGAAATCAGCATCAGTGTGCCGTGCATGAGCCATGGCACTGAAATCGATGGCAATTGTTGGATAGGGCACCAGCCACAGCATTCGCTTTTCCTCAGATATGCTGTGTGTCCGATGAAAATTGTAGGATGAACTCCAAGTGCCAAATCTCTCTGCGCAAATAGAGATGTGTGCTTCTACTTTCAGTATGCAGAAGAGGCTGGTGGTCTGTACAAATTGTGTAAGAATGACCTTCCAATAAAAAGCTGAAATACTGAATTGGAAATTTGGATTCATGAGAGAATTACAAATAAATTTGTTTCAAAATTGTATCTAATATTTCAAGAGGAAACTCCAAACCCAGACTTGAATAAATCAAAAGAAAGATGGGAATTGCATTTGGGAACTGAAATTGACCCTTTTTGCTTGTCTGACATTTGTTGAGACAGTAATTAATGTTTTTAATAGATTAGTTAATTACAAATTTATTCCTCAATTATATTTAATGCCATATCAATTAATTTATTGCAATTTTTTCAAATTTATGTCTTAGATGTGGCACAGAAATTGGTACGTTTATACATTCTTTCTGGTCATGTCTCAAGGTGACATCATTTTGGAAAGATGTGGGCAAGTTTTTGGAACAAATTATAATAATGTTTACCATCAACACCTGAGCATTTACTTTTGGGAAATGTATATGATTTGGAAGCCTAATTCAATTTCTCAAAGAACAATTAATTATTTTTATAAGTTGCATTGACAGTGGCCAGGAGATGTATAGCAATTCCATGGAAATCTGAATCCCATCTTAAAATTGATTGTGGGGAGGAAATGCAAAATTGTATTCCCTTAGCAAAGGTGACGTATAATATTAACTGGGTATGATACATTATTCAAAATATGGAAACCATATATAGATATGGGTTGGATATCTAATGTATTTACTTCTCCACCCCACCACCACTTTTCATTAATCTTAATGGTTGAACCTTATCATGTTGGTTTAATTCTAATATTTTATAAATATCCTGCCTTTCCTTTTGGGAGGGAATAGTTATCACAGGAGCTTTGAACCTAGATCTGTTTTTTTTTTCATTATACTTTTCTTCTCTTCTCACTTTTATGGACAGTACAACCATTTATTTGTTATTCTATTTTGATCAATGTATCATTTGGATACGATTCTGGTATTATATTGTACTGTATACAAAACTATAAATTTTTTAAAAAACTGAAATGTTTCACTGCGCGATAGATAGCTAAGAGTTCTTGCCCAAATGTACTATACTTTGCCTGAGCCGGTGACCGCTTGGCTGAAAAAAAACACCGGAGGTTCCAATTTCCCACAGACTCGTTGTTCGAACACTGCTCCCACAGCACTGACAGATGCATCTGTGGTAAGAGAGCAAGATCTTGGGCATTTGATGTACAACCTTAGTGACATTTGTCAGAACAGTGTTCACATCATGGAAAGCATAAATAGGATGGTCTCCCAAAGATAATGTCTTTTTGAAGCAGAGATCAGATCCTTTGAGTCGTTCAGCAAGAGGTGTAGTGGCATTCAGCAGGAAACAGCAATAAAAATTCCTCATACCTCAAAACCATCACAACTGGCCAAACGTAACAGAGGGAGGAAATTCTCAAATTTCACGCACTTTCCATTCATCAGGCAAAATACCATGTTGCATAACTCTAGCTCCCAAACATACAAGATCAGAAACACCAGAAACACTTTCCAGGGATTGATCACGGTACCACATTCCTCAAGCCTTAGAAACAATGAGATAAGGTGGCTCTTGTGCTCCACTTCATCCACACTTACAACCAGAATCTCCTCAATCAACACAAGCACCAAACAAACCCATGGACAGTGAGTTCGTGGTCCATGAACCACTGGAATTTCTGAGCTGCATTCCATAGACCGAATGGTTTTCTCAGAAACACAAACATGCCGAACGGGAGCATCTTTGTCTTTGTGACATCCAAAGACTCAAATGGAATCTAATAGTAAGCACGTTCTAGATCTATTTTGGCAAATGCAGATTTGCCATGGAGGTTTGCTGAGAAGTCTTGTAAATTTGGAATATTGTATCAGTCAGGCATGGTGGAATTGTTCAGGGGACGATCATCTCTGCAAGGCTGCCAATCTCTAGTTTGTTCAGAACCACATACAATCGTGAAGCCCAGCAGCTGTCAGATCTGTGGGCTAGGCACAATTCTTGCCATTCCAATTTTGAGATTTTAAGATAATCCGGGGTATTATAAGCCTGCGTCTCATAGACCCTGCCTTTATATGGTGGCTTATTGCATGTCTGCACACCATTATGATGGGGACACGAGGCGAGGAAAAGACTTGAGGAAGGCTTGGAAAGGGCAGGAGCCAGGTTGAAGGCTTGTCAGGCAGCAGATGGCATTGGAAGGACAATAAATGTAGCTCACTTGCATTCAAGAGCTGCAGTCCACACAACGGCATTTTGTCAAATACATCACTGAAAAATGTGACAAGAAATTCTCTCCCAAAGTGGAACTGGCCACATTTACAACAGAAAACCCACCCAAAACGATGTGAAGCTGAAATGAAATGCGAGTGACCTCTGGGCATATTTGAATAAGAGAATCATTTGTAGCTGAATGAACACATGACATATTAGCAAATCTATGTTCCTCAGGTGTTGGAGGGACAGGCACCGCTCCAGAGTCACAGATAGTTTTGGAGTTTTACACAGAGATGCCAAACTAATAACCTATTCTAACAACTGCCTGAATTGTTCCATTTTTCTCCGTTGCCTTCAATAATCTCTCCCAAATGAGAACAAGATCACAGACAAAGGAACAGAACCAGGCCACCAGGCCCATCGAATCTGCTCCGTAAACTGACACAAAACTATTTCTTGTTTTAATACTCAGTGATCTGGCTTCCACTACTGTATGTAGCAGCGGTTCCACAGATCCACGACCTTCTGGCGAAACAAGTTCTTCCTAATCTCTGTTTTAAAGGATAACCTCTAATTTTCTTGTCCTCGATTCACCCACCAAGGGAACCATCTTACCCGCATCCACCCTATCTAAACCTTTCAATGCACAAAATCCCTCCATGAGATTTCTTCTTTAACTTCCTCTACTCCAATGAATACAACCCAAGAGCTGTCGAACACTCCTTGTACGTTATCCTTTGCATTTTGGGAATCATCCTAGTCATTCTCCTCTGCACCCTCTCCAACAACATCACATCCTTTCTCACATAGGGGGCCCAAAACTGCACACAGTACTTGAAATGAGGTCTCACCGGTGCCCCATAGAGCCTCATCAACACCTCTTTACTCTTGTACACCATTCCTCTTGAAATGAATGCCAACATAGCATTCGCTTTCTTCATGACCAATTTCACCTGGTTATTAACTTTTAGGTTTCCTTGCACAAGGACACCCAGGTCCCTTTGCACATCCAAGGTCTGAATTTTCATCCCATCCAAATAGTATGCTTCCTGTTTATTTTCACTGCCAAAATGTACAACAGTAAATTTCTTGGTGTTAAATCTCATCTGCCATCATTTTGCCCAGTTTCCTAATCTGTTTATATTCTTCTGCAACTTTACGGTTTCTACACTTCCTACTCTGTCCCCTATCTTGGTGACCTCCACAAATTTGGCCACAAAACCATTTAAACCACAATCCAAATCATTAATTTCTTTTTCCTTGGAATATATCTATCCTGCATTCCTTTTATCACTGCCACATGCCATTCCAGAATCGATCATTACTGAACATGAACATGTTTATTGTGATAAACATCTTCTAATAAATATTCTGGGTTTAAATTTTTTAAATCATGTTGTGGTTCCTTTTCATCACCTCTTTGGAAGCTGAATTCACAAAATTTTCCAAATATTTTTTCAGCAATAATTCTGTGGTACAGAGGATTACTCATCTTTCTTAGAGGTTAAAAGTTGCATTTTGATTTTGTTGTCTCAACTGAACATTGTACAAGGTGAAGGCTGATTAAAATGGATTCAGTAATGATGGCCTTCAAACTTTGCATTTTTGCTGTGGCTTGAATGACAAACTGGTGTTTCTCCAGGGAATTAACTCATGGAAACGTTGTAAATACATGAATTGGAGATAGACCTCTGTGAAAAGTATATTGCCCATCGGCAACAATCCTTGAAAAGAGATGAATCATCACCCAACAGAGCAGCCCAGGAATAGGCCATTTGGTGAACAATGTCTGTGGTGACCATGATGCTCATTGAAATTAATCCCATGTGTCAGCACATGGTCCATACACATCATCCATTCCCTCTTGTTCATGTGCCCAACTACATGCCTCTTAAATCGTGGTGATTTCACCACTATCCTGGCCATGTGGGCCAGACCCCCACCGCATTGTGCAAAACCCTGCCTCACTTGTCTCCTTTTCCCCTCTCATGTTCAATATAGGGATCGTAGTATTTTTACATCTCCCACGGGGGCCGGGAAAAAAGAAATCTATCTTCTTCAGGACTACAATAATTGGATAAATTTCAACCAGGTCATCTCTCAGCCTCCAATGCTCCAAAGAAAAGTATCCAAATTTGTCCAACTTCTCCTCAGACCCAATGCTCTATCCCAAGCAAACCCCAGATGAATTCCTTTTGTCATGCAGCAACTTCTTCTTTCTTTGGCTTGGCTTCGCGGACGAAGATTTATGGAGGGGGTAAAAGTCCAGGTCAGCTGCAGGCTCGTTTGTGGCTGACAAATCCGATGCAGGACAACCAGACACGGTTGCAGCGGCTGAAGGGGAAAATTGGTTGGTTGGGGTTGGGTGTTGGGTTTTTCCTCCTTTGCCTTTTGTCAGTGAGGTGGGCTCTGCAGTCTTCTTCAAAGGAGGTTGCTGCCCGCCAAACTGTGAGGCGCCAAGATGCACGGTTTGAGGCGATATCAGCCCACTGGCGGTGGTCAATGTGGCAGGCACCAAGAGATTTCTTTAGGCAGTCCTTGTACCTTTTCTTTGGTGCATCTCTGTCACAGTGGCCAGTGGAGAGCTCGCCATATAACACGATCTTGGGAAGGCGATGGTCCTCCATTCTGGAGACGCGACCCATCCAGCGCAGCTGGATCTTCAGCAGCGTGGACTCGATGCTGTCGACCTCTGCCATCACGAGTACTTCGACGTTAGGGATGAAAGCGCTCCAATGGATGTTGAGGATTGTGCGGAGACAACGCTGGTGGAAGCGTTCTAGGAGCCGTAGGTGATGCCGGTAGAGGACCCATGATTCGGAGCCGAACAGGAGTGTGGGTATGACAACGGCTCTGTATACGCTTATCTTTGTGAGGTTTTTCAGTTGGTTGTTTTTCCAGACTCTTTTGTGTAGTCTTCCAAAGGTGTTATTTGCCTTGGCGAGTCTGTTGTCTATCTCATTGTCGATCCTTGCATCTGATGAAATGGTGCAGCCGAGATAGGTAAACTGGTTGACCGTTTTGAGTTTTGTGTGCCCGATGGAGATGTGGGGGGGCTGGTAGTCATGGTGGGGAGCTGGCTGATGGAGGACCTCAGTTTTCTTTAGGCTGACTTCCAGGCCAAACATTTTGGCAGTTTCCGCAAAGCAGGACGTCAAGCGCTGAAGAGCTGGCTCTGAATGGGCAACTAAAGCGGCATCGTCTGCAAAGAGTAGTTCACGGACAAGTTTCTCTTGTGACTTGGTGTGAGCTTGCAGGCGCCTCAGATTGAAGAGACTGCCATCCGTGCGGTACCGGATGTAAACAGCGTCTTCATTGTTGGGGTCTTTCATTGCTTGATTCAGCATCATGCTGAAGAAGATTGAAAAGAGGGTTGGTGCGAGAACACAGCCTTGCTTCACGCCATTGTTAATGGAGAAGGGTTCAGAGAGCTCATTGCTGTATCTGACCCGACCTTGTTGGTTTTCGTGCAGTTGGATAATCATGTTGAGGAACTTTGGGGGACATCCGATGCGCTCTAGTATTTGCCAAAGCCCTTTCCTGCTCACGGTGTCGAAGGCTTTGGTGAGGTCAACAAAGGTGATGTAGAGTCCTTTGTTTTGTTCTCTGCACTTTTCTTGGAGCTGTCTGAGGGCAAAGACCATGTCAGTAGTTCCTCTGTTTGTGCGAAAGCCGCACTGTGATTCTGGGAGAATATTCTCGGCGACACTAGGTATTATTCTATTTAGTAGAATCCTAGCGAAGATTTTGCCTGCAATGGAGAGCAACGTGATTCCCCTGTAGTTTGAGCAGTCTGATTTCTCGCCTTTGTTTTTGTACAGGGTGATGATGGTGGCATCACGAAGATCCTGAGGCAGTTTTCCTTGGTCCCAACAAAGCTTGAAAAACTCATGCAGTTTGGCATGCAGAGTTTTGCCACCAGCCTTCCAGACCTCTGGGGGGATTCCATCCATACCTGCTGCTTTGCCACTTTTCAGTTGTTCGATTGCCTTATATGTCTTATCCAGGGTGAGGACCTCTTCCAGCTCTAGCCTTAGGGGCTGTTGAGGGAGCTGGAGCAGGGCGGAATCTTGGACTGAGCGGTTGGCACTGAAAAGAGATTGGAAGTGTTCTGACCATCGGTTGAGGATGGAGATCTTGTCGCTGAGGAGGACTTTGCCGTCTGAGCTGCAGCAACTAGAATTGCAGAAAACATTCAAAATGTGGCCTAATCACATTTAATACTTAATGCCCTGCTCAATGAAGAATACTTTCTTTAACACCCTACACTTGTGTTGCCACTTTCAAGGAGCTCACGCTTGTACCCCAAGATCCCTCTTTGCAACAGTATGACAAGTCCTCTCGAAGAGCAAGGCACTTGTCCAGATTAAACTCCATCTGCCATTTCTCTGCCCACATTTAAAAGTTATCGGTTTGGAAGGGAGAATACGAGGGGAAGTGGGCGAATCAGCAGGAGAGAGAGTGAAACCTGTGGAGGGGGGAGGTGGTGGACAGGTTACATGATTTTGGAAAATTCCATATGCATACTATCGAGTCACAAATGCAATGAGATGGTTCCTCTGGATTTGATCTCACCCTGTCAATGGAGGAGGCAGAAGACAAAGGTCAGTGTGGGAATGGAATGGAACTTAAAACAGCTTGTGACCATGAGCCAAGATGGCCATTGTGATCAAATTGGAGGTGCTCAGCCAATCTGTCATTTACTCTGCATTGGGTTTCCTGCCACAGAGAGAACAGACATGGTTGGAGGAGGTGATTTTGAAACTTTACCCTGCATGAGAATCCCTCGATGGTGGTAAATGATGTAGATTGCAGGAGAAAATGACCGAGGAGGGGGAGGAATTAGGAGTCTGTAATTAGTTGAAAGATCCTACTGCAAGATTCATCAACAACGAGTAGTAAAGTAGCTTCAGTCTATTCTCCCTCTCAGAAAGATTTAGTTAATAAACAAAACAATCTTTCAGCACAGCCAGGGGCAAAAGGTCTCTTAATTTATTCTTACAATCAACAGACTTTGAAATTACCCACCGTAAATGCCTCAAAATTCAATTCACTTCCGGTGGAAGTATAAGAGCCAGTGGCTTGCTTAATCAGATTAGCCTTATTCTGAGTTTCCATTTTGACTTTCACACCATCAAATGCAAGCCCCAGTTTTGTTCCCCAACTATTTTCTATCCTTACCCTCTTTGCAACCTCATCTACCTGAAATTGGAACAAACAACAGCTAATTTTGCCATGTATAAATCAAAATAATTTACCCACAGTTTCACATCACTGTAGCCACTGAGGGATAACTTGTGCCCATCAGGAAACTGCACCACCCACTACAGGGTGCTATTTACCTTGGTGTTAATGACTCTTTTCCAGTGTTACTTTCAGACATAATGACATATTCAACATGCACAATATTTATTTTCTTACTGACCAGAACTATAAAGCATTGTGTAAAAAGGTAAAAAACTCAAGTCAACCAGGAGATACAAATTTCTGACTGCAATGTTGCTGTCCAAATTTGCTACATTATTGAAGTCTCACAGTGTTTACAACAGATATTCAAATCAAGCAATAACAGAAATAACAGAATATTACAGCCCAGTACAAGCCCTTTGGCCCACGATGTTTTGTTGATCTTGATATTATTAACAAAAAAAAAACCCTGTAGCAGCTACTGCGGTAGATGCTACTAAATAAAGGAAAACACATACAAAGGTAGTCAACTCAAGACTGGTTTATTGCAGACATACAGACCTTTTATTCCCTGCCTCTCAATGAGAACATTAGTGAACACCTGGTCCAGAGGACCAGCAGGTTAAAGCTACCAGCCATTTGTTCCCCGTGCCTTTAGGCAGGGGCTTCATCTGATCCACTCACTGTACTTTGGTGCCCAGCACTGTTAGCCTGTGACGTGTCAGGTAAGTCTGTGAACTGACGGTGGCATTGCGTCCGCTACAACCCTGTTTTTCTTTCACCCATGTAAACCTGTCTTAGAGTCTCTTAAATGCACCTTACGCGATATTGTAATGGATAAATATATTTGGAGAATTTGGTAATATTTGGGATTTTGGTAAGATTTAGAGTAGGTTACATACATACACAAACATACATTATAAAACATTTTATTTGAAAGACTGAAGAAATATTGAAGATCTCTGGAGAAAGTTATTCACATTCACAAGTTGGTGTTAGTCGAACTGATGTCATAAAATGAATGACCATTGTTTGGAAATGGAGCCAGGATGGCTACAAGTACTTTTCTGCAGGGTGCTTAGAGGAAAGTCACACGTGGGTTTTGTTTATCTAACAACAGCTTGAGCAGAAGAAAGAACTCCTGTTGTTTGGAATAAGAGGAATAGAACTATGTAGTAGCTTGCAAAAATAAGTTACCATCTGGAAAATCCTGATGGGGCAAGTTTCATCATCCAGATATTGAGATGACTAATGAAGGTACCTCAGTTGTGGAAATCCTGGAACAACAAATCTTTAAAAACCCTACAAGAACCTTCTGAGCGGGAAACATTTACCTTTTGAGCACCAAAACCTGGTGAAATTTAGAAACGTTCAATTCTGTGCACAGCAGAAGAATTGCCTGCATCCAGATAACTTGGAAGAAGGAGAAGTGAGATTGAACAATATCTGCTTGGATAATGACATTGGGAATGTTCAAAGTAGGAAATGGGTTCTACCAGCAGGAGTTTCTATTTGACAAAAAATATTCATAGGTGGCTGGCAACATACGTTTCTTAAAAATTAATACTCTACCCTCTCCCTCCCTAAACTACATTCAGCCCCATGACATCTTTCTACGTTGCATTACTGGGACCACCAAGGACCTGACCCATTTCCCATCTCTCCTTACAATGCCAATATGGCAGCTGCCATTAAGAACTGACACATCATATGCAAGATGAACATCATCATGACATCCTGCTTAAAAAGAAGGGTCAACAAACCTTCCTAATTTTGTCACTACATTTTTATTTCGATTCTCATGGGGCATGAGCAAAAAATGTCCCATCCATTGGCTCACCAAATTATGAGTAAAATCATGATCCCTGTTCAAGAAAACCCATAACCTTCAATGGTACACAGATAATCTAGGAAGAATTTTGTAATAAAGTTGAATGAAACATTGAAAGAATTTCCCGCTTATAAACACTGAGATTGTAGCATGCCAAGAGACCAGGTGAGCAAAAAGAGGCCAAATCTCTGCAACACTCAGATAGTCCAAGATGGCACGGACTCCCCTTCACTGCCAAGAAGGAGCCCGCACCTAGCACCATGTATGGGCTGAGGAGCCCTACACTTCCACGTAGAGGCAGACAGCTGGAGAGTGACGCCATGACACAATGACGTAAAGCTGGAAGTCAGGGAGTACGTCACCAGAAGTGGGTGGGCCAGCGAGCACACATGGGGAATTTAAAACAGTAAAGCCAGTCTTTGGTTTACTCTCACCTTGGGTGGATGTCTCTTTATTTGGTAGCGCTGCCACAGCGGATGCTACAAGGCGATAACTTCTTACTTGCTGCAACCAAACAGGTCTGCATGATACACCAACCTAAATAGAAAACATGTCCAGAAATCCCAGAGATCATAAATTCAAAAGGATTGGTGAAATCTTTACCCTGTATTTTTAACACCAAAGTCCCTATATTTTTAAGCCATTCGGACAGGTAACTGAGAAACATTACATTTTAAACACATGGTACGTCAGGATCAGAAGGATTGGAGCATTATTGTTCAAAAGACACAACTTTTAAAATAATATCATCTAACTTTATGAAGAATGTGATACTACAACAGGAACAACGGATGGAATCAGACACATTCTATGAACATTTGGAAGCAAAAAAAAATGGATTGGTTTTCCATCCCTTCCTAAGCGACCCAATGACCCCAAGTCCTTCCCGACTTGCGACCGCAATGGGACCCAAAAGTTCAGTCAGATACCACAATGGTCGCGTCGGAGTTTTGCCCCCGTGCGAGGAACCCTGAAGTCTTAGAGCCTATTTTTAAAATCAAATAATTTTCAAAGGTGAACAGAGACACAGGACACGTAAAACCCAAAATGTGCGGATTGACTTTGTGATTCAGTTTCTCAGGGTCCATCGGTTGGGGAAGCCATCTTAATTTCAGTGCGCATGCGCGACTTGTGGCTTTGCTGAGTGGCCCGTCAGTCGGCACGTGCGTATCAGCCGCACATGCGCAAACCCAACTCCAAGTCGCGAATCCACCGCGCATGCACCAACCAGACTTCCAAAACTTCTTCTTGCCCCTCCCCCGCCCCTTCCCGCTGCCAGTTACCCCACGGCCTCCGGCCTCGCCCTGTCGGCGCCATCAGGCCTCGCACCGACGCCTGGGGTCCATCCAAACACCCCGCCGGTACCGGCCACTCCCGGGTGGGGCCCAGCGGGCTGCTCGTCGCCCGTTTTCCCTGGTTCCGGCGCCTCCGCCAACTTCCTCCCATTCGCGCCCGCGGCGACGCGACGGACCCCGAGCAGACGACGTCGCCGCCAACGTCCCGCCTCCTCACAGCAAGAGCCAATCAGCCCGCGAACCCACCCATCAATCCAACCCGACCCCAGCGTCTCCTCCAATAGCGGCCTCACCGAATCAACCCTTGACTCGCTCAACTACTTGTCCTGGTGAATGTCTATTGCTGCTGGGTTTTGGGGTCCTTTGGGATCATAACATGATAATCTGACGACGTACATGGACTTCCTTCCCACTCCATCCATTTTGGACCCCCACATGAAGAGGGAAACTGCTCCAGCCAGGGCAGAGGTGTGTGAGATGGGCCTGGTGGGAGATGGGGGTTTGGAGATGGGCCTGGTAGGTGACAGGGGACAGTATTGGGGATGAACCCAGAGGATGGAGACCACCCCCGGAGCTCCGGTTCACCAATGGGTCACTCACCTTGGCCCACGGTCGTGCGTTGATCTGCGGGAATGTGAATTAGATGCAGTTGAGGTTCATCTCCCGGGTCTGCTCCCTGGTTGAGGTCCCCAACACCTGTTGGGACAGAAACCACTTTCACCACTGGCTCGGGGTGGAGCAACAGGAGGGTGACAAGGGGAGGGGATGCAATGTATGCGTACCAGGTCAGGGACATGGGACGAGCCCAAGAACTGGAGTGGTGGTGAAGGCTGAAATCTTAGGGGCATTTAAAAGGCTCACCAAGTGTCACAATTTCTCAATAACCGATCGGCTGCTTAGACTTTAAGAAATGTCTTCAATGAAAATGAAATATCCTTGGAATTCTCTACCCTATTGAATGTGACTGTGCACCTGGCTGGAGGTATTTGGACATACTATATAAACCTTGCTAAGTACCAGTGCAGGTTGGAAACGTTCGACTTCCTTGGGGGTCAAATCAACAGGCACGGAACTAAACCCTGCTTGAAAAGGTAGAGGTTGTTCAGTGCTTCCCCAAACCCCACATAATGAAGGGGCTGCAAGAATTCACTGGTACCATTAATTTTTATCACCGATTGATACCGGTAGTGGCCCACATCATGCGGAGAAAGGTAAAAACATTACCTGGGACAATGAGGATTTGGAGGCATTCCAGAAGGCCAAGGACGCACTGGCCAACACAACCCTTGTGGTACACGCCAGGCCAGAGACACCCACCACTCTCACAGTAGATGCTTCCAGCACAGCAGTAGGGGGTGCACTGGAGCAATTCATCGAAGGGGAATGGCAGCCTCTGTCCTTCTTTAGCAGACACCTCTGGCCACCTGAACTCAAATGCAGCGTCTTTGACTGAGAGCAATTGGTGCTGTACCTGGCAGTCAGGCACTTAAAGTATTTTTGGAAGGTAGACAATTCAGTGTCTTCATGGACTAGAAGCCATTAACTTTTGCCTTCCATAAAGTGTTGGACCTGTGGTCGGCCAAGCAGCAGCGACTCCTCTCATATGAGTCTGAGTTCACTACAGACATTCAACACATCGTGCGTGATGCACTGCCCCACCCCCGCAATCAAGTCTGACCAGGCCCTGTCCCAGTGAAAAGACTATTTAGCCCTCGGCAGGGGACAGCAGGATGACCCTGATATTCTTGCAAGCAAGACAGCAGTGTCCAGGCTCAGGCTGGAGGATGTTAACATCGACCCTGGTAAGTAGACGCTCCTCTGCGGCATTCCAATGGCAAATCCCACCTCATTGTGCCGACAGCATGGAGATGGCAGTTTTATGATGAGGTGCACAACCTGACGCACCCGGCCATCAGTACTGTCAAAATGGTGGTCAATAGGTTTGTCTTGCTGAGCCTTCAGAAACAGGTTGTCAGTGGGCCAAGGCCTGTACACTCTGTCAGATGACCAAAATGCAGACATACGTGAAGGCACCACCCCAGACATTCGAGCCAGCATCACATAGGTTCAGCCACATCTACAATGACATTGTGGGGTCACTTCCGGCCTCCCGCGGAATGAGTTACCTTCTCACCATGATTGACTGCTCCATGAGGTTCCCCGAGGCGGTCCAGCTGGCTGACACAACCACTTGTGTCCTCCATTAAATTGGAAGCGGTAATAAATATGAAGGAAAGTTTGATAATAAATAGTCTCCCTTGCAGTTGGGGTACAATGTATTTCTTAAGATCAGAGGAATCCTGGAGCCAAGACAAAGTGATCCTGTGTTTCCCAAGGATTTGATTGAGTTGTTGGGGTAGTTGAAAGTGAAAGGTCCGAAAGGTCTCCTGCTCCTTCCACTGCCTTTGTGTTCTGTCTTGCGATGCTGATTGGGTTCACCTGTGTGTTCGCTCAATCGCTCGCTGATTGGTTGCTTCAGTTGCGCGAGCCAATGGGCTGATTCGGTGAGGCTGCTATTTGATTGGACGCTGAAGTCGGGTTGGATTGATGGGCGGATTCGCAGGCTGATTGGCTTGTGCTGTGGGGAGGCGGGACGTTTGCGGCGGCATCGTCTGCTCAGGTTCCGTCGTGTCTCCGCTGGCCCAACGGGAAGAAGTTGGCGGCGGCGCCGGGATCCACAGCCGCGTGGTCCAGGGAAAACGGGCAACCAGCAGCCCGCTGGGCCATACCCGGGAGCGGCCGGTATCAGCGGGGTGTTTGGGTGAAACTGAGGCGTCGGTGCGAGGCCTGATGGTGTCGATAGGGCGAGGCTGGAGGCCGCGGTGTTACTTGCAGCGGGAGGGGGCGCGGAACGTGATTGGCAAGTCTAGTTGGCGCATGCTTGATGAGTTTGCGCATATCTTGCAGATACGCATGTGCCGATTGAGGGCCACGAAGTGAACTGTTTGCGCAAGCGCCAACTGACGTCTGGCGCATGCGTACAGATATTAAGATGGCTGCCCCAGCCAATGGACCCTGAGTCACAAAGTCAATCCGTACATTTTGGGTCTTTTGTGCCCTGTGTCTCTGTTCTCGTTTGTCAAATCATTTGATTTTAAAAATAGGCTCTAAGACTTCAGGGGTCCTCACACGCGGTCAAAACCCCAACTTGCGACCATCGTGGGCACCCTCCCAGGACGCGACCATTGTGGTACTACGGTCGCAGGTCGGTGAGGACCTGTCGGGGTCATTGGGTCGCTTTGGAAGAGATGGAAAACCAATTCGTTTTTCTTTGCTTCCCAATGCTCATAGAATGTGTCTGATTCCATCCGTTTTTCCTGTTGTTGTATCACATTCTTCATAAAGTTAGATGTTATTTTTTAAAGTTGTGTCACTTGAACAATAATGCTCCAATCCTTCTGATCTTGACGTACCATGTGTCTAAAATGTAATTTTTCTCAGTTACTTGTCCAAATGCCTTGAAAAATATAGGGACTTTGGTGTTATTTTGGCCCATTTCGAGTGTTTTCTGCAATTCTATTTGCTGCATGACAAAATGAGTTTATCAGGGGGTTGCTTGGGATAGAGCATTGGGTCTGAGGAGAGGATAGTTTGGATAGTTTTCTCTGGAGCATTGGAAGCTGAGTGATGACCTGGTTGAAATTTATCCAATTATTGTAGTCCTGGAGAAGGTAGATTTCTTCTTCCCCCTCCCCTGTGGGAGATGTAAAAATACTACGATGCCTATATTGAACATGAGAGGGGAAAAGGAGAGAAGTGAGGCAGGTTTTTGCACAGTGCGGTGGGAGTCTGGTCCACGCTGCCAGGATAGTGGTGAAATCACCACGATTTAAGAGGGTTTTGGTTGGGCACATGAACAAGAGGGAATGGGTGATGTGTATGGACCATGTGCTGACAGATGGGATTAATTTAAATGAGCATCATGGTCACCACAGACATTGTTCACCAAATGTCCTATTCCTGGGCTGCTCTGTTGGGTGATGATTCATCTCTTTTCAAGGATTGTTGTCGATGGGCAGTAAACATTTCACAGAGGTCTATCTCCAATGAATGTATTTAGAACATTTCCATGAGTTAATTCCCTGTAGAAACACCAGTTTATCATTCAAGCTGTGTAGCCACAGCAATAATGCAAAGTTGAAGGCCATCATTACTGAATCCATTTTAATCGGCCTTCACCTTGTACAATGTTCAGTTGAGACAACAAAATCAAAATGCAACTTTTAACCTCTAGGAAAGATGAGTAATCCTCTGTACCACAGAATTATTGCTGAAAAAATATTTGGAAAATTTTGTGAATTCAGCTTCCAAAAAGGTGATGAAAAGGAACCACAACATAATTTAAAAAAATTAAACCCAGAACATTTATTCGAAGATGTTAATGACCAGGTGAAATTAGTAATGAAGAAAGCGAATGCTATGTTGGCATTCATTTCAAGAGAAATATGTACAAGAGTAAAGAGGTGTTAATGAGGCTCTATGGGGCACAGGTGAGACCTCATTTTGAGTCTTGGTGCAGTTTTGGGCCCCCTATCTGAGAAAGGATGTAATGTTGTTGGGGAGGGTGCAGAGGAGAATGACGAGAATGATTCCCAGAATGCAAAATATAATGTATGAGGAGTGTTTGACAGCTCTTGGGTTATATTCATTGGGATATCGGAAATTAAAGAAGAAATCTCATGGAGACATTTTTTATTTTGAAAGGTTTAGATAGGGTGGATGCGGGTAAGATGTTTCCCTTGGTGGGTGAATCGATGACAAGAAAATTAGAGGTTATCCATCCAAAACAGAGATTGGGAAGAACTTCTTTTGCCAGAGGGTCATGGAGCTGTGGAACTTAATGCCTCATACAGTAGTGGAAGCCAGATCACTGGGAGTATTCAAACAAGAAATAGACAAGTATCTCGTTAGTGAGGGCATGAAGGGATATGGGGAAAAGGGTGGAAATTGGAAGGAGTGTAGAGAAGCTCAGTGTGTATTTATGGAGCAGGCTCAATGGGCCTGGTGGCATGGTTCTCCTCCTTTGTTTTGGGATCTTGTTCTCATTTGAGAGAGATTATCGAAGGCAACTGAGAAAAATGGAAACATTCGAGGCAATTGTTGGAGTAGGTTATTTGTTTGCCATCTCTATGTAAAAGTTCAAAATTTTCTGTCAGTTTCGATCGGTGCCGGTCCCTCCAATCCTTGATGAACATAGTCTTTCTAATATGTCATGTGTTCTTTCAGCTACAAATGATTCTCTTATTCAAACATGGCCAGAGGTTACTCATGCTTCATTTTAGTCTTGCCATCTTTTTGGGTAGTTTTTCAGTTGTAAATGTGGCAAATTCCATTTTGGGAGTGAATTTCTTGTCACATTTTTCCATGATGTATTTGAAAAAACATTGTGTGGACTGCAGCTCTTGAATGCAAGTGAGCTGCATTTGTTGTCCTTCCAATGCCACCTGCTGCCTGACAAACCTTCAACCTGATTCCTGCCCTTTCCAAGCCTTACTCGTGTTTTCCTTGCCTCATGACCCCATCGTAACGGTGTACAGACATGCAATAAGCCACCATATAAAGGCAGGGTCTGAGACGCAGGCTTCTAATACCCCCAGATTATCTTAAAATCGCAAGATTGGATTGGCAAGAGTTGGGCATATTCCACAGATCTGACAGCTGCTGGGCTTCACGGTTGCATATGGTTCTGAAAAAAACTAGGGATTGGCGGCCTTGCAGAGATGATCGTCCCCTGAACAATTCCACCGTGCCTGACTGATACAATATTCCAAATTTACAAGACTTCTCAGCAAACCTCCACAGCAAATATGCATTTGCCAAAATAGATCTAGTACCTACTTACTATTAGATTCAATTTGAGTCTCCGGATGTCACGAAGACAGCAGTGATGCTCCCATTCAGCATTCAGTCTATGAAATGCAGCTCAGACATTCCAGTGGTTCATGGACCACTAATTCACTGGCCTTGGGTTTTTTTGGTGCTTGTGTTGATCGATCAGATCCTGGTTGTAAGTGTGGATGAAGAGGAGCACAAGAGCCACCTTATCTCATTGTTTTCAAGACCTGAGGAATGTGGCATCGTGATCAATCCCAGGAAAATGTTTCTGGTGCTTCTGATCTTGTATTTTTGGGACCTAGAGTTGTGCAACATGGTATTTTGCCTGATGAATGGGAAATGCGTGAATTTTGAGAATTTCTTCCCGCCATTAAGGTTGGCCAGTTGTGATGGTTTTTAAGTTGGAGGAATTTTTATTGCTGTTCCCTGGTGAATGCCACAGCATCTCTATTACCTCTTGCTGAATGACTCAAAGGATCTGATGCCTGTTTCAAAAAGACCTTAACTTTGAAAGACGATGCCGTGTATGCTTTCCATGATGTGAACACTGTTCTTACAAAGGCCACTAAGCTTGTACATCAAATGCCCAAGGCCTTGCTCTCTTACCACAGATGCATCTGTCAGTGCTGTGGGACCAGTGTTCGAACAACGAGTCTGTGGGCAATTGGAAACTTTGACATTTTTTTTCCAGCCAAGTGGTCACCAGCTCAGGAAAATATAGTAAATTTCAGCAAGAACTCTTAGCTATCTATCTCGCAGTGAAATATTTCAGTTTTTAAAAAAAATATATGTATAGTTTTGTATACAGTTCACTATAATTATAGAATCGTATCCAAATGAAACTTACAATTATGAAAATAGAATAAAAAAATAAATGGTTGAACTGTATAGAAAAGTGAGAAGAGAAAAAAGTATAAAAGATAAAAAATACAGATCTAGGTGCAAAGCTACTGTGATAACTATTCCCTCCCAAAAGGAAAGGCAGGATATTAATAAAATAGTAGAATGAAACCAACATGATAAGTTTCAACCATTAAGATTAAAGAAAAGTGGTGGTGGGGTGGAGAAGTGAATACATTAGATATCCAAACCCATATCTAAATATGGTTTCCAAACTTTGAAGTATGTATCATACCCAGTTCGAATATTATAAGTCACCTTTGCTAAGGGAATACAATTTTGCATTTCCCCACAATCAATTTTAAGATGGGATTCAGATTTCCATGGAATTGTTATACAAATCCTGGTAACTGCCAATGCGACATAAAAATAATTAATTGTTCTTTGAGAAATTGAATTAGGCTTCCAAATCATATACATTTCCCAAAAGTAAAAGCTCAGGTGTTAATGGTAAACATTATGATAATTTGTTCCAAAAACTTGCCCACATTTTTCCAAAATGATGTCACCTTGAGATATCTCCAGATACAATGTATAAATGTACCAGTTTATGTGCCACATCTAAAATATGAATTTGAAAAATTAGGAATAAATTAATTGTTGTAGCTTTAAATATAATTGATGAATAAAGTTATAATTAACTAATCTATCAAAAACAATAATTATTGTCCCAACAAACGTCAGACCAGCAAAAAGAGTCAATTTCAGTTCCCAAATCCAATTCCCATCCTTCTTTTGATTTATTCAAGTTTGGATTTGGAGATTCCTCTTGAAATAGTAGATACAATTTTGAAATAAATTTCTTTGTAATTCTCTCATGAATCCCATTTTCCAATTCGATATTTCAGTTTTTTATTGGAAGGTCATTCTTTGACCATTTGTACAGACCACCAGCCTCTTCTGCATACTGCAAGTAGAAGCACACATCTCTATTTGCCCAGAGAGATTCGGCATTTGGACTTCATCCTACAATTTTCATTGGACACACAGCACATCTGAGGAAAAGTGAATGCTGTGGCTGGTGCCCTATTCAGGCTTGACATTACATAAAACTACTGCCATCGATTTCAGTGCCATGGCTCATGCACGGCACACTGATGCCGATTTCATCCAGTGAAACCAGATCAACTCTGGTCTCCATTTTCAAGATGTGATGCTGGATGAATCAGGTGAAAAGTTGGTTTGTGATTTTTTTCCCCCAACAGAAAGGACGAGGCTGTTTGTGTGGGTGGCTATGAGGCAGGAGATTTTCTCTTCACAATCTATCTCTTCCTGGTAGAAGAGCATCAATCAAACTGGTTAAGGAACATCTTACCTGGCTTCGTGTTAAACAGAATGTTGGATTATGGGCAAGGACTTGCTTGCTAAGTCAACGCCCTAAAGTCTCCAGGCACATGAAATTCAAGCTGGGGGATTTTGTTGTTTTGGATTCCCATTTCCAGCACATGCACCTTGTGGCTTGGAAGGTCCACTTGCGCCATCTCGGCAATGTACTTCTCTGCTCACGGGTGAGGACAGGACTACCAGGTGGAAGGACGAAATTCCTATCATCGGCATCTCTGCAGAGACAATTGCTTGGGCTTTTGTGGATCATTGGATTCCATCTTTTGGTGTTCTGGGCACAATTACAACAGATCGAGGGTCTCAGTTCGAGTCAGCATTGGTCTGAGCTCTCACTGATCCTCTGGTCACTACCTGAATTACGGCTAAGCATTTCAGGCCAACAGCTTCTTTGAGCATTTTCATTGACGATCGAAAGCACCATTGACAGCAGGTGGCAAATCATCTACATGAAGCGAACGTTTGCCCATGGTTCTCCTTTGCGTGACTACAGCTCTGAGGGCAGATCATAGATGTTTAGTGGTAGAGCTAGTCTATGACTGTATGCTGACCTTGCCAGGTGAGTTTGTGAATCTGAGTCCAAACACAGTGCTCCATGAAAAGGTCAGTTTTCTTGATTTTCTTTGAGAAAATGAGATAACTCTGATGTTCTCCTATGTGGCAGCATCTTCTGCAGTGGATGTGCCAAATGATTGTCAACACTGTACTCGTGTGTTTCTTTGACATGATGTTGTTCGTAAACCACTTTAGCTCATTTACGATGGTTCTTTCCAGGTCTTATGACACCATTCATAGTGTTTTGTTATTGACAGGAATGGAAAAGTTAACACTGTTTCCAACAACAGGTTGAAGCCAGTGTATTTCGAATGTCCACATTCTGCATCAGGGCCAGAGCAAAAGGACCAGTCGTACCCCTGCATCGCCTGTCTTCCAGTATCATACGAGATCAGGTGAACTGTCAACCCTCCAGACCATTAGACTGGGGACAGTTCCATTCAGTCGCCTCCTTGCATGGCTCGGAGGCTGGAGGTGGTGGGGGGAAGGGGGCTGTCACGGTGATGCATCTGCCTGCTTTGGGAACGGTGCCATTTGCCGCTGATGATGTATTTGAAGCATCGCGCTGGAGGAATAGCCCATGTGTCCGAGTGTGTTAAACATCAGTGTATGGATGATGGATCTCCGATGCAGGAGGAGTAGAGAGAGAGGGTCAGGATTACAATGTGGCAATGAGCCAATGAGAAGGTCAAAGGGGTTTGGCTGGGTGGTCTTTCGGGAGTTGAAGAATGCAATGTTGTGTCTGAGGAGGATAAAGAAGGTCGACTCCATTGTCTTCTGGAAGAAACGAGTGAGGGTATTCTTTAATTGTTTGTAAACGATGGTATATCAGTGCCATTACAAATCTAACCCTTCCCTACCTCACACTCATTACCCTCTTTTATTTTTCCATCCATGTATCTTAGAGTGTTTTGAATGTCCTTATTGTACCAGCCCCCACCTCCACCCCAGCAATGCATCCCAGACCCTCACTGCTCTGTAATTTTTTAAAAACTTGTTTAGATGATAAAATCAAAAGATGAATGAAGTTCTACTGCTTCATCTCGTGATCTCATCATCATTTCTTTGCAGATTATGTTTGTCTTAAATAGACACTATGAAGGAGAGGGGGAAGGGTGGATCCCTTATTATATCTGCTGTGCAAATACTGCGAGCTGCATTGTTACACCTCATAGCAACACATGTAACACCTCATCATCAGATTTTTAAGAATACCGGGGAATATTAATGATCTAAAATGCCCAAACTGGGGAAATAAGTCGAGATAAATGCCTCGTATTCCCAAATCGGAATGCACTTTGGAAGGCATCATTGGGTTTTTGTGACTTGCTCGTGAACCAGAACTTCTCTTACATGGGTTCTTGCTCCTAAGACCATTCTCTTGCTTCCATTTCAATGAAGTGGCTACTTTCCCTTCCTGGCTCCCATGTAAGCTCGCTCTGGCTTCTTTTGTACTGACTGTCATTATGTTGTTGCAAAGTATTGTCCATCCATCTTTTCTCAAAATCTGAACTAATCCGTACCAATTCACGAAATATTGATGCTCTCCATTTATTGACTTTCTTGATTTGAGTTTCTTCCTGTCCAACATGGTTCGACAGTGGATGGCACAATCACAACTCTGTTGCGCTGCCAGTGATAGGGATGGGGTTCAAATCCTGCTCTCTCTATGAGGAGTTTCTATGTTCTCCCTGTGTGTGCTTAGGTTTTCCCCAGGGTGGGGGAGGGGCCTCCAAATTTTTCCCACTGTTCAAAAAGTATGGGGGTGTTGAAGGTCAACTGGGAAGCACAGGCTTGTGGGCCTAAAGGGTCTGTTACTGTGTTGTATCTAATCTTAAAGTATCGCATTGACTCTGATATGTCACCAATGTAAATCTTGGTAGTAATGGTGTTCATGATTCTGCTTTGTCTTGATCTCTGCGGCTATTGGCCTCGTCTCTCATGTGAAACCCTATAACTTGGATGATTTTGAATTACCTAGTTGTAAGCAGTATATTTGAATGAATAGCTTTGCTAATTCCTCACCATGTTCATGTTTAAAGTCTATCTATCCTTGTCTGCCCAGGCTGGACTGGAAAATTGTAAATGTTACTCCACTCTTTAAGAAAGAAGAGGCAAAAGACTGTAAATTTTAGACCACATCTTCACATAAAAAAAATAATTATCACATAAATTATGTTATCTCTTCCAAACAAATACAAGTTTTCATTTTGCCAACGATTCATATTTAAATCCACATCATTTTTCCACGAAATAACAATACATTCCCCAACCAATGCTAATGCGAACCGAATAAACTCAATTTGAGATTTATCCATTCTTAAACCCATTGTTAAAGTTGTAATATACCCCATTTTAAAAAAAAGCAGTGGATCTAACATTAAAGTAGTCTCTAATAAATCCGCCTTAAACTCTTTAATTTTTATCCAAAAAGACTTATTTATCACACAACCAGACAGAATTGGAAAAAAAAAGTACCAATTTGAGTCCCACAATTAAAACATAAATCTGAATGACTAAATCCATATCTTTTTAACTTTTCTGGTGTTTAATTCAACTGATGTTGAAAATTGTAGTTCACCAAATTTAGTCACACTCTCTTCACACATAGTAGTCCATCCTTCTTGGGATAATTCTAAGGATAAATCTTTCTCCCATTTAAGCTTTGATTTATCTCAATCTAGATTACCCATTTTCTCTTGCAAAAAATAATACATTTCTGAAATAAATCAATTTCTGCCTCATTTACAATTAAATTTTAAATTTAGTTAACTTAGGCATGTTCGATTCCCGCCCAAAACTCTTCACTACTGGAGCATGTACTTGAAAATATGCAAGTAAAGAATTTAACGGTACCTCAATATTTTCCTGAAGCCTAACATAAGAAAAAATATCCCATCTTCAAAACAATCTGCTAACACTTGAACACCTTTCATCTGGCAAATCTTTAAATACTGAGATTACCCATAGAGAAGGATATGTATTTATCCTGATGTAATGGAATTTGTAATGAAACCTTATCTCCAGTTGCTATTGACAGATTTCTTTTATACCAAGTATCACATAAATGTCATCATACTGCCACATTATAATAATGCAAAAGACGAGGAGTCCATCTAAATATACATTGATGTATAATAGAATGAGAAATCTGTGCTAATAACACTTTAACCCAGTGTGGAGGTTGATTAACATCGAACATCCTATTAATAAATTTTAACTGATAATAAACTAATAATTTAATGAATAATTCTGAAAATGAGGCCATTGTCATCCCTAATGCATATTGCCATGTTAAATTTTGCAACAATACTCTAGCCAATGAACCTTTCTATAAAAATATTCTGATTGCTACATAACTCTTTAAAAAATATGTTTGGACACAAACATGGAATTGATTGAAAAAGATATTGAATTCAAGGAAAAATATTCATTTTTAATACAATTCACATGTGCCATTCATGTCAAAGGAAGATCTTTCCATTTAATTAAATCAGCTTGAATTTTATCAATAGAGAAACATAGTTAAACTTACACATAATCCACATCAACCATTACCTTTAAATATTTAATTTTCTTAGTCCATCTAAGCTGTGTAATCTGTTTACAAGCAGGATAATCTTCCTGTGTAATTGGTAATATGTTCCTCTTATCCCGATTAACCTTATAACCAGACATTTTTCCATATTGAACCAAACAGGTTTGTCGATGTCATAATGATTACTGAGGATTTGTTAAATATATTTGTACGTCATCTGCAAACAAATTAATCTTACGTTCCTCTTCATTTATTTTAATCCCACTAATTTTATCATTTTGTCTTATAGCTTGGGCTAGTGGTTCTATCACCAATGGTGACAAAGGACAACCTTGGCTTGTGGAGTGTGTTAAATTAAACGTATCTGAAATTTGTCCATTTGTCACCATACTCACCAAAGGCCTTTTATACAAGGCTTTAAATTAACAAGGTAAAAAAGTTCCAAACTTAAATCTTTCAAGTATTTTAAATAAAAAGTACCTTTCAACACGATCAAAGGCTCGATTAAACGTGTTAAATACTTCGCAAGTCTATTGGCCAATACCTTAGTTACTAACTTATAAACTACATTTAATAAAGATATTGGTCGATATGAGGCAACTTTCAATGGGGCTCTTTCTTTTTTGCAATAACTAAGTCTAGGTCTACAAAAGGATTCTGGAAATGCTTTTGCTCTTCTGTAGCTTATTTAAGAACATCCACCAAAACAGGAGACAAGACTTCATAAAATTCTTTATAAAACCCTCCTGTAAACCCATCTTCTCCAGGTGATATTCAATATCGCTTCTTCAATTTCTAAATCACTGAAAGGAACTTCCAATTCTGTCCTATCTTTATCGTCCAAAACTGATACGTTCAAACTACCTAAAAAAGACTCAACACGTTCCTCATCCTGACTTACTTCAAAAGGATATAAATTCTGGTAAAATGAGTGAAATTCATCATTCATTTCCTGAGGTTTAAAAGTAACTCCTGATTTATTTCTTATCACATTTATTGTCCTTGATGCCTGTTCAGTCTTTAATTGCCGAGCGAAAACCTTATGTTCTCTTTCTCCAAACTCATAATAACCCTATTTGGATCATTGTATTAATTTTTCATATTTATATGTTTGCATTATATTATAACAGATTCAACTGAATCAAAAAAGTCTTTTTATCCACAGTCGAATTTCGTTGGAATTCCTTCTCTCAAATTGTTATTTCCTTCTCCAAATTTTGCCTCTCTGCCAAATGCTGTGTCTTAATTCTTGCAGTATAATTGATTATCAGACCTCTTAAATAACCTTTTAAAACATCCCACAAAACAAATTTACTTTGTACTGAATATGTATTAATTTGCAAATAAGACTGAATATGGTCTTTGATATAACTTAGAAATTTTGGTTGCTTCAATAACATCCCATTAAACATTCACCGATAAGGGGTGTGTACATTATGCAAACCAGAACATGTGCAGGTGCACAATCCTTTATCCAGAACCCTTGGGGGGGGGGGGGGGGTCACTGTGTTCAGAATTTCAGATTTTTCTAGATTTCAGAAACCCAGATTTAAGCCCACCCAAATTGTGTTGCTGTATCCACCCCTACTCCCTTCCAGTCATGCTGCCATTTTCCCCCCACCCCTCTCCCTCCTGCCTCGCACTGCCGTCTCTCTCCCTACTTGCTGGTGTTTGGAACTTTCCGGATTTTAGATGTCCAGATAAAGGATTGTGTACTTCTACTTAACAATGAGGAATGATCAGACAAAATCCTACTCTTATTCTCTGCATGTATAAATCTACCCTGTAATTGTACTAACATTAAGCAAAAGTCAATTCTCAAAAAAGGATAATGTCTGGGTGAATAAAGAGAAAAGTTATTCTGTCAGATTTAATTTCCTCCATATTTCTACCAAATTCAAATCTTTCATTGAGTCTAACATCCATTTTGCCATTTTGGTTCTTTGTATAGTTTTGGAAATTTATCGAACACACAATTAAAATCCCCACCAACCAAAATATTTTCATTAGCTTGACCCAGATTCAAAAAAGTTTCAGAAATAGCATCTTCATCATTTTCATTGGGTGGATAAACATTCATCAAAGTCCATGCTTCAGCAACAAATTTACAATTCACCAACAGCTCTAGACCCAATGTGGCAGAGAATGATTCCAACTGAAACGGTATCTTCTTATGAACCAAAGTAGCAACACCTCGAGCTTTCGAATTAAATGAAGATGAAAAACATGTCCGACCCAATCTCTCTTCAATTTCATATGTTCTTTCTCAGACAAATGAGTTTCTTGCAAAAAGGCAACATCAACCTTCATTTTCTTTATATATGCCAATATTCTCTTCCTTTTCATTGGATTATTAAGTCCTTTAACATTGAAGGTCACAAAATTTAAATGAGCCATAACTTAATTTCCTCCTGAGATTGACACTTCACACAGCAATTACAATTAGATATAAATTTTTTAAAAACCCAAACCCCCCTTTCAAACAATAAGAAACCACTGTAAAAAAATGTAAAAACCTAAGAGCCAAAGAGTCGGACCCCCCTCTGTGGACCAGGTGCAGTCAATACCACAAGTGGCAGATGACTTTAGAAGTAGTAGAGTCAACCACCACCCCCCAACCGACCATTAAAATCCATCAGTCATCCCAGTGATAACACCCACATTGAGCTTGAGCTTCATCTTCAACATCATTCACCGATTCCCATTCCCTTCCCAATCTTATCCTCGGGCATTTTCCCCATCAATTCCTTCAAATCTGGGAAGGAATTTGCAAAAGATAATGCACCATAAGGACTCTCAAAACATTGAGACTGATCTCGCCCATAAATCACCTTAAATATAATCGGATACCAAAAAGTAAACTTATACCCTTTCTTCCACAGCACTGCTTTGACCAGATTAAACTCTTTCCATCACTGAATAATCTCCTGACTTAAATCAGCTTAAAATAAAACCCTATTGCCTTGATACATCGTAGGGCTTTGATCAAGGCGACTTTCTGATCCGCAAGCCACAATATAATTTCTCTATCCTGATATCACAAACATCTTAAAAGAACCGCTCTTGACATTTGACCCAGAAAAGGTTTTCTCCTTCACGCCCTATGAGCCCGATCTCAAAAGACTCGACTCCAAACATCTCTGGAATCCATTTCCAAAAATAATTTTACAGGATCTGAACCTTCAATATCTTCCGGCAGACCTCGCACTCCTCCTGACCCGCCGCCAGGCCAAACAACTTGAGGACATCTTGCATCACTGGATGCGCAGAGGATGTGGATGTTTCTTCCAGCTTCTCCGAGTTCCACGTTGAGGATTCGGATCTATCTCTAACTGCTCCCGAGGTTCCTTCTGGAAGGTCAGCCTTGCTTCTTCTGCACTTTTTACAGGTTGAAAACCTAGGTTTTTTCTAAGTTGCTGGTAATGAAATGGTATTGTATGTACTTACCAGTACAGGCATGGGATGGCCCACCCTCCTGATGTCATCCTCTCCTCGACTCCTCCCTAAACTCCTCCACTGTGACCCGGCCATAAAGGTCGAGCCACCTCTTCCATCCCTTCACTTCCCTCATTTGGACCCGGGCCTGCAGTCTTGTGATTAATAAAGCCTATCGTTCCCCTCATTCTTTGTCTCTGTGATTATTGGGGCAACTGGCAGTGCCCAACACTGCTTTTTTCCTTTCTTCATTTCCAGAATCCTACTGTAGTAAATTACTGTTCAAAACATTGATAAAAATCAAAAAAGTCACTACAGTTCGAGTATTGAACAGTTTAGTCAGGGAGAGGTGTCTTCTCACGTCATTTTCCGATGCCATTCTTCCACGACAATCCCCTCTCCCCTCAGCTGACCCCTTGAACACCATCAAATCCGTGGACTCTAGGCAGCCCTGCAGCTGTCTTCCCTCCCGTGACCACCTTCTTGTTGTCCTGATCTAATAAGTGTTGTGAGCAATTTTAGGACCCATTTCTAAGAGAGGATGTGATGGCCCAGAGGTGATTTACAAAAATGATCCTGGGGATGAGAGGAATAATGTTGGAGGAGCATTTGATGGTTCTGGGTCTGGACTCGCCTGAGTTTAGAAGGATGAGGCAGGACCTTATTGAAATCTGATGAATAGTGAAAGGGCTGGATAGAGAGGATTTTGCCAGTCGTGGGACAGTTTAGGACCAGTGGGCACAACCTCAGAATAAAAGGATGTCTGCTTAAAACGGAGATGGAGAAACATTTTCACCAAGAAACTCCTCCTCCACACCCCCCCCCCCACCCCCCGGATCATATTCCACTTAATCCCTGTGCCAGAAGTGCTCTGTTAGTAAGGGATTACTTAATGTGGTATGTGATTGGAAAGAAAAAGTTTGAAAACCACTGTTTTAATTGTACCTCATTGACTTGTTCTGTGCGTGGTTTCATAACTCAAGAGGAAATAGACCAATGACAATTTTTCTCAAGCAAAATATTTCCTTCACAATTGGGTCCACTGCAGTCTTTCTCAGCCTTTTTTCCCATTCATGTGCCACTTGAAGAAATCCCTTACTCATTTTTCGACACTCCAAGGAATAAAGTCCCAACCTGTTCAACCTTTCCCTGTAGATCAACTCCTGAAGAACTGGCAGCGTCTTAGTAAATCTTCTCTGCACTCTTTCAATCTTACTAATACCCTTCCTGTCGCTAGGTGACCAGAACTGCACACAATACTCCAAATGTGGCCTCACCAACATCTTATCCAACCTCACCATAACTTCCCAACTCTTATTTTCAATATGTTAATTAATGAAGGGCAAGATGACAAAAGCTGTCTTTAGAACCCTGTCGTCCTGTGACACCACTTTCATGGAATTATGTAACTATGTTTTATCTCTTGTTGCAGATTTGTATAACTTCTCTGTTCAATTTCATAATGTTGACTTCTGGACTATTTTATTGTGCCCCTTGATCTAGAAAGTTCTGGCAGAGCAAAACAATTTTGTTTTCTTTTCTCAAGTCAAATTTTGTCACATTGATCCAAAAACAAGTATTTTTACCATTCCTTCATTTCAGATTCTCTGCAGCTGTCGTATTGAACCTCACAGTGACGGCATTGTGTTTGTCTTGTTTATCCTTTCCCCCTCCATGCAGACAGATGTGTTGATCAAAGAGTGGACTCCACTCATCCAGCACCACTGCCATTTCTGCTGCTCGGGCTTTTCATCCCACGCATTCAATTTGTTATTTCCCCTCTTCTTTTTCTCAGCAAAGAGAATCAGGTTTATTTGATCATCTTTCTGAATCCCAGTGAAAGATTATCGACCTGAAGGTTTTAACTCCGATTATTTTTTCCAGTAGATGATCTGCTGAGTATTCTCAGCATCGAGTTTTTATTTTACTGCCTTGGTGTATTACTGAGTGCTTTTAGAAAAATAGACGTAAAAGGGGAGGGCTCATGGAAATAGTTAATTCATCTTTTCGATTTTTGGAGTCTCCTGCCGGAAAGCGCGGGATACTCACGGGGCTTCATTCAAACCCGCTGGCAGCAAACTCTTAATGATGTCCCACCTTGTCCCGTGGAGCCCAGCACATATAACCATATGACAGTTTACAGCATGGAAACAGGCCATATCGGCCCTTCGAGTCTGTGCCAGTTCACATGAACAACTCCACTAGTTTTCCCCTCCAATACTCTGGCCATATCCCTCCAACCCCCTCATATCCATGTACACATCCAACCTTCTCTTAAATGACAGAAAGGACCCTGCCGCAATTATCTCTTCTGGAAGATCATTCCATTCTGCCACCATTCTCTGAGTGAAGAAGCATCTTCTCACATTCCTCCTAAAATTTGCCCCTTACCTTGAACTCATGCCCTCTTGTTCCAACCTCTCCTGCCCTCAGGGGAAAGAGTCTACTCACGTGCAGTCTATCTATTCCTTTCATAATTTTGAATACCTCTATCATAACCCCCTTCATCCGTCTACGTTCCAATGAATAAAGTCGCTGTCTCCTTAATCTTTCTCTATACTCGAGATGTTGTAAGCCACATAACATTTTTGTAAATCTTTTCTGCACCCTCTCCACCTTATCTATTTCATTCCTATATATGGAGACCGGAACGGAAAACAATTCTCCAAACCTGGCCTCTCCAATGCCTTAAACAGTTACAGCATCACTTTCCAGCTATACTCTAGTCTATGCTATGATTTATGAAGGCCAGCGGACCATATCTCAGGTTAAGACCCACTGTCTTAACGTCCCTCATATGCAAGATTTTGCCTCCCATCTGCACAATTTCTGTGCTTTCTCCATGGTTGAGCTTGTCATGAGATACCATCAGATCCCATCCATAAGGAAGATATTCCTAAAATGGTGATTATTATCCCTTCTGGGCCTTTTGAATGTCTTTGGATGCCTCTTGAGTTGAAGAATGGTGTTCAAACCTGCCAGCGGGTTATAGACACATTGGGCAGAGATTTAGAGTTCCCTTAGATCTACTTGGATAACATCTGGTAAAAACAATGGCACCACGAATATTCTGTCCAGACCGACTATATATCATATTCAGGGTGACATTGATATTCCTGAATTAGCCAGTATCCAGGCAATGGACCCCGATGTTCAGGCATACAGTACGGCCATTACTAACCTGGACATACCGCAGGGGGCAGCACAACTGGGTGGCCAACCTTACTTTGTTACATGTCTTTGGGCTACATTAGACCAATGTTTCCTGCATCTTGGAGGAAACACCTTATTGACCAGATACACAGCTTATCTCATCTGTCCATCAGAACATCTGTCATGCTCATGTCAAATAAATATGTATAGCATGGACTGAGAAAAGGTGTCATGCAATGGGTTTGGATGACTATCTCCTGCCTGACTGCCAAAATTCAGTGCCACACTAAGGCACCTCTTCAACATTTACTGACAGTATGCAGGCAGTTGGAACACGTGCATGTGGACCTGCTGGGACCATTGCCAGAATCTCAAAACATGAGATACATTCTAACAGTTGTAGAACATTTCACGCGAGGCCAGAGGTCATCCCGTTGCCATCCAGTGACACTGAGACAAGGGCCAGAGCATTCATCGTCAACTGGATGGCCAGATTTTATTTTCCCACATTAATTCAGTCACGTTCTCACCGGCAACTGAAGTCTACTTTTAAGGCCCGACTCACTTGTCCCAATTAGGTTGATGAGTTGCCATGCACTCTTTTGGGAGTGCGCACAGCTTCAAAGCAAGATATATCTGCATTGTCCGCAGAGATGGTTTATGGTCTGGTCTTTAAAATTTCATGGGACATTCATTTTTCAACCAACTCTGATCTGAACATCCTTCAGCAGCTTCGACATGGTATCATGATCAGCAAAGCTTTCCTACCCATTGGCTTGGATCCCCTTAACAGAACGTGCCCCACCACTCCTGGACGCTGATTTTGTTTTGTGCGCAGACAGGACCCAGGAGTGCTGTTACAATGACCGTATGAGGGCTTTTTCTGCGTGGTGAAGAAGGATGGGTTTGAGTATACTTTGGACATTGTGGGATATTCACAGCTGTTTAGTTTGGACAGACACAACGCTGCCCATGTGGATCCCGCTTCACCCATTGAATGCCCCCAGCCCAGACAATGAGGGTGTCCACCTAAGGTGCATGCAGCTGCTGTTTTACTTTCTGGCGACGGTTCTGGGGGAGGTGTAGCAGCTGTGTAGCGGGCCGAGAGGGCAAGGTTCTTTGGCAGGCACATGAAATCATAAGGCAGACAGCTGGGAACTCACCCATTTAATTGACCGCATGCACGTGGTGCTGCGTGCCGAGGAACGGCACGTTGATCTGTGATTTCCCCTGCCGGAAGGTACGGGACACTCACAGGGCTTAATTTAAACCTGTGGTCCTGTGGATCTGCAGCAAACTCATAAATGATGTCGCACCTTGACCCATGGAGCCCGGGACATGCTGTAAATAGAAGAAGCCTGTAAAGAATGAATAAAGCAGTCTTGTGTTGACTACCCTGGTATGTGTGTGTTGCTTTAGTAGCTCTATTGAAGTAGCCGCTACATATATAAATATTTGGAGGATTATTGCACTTAGAGGATACTTTTCATCCATCTCACAGCCTGTGGGAAGAAGCTGTTCCCCAGCCTGTAAGTCCAGATTTTGATGATGGACATGGTGAAAGATGCTGTTCACTAGATCAAAATGGTCTTTGCACTATTCCTTGAGCCTAATTTGAACAACACTCCTAGTGAATGTCATCTACAGAAAAAGGGAGGCCCCAGTGATCCTCACTACTCTGCATCATTGCTGTCTGATGCTTTACAGCAACTAGATCATCCAATGGTGCAGCCAGACAGGAGACTCAACAGCGCTCCTGTAAAATCTCAGGATGAGAGCCATTGGCCTTGACCTCCTCAGCCACCTTGGGAAGTGTAGGCACTTCCTGACCGATAAGGAGGTGTGATTGTTTTGTGCTGTATGGATGGGAATTTTACGTGATTGTATTGTCTATTCTTGCTCTTTAACAATCTTTAGTGGATAGAAGTAGTCATTGTACTTTAGGATGTACAATCATGTACAGATTGTCCTTAAATAGCCATTTGGCCCAGATGTCTATTCAGTCCAAGAATACTTTCGATCTCAGGAAGATTTTGAACAATAACACCATTCATTCTTAAACAAACATTGTTTTTAATTTTCTTTAAACAAAAAAAAACAGGATCAAACTTTAACTTATCACTATTAACAGCCTTCCATTACCGCCTTCTAATTTTAAGTGCAGGTGTATTTAATGTGTATAAAGTTCTTTGACACAACTCCAAGTTCACCAGTGTCTATCAGTTCTTATACTGTGCATAGAATTCAACATTTATGAATTTTCACCAAGCTCTGGTGCTTAAAAGTAAATGTTTACCCTCCAGGAAGGTTCTTGTTGGTTTCAGAGAGGGATTTCATGCACATTGGACACACATAAACTGATTCCCTCTGATCAGCCACTTTGGTGTCTTGCCAAAGAAACTTGACCAATCAGGATATTCCAGATGATAACCTCTTCTGCAAGTCACCATTGATCACCTTTTGTTTCCCTTATTTCAGGTAAAACATAATTTCTAGCCCGCCATTTCCTCTTGTATGGACAACAAAGTTTTTCAACAGGCTGAACTAAGAACTCACAACCTGTCTTCAAAACAAGATGCCATCTTGCCATCTCTCTCTCTCTCTCTCATTTTTTTTTAGAAAAAGCCTATTTGGTCTCTCCTCTCTGCTTGCAAAACCTTAGAACAGCAAACTGGTACCAGCCAGATGACTGCACTGGACCCATACTTCTGAGTCCATTCATCTGTTGCTTTAAAAACAATAATCCATTTACACCTGCTTTTGAAATTCTTAAGCAAAACAGTCTCCTTGTTTTGTCTTTGCAAAGGCTCTCGGTGCCTGAATGACTCACTCTCAGCAAAGCTCTTTTATTTTAAATAAGAGCTGTTTTGTGAAGTGTATGTGTTTGTTTGTGACCTTAACGACTCCTACAATCCATCTCTTTCAAAAACATCTCTATATAAAATGTAAAATATATAATCTGTCACAGGACAGATGCAGCAGAGGAGTTGTGATAAAATCAATGGTGTCCTTGCAAAAAAAAAGTGGGAAGAGGTATAATCTGGTGAGTGGAGTTTGTAATAGATTGAAACTTGAACCTCTCTCTATTTCAGGAGACAATTTACTGTCATGTAATTAAAAAGTGTCATAAAAGTGAAAATTGCTTTTTTCCTGCTATAAGGCAGACAGACGCACCCTCTGGCAGAAATTACCTGAAATGCCTCTTGCAGTCAGAGAAAGACTGAGTGCTTTCCCCCACCTACCCCGAACCACCCAAAACCCTGGGCGAAGTCACTGAGTGTGTGTGAATTCTCTTTCAATGCTCACAGACCATCCAAGTCATTGGCAATGTGAGCTCCACTTTTGAACCTCTGACATAATTAGGAACCATTTAGCACTCGCTCGTATCCCAGGTCTGATACCTGACACCCTTTTAGCCAGTTTAGACCCAGTCTCTAACATTTCACAGCCTGGTGTGAGTTCCTTGACTGCTATGTCCAGAAGCCCGCAGCCTGCGTGGGTTCCTCTCCTCAAGTCACCAACAGCCTGCCACCTATGTGGGTCTTTCAGTTGCAGAACCCTCACTGGTCTGCTTCCTTGGTCACTGACCTGTGGATTGAATCCTCTGCTTCTGAGATGTTGGTGGGATGTGGTCTTTCTGTTTTCTGGTGCCCTGCACTAGTTGTCCGCTTCCCCAGAGTTCACGGTGGCAAGGAAATCTAAAAAATCTAAATAAAAAAAATTAACTAAGCGGAGAATCTCACATGTCTAGAGGGATGGAAAGGGCATTATTACAAATTGAAGCCTGATATTTGAATATTCATGTGCCAAATTTGCAAAAGCATAGAGTATATATTTCTCAAGCTATTTGTAATTTTTTCCAAAGGAATACAACCTTGAATATTTGCATGTCATCTTGGCATCCCTAAAAATATATGTATATCTGATTTCCAAGTAAGTGCAATACATGTCCTCATCACCGCTAACATTAATTTAACAAATTTCAATTGATATTTTAATAGATTTAATTTGGGCCTTGTTCATTCAATGTTTCCTAATAAAAATAAGGTCAGATTCTGTGGAAAAACCTCTCCTATAACTTGTTCCATTAATATTGTAATTCTCCCCCAAAAACATCTTGCATTAGGACAAAGATAAGTTGAATGCAAGAAAGTTGCGACATCTTCATCACACGTAAAACATTGATCTGATAATTCTGATTTTATTCTATTCAATTTCACTGGTGTAAGAAGTAACTGTAGAAGAAAAACTATTTGTGAATTCCTTCCTCACTGCTGCAGTGTGGAACTCTGGTCAATAGTTCCAAAATGCTGATTTGAAGTGAATTAATACAACTCCCCTGGATCACGTGATCTCTATTGCCAAATCAGCTTCCTGAGGAGCTTTTCAAATCCAACAGCCTGAGTCACCTGACTCCAGGTGCAGCATTCAAATAAAATCCTTGCTGACATCTACTACATGACTGATGTAAAAACAATTATACTGAACTAATTTATATCTTGCATTGAGATCCTTATATAGATCTGCCCATATTTGCCAATCAATTACAATATTCAGATCCATTTCCCACCTTTGTCTCAACTTATGAACTCCTCATTTAAAGGTTCCTACTTGTAATAAAGAGGACATTATCAAATTTTTTTTTAACAATTCCTATTATAAGGAATTTCTATTTCAGTACAACATGGTTGGTCCTAACTTATCCTTTAAATATGCTCTAAGTTGGAAATAGCAAAAAAAGATTGCTATGAGTTATATAATATTTATTTCTCAGTTGGTCAAATGACATTAATTGACCCCTTTCATCACAATCTTCAACATTTATTATCCCCTTACGAAACCCGCTGTCCAGAAATTGATGATCCTTTGAAAAAGATACGAGGATTTTGAATCCAAGCCATTCTAGGTGATGTACATCCACTTACACCAATTACATCATTTATTTTATTCCATATATTAATCAAATGTTTCAACAATTGTGTATCTTTATCACCAACCATTAATTTTGATTCCCAGTTGTACATAAATTCTTCTGCTTTTCCCTTTCCTATTTTATTTGATTCTATTTTAACCCTTTCAAAAAAAGAAGCAAGAAATCTCATTTGAGCTGCTCCATAACAATTTTTAAAATGAGGAAGCTGCAGTCCTCTCAATGCAGAATTTGCAATGGGTTATTTGTAACATGGGATTCAATCTGAAATGGGTTCATGTGACATAAAACCACGATGCAGAATGTTTTCTAAGAATGGAATACAAGAGGAGGATTTGTCTAGTTCTTCAGCAGGATATAGATCACAAGATATAGGAGCAGAAGTAGGCCCGTCAAGTCTGTTCCACCATTCACCCACTCAGCCCCACTGCCCAGCTCTCTCCCCATTACCCTTAATTCCTTGATGTATCAAATACCTGTTAATCTCTGCCTTAAATACAGCCAATGATCTCACGTGGGTTTCATGACCCACTGACAAAATCAATTTTTCCACTTTTGTTTTAAATTGACACCCTTTTATCCTGAAATTATGCTCTCCTGTCCTAGAATCCCCTACCATGGGAAACATCTTTGCCATATGTACTCTGTCCAGGCCTTCTAGCATTTGAAATGCCTCTGAGGACCCCCTTATCCTTCTGTACTCCAACTAGTACAGTCGAAGAGTCGACAATTGTTCCTCATACACTAACCCTTTCATTCCTGATATCATTCCAGTAAATCATCTCTGACCTTCTCCAACAACAGCACATCTTTTCTCAAATATGGCACCCAAAACTCTAATTCTGATTGAATGGAAATGCAATTCTCAAACGACACAAACACAATGGTTACATGATATTATGTCTTGTTGATATTTACCACTCGGGAAGGTTCTTGTTGGTTTTCAGATAGAGGTGTGTTGTTCAGGGAATCATTAATGTTTTTGTGACTCAACGTCCAAGCATCTGAAGTCCGTTATCTCTTCTGAAAAGCTTTATAGCTTTAGCATGGAGCAGAGCTGAGCCACGACTTTGCAGGTATCTAAGGGAGTGTGTGGGCAGGGTTTGTTCTGGACCAACAATTTCACCAAGTGACTCTCCTTGAAATCAAGATTCAAACCATTTTGAGGAATACAACAGGAATTGTTCAACAAGAGCTTGGTGTTCCCTGAGGAGTTTTCTTTCAATAGTGGAAATGATTTTTTTAAAAAAGGCCGTTAATATTCCTGATACAGATCTTTGTACTTAACTTTCAGGTTGCTATCTGTTTTTAACTTGGAGGCCTTTAATGGGGTGACTGTGTGGAATTTTTGCTTTAACCAAGCAGCTCTCTTGCAATTTTCCAGCTGTTGGATGCGATTCAGTTGTTTGCAAGTTTAGTAAGTGGGATTTTGATGTGAAATTGCGACTCACAGCGTCATTTTTGTGTTTGAAAATGCCAATGTGAAAATTTTAACTTCAGTCTTCTTGGTTTGCTTAAGTTTACAGAGGAGACGTTGCGTCAAGCTGAGAAGACAGAGTTGGATGCCCATTTGGCGAATCGGCTGGGCAAAGTAGAAAGCACAAAACGAGGGGCTGAAAAAATAATGAAGCAGACTGAAATGCCGTTGAACCAAACCCAGGTAAAGAATTTAATTTTGTGCAGCGTACTTAAGAGACCAAACAATTTGGGATTTTAGTGGTGACCTATTTAAATGAACAAAATCTGATTAGAATAGAAGTTTATGGAATGTTTGGAAGTTGCCACAAAAAAATGGAGCATATAAATTAGATAAATGAACAATACAATGAGCCTGGTGTCACAGTATCTGCCTCCCTCTACCGCACATCACTGTTGAACCTTCTCCCCAATATGAACCTGATGTCACAGTATAGGTCAGAGTTTATTGTACATCACTGTTAAACCTTCTGACTACAGTGAATCCAGCGTCAATATATCTGTCCCAGTCTACTGTACATCACCATTAAACATTCTCCCCACTGTGAACCTGGTGTCACAGTACCTGACACAGTGTATTGTACATAACTGTTAAACCTTCTCACTGCTGTGAAGCCAATGTCACAGTAATGATCTCAGTCGTCCATACATCAGCATTAAACCTCTCTCCACTGTGAATCTGGTGTCACTTTGCCTGCCACCCCAATATGAACCTGATGTCAAAGTATCTGACACTGTTAATCGTACATCAATGTTAAACTTTCTCCCCTCTGTGACCCTGGTGTAATAGAATCTGCCTCAGTGTACAGTCCATAACCATTAAACCTTCTCCCCACTGTGAACCTGGTGTCACGGTGTATATCCCAATTTACAGTATATCACCGTTAAACCTTCTCCCCACTGTGAACCTGGTGTCACGGTATATATCTCAATTTACAGTATATCACCGTTAAACCTTCTCCCCAAAGTGAACCTGGTGTCACAGTATCTGCCTCAGTCTACCGTACATCACCGTTAAACCTTCTCACTACTGTGAACTTGGTGTCACGGGATTGATCTCAGTCTATCGTACATCACTGATAAACCTCTTCCCCACTGTTCACCCGGTGTCACGATATCCATCTCAATTTACCGTACATCACTGTTAAACATTCTCCCCAATGTGAACATGATGTCACAGTATCTGACACAGTTTAAAGTAAATCACTGTTAAACCTTCTTACTACTGTGGAATCCATCTCACATTTTCTGCCTCAGTCTACCGTTCATAAACATTAAACCTTTTCCTCCTGTGAACCTGGTGTTAAAGTATCTGCCTCAGTTTAACGCACATCACCATTAAGCCTTCTTACTGCCCTGAACTCAGTGTCACAGTATATGCCAACATCAACTGTACTTTACCGTTAAAACATCTCCTCACTCTGAACCTGGTGTCGCAGTATCTCACACAGTTAATTGTACATGACTGTTAAACTGTGTTAATGTTGTGAACCCATTGTCTCAGTATCTCTTATCAGTCTACCATACATCATCGTTAAACCTTTACACATCTGTGAATGGGTGTCACTGTATCTGATACAGTTTATCGGACATTACTTTTCAACTTCCTCACTTCTGTGAACCCAGTGTCACAATAACTGTCTCAGTCTACCCTACCTCATTGTTGAACCTTCTCCAACTGTGAACCTGGTGGCACAGTTCTGCCTCAGTCTCCCGTATATCACCATTAAACCTCCTCCCCACTGTGAACCTGGTGTCACTGTATCTGCCTCAGTCTACCATACATCACCATTAAACATTATCCCCATTGTGCACCTGGTATCACTTTATCTACCTCAACATACCGCACATCACCATTAAACGTTATTCTCATGTGAATCTGGTGTCACAGTATCTGCCTCAGTCTACAGTACATCACCGTTAAACCTGATCCCCACTTTACTCCTGGTGTCAAATTATCTACCTCAACATACCATACATCACTGTTAAACCTTCTCGCTCTGTGAACCTAGTGTCACAGTATCTGACACAGTTCATATTATATCACTGTAAAACCTTCTCACAAATGTGAATCCTACTAAAAAATAATACTCCCCTTCTAAGTCTCACTGTATTCGAATCCCACCTATTTTAAAAATTCCAAAAAAAAGAGAAACATCAATCCCAAAACAAGATACTCAAAAGTAGTAGCCCCCTAAAAATCTGGGTGTGGTAAAGTCCACAAGTAGCAGGTGACTAAAGGACTCAGTGCCACCCACCCCCAGTCAGACTTTCACAAAGTCCTGAAACAAAAACATTCAACCCAGTGATTCCAGTCCCAATGATTGTTCCGGATCGTCAATATCGAGAAGACTTTGCATCCATTCAACTTTTTTCCCATTCTTTCCATATTTTCCAATCTTCCCATTTCCATTCCCATTGACCCTTCCCTTTGGTGACAATGGTGACGATCACCCATTTCCTCGTACATCTGGCAATGAATTAGCAAATATTAAAGCATCATGGTCATTCTCAAAAAACTGAGATTGAAAATTCCCATAAAAATCTTTCAATACTGCTGCATAACGAAAAGCAAATTTATATCCCTTTCGCCACAATACTTCTTAGGCTGAATTAAATTCTCGGTCTCTTCTGATAATTTCTTGACTCAGATCTGCATTCAAAAACCCCTATTATTTTGAACCATCAGTGGAGTCTGATTTTGCCATGTTTTCTGCACCACCAATCGGAGTATCACCTCTCTGTCTTGTTATTTAAAACAGCGAATCAAAACTGCTCGTGGTAATTGGCCTGGAAACGCTCTGTTCACTCGATCTAATTCCAGTCCATCTGGAACGAATTACCTGCCCTTCACTTCTGGGATCCATTTCTTCAAAACCTTCACCGGATCCGAACCTTCCATATCTTCCGGAAGACCTACTATCTTAACATTATTTCTACGACATTGGTTTTCTAATGAGTCAAACTTCTTCAATAATTCCTTCTTCTGAATCCCCCAATCTACAAAAGGATCTTCCACTATTTCCATTTTTTCTCTATTACGCTCCACTTGACTCTTGCATTCAAGAAAGCCTCCTCAATCTTTTTAAAATGATCTTGCACAGTATCCACTGATCGTGTCCATCTCGTAACATCACTCTTAACTACATTAATATCTTGCTTCATAAAAGTTATTTCTTCACACACAGTGTTCATTTTAGTTTTCATTTCGAAAATCCTTGAGTCATCTGATGAGTCATCTGCATTGACATATTTGCCATATCTTCCATGAGTTGAGCAATCCCTTCCAGAATTGGAAACACAGAATCCAGTCCAGGATCCATCACCTGCCTTTGAGGCTGACCTTCTTTTGCCGCAGTCCCCAGTTCTTCAAATTCTAATGAAGTTGAGCTCTCTTCTTGTTCCAAAGCAGTAGGTCCTCTTCCAGTACGGCTGCAGGTCTGGACACCCAACAACAGCATGCCTACCTCAACAGTGAGCGACCTCGTCAGTTCACCGTCGCTCAGGCTCCCCCACAGCCCACACCTTCTCCAAAGGTTTGTGGACCCTTGACGCACTGCACATGCCCGGTAGGGCCACCGACTGCGCAGGTGCGTCATCTGATGCTACACTGTACCTCTCCTGACCACCAGGCAATGCTGCAGGCTCACATGCCTGTCCTCGTTCAGCTGGCTCGCCCTCACGCCTGTGTTCACGAGTGCACGAGTCGAAACCGCTGAACTCATCGCTAAGCTAGCGCCGACGAAATACTTAGCCGGGCAGGAGTCCTCTGAGGCTTGGGGACTCCAGTCGACAACTCTGTTACTTCAACTTGAACTTGGCCTCAGTTCTTCAACACTTTTGTAAGGTAATTTCTTCTGTAACTGAGTTTTCGATTTTTTCACATTTGCAGCCATTTCGATCCTCCACTATTCCAAAGTCTATAAACAGTATTTTTAATCACTTTTACAACTTTTAAAATTGAGCATTTAATAGTCTAACTGCGGAAGGGTGGAACCACACGTCTACCCTCTGCGCCATCTTGTCACAGTATCTGACACAGTTTATAGTAAATCACTGTTAAACCTTCACATTACTGTGAATGCTGTCTCTCAGTTTCTGTCTCAGTCTACCGTTAATCAACGTTAAACCTTCTCACCCTGTTAAATTGGTGTTAAAGTATCAGCCTAAGTTTACCACACATCACCATTAAACCTTCTCCCCATTGTGAAACCGGTTTTACTGTATCTGCCACAGTTTATCGTACATCACTATTATACCTTCTCACTACTGTGAACTTGGTGATATAGAGCCTGGCAGTCTACCGTACATCACCAGTAAACCTTCTCGTCAATGTGAGCCTGGTGTTACTGTATCTGCCACAGTTTAGTGTAGATCATCATTAAAAATTCTCCCCAATATGAAGCTGGTGTCCCTTTATTCGCCAAAGGTTATCGTACAGCTCTGTCAAACATTTTCCCCACTATGAACCCGGTGTCACAGTAACTGTCTCAGTTTCCCATAAAGCTTTTTTTCCCACTCTGAGCCCAGTATCAACGTATCTACATAGTCTCCTGTACATCACCATTAACCTCCTCCCCACTGTGAACCAAGTATCAGTATCTGCCAGTTTATTGTACATCATTTTTAAACCTTCTCACCACTGTAAACCTGGAGTCACAGAATCTGCCTTATTCTACCATACATATCTGTTAAACCTTCTCAGTACTGTGAACACAGTGTCACAGTATCTGCCAAAGTCGTCGACTGTACATCACCGTTAAACATTCTCCCCAAGTTGACCCATTCATCACTGTTTTTTCCACCATTTATCGTACATCACAGTTCAACCTCCCCACTGTAAACTTGGAGTCACAGTATATTCAACAGTTTATTGCACATCACTGATATTCTTTCTCCTCGTTGTGAATGTGGTGTCACCATATCTGCATCAGTCTTCCGTACATCACCATAAACTTTGCACCAATGTGAACCTGGTGTCACTTTATCTGCCACAGTTAATATTACATCACCGTAAAAACTTCTTCCAACTGTGAACCTGGTATCACAGTATCTACCACAGCTTATCATGCATTACTGTTAAACCTTCTCACTACTGAAAACTTGGTGTCACAGTATCTGCCAAAGTCTACTGTATATCACCGTTAAATATTCTCCCAACTGTGAACCTGGTGTCACAGTGTCTGATACAGTTTATCGTACATTACTGTTAAACCCACCAGATAAGCTCCAGATAGCGAAAGAGAAGTTCTCACATCTGCAGGAACTTGGGATCATTCGTCCCTCCGACAGTCCTTGGGACTCGCCGCTTCACCTGGTCCCAAAAGCCTCCGATGGCTGGCGCCCCTGCGGAGATTATCGACGGTTTAATGACACGACAGTACCTGACCGTTACCCCATCCCTCACATTCAGGACTTTATGGCCAATCTGCATGGTGTGAGAGTATTCTCCAAGGTCGATCTGGTGTGCGTGTACCATCAAATCCCATTGCACCCAGATGACATCCCCAAAACGTCCATCATCTCCCCCTTCGGCATGTTCGAATTTTTATGCATGCCTTTCAGGCTCAAGAACACCGCCCAGACATAATGCACCTCATGGATACGGTGCGCAGGGATTTGAATTTCGTGTTCATTTATCTGGATGACATTCTTGTCGCTAGCAGAGACTGGGCACAACACCTGCACACCCTCTTCTCCCGACTGGCCGAATTCAACCTAATGATCAGCCCGGCCAAATACCAGTTTTGTGCAGAAGAAAATTTGGATGGGATGAAACTAATCCAGAATCCATTGCACAAGATTGGAAAAATTAGATTGAGCGTCTTCAAATACTTGGACGTTTTGACGTCAACAGACTTTGGAGTGGCCACATTTGCTCAGTTACACCATTTTTCTGATGTAAGTGAAGGTGGTTTTGATCCTGTCAGTTACTGAGTCCTGTGAAATAACCCAAGTGCGAGTAGATGGTGGATTTGTAATGGGAAAAGCCAGAGTGGCTCCATTAAAGTCAGTCACCAGACCTTGAATGGAATTGACTGCTGCTATTATGGCGAGCAAAATGGACGCTATGTTAAGAAGAGAATTACAGATGGAGTTAGCAGATCCTGTGTTTTGAACTGATAGAACATCAGTGCTTAAATATATTAATAATGAAATAATGAGGTTTCATCTCTTTGTGACTAACAGAGAGAATGAAAACCTGGACAACAACAAATGGCAGATTTACCACATGACAGAGTTTCACCTGATGAATTCCCATTTACATCCGTGGAAGTTGATTATTTTGGTCCTTTGCAAGTAAAGTGCGGACGAAGTGTTGAAAAACGATATGGAGTTATTTTCACTTGTTTGACTATGAGAGCAATTCATATTGAAGTAGCGTCATTGCTTGATACAGACTCTTTTATTAATGTTCTTTGCCGTTTTATTCCTAGACCTGGTCAAGTAAAAGAATTATGTTCTGATAATGGATCTAACTTTAAAGGAGCTGAACGAGAATTATGAAAAGTTATTCAAAATTGGAATCAACATCAAATTCCTGATGCGTTACTTCAGAAAGAAGTTAATTGGATATTTAATCCACCCATAGTTATGGGTGTGGTACGGGTAAGGGTTAGTTGGTTGTGGAGAACGTTTACAAAGGTCTGTACTGGGCAGTACTGGGCAGCAATGCTTAATGTTGTAATGGATGCGGAAGCTCTGGGAAGGGGTAAGGGAGGGACTGGCCAGGAAGTCTGCAGATTCTGGGTCTGAGGGCAATGCACAAACATGCTGGGGAAACTCATGGATAGTTTTGTGAGGAGCAGGTCCTGCATCACGAGTCAAATTGAGTATTTCGAGGAGGTGTCAAAGGAAATAGATGAAGGTCAAGGTCTGTATGTGCTGCACGTGGATTTTAGTAAGGTGCTTGACAAGGTCGTCACGGTGGCCTCATTCAGAATGTCGGGAGGCATGGGATCCATGGAGCCTTGGCTGTGTGGATTCAGAATTGGCTTGTCTGCAGTAAACAGAGGGTAGTAGTAGATGGAACAATGACTAGTGGCTCTCCAAATGGATCTGCTCTGGGACCCCTGCTCTTTGTGATTTTTATGAATGATGATGGGAGTGGAAGGGTGGGTATGTCAGGGGATGACACAGAGGTAGAGATGTTGTAGACAGTGTAGAAGGTTGTCATAGGTCATCCAGTTTGCAGAGAAGTGACAGATGGAGTTGAATCCTGTAAATACAGATGTACTTAAACAAGCAACTGGTACAGGTTAATTTCCAGCGTCATTTTCAAGGGCATGAATAAAAGTTATTCCAAAGTAGGTTGGAGACCCATTAAAATTAGCTTCATATAGACCAATATCTTTATTGAATGCGGATTACAAGAACGTGAGGGCAGAGCACTTGGTTAATGGCAGGATTATGAACAGTGTGCAGGACTGAGATATATTTAGATTCTGCGCCATAAATCGCTCAAAGTTGCTGTGCAAATTGAGAGGGAGTTTAAGATGGTGTATTGTGTGCTGTCCTTCAGGAGTCAGGGGATTGAGTTCAAGAACTGAGAGGTAATGCTGCAGATGTACAAAATTCTCGTCAGACCACACTTGGAATATTGTGTGCATTCCTGGGGCAAAAATACCAGTGGACATCTAAATAAGGTGAGATGAGGGAACTTTAGACAAAATGTGAGGGGGATATTTTATTCACACAGAATGTAGTGGGTGGCTGGAATACATTGGCAGGGGTGGTACTGGAGGCTCATCCAAAAAAGACACAAAAAAGATTTTAATATAGGGACAGGAATAAAAGAAAAACAGAAGGTACTGGTGAGAGGGAGGGAAGAGTAATATTGTTGTGGGGTAGGTTCAGATGGGTCAGCTGAAGGGACTCGACTGATCCATCCACGATTTGTGCAACATCTTGCTGCCATGTCATGGTGAACCAGGGTGTTGCCTGATGGAGACACGTGGCTCTGAGCTCTGCAGAGATAGATCGTGCTTTTCTCCAAAACACACTTCCTCAGGTAAAGCAGAGGAATGGGAAAGATCCTAGTGTGCAGGGGTAGGGAGGGGGGTGATGGGGTAAGAGTTGGGGCCCTCCAAAGTCATCGTGATCAGGCCTCGGAGACGGCATCTCTATCACTCATATTTCTCTTCCCAGGAGAAGGAGCGATCTCAGAGACAAGACACGAGTCCAGAAGAACATTGCATCCCAGCTGAACAGAGAACGGACAACATCATGGTGGCCTGAACCCCTCCCCTTCTCCCTCTGGCCCTGCCAACTCCATTCCCCACCTCTTCCATATCCCTTCACCCACTTCCCCTCCCATTTCTCCCCTACCTCTCCTCCATTCCAATCCCCTCCCACTCACCTTCCCCTTCACCTACCCTCACACCTATGCCCGAAACTTAGCCCTCCTCCCTTCACCTCCCCTTCCCCTCTCCTTTCCCCCTCCCCTTCGCCTCCTACCCTTCCCCTCCTCCCCTTCCCCTCCCCTTCCCTTCCTACCCCTAACAGGGGAAGGAGGGATAGGGGAAGGGGGTAGGAGAAAGGGGGGTAGTGAGAGGGTAGGGGTAGGTAATGGGGTAGTGGTAGGCGGTGCGGGTATGGGGTAGGGTTAGGGGAAGGGGGTAGGTGTAGAGGATAGGGGTAGGGTTTAGCTTAGGGTTGGGGAAGGTGGGTAGATTTAAGATAAGGGTCAGGGACGGGTAGAGGTAAAGTTAGGTTTAGGGTTAGGAGATGTGGGATCGGGTTAGGTCGAGGTTTAGGGTTAGGTTTAGAGTTCGGGGAAGTGGGCTTGTGATAAGTTTAGGGGAAGGGGGTAGGAGTAGGAGGTAGAGGTGAGGTGTGAGTTGGGGTTAGGGGAAGGTGGGTAAGATTAGGTTGGGTTTAGGGGACAGCATAGGGATAGGGTTAGAGGACAGGGTGGAAATAAGAGTTAGGGTTGGGGATGTGGTGTAGTGTTTAAGGGTATCGGTAGTGTTAATGTTAAGGTTAGGGTTTGTTAGGGGTTAGGGTTAAGTTGGGGAGGGGAGCGTGGGCGGCGAGCGGGGCACAGGAAATGGAGAGGTGATGAGGGAGGGGAATGGGCAGGGAAATGAAGAGGTGTATGGTGTAGAGGAAATGGGAAGTGAATGTAGGAAGGCACCCCTTACCCCACATTATCCCTGCCTCCTCTCCTCCTTCCAGAGGAAGCGGGACCTCATTCCGGCCAGAACCTCCCTGTAGTTTCAGAGCCTCTGTTTCAGGAAATGCCTTCGACGCTTGCCGCTGGACAGACATCTTGTCCCTTGATTCATTCTATACCGTTGATATTAAATTTAAAAATGGTTTGGTCTTTTAAAGCTTGAACTCAAAAGGCTGGTCCAGATAGACAACACAGAAACAGGCCCTTCGGCCCCACTCTCCTGCTGGCTGTGCTGTTGTAATCAGTCCATATTCCTCTCCACCTTTTCATTCTTAGCTCCCATCAAGCTCATGTTGCCTTGTCAATCTCACGGCCTGTGGGAAGAAGCTATTTCCCTCCCTGGCTTCTCTACTTTTATTCCTCCATATCTCCTTCCTGATGGCAGGGGGACAAAGATGCTCTTTGCTGGATATCTGGGAGTCTATTTACAGAGCCCATCCCTGCAAAAAATTCAGGGGTCCCTTGCCTTGAGGTTCCACCCATGTTGCCTCTCCCTCAGCACTCTCTCGTCAGAACACAATTGCACCCTCCTTCCCCTCCTCTCCCAGGTCTCAATATCCCCCTGACAATTCCAGTCAGCTGCAATGTCTACACCCTGCCCCACCTGCTATCGAATGCCCTGCATCCTCCTTCCCCATTGGTTTCCTCCTGTTATCAGGCATCAGGATGGACCCCACCCTGTTGAAACTACCCGTATTCTCACTGATCTCTCTGCGCCTCTGCCCTCCATCCAGGGGTCTTGGTTGTCTTGTGGTGATGGTGGAGAACAAAGTACCAACTCAAGGAGATGGGGAGCTGTAAGGAGACCCCCAGTTCCAGGAGACAGGGAGAACCACAGAGATGCCCAACTCTGTCAAACTGGTAGAACCCGGTCATCAGGTGCAAGGAGCTCTTGGTACTGCTGCACGTGAGGCAGGTGTGGCCCAGCCCCACACCTCCACCCTGTCAATTCCCAAAACACATTTCCTATTCATGTGGGGGTCCAAAATGGATAGAGTCTGGAGGACCATGTACATCGTCAATCAATGGGGGAATAACCCTAACCAGCATGGCTATTGTGTATGGCTGTGCTTGGAAACAAAGTGCAAGGGCACCAAAAGCTTCTATGTGCTGAGGTTCTACCTGGCTCAGGTGTTGTGAAAGATTGGTCTGGCCCTGATGCCACACAATGTCCTAGTCAGCAGGACTTTGCCCCATCACCTTCATGGGAATGGTTGCATAGACAAACACTATTGACCACAGGGCCATCAGGCAGTGATCAGCATGGAATTCCTGCTGACACAGAGACTAGGACTTGATGAGATACTGCGGGGTGGTCCCCTGAGCGGAGCATCCAGAGACAGACATGCAGAACTGCTGGAAGACCAGAATCTCAGTGAAAGATGCCCTTTGGTCTGCCTGAAACCCAGATAAGAGAAGCAAACACTAGAAGCCCAAAGCAAAGGGAGGAAGGTTTAGGGGCAATATCAGGGGTACTTGTTTTTACACAGAGTTGTGGGTGCCAGGAATGACTTGCCAGGAGTGGTGATGAAGGCTGAAATATTAGGGCATTTAAGGGCTTCTTGGACACATGAATGAAGGAAACATAGAAGATAGGAGCTGGAGTAGGCCATTCGACCCTTCGAGCCTGCTCCGCCATTCAACGAGATCATGGCTGATCTTAAATTTCAGTACCTCATCCCCACCTTCTCTCCGTAACCTTTAATACCCTTATACTGAAGAAATATATCAAATTCCCTCTTAAACATATTTAATGAACCTGCCTCTACTGCCCTCTGTGGCAATGAATTCTACAGCTTCACCACTCTCTGGGTAAAGAAATTCCTCCTCATCTCCATCCTAAATGGTTTGCCTATTATCGTCAAACCATGGCCCCGGGTTCTGGATTTTCCCATCCTTGGAAACATCCCATCTGCATCCATTCTGTCCAGTACTGCCAGAATTTTATATGTCTCTATGAGATCCCCTCTCAATCTTCTAAACTCCAGGGAGTATAATCCCAATTTGCGCAATCTTTCCTCATAAGTCATTCCTGCCATTCCAGGTATCAGCCTGGTGAATTGTCTCTGCACCCCCTCCATTGCAAGAATGGAGGGTTATGAAGGAGGAAGGGTCTAGTTTTTATTTTGCTTGGAATTGATAGGTCAGCGCAACATCGAGGTCCGAAGGGCATAACTGTTCGACGTTAACCTGCTGGTCTTTTAGCACATGGAGATGTGGGTGAGGGAATGCTGCCCACCGGCCTATTCCAGGTTGCTGAGAGATGCACTGAGGCTTGGCGCAACCAACACGAGGGCGCTGTGGGGAAGGACTCTCATCCCCCGTGTCTTGAGGGGCGGAGACTAAGGGGAACCCCTTCAACCACAGAGTGCAGGGAGTAACCACAAGGTGTCAAAGTGGTGGAATGATGTTAAACAGAGAACATGAGCAGTGAAGGGAAGAAAGGCATGCAACACGAGGATGAGAAAAGACATGGAACAGTTGTCCTCTTGGTCAATAATTTTAGCATAAAGTTAATTTTGGGGTGAAAAAGAGAAAAGCCCGAACTCAGTCACCTTTGTTTCATGAGATACATTCTCCAATCCACGAAAGCTCCTCTGTACCCGTTCAAATTTAACCCGAGGAAACTGTATTCATGGTGGAAACCTCTGCAAACACACAACGGGACCTACGCACAGAGAGACAAATGATACACGTGCAGTCCCTCCCAAAAAAGAAATAAATTCTCTTGAATCAATAGCAGAGTCATGGAGTCTTTGACTGAGCCGGTCATCCATCATTCTCCATTCTCACTGCTCGCAGGAAGAATCTGTTTCTGGGTCTGGTGCTACTGGCTCCGATATTCCTCGACCTCTTTCCTGATGAGAAGAGCTGCCAAATGCTGTGGGCAGGTGGAAGGGATCCTCGACGACATTGACAATGAACCCGGTTTATCCCATTGATATTTTGGGTGGGTGGGTTGGGGGGTGAGAGTCCCCATGATCCTATCTGCCACTCGTGGTCCTGCCAATCATTTAAAAAAAATATTTATAAACTTAAAACCACAACAAATTCACACAATTAATAATAATGCTCATCTAATGTGTGGCATCTATAAAAGAAAGAATAAAGAAACCACCCCCCACCCCCATCCACAATATGCTACCCCCTCCCACTTCTCTCTTCAACAGAAGTGTCTGCTACAGTGGTGACCTCAGCAGGACCCAGCCCTTCAGTTGGACGTGAAGATCACGGTCCAGGTGGCTCTTCAGATGGTTTGGTTGAAGCTGTCAATGTTCTGGATGTCGCAGCCACACGTGGGGTTCAAACAGGCCAAGGACCAGTTCCACCTCCAAGAGATCACCGCTGATGACATCCATTACTCGTCCATGATGTTCTTGCTCTTCAGGACATGGCAGCAAGGCTCATCGACTTCTGACATCAGCCTCCCGAGCAAGGCAAATAGGATGCCCTCAAGGAGCTCTTCACCCGCACCTTCAGGACACGCCTTCATCCTCCACCTCATTCAGTTCCTGCTCTCACTGTCGCATGGCCCAGACAGTCATCCCAACATGAGTCCCTTCAAGCTATTTCTTTTCAGCTCTCACCAAATGCCCTGGACCCACTTTTCAGGAACTCTTCCCTCTTCCTCCCTATGTCATTGGTATCTCCATGTGCCACAACCTCTGTCCCATTTTAGGATGTCTTGGACACCAGCAGCAACACCCCAGACACTGGCACCAGGGAGGCACCACCTGGAAAAGGTCCAGGGTCCTAGTCCAACAGTCTTTTTCCTGAGCATCCAGGCAGCAGAAAAATATCAATGGTTGCTCAAAGCAAAATCCTCATTGCGGTGCCCACCAACAAGTTGAGGCACAAAGTTTTGTGTGTGTTTTGGGTTACTGGTGCCAACATATTCCCCATCTCACCCTGTCCCTCCATCTACTGTACAATGTTGCCCAGAAAAAAAAAACTCTCCGCTTCATTGATGACCTGAACAACAAATGGCTTCTTAAATGGTAAAACACGCTGTTGAACACCACTGCCACTGACCACAAGCACCCCCCAACCCCTCAAAACTGGAAGACCCTTTGAATGACTTGTCTCTGCAATGAAGACAATGGTCTAGTGGAGCCTTGAGCAAAAGAGGCAAGGTCGCAGAGTCCCACACAGCTTCTGGTTCAATTCCCTCCTGGAAGCTGCCTCCCGCGACTCCCCATCTGAGTGTCAGATGGTCGCCTGCTTACCACAGAGAACCAGATGGCAGCAGAGACAGTCACACTCCAGCCACACCTCCCAACATGTGATGGGTTCAATCTGCGGATGCCACTCACAGCGGACCGAAGAAGTGGTACATGGCAGACCGCACAGAGGCCGGGCCCGAAGGGCTGAGCCACTTGCAAGAACAGATCATGTCCTGTCCGAAAGTGACAGCCTCCCACTTGAATGACCCCGAGAAGAGCTTGGCACCATGGCCTGGGGCAAACCGTTCAACACCCTCGATGCTGGACAGCAGGAAAAAGCTTGGTTTACTGACGGCTCCAGCTGGTGGAGGTGCGAAAAACAACGGTGTAAAGTGGGAGCGCTCCAGCCCACCACAGATAAAGTACTGACATAAGAGGGTGAGGTGGAGGGGAGAGCCAACTGTCCAAGCTGGCAGCTGTGGCACTGATCCGAAAAGGGACAACCAGGCGGGCCCAGGAGCCTCTTTTCCGATCAGTGCAACAGGATTTCTGGGCTGTGCCAAACAGCACGTCAGTGTGGATGGGTCGGCGGCAGGAGACAGGGAGGCAGATCCATGGCTGCCTGCTCTGAGGACAACAGCACTGGCAGATCTTCTGAGAGGTGGAACAACAAAAGAATAGTCAGGGTCCACCACGTGGATGGACACACCTCCAGGAAAACCGCTGAAGCTGACGCAATGCCACTGTGGACTGAGCTGCTCAAATATGCTCTGCCACTATTTTCCCCAAGCAGAGAGACCCTGGAGCCTTGGCAGCATTGGTGCATCATAAATGTGGGCATATGGGGGCACTATGATGGACAGAGGATCTGGGGGTCTCATGATGTTGCAAGAACTGTGATGGCCAAATGCCCTATTTGTCAGCAATTAAAACCAAGGGCCACATTCGCTGGGGTTCGGGAGCTGACCAAGTCTGATAAATTGACCATATCAGGCCTCTCCCCTGCCAAAATAAAAAGTGATATGTTCTCATGATGGTCAGCACATACTCGGATGTCCTGCCAGTGGGCCGACCAAGCACCATTTAAGCGTGCTCGATATGTGGAATACCCTATCGGGTAACGTCTGACCAGCAATGGGTGGTGATGCCAAGTATTTGGGGCCACCTGCATATCCCCTACCACCCACAGGCATCCAAAATCAATGAGTGAATGAATGACCTGTTCAAGGTATCGTACGTGACAAGTTGATTGTCAAGTTTTCTATCCATGAGTGGTTGCAAGTGTATCGATTAATCCGGCGAGTTTGTGTCTGTGTGTGTCTTTTACTCCTCGTGCGACTTCACTACATGTGTCAATAAAAGACAACTGTGTTCAAATTCGCCACCCTTGGGACCCCTCGAATCAGTTTCACACACATAATAATTGGTGCAGTGAGCAGGGTCCTTCGAGTTCCGACTGAACACAGCTGCAGTGGAGATGCTTTGGAATTGGGGCAGGAAATCGAGTGCAGGCAGGGAGAACAAGATCTGCGGGTGGACTGACGAGAGTGCAGGGTTCGGGAGCTTGGCAAGCATGCTGGCGGACCACGGCAAACTGGTAGACTGGTCCAAGCTCCTGGATCCACATCTTGAGAAAATAGGTCACCACGTGTGGTCCCACTTCAAGAAGTCGAGGTTCCCAAATTCTAAGGGGAATCAGAGGGTGCCTTTTGGCTGCCAGTGTTTCTCCTGAGAAACCAATGTGAGATCATAGAAAGGAAAGATTTGGAGAGGGCCCAGGAAAATAAGGAGATAAAGGTGGTCCAGCAGTGCTGCTGTGCACTGCAGGAGGAACCTGAGCCACTGATGTCGAGATGAGAGGGACAGAGGTAGCCAACAGGCATGCCGATCAAGGTCTGACTCCCCCCCCCGCCACACCCCCAGTGAGTGAGTTTTTACTGGCCATGGAGCGATTAGCCGAGGCCATTTGGCAGGATTCAGGCATTAAAGGTTTCAGAACAGGCCAGGAAGAACATGAAATCAATTTATTTGCAGAAGTTGTTCTGATATATCTGACAGACCCAACACACTCATTGCCCAAGTTGTGCTCCACCCTGGAGGACTATGGGGACATCTCTGGGTATAAGTTCTTTTGGGATATGTGCAAAATCATGTCACTTAGGAAGGGGGATTAGAGCCAATGTCAAGAAAATAGTCAACAAATGTGGCGGCAAAATGGGATCAAATATCTAGGAGTTAGAATAGATAACAACGAGTAATTTAGACCAGCTGAATTATTCTCCCCTTGCTTGGGGAAATTGAGGAGGATTTAAATGGTTGGATGTCCCTGCCCATTACACTAGTGGTGTGACAGAGAGGGGAGGTGTTACAGAGGGGGGAGATGATGACACAGAGGGGGTGATGATGTCACTGCATGGGGCAGCCATAGCTGAGTCGTGCCATGGCACAGCAACACGAGAAAGATGCCTCTCCTGGAAGGGGATTCTGGCCCACGTGTCGGAGTAGGACGCTGTATCATCCCAGGGACCCTCTGATCAACAGGGTTGTGTTTGGAAGCACCCTGCGCCCATGGGTGAGATAAAGAGCCTGTTACAGGCTCCCCGACTGGGACAGAGACTCCTCTGGCACCATCCTTTACCCAGTGTGGGCGGAGAGAATGGAGGCTGCATTTAATCCCCTCTCCCCATCCTGAGTGTAGGGCACTTTATGAGGCAGCTGGAGGGGACTGGGGAGGGGAGAACAATGGCATGTGAGGGGATACAGGGATGGGGTCTGTAGGAGTGGAGGGGAGAACAAAGGAACGGGGTTGCACCACAGGCTAATGTCAAGGGAGACTGGATCAGAGATAGGGGACATAGGGTTGAGCTGGGGGGATGGGTGCGAGGGGACGGAAAGCACTGGGGAAACCATGGGGGTGGTGTTGGGTGGGGGATAAGAGTGTGGTAGAGGAATCTGGGCAGGGGAGAATGTGAGGTGTCTGAGGGAGAAGAGAAGTTGCGAGGGGGATGGAAGGCAGACCTTTCAACAGAAATGGGACAGAGCTCCCCCTCCACCTGGAATAGGATCTGTCCACTGAGAGACAGGACCGCTCCTCCTCCCCGTGGTTACAAGATCCCTTCCACCCTTGCATACACCCCCACACCCCCCCAACCGGGATAGGATTCTTTCCCCCAGTGGACCTGGATCAAGGTGCTAGAAAGTGTTTCTGCTGCGGCAGACCCAACAGAGTTGAGCGGTGAAGAGTGGGGCTCTCTCCGCACCACCTGCTCCCTCAGGCGACGATGTCTCGCTTGCATCATGGAAGATCACGGTGTTGCTGAGCTTCTGGGAATGTGGAGGGCTTCTGCTAAACCCGTGGTAGGGTTCAGAGTGGTTCATCTCCCCGGGACGTGCTGAAGGTCAAGATGACCCGATCCTCTCATGGAGGGAGGGTTGTAGACAAAGTGAACGGCTGCAGAACTGGCCTCAGTCTGAGGAGAGTGATCATAGAAGGACCTGGGGTGGCAATATTTCTACTGAGAGAAGCTGGAACGAACCACCAGAGGATCAATTCTGACATTTAGGTGACCCTTGGAAGGGAGTTAGAGGGAGGGGTAGAGACTAACTTGGACAGCAAGGCTGGGTTGGGATAAATGACCTGTTGTGTACCCTCTGGGTGTGTAAATGCTGCTGCTTCTGCCCCAGAGGACATGGCAATAAGGTCACAACAGAGGTGGCCACACCGTGTCATGGACCCAACGTCCCCAAGGTGGTGTCCTGCACAGATGTTAAAATCATCGACAATGGATCTTTCGGAGTGGTGTACCAGGCAAGGCTGGTGGACTCCGGAGAGCTGATTGCCATCAAGAAGATCTTGCAAGACAAGAGATTCAAGGTGAGGGGGAGGAGCAGTTGTGTGGAAATGAAAAACCCTGATATTTAAATTTAGGGCCTACAGCACGTTCACAGGCCCTTGCGACACATGAGCCCGTTTCACACAATTACACCCAATTGACAAACACCCCAAACACATTTTTGAAGGGTGGGTGGAAAGAGGAGCATCTGACAGAGACCAAAGCAGCCATGGGGTTTGGAAACAGAGAAAGTCACACAAACCCACAACAGCAGCCCCCCTCCCCACACACAACCCCCCACCCCACACACACACACACACTCACACACACACACACACACACACACACACACACACACACACACACACACACACACACACACACACACACACACACACACACACCTGGCAAATATCAAAGATTTTCTGCAAATTCATTGTTTAGTAGAAGCTGGGAAAACAATCATAAAAACTGAAATGATACTTCATTGAACCCCCTGACGAGTCCCCACTCCAGCGACACGAAAAGTCCCCCCCACTGACTCTCGAAAAGTCCCCCACTTCGGCCTCCCTTGGAGTTCCCCACCTCTGACCTCTTGACAAATCTCCTCCCCGCCTCCCCCCTCAACTTGGACAAGTTGCCCCTCAGGGCCCCGACCCATCATCCAGCCTTGCTGATGTTCTTCTCTCGCCATAGAACCGCAAACTGCAGATCGTGCGAAAGTTGGATCACACCATCATTGTCCCTCTTCTCAACTTCTCCTCTGTAGTCAAGGTAAGATTCACCTGCACCCACCCCACCCTCACTCTGATGCATATCATTTGCTGCTACCTTCCCCATTCCTTCAATCGATCTGTCTAGCTGCAGCCTCTCTGTTGCCTCCATCCTGCCCCTCTGACCAGTGCTGACTCTTTGACGTTGGCTGCCCTGCTCATCACCCATTAACTCATGACCTCTTGCCATTTCAACTCCAGACAGCAGCAGCCAAGACCACAAGACAAGGTCGCCAAATTCGGCCACTCAGCCCCTCCAGTCTGTTTCCCCAATTCATTTCACGAATGTACTTTCCCCCATAACTCACTTTTGGCACCTTTTGGTGCGCTTCCAAATCAACGCCTGCTCTGAATCGTCCCAACAACTCAGCCTCCACATGTTCGACCCCAGCCAACACCCGGCTGCAAACATTTCTCATCTCGAAACGTCAATGGTTTTTCTCCCTCGGTGAATCCTTGCCTCACGAGGGAGGGCGGTCAGAGCTGCACATTTTGTGCAGTCTCACCAGAAGCCGAATGATGGGGCAGCGGACGGGTCCACTACGGCCTGTTGACGCTCTGCTCGCTGAGCCGTTGGATTCATGCCATGTTGTGTTGAGCAGTGGGGGCATCAGGCCTACAGAGAGCAGGAGGGGCTGGCACTCCTGTTGGGAGAGGCACGGGGTTTTGGAGGGTAAATCCAGCTGACATGTTTGTATTGTGTCCAAGAGGAAGAGCAGGTTTATTTGAATCTGGGTCTGGACTATGTTCCCAAGACGGTTCACTGCATGGTCCAGCACTTCAACAAGGCCAAGCAGCCCATTCCCATGATCTACATCAAGGTGGTTGTGGGTCTGGGTGGTCAAGTTGTCCACTGGGGCAAGCTTGGATGGTGGGGTTGGAGGATATGAAGGAGTTTACTGGCTGAGTCTCGCTGGGGACTGGATATCGATGAAGGGTGCATGAGGGTCTCAATGGGTATTGGTGAGGAGAGAAAGGGTAGTGAGGGGAGAGGGGTGGAGAGGATGATGAGGATGGATGTTGATTGGCAGGGAGGGGCCCTTCACCCACCTCCCCTTACCCTCAGGATATAGACCCGGCCAGTGTGGAGGCAGAGTGGGTCATGTTATATCGTTGTGTTGCCAGATGTTCATGTACCAGCTGTAGCAGAGCATGGCCTACTTCCATCCTCAGGGGGTTTTCCATTGAGACATCAAGCCCCAGAAGATGCTGGTAGATCCCGAGATGGCCTTCTTATTGCTCCTTTATTTCGGCAGGTAGATCCACCCATGTCTGTCCGTTCACCACCTCAACGCGGTCCTGATCCCTCTCCACAACACGGCCTTGTCCCCTCCCCACCAGCTCTCACCCCTCCCCCACCAGCTCTCTCCCCTCCTCCCTCTCCCAACTTGCCCCTTCCACAGCTTAATAACTTATACTAAATAAGATTGTGGGGGCCTTAGATGGAATGAACAGCCAGAAACCTTTCCTAAAGTGTCAGGTGCAAATCTCAGAGAGCATCCGCTTCAGGTGAGGGGAGATTTTTTTTTATGCAGAGAGTTGTGAGAGCTTTGAATGCGTCACCGGAGAAAGTGGTAGCGGTTGGTAGAATAGGTACATATAAAAGTCTCTGAGACGAGCATGTGGATGTAAGGGAACAGAGTTTTTACATGATAGAGGAATTTGGGGATATGGCGAGAAGGCAGAGTAGGTCGAGTTTGGTCATAAATTAGATCAGCCATGATCGTATTGAATGGCGGAGCAGGCTCGATAGGCCATTTTTGTCCTATTCCTGTTCCCACTTCCTATGTTCCTATGGGTGTGGGTCTGGTAAAGGTTGTGGAGAACATTTACAAAGGTCAGTACAGCCTTTATGGGCCAAAGGGCCTGTACTGGGCAGCAATGCTTGATGTTCTAATGGATGCGGAAGCTCTGGGAAGGGGTAAGGGAGGGACTGGCCAGCAAGTCTGCAGATGCTGGGGCCGAGGGCAATGCCCAAACATGCTGGGCAAACTCATGGATAGTTTTGTGAGGAGCAGGTCCTGCTTCACGAGTCAAATTGAGTTTTTCGAGGAGGTGTCAAAGGAAATAGATGAAGGTCAAGGTCTGTATGTGCTGCACGAGGATTTTAGTAAGGTGCTTGACAAGATCCCCATGGAGGCCTCATTCAGAATGTCTGGAGGCATGGGATCCATGGAGCCTTGGCTGTGTGGATTCAGAATTGGCTTGTCTGCAGTAAACAGAGGGTAGTAGTAGATGGAACAATGACTAGTGGCGCTCCAAAGGGATCTGCTCTGGGAACCCTGCTCTTTGTGATTTTTATGAATGATGATGGGAGTGGAAGGGTGGGTACGTCAGGGGATCACACAGAGGTAGAGATGTTGTAGACAGTGTAGAAGGTTGTCATAGGTCATCCAGTTTGCAGAGAAGTGACAGATGGAGTTCAATCCTGTAAATCAGATGTACTTAAATAAGCAACTGGTCCAGGTTTATTTCCAGAGTAATTTTCAAGGGCACGAATAACAGTTATTCCAAAGAAGGTTGGAGCCCCATTAAAATTAGCTTCATATAGACCAATATCTTCATTGAATGCGGATTACAAGAATGTGTGGGCAGAGCACTTGGTTAATGGCAGGATTATGAACAGTGTGCAGGACAGAGAAATATTTAGATCCTGCTCCATAAATCACTCAAGGTTGCTGTGCACATTGAGAGGGAGTTTAAGATGGTGTATTGTGTGCTGGCCTTCAGGAGTCAGGGGATTGAGTTCAAAAATCGAGAGGTATCGTTGCAGATGTATAAAATTCTCGTCAGACCACACTTGGAATATTGTGTGCATTCCTGGGGCGAGAATACCAGAGGACGTCTAAATAAGGTGAGCTGAGGGAAATTTAGGCAAGACGTGAGGGGTACATTTTATTCACACAGAATGTAGTGGGTGGCTGGAATGCATTGTCGGGGTAGTAGCGGAGGCTTGTCCAAAAAAGGCATGAAAAGGATTTTAATATGGACAGGAATTCAAGAAAAATGGAGAGTACTGGTGTGAGGGAGGGGAGGGTTCAGGGGTAGGGGGGATGATGGGGGAAGTGTTGGGACCCTCCAAAGTCATTGTGTTCAGGCCTCAGAGACAGTATCTCTATCACTCGTATTTCTCTTCCCAGGAGAAGGAGCGATCTCAGAGACAAGACACGAGTCCAGAAGAACCTCGCATCCCAGCTGAACAGAGGACGGACAACATCATGATGGCCTGAACCCCTCCCCGTCGTATCCCTCTGGCCCTGCCAACCCCATTCCCTGCCTCTTCCATGTCCCTTCACCCACTTCCCCTCTTCTCCTCTACCCCTCCTCCATCCCAACCCCCTCCCGCTCATCTTCCCCTTCCCCTGCCCTCACACCTATGCCCTAACCCCAGCCCTCCACTCTTCACCTCCCTCTTCCCCTCCGCCCTTCCCTTCCCCTTTCCCCCTCCCCTTCCCCTCCCCCATCCCCTCCCCTAACCCTCCCCCTTCCCCTCCCTTTCTCCTCCTCCCCTTCCCCTCCCCCTTCCCTTTCCCCTTCCTACCCCTAACCTAGGGGAAGGAGGGGGAGGGGAAGGGGTAGGAGAAAGGGGGTAGTGGAAGGGGGTAAGGGTAGGGGTTGTGATAAGGGGTAGGGTAGGGGGTGCGGGGATGGGGAAGGGGTAGGAGGTAGGGTTAGGGGAAGTGGGTAGGTTGTAAGGGATAAGGTAGGGATAGTGGTAGGGGGTGCGGGTATGGGGAAGGGGTAGGGTTAGGGGAAGGGGGTAGGTTGTAAGGGATAGGGTAGGGGGTAGTTGTAGGGGGTGTGCGTATGGGGAAGGTGTAGGAGGTATGGTTAGGGGAAGGGGATAGTTGTAGGGGGTGCGGGTATGGGGAAGGTGTAGGAGGTAGGGTTAGGGGAAGGAGGTAGGTTGTAAGGGATAGGGATAGGGTTTAGTTTAGAGTTGGGGAAGTTGGGTAGAGTTAGGGTTAGTGTTAGGAGACATGGGGTAGGGCTATATCTTGGTTTATGGTTAGGTCTATAGTTCGGGGAAGTGGGCTTATGTTAGGTATAGGGGAAGGGGGTAGGAGCAGGGGGGTAGAGGAGGAGTGAGGTTTGGGGTTAGGGGATGGTGGGTAGCATTAGGGTTGGGGTTAGGGGTGGCATAGGCGTAGGAATAAACTTAGGGTTAGTGGATGGAGTGGGGGTAGAGTTAGGGGACGTGGAGTGGTGGTAGGGGGTATCGGTAGTGTTAAGGTTAGGTTTAGGATTTTGTTAGGGGTTAGGGTTAGGAGTAGGAGGAAGGGAAGGGGGAGGGGAATGGGGGAGGCGAGCGGGGGACGGGAACTGGGGACTGGAAGGGGGAGGGGATGTGGGAGGGGAACGGGCAGTGGAAAGGGGAGGGGAACGGGGTAGAGGAAAGGGGAGGTGAACGGTGGACGGCATCCCTAGCCCCTCCCCTCCCCTTCCCTTCCCCCGCATTTCCCCTGCCTCTCCTCTCCTCCTTCCAGAAGAAGCTGGGCCTCTTTCCGTCCAGAACCTCCCTGTGGTTTCAGAGCCTCCGTTTCAGTAAGTGCCTTCGACGCTTGCTGCTGGACAGACATCTTGTCTCTTGATTCATTCTGTACCATTGATATTAAATTTAAAAATGATTGGGTTTTTTAAAGCTTGAACTCAAAAGCTGGTCCAGATAGAGAAAACATAAACAGGCCCTTCAGCCCCTCTCTCCTGCTTGCTGAGCTGTTGTAATCAGTCCATATTCGTCTCACCCTTTTCATTCTTAGCTCCCATCCAGCTCATGTTCCCTTGTTAATCTCATGGCCTGTGGGAAGATGCTATTTCCCTCCCTGGCTGCTCTGCTTTTATTCCTCCATATCTCCTTCCTGATGGCAGGGCGACAAAGATGCTCTGTGCTGGATATCTATGAGTCTATTTACAGAGCCCATCCCTGCAATCAATCAGGGGACCGTTGCCTTGAGGTGGCACCCATGTTGCCTCTCCCTCAGCACTCTCAGAACACTACTGCACCCTCCTTCCCCTCCTTTCCCAGGTCTCAGTAACCCGCTGACAATTCCAGTCAGCTGCCATGTCTATACCCTGCCCCACCTAAACCGATGGATCGACCAGCGCCTTCTCCCCTGAAGAGTTCGAGGAATCCACTCTCTTGCAATGTCCTGCTATCGAATGCCCTGCATCCTCCTTCCCACTTGGTTCCTCCTGTTATCAGGCGCCTGGATGGACCCCACCCTGTTGAAACTACCCGTGTTCTCACTGATCTCTCTGCGCCTCTGCCCTCCATCCAGGGGTCTTGGATTTCTTGTGGGGGTGGTGGAGAACAAAGCACCAACTTAAGGAGATGGGGAGCAGTACAAAGACCCCCAGGTCCAGGAGACAGGGAGAACCACACAGATACCCATCTCTGTCATTCGGGTAAAACCTGATTATCAGGTGCAATGTGCAAGGAACTTTCGGTCCTGCTGCACGTGGGCCAGGTTTGGCCCATCCCCACACCACCACCCTGTCAATTCCCAAAACAAATTTCCTATTCATGTGGGGGTCCAAAATGGATAGAGTCTGGAGAAGGACTGTGTACATCATCAATCAATGGGGACAAGGGTGTAACCAGCATGACCATAATTGTGTGTGGCAGTGCTTGTAACCAAAGTGCTAGGGCACCAAATGCTGCTCTGTGCTGAGGTTCTACCTGGCTCAGGTGTTGCGAAAGATTGGCCTGGCCCTGGTGCTGCACAATGTTCCAGTCAGCAGGACTTTGCCCCTTTACCTTCCTGGGAACGGTTTCATAGACAAACACATTTGACCACAAAGCCATCAGGCAGTGGTCAGCAGAGCATTGCTGACACAGAGACTCCAGGACTAGATGGGATACTGCGGGGTGGTCCACGGAACAGAGCATCCAGAGATAGACATCCAGAACTGCTGGAAAACCAGAAACTCGGTGAAAGATGCCCTTCAGTTTGCCTGAAACCCAGATGGGAGTAGCAAACACTAGAAGACATCTGTCTAAAGCAAAGGGAGGAAGATTTAGGGGAGATATCAGGGGTATTTTCTTTTACCCAGAGTTGTGGGTGTCAAGAATGCCTTGCCAGGAGTAGTGATGAAGGCCAAAACATTAGGGACATTTTAGGGGTTCTTAGTTACATTGAGGGGCTGAGATCAAGGAGGATATTCTCCAACAGCAGAGGGTGGCAGTAACCACAAGATGTCAAAGTGGTGGCAATGAAGCTAAACAGAGACCGTCTAATGTGACTTTGCGCCTGGCTGCGGGAATTTGGACTTACGATATAAACCTTGCTAAGTGCTAGTTCAGGTTGGAAACGTTCGACTTCCTTGGGGGTCAAATCAACAGGCACGGAACTAAACCCTGCTTGAAAAGATAGAGTTTGTTAAGTGCTTCCTCAAACCCCACATAATGAAGGGGCTGCAAGAATTCACTGGTACGATTAATTTTTATCACCGATTCATACCGGTTGTGGCCGACATCTTTTTTTTGTTTTTAAACTTTATTTAAGATTTTATAACATGAATAACATATAGAATTACATTTAAAAATTAAGAACAAAATAATAAAATTACAATACAGTATCAGTAATCTAAATAAATTATACCCTCCCCAATAATTATTACACATTAATAACCCAACTCAAATTAGTCCAAACCCCCCTTCCCCCTCAAAATAAAGAGTGAAGAATTAATAAAGTTAATAATATATGTGAGAAAAAAACCCACTTACAAAAAAAACAAAAACATAACCAATTAAAATAGTAACAAAAAGAAAAGTAATTAATACTAAGATATCAGACTTAAAAAACATATTTAAATCAAACTTAAATGCATATATTTAACAGAGTTAAGATGAAACATATAATTAACAAACTTAATATAAAAAATTAGTAAAATCAGTAACATTGTCTATCAAAAATTCTTAAACAATAATCAATTCTTTAAAAAAAATTGTAGCATGAGAAAAAAAAAGATGAAAAAAAAACTTTCTCTATAGAGATAAACCTTCACCAAATATCAACTAACTTCACATCTATCATCATATTAGTCACATAAACTGCCATCTTAAAACAAAATTCCAACCTCATTAAACATTGTACAATTCAAATTTGGTACTCTTCCACCATTTTTCCCTTTTAACCTTGAATAATTACCCAATAAAAGCTCCAAAACCACATTTAAATATCCCCAATCATTACGTTAAAATTCAGATATCCAAATATAAAAATACATCTGCAACGAAATCTATATCTTCAACAAATGGAGCATAAGCCAAAAACAAAATTCAAGCCTCATTAAGAATTGTACAATTCAATTTATAACTTTCACCATTATTCCCTTCATTCTATAACTTAAATAGCAAAATAATATACACCAGAATTACCACTCCTTTCACCTTAAAGTTAAAGAAAAAATATTAAAAAAAAACTTATCCATCCCATTCACATTTAAATTTCAAATATTCCTTATCTACTGAATAAACTTTACAAAAAAAACCACATGAATTTTTAGTTTTTTAAACAATCAAATACTTTCTTATGCTTTTTTTTATAAACACAAAAGAAAACCCTTAACTCTTTAATCTAATAATACAAAAAAAGGAAAAAAAAACAGGTAGGAGGTTAAAAATACCCCCTCCCGTCTAAACCGCGCAATGCGGTAACTCCCAAAAAAATGGGTGTGAGATAACTCACACGTAGCAGATGACTTTCAGGAAATAGTGCCCATCCAGTTCTCTCCCCCAACTCTCACTTCATCTTAATCTAACATCATCATTATTTAATATTTAAAAAAAAATTAAAAAAAAAGAACAACTCTTCTTTTAATCAGCTCCAACTGCCGAGTCACCATTACAACCATTCCTTCTTGGAGCACGGCTCTTTTCTTCCATCTCTTGTCTCCTTAGAGATCGCGGCGGACTACGTCTCTGTTGAAACCGAGTAATTGGCAGCTCTTGAGCAAATGCTATAGCTTCCTTTGGAGAATCAAAGAACTTTGGTTGGCAACCATCTTGAAAAACCTTCAAAACAGCTGGATATCTAAAGGTTGCCTTATAACCTTTCTTCCACAACAACTCTTTAGCAGAATTGAATTCCCGTCATTGGAACATAACTTCTTGACTCAAATCCGCATAGAAGAAAACTCGATTATTTTGAATCATCAAGGGTGATTTTCTCTGTTGTGCATTTCTAATAGCCACTCGTAAAATTATTTCTTGTCGTAATAATTCAAGCAACGAACCAAAACAGGTCTTGGACTTTGACCTGAAATAGGTCTTCTACGCAAGCCTCTGTGAGCACGTTCCAGTATTATACCTTCCAGGAAATGTTCTTGACCCAGCACCTGCAGAATCCATTCAGTAAAAAATTTTCTTGGGACTGGTCCCTCCATTCCTTCCGGCAAACCAATAATCTTTATATTGTTCCGTCTGGATTGGTTTTCCAAATAATCAATCTTTTTCACCAAATTTTTATTTTGAGTTTGTAAGTCTTTGACCATTTTGGTCAAATCTGAAACATGATCTCGTATTTCGTCTATATCTTCTTCACACGAATTAAATTTATCTCTCACTTCAAGCTTAAAAGCTCCAAACTCAGCCATCTGTTGAGAATGTATTTTCACCACAGAGTATTAAACCTAGTACCAAGTTCAGTCATAATCTTGGATAATCCCTGCATTGTATAAGATCATTTAGATTCAAGATTCACAAGAATCTTTTCAATTGGAAGAGATTCTGGCTCAACAGATTCCTGCTTCTTCTGCATAACCAAAGGGTCTTCTTTTGCTTCCTTCATTCTGGTTGCCTTCCTTGTAGTATAGCTGCGTGTGGAAACCCCAGCCACAGCCTCTCCAGCAATGACTGGAGGACGCTGGCCGGGGTTTTCCCCAGTCCATCAAGTTGTATAGGTTCTTTTATCTCAAAAGGTGCAGTTTGCAGTGCCACCGCTACAGTTGACAAATGCCTTTCCCCAGCCGGTACTTCAACTGATGTTACTACAAGTGGTTCATTCATAACATTGCCGTCAGATGGTACTGCACATGTGCGAACCTGAGTAACTCTTTGTTCTAAAGGCTGTTTGGCGCCCACTTTAGAGGGCTCTACCGATGTAATATTGAACTCTACATCCGAAAGCTGTACCTTTCTCCTGGGATCCATTTCAGGCTGAGTCTCGATGTCTTTCCTGTAGGTAGGCTCCAAAACTTGAACTTTTGGAAAATGTAGTTTTTTGATAATCTGTTGTCGTTTTTTTTGCTCTTTTCCACCAATTTTACCATCATAAGTTAAATTAACATCACTGAAGTTATCTAAACTTTTAAAGAATTTTAACGGGCATTTCTAGACAAAACATTAAGATAGAGTCAGGAGAGGACTGGAAGGCACGTCTGATCCTTACACCATCTTGCCACGCCCCCCCCCCCCCGTGGCACACATCATGCGGAGAAAGGTAAAGACATTACCTGGGACAAAAGGATTTGGAGGCGTTCCAGAAGGCCAAGGACGCACTGGCCAACACAACCCTTGTGGTACACGCCAGGCCAGAGACACCCACCACTCTCACAGTAGATGCTTCCTGCACAGCAGTAGGGGGTGCACTGGAGCAATTCATCAAAGGGGAATGGCAGCCCCTGTCCTTCTTTAGCAGACATCTCTGGCCACCTGAACTCAAATACAGCGTCTTTGACTGAGAGCAATTGGTGCTGTACCTGGCAGTCAGGCACTGAAGGTATTTTTGGAAGGTAGACAATTCAGTGTCTTCATGGACCAGAAGCCATTAACTTTTGCCTTCCATAAAGTGTTGGACCTGTGGTCGGCCAAGCAGCAGCGACTCCTCTCATATGAGTCTGAGTTCACTACCGACATTCAACACATCATGGGTGACGCACTGCCCCATCCCCGCAATCAAGTCTATCCAGGCCCTGTCCCAGTGAATAGACTACTTAGCCCTCGGCAGGGGACAGCAGGATGACCCTGAGATCCTTGCAAGCAAGAGAGCAGTGTCCAGGCTCAGGCTGGAGGATGTTAACATCGATCCTGGTAAGTAGACGCTCCTCTGCGACATTCCAATGGCAAACCCCACCTCATCGTGCCGACAGCATTGAGATGGCAGTTTTATGATGAGGTGCACAATCTGACGCACCCAGCCATCAGTACTGTCAAAATGGTGGTCAATCGGTTGGTCTTGCTGAGCCTTCAAAAACAGGTTGTCAGTGGGCCAAGGCCTGCACACTCTGCCAGATGACCAAAATACAGACATACGTGAAGGCACCATGCCAGACATTCGAGCCAGCACCACATAGGTTCAGCCACATCTACAATGACATTGTAGGGTCACTACCGGCCTCCCGCGGGATGAGTTACCTTCTCACCAAGATTGCCTGCTCCATGAGGTTCCCCGAGGCGGTCCAACTGGCTGACACAACCACTTGTGTCCTCCATTAAATTGGAAGCGGTAATAAATATAAAGGAAAGTTTGATAATAAATAGTCTCGCTTGCAGTTGGGGTACAATGTATTTCTTGAGATCAGAGGAATCCTGGAGCCAAGACAAAGTGATCCTGTGTTTCCCAAGGATTAGATTGAGTTGTTGGGGTAGTTGTAAGTGGAAGGGCCGAAAGGTCTCCTGCTCCTTCCACTGCCTTTGATTTCTGTCTTGCGATGCTGATTGGGTTCACCTGTGTGTTCGCTCGCTCGCTGATTGGTTGCTTCAGTTGCGCGAGCCAATGGGTTGATTGGGTGAGGCCGCTATGGGATTGGACGCTAAAGTCGGGTTGGATTGATGGGCGGTTTCGCGGGCTGATTGGCTCTTGCTGTGAGGAGGCGGGACGTTGGTGGTGGCGTCGTCTGCTCGGGGTCCGTCGCGTCGCCGCGGGCGCGAATGGGATGAAGTTGGCGGCAGCACCGGGACTTTCCTCAGCCGCGCAAGCGGGCGACCCGCAGCCCACGGGCCCCACCCAGGAGTGGCCGGTACCAGCGGGGTGTTTGGGTGGAGCCGAGGGGTCGGTGCAGGGGGCGGGGAGGGGATGGGGATGAGGGAGAGGGAGGGGGATGGGAGGGGCGGGAGCACGGAGGGGGCGGGGCAGGTGAATGAGGGGAGGGGGCGGGGGCGGTGAATGAGGGGAGGGGGCGGGGCCAGGCAGGGGTAAGGGGGAGGGTGAAGGGGGAGTTGTAGGGCGAGGGGGAGGCTGGTCATCCAGAGAACTTGGAAGAAGGAGAAGTGAGATTGAACCTTGAACCAAAGAACTTTTCTTAAATTTATACACATTACAAACATGTGTGCTTAGAATTAGAAGGGGGTTCATTTGGATTAGTTAAGTATAGAGTTAATTTAAAGTTTCATTCTAATTTCATGTTTAAATTTGATTAAAAATAACTTCTGTTTTAAAAACCACTTGTCTTGGTGAATGTCTCTTGCTGCTGGGTTTTGGGATCCTATGGGCTCTTAACAATATGTGCTTGGATATTGACATTGGGCCTGTTCAAAGTAGAAAATGGCTTCTACCAGCAGCAGTTTCTGTTTGACAAAAAATATTGATAGGTGGCTGGCCACGTACGTTTCCTAAAAATTAATACCCTCACCCTCCCTAAACCACATTCAGCCCCGTGACATCTTTCTACGTTGCATTACTGGGACCACCAAGGACCTGACCCATTTCCCATCTCTCCTTGCAATGCCAATATGGCAGTTGCCATTAAGAACTGACAAATCACATTTTAATTCAGCAAGATGAAAATCATCCTGACATCCGCTTAAAAAGAAGGGGAAACAAACCTTCCTAATCTTGTCCCTTCATTTTTATTTCGATTCCCACGGAGCATTAGCAAAAAATGTCCCATCCATTTGCTCACCAAATTATGAGTAAAATCATGATCCCTGTTCAAGAAAACCCATAACATTCAATGTTAGACAGATAATCTAGGAAGAATTCTGTAATAAAGGTGAATGAAACATTGAAAGAATTTCCCCCTTATAAACGCTGAGGCCAAATCGCTGCAACACTTGGATAGTCCAAGATGGCACGAACTCCCCTTCACTGCCGAGAAGGAGCCCACTCCTAGCACCATGTATGGGCTGAGGAACCCTACACTTCCGCATAGCGGCAGCCAGCTGGAGAGTGACACCACGACACAATGACGTAAAGCTGGAAGTCGGGGAGTACGTCACCAGAAGTGGGTGGGCCAGCGAGCACACATGGGGAATTTAAAACAGTATGTGGTAGCGCTGCCACAGCGGATGCTACAAGGCGATAACTTCTTACTTGCTGCAACCAAACAGGTCTGCAAGATACACCAACCTAAATAGAAAACATGACGAGAAATCCCAGAGATCATAAATTCAAAAGGATTAGTGAAATCTTTACTCTGTATTATTCAGAGCCAGCTCTTCAGCGCTTGACGTCCTGCTTTGCGGAAACTGCCAAAATGTTTGGCCTGGAAGTCAGCCTGAAGAAAACTGAGGTCCTCCATCAGCCAGCTCCCCACCATGACTACCAGCCCCCCCCACATCTCCATCGGGCACACAAAACTCAAAACGGTCAACCAGTTTACCTATCTCGGCTGCACCATTTCATCAGATGCAAGGATCGACAATGAGATAGACAACAGACTCGCCAAGGCAAATAGCGCCTTTGGAAGACTACACAAAAGAGTCTGGAAAAACAACCAACTGAAAAACCTCACAAAGATAAGCGTATACAGAGCCGTTGTCATACCCACACTCCTGTTCGGCTCCGAATCATGGGTCCTCTACCGGCACCACCTACGGCTCCTAGAACGCTTCCACCAGCGTTGTCTCCGCTCCATCCTCAACATCCATTGGAGCGCTCACACCCCTAACGTCGAGGTACTCGAGATGGCAGAGGTCGACAGCATCGAGTCCACGCTGCTGAAGATCCAGCTGCGCTGGATGGGTCACGTCTCCAGAATGGAGGACCATCGCCTTCCCAAGATCGTATTATATGGCGAGCTCTCCACTGGCCACCGTGACAGAGGTGCACCAAAGAAAAGGTACAAGGACTGCCTAAAGAAATCTCTTGGTGCCTGCCACATTGACCACCGCCAGTGGGCTGATAATGCCTCAAACCGTGCATCTTGGCGCCTCACAGTTTGGCGGGCAGCAGCCTCCTTTGAAGAAGACCGCAGAGCCCACCTCACTGACAAAAGGCAAAGGAGGAAAAACCCAACACCCAACCCCAACCAACCAATTTTCCCTTGCAACCGCTGCAATCGTGTCTGCCTGTCCCGCATCGGACTGGTCAGCCACAAACGAGCCTGCAGCTGACGTGGACTTTTTTACCCCCTCCATAAATCTTCGTCCGCGAAGCCAAGCCAAAGAAAGATGATTATTAACACCAAAGTCCCTATATTTTTAAGGCATTCGGACAAGTAACTGAGAAACATTGCATTTTAAACACATGGTACGTCAGGATCAGAAGGATTGGAGCATTATTGTTCAGGTGACACAACTTAAAAAAATAACATCTAACTTTATGAAGAATGTGATGCTACAACAGGAACAACGGATGGAATCAGACACATTCTATGAGCATTGGGAAACAAAGAACAATGGATTTGTGAGAAGTGGCTTCACGTTCACAAAATCTGCTCGAGACAAAAGTTGAGAACAAAGAACATTTATTTACATTTACAACATTGCAAGGTTTGATATCTCCCCCTACTTCGGGAAAGTACACCGAGGGCGGGAAGCTTCTTTGTTTTTATACATTTTTCAATTCACCTCCCCTTACATTTTTCCTACATTTATCCTTCTTGCATTGGTTTGGCACTTTTCTCTATTCGCCTGACTCTTGACTGAGTCCAACTTTCTCCTATCCCGTACTCACACCTCCTTTCCCCACCCCCTATTAAACAAGCTCTTTGTGTGTGTACGTGCATATTTCTTAAATTCCTCTGTTATCTTGTTTACTCTGTTCTGCTGTTTTTCATGCGCCATTTTACACAAAGAACATTTTAGCTTTTTATTTGCTTTTTCTTTCTACCTTCTATAACTGTTTCAGAACTCCTAACATTAAAATAATAACTGTTTCTAAACTCCTAACATTAAAATAATAACTATCTCTAAACTCCTTCAGATTTGTTTTCCATCCCTTCCTAAGCGACCCAATGACCCCTGACAGGTCCTCCCCGACTTGCGACCGTAATGAAACCCGAAAGGTCCCACAATGGACGCAAGTCGGAGATTTGCCCCTGTGCGAGGAGCCCTGAAGTCTTAGAGACTATTTTTAAAATCAAACGAGAACAGAGACACAGGGCACGTACGACCCAAAATGTGCAGATTGATTTTGTGACTCAGTTTCTCAGGGTCCATCGGCTGGGGGCAGCCATCTTAATTTCAGTGCGCATGCGCGACTTGTTAGTTGGCGCTTCCACAAAGACTTTACTGAGTGGCCCTCAGTCGGCACGTGCGTATCAGCCGCACATGCGCGAACCCAACTTCAAGTCGCAAATCCACAGCGCATGCGCCAACCAGACTTCCAAAACTTCACCAGTATGGAGGAACATAATCAGGTTGCCAGGCAGGGAAATAACTTATTCCCACAGGCCCACAGGTTGACAATGTAATGTCAGTTGAATGGGTCCGTCGAATGAAAAGGTTGAGAGGGATATGGTTTGTTTGCAAGCAGCTTGGCCAGCAGAAAAGAAGGAGCGAAAGGACTGTTTCAGAGTTGTCTATTTGGACCAGTCATTTGAGTTGAATCTTTAAAAAATTCATGACAGGCTGGACTATCATTTTAGATGGTGATTTTAGATTGACACCTGCAGCCCGGGAACAGGCCCTTTCAGTCTATGAGCCACAACCACTCAATTACACCAATGACCTACAACCCCCGGTACGTTTTAAATGGTGGAAGGACCAGGAGCAACTGGTGGAAACCCACGCAGACATGGGAAAAACGTACAACTCCCCAGAGACAGTGTCAAATTTGAACCCGGCTCGCTGGCCCCTTAAAAGCGTTGTTCTAACCGCGACGCTAACCTTGCCACTCTCAATGGTTCCCAGGGTTCTTCCTCCTACTTTCCATGAGCTGTGATTGCTTCAAATTCTAGTGCCCTTGTTTCCCTGAGGCTCTGACCCCTGCCCAGTGACTCTGTCCCCAATGCTTCTCCCTGGCCAGATGATCATCGCTCTCTTTCCCGGCTCTCACCCAAACTTTCTTACCCCATTTCCACCACCTACATCCCCACTGTCATGTCCCACCCACTCACCCACAGGGCTAAGGGTAATGAGGTGGGGGAAGGTCCAGGCTGTAGTCACACAGCTTGTCGAAGGACAAGTGAGAGCAGGAGTCCTGGGGCAAATGGTGAAGGGTAGGGTGTACTGTAGCAGCCAGCTACAGGGGCACAGCCTCCAGTGTGGGGGGGGGGGGGGGTGGAAAGAGGACTGGCTCAGATGGAACAGATGTCCCAGTGCCAGGGGTCAGGGAATTCCCCAGCTCAGTGAAGGTCTGGAATGCTGCCACCGGCAAGTTGACTGGACCACTGCTCTCCCCACATCTCCACCGTCTGGGGGTCCCTGGAGCAACAGGTTCCAAGTCCTGTCAGTGGGGGAAGGGGGAGGTTCAGTAACTGGGGTGGGGCAGTTCCGGTGCGTGATCGATTGGAGATGGGCCTAGTGAGAGGATCGGTCCAGAGGGAGGTCAGACATGATGGGGAATGGGCCTTTGGGGCAGGCCCAGTGGAGGGCTGGGGCTTCAGGATGGGTCTAGTGGGGAGGCGGGGGCTTTGGACACCAGCCAGTGGGGGACAATGGCTTTGGGAATGGACCTGGTGGGGGTCAGGGGCTTTGGGGAGGGTCCAGTGGGGAATTGTGTTTGTGGGAGGACCTGTCAGGCAAAATAATTAGTGACAGGCCAAGTTGGGAACTGTACTGGGGACGGAATCGGTTGGAGTTGGGAGGTCCCGGTGGGGATGCGATTGGGAATGGATCCAGTGGGGGATGGTATTGGGGTCTGATCTGGTGGGGGACGGTATTGGGGTTGGATGCAGTGGGGGAATGGATTGGGGATGGACGCAGCGGAGGACGGGATTAGGGACGGACTCATCGGGAGACGGGATTTTGGATGGAACCGGCGGGGACAGGATTGGGGATGGACCCGCCGGGGGGTGGGATTGGGGATGGACTCGTCGGGAGACAGGATTTTGGATGGAACCGGCGGAGACAGGATTGGGGATGGAACCAGCGGGGGACGGTATTCGGGTTGGACCCAGTGGGGATGTGATTGGTGGTGGACCCGGCGAGGGATAATATTGAGGATGGACCTGGTGGAGGAGAATTTTGGAGATGGACCCGGTGGGGGATGGACCCAGCAGGGGACTGCCCATTAACTCACTCTTCAATGCCTCACACCATCTTTGCCGAATGATCACAGCCAGATGATCACAGCTCTCTTTCCCAGGTCTCACCCAAACTTTCCTACCCCAATTCCACCACCTACAACCCCGTCGTCATGTCCCACCCATTCACCCACAGGGTAATGAGGATGGGGCAGCTCCTGGCTGTGGTCACATAGCTCATTGAAGGACAAGTGGGAGCAGGAGTCCTGGGGCAAGAGGTGAAGGGCAGCGTGTACTGTAGCAGCCAGATGAACTGGGCCACATTCTCCAAGGTGGAGGGAGAGAAAGGACTGGCTCAGATGGGACAGATATCCCTGTGCAAAGGGTCAGGGGATTCCCCAGCTTGGTGAAGGTATGGGACGCTTCCACCGGGAAGGAGATGGACCACTACCCTCCCCACATCTCCATTGTCCGGAGGTCCCAGGAACAGCTCATATTCCAAGGCCTGTGGGTGGCAGAAGGGGGAGATTCAAGAACTGGGGTGGACAAGTTGTGATGGGTGATTGATTGGAGAGGATTCCAGTGAGGGAATGGGTCTGGTGGGTGGACAGACCTGATGGGGATGGGCTTTTGGGTACAGGGAAATAGGTGAGGGGGGATGGGATGGGGACTTTTGGCTGGGCATGTTGGGGGACAGGGGCTGGGTGAAGGCCCTGGTGGGAGTCAGGAGCTCTGGGAACAGTCCAAGCAATGGGTGGAGCATTGGGGACGGGCCCAGTGGGGGACAGAGGCCTTGGGGACGATCTCAGCAGGGGGAGGGGTTTGGGGATGGGCCTGGTGGGAGATGGGGGCTTTGGGGATGGGCCTGGTGGGTGACAGGGAACAGTATTGGGGATGGAGCCAGAGGAAGGAGACCACCCCTGGAGCTCCAGTTCGCCATTGGGTCACTCACCTTGGCCCATGGACGTACTTTGATCTGCGGGAACTTGAATTCGGTGCACTTGGGGTTCATCTCTCGGATCTGCTCCCTGGTTGAGGCCCCCAACACCTATTGGAACAGAAACCACCTTCACTACTGGCTCAAGGTGAGGGGAGTAGGAGGGTGACAAGGGGAGGGGATGCAGTGTATGCGTACCAGGTCAGGGACATGGGACGAGCCCAAGAACTGGGGTGGTGGTGAAGGCTGAAATCTTAGGGGCATTTAAGAGGCTCTGAGTCACATGGATGTAAGAAGAATGGAGGGTTATGAGGGAGGAAGGGGTTAGTTATTTTTATTTTGGTAGGAATACATCAGTCGGCACAACATCGAGGGCTGAACTGCTTGTACTGTGCTCTCGTGTTCTATGTTAAAACCTGTCAGTCTTTCAGTGAGCGGAGATGTTGTGGAGGGAACGCTGCTGATTGGGACATTCCAGGCTGCAGGAGTACATGATGAGGAATGGGTGGAGACTTGGCGCTGCCAACACGAAGGCACTATAGGAATCGATCATAACCCTCCCATTACTGGGCACTGAGAGGCTGAGACCAAGGGGAACTCCTCCAACAGCAGAGGGGGGCAGTAACCACATGGTATCAAAATGGTGGCAATGAAGATAAACAGAGACGTATACAGCAATGTGCAGTGAAGGGAATATCTGGATTCAACAGGAGGAGGAGAAAGGTCTTGCAACGGTCTTCCTCTTTGGAAATATTTTCTGAATAATGTCAATTTTGTGGGGTGCGGGGGTTAGGGAAGAGAAAAGCCCTACTCAGTCAACTTTGCTTCATGAGATACATTCCCCGATCCAGGAAATCTCTTCTGCACCTGCTCCAAAGTACAAGGTCAAATTTATTACCATTGGATAACACAAGTACGACCTGATGAAACAGCGTTCTTGGGGTAAACACATGTAAACACACAACCAAGCCCTCACACTAACAGACAAATGATACATGTGCAGCACGTCCAGTAAAATAACTCCATATTGTTGAATAAATAGCAGAGTTGAGTATTTGTATGAGCAGCACATGAATCGTTCCACATTCTGCCTGCTTGGAAGAAGCAGCTGTTCCTGGGCCTGGTGGTACCGGCTCTGAAATTCCTGGATCTCTTTCCCGACGGGAATAGCTGGATGATGCTGTTGGCCGGGTGAAGGGGTCCTCGATGATTTTGTCAATGATCGTAGTGGTTCACATTGATATTTGGGGTGGTGGGGGGCAGGAGGGTGTCCCCAGTTACTCTAGGCCTCTTCAGGTCCCGTGGATTGACCTCTGATCATTTAAAAAATATATTATTTATAAATTAAATACACAAAAAATTAACACAATTAATAATAATACAAATGAAATACAAATATATGTGATATATATAAAAGAAAGAATAAAGAAATCCCCCCATAAACCACCTCATGCCCCCTCCATCTGGACATTAGCAAACTGGCCTCTACTCAGCCCCCACGACACAGATATAGGTGACCAAAAGCAGCAAACAGTGCTCTAATCACTGGTTCTGGGGAGGTGGGGGATCATGCTAACTGGGAATCCACCCTATACACAAGATGGTTGATGAACGTGGTGACCGCACAGAGTCCACGGGGACCAACAACATTCATCCCAGGGGACAACCCACACGGAAGGAATCAACAAGGACAGGAATACTGACCAATCGGAGGCCGGCGCGAATGTGACATCACTCCTGTCGACAGCAGCGGGGAGAGAATAGAAGTAGAGCTATCAGTGTAATGAAGCATCTTTAACTTTGATTGCTTGAGTGTGTGTCCTCCTTTCCACCCTTCACAGTAGCGCGAACACTCCAATTTCACATCGGGAGTCACGTGTCCAGTTTCCTTATATGAAGAATGAGAAGTGCATACATATTGTCAAATTTGTTTCTGGGATGTTTTAACCGGGTGATAGGAGGAAAGTTTGAATATGGATCTCTTTGTCATTGGAAAAAATGGAGATGACCTTACAACATTATGAAAGGACACAGCAGCAGGGATCGAGAGACGATAATGCAAAGGAGCCGAACACCAAGTGTCACAATTTCCCAATAACCGATCGGCTGCTTAGATGTCTTAAATGAAAATGAAATATCCTTGGAATTCTCTACCCTATTGAAGGTTCATTTGAAATTGGGATCCATGGACTTGTGATGAATTTATTGGCGGACACATTCGTAGAGGGATCATATGCATTTAACTTAGATGCAGATACTTTGAAAAAATTAACAGACATTAAATTGGAAGCGGTAATAAATTTGGAGGAAAGATTGAGAATAAATAGTCTCCCTTGTAGTTGGGGTACAATGTATTTCTTGGGATCAGAGGGATCTTGGAGCCAAGACAAAGTGATCCTATGAAATCTAAGGATTTGATTGAGTTGTTGGGGTAGCTGGAAATGGAAGGGCCGAAGGGTCTCCTGCTCCTTCGACTGCCTGTCTTCTGTCTTGCGATGCTGAGTGGGTGCGCCTTTGTGTTCGATCGCTCGCTGATTGGTTGCTTCAGTTGCGCGAGCCAATGGGCTGATTCGGTGAGGCCGCTATTTGATTGGACGCTGAAGTCGGGTTGGATTGATAGGCGGATTCGCGGGCTGATTGGCTCGTGCTGTGGGAAGGCGGGACGTTTGTGGCGGCATCGTCTGCTCAGGGTCCGTCGTGTCCCCGCTGGCCCAACGGGAAGAAATTGGCGGCGGCGCCGGGATCCTCAGCCGCGCGGTCCAGGGAAAACGGGCGACCAGCAGCCCGGTGGGACCCACCCGGGAGCGGCCGGTATCGGCGGGGTGTTTGGATGGACCCCAGGCATCGGTGCGAGGCCTGATGACGCCGACAGGGCGAGGCTGGAGGACGCGGGGTAACTTGCAGCGGGAGTTGGCGGGGGCAGGAGATTGGCAAGTCTGGTTGGCGCATGCGTGGTGAGTTCGCGCATATGTTGCAGATACGCATGTGCCGATTGAGGGCCACGAAGCGAAACATTTGCGCAAGCGCCAACTGATGACTGGCGCATGCGCACAGAAATTAAGATGGCTGCCCCCATCCAATGGACCCTCAGTCGCAAAGTCAATCCGGACATTTTGGGTCTTTTGTGTCCTGTGTCTCTGTTCTCGTTTGTCAAATCATTTGATTTTAAAAATAGGCTCTAAGGCTTCAGGGCTCTTCGCACGGGGTCAAAACATCGACTTGCGACCATCGTGGGACCTTTGAACTCCACTACGGTCACAGGTCGGGGAGGACGTGTCGGGGTCATTGGGTCGCTTCGGAAGGGATGGAAAACCAATCCATTTTTCTTTGCTTCCCAATGCTAATAGAATGTGTCTGATTCCATCTGTTTTTCCTGTTGTAGTATCACATTCTTCATCAAGTTAGATGTTATTTTTTTAAAGTTGACGTACCATGTGTTTAAAATGCAATGTTTCTCAGTTACTTGTCCAAATGCCTTAAAAATATAGGGACTTTGGTGTTAACAATACAGAGTCAAGATTTCACCAATCCTTTTGTGAGAGATGGGAAAACTGATCTAAAATTATGAACATGAAGGAAACTAAAATTCATATATCAGTTAATGGCTGTAACCAGTACAAACAGGATGAGTTTGGGAATTAGGATGCAGGAAAGCAGAGTCAGCACGATTAACATAAGAATCTTCTAGTCTTTGTGACAAGAGCCACCATAAGACTAAGATAAGGAGTGGTAAGGAACAATAGAATGTAGGAAGTTGAGGTAGTCTGGATCAGATAAGGGTCTCCTAGCCTTGGACAGAAGTACCAAGTCCTACATATCTAATTAGCTAACCTTACACAGATTTATACATATTAAATTAGCCAACCCTAGACAGGATGAGCCAACTCTGCATATCAAGAGACTGTAGCCCCGAGAATCAGGAAGGTGTGAATAAGGACAATAACATGAAGGGACACCGACAGGATACCCCCTGGTCCTCGAAGTATACTGAAATTGCACGTAGGCAGGAAGGATTGCCTAATGCCAAACCTCTCCAGCAGGAGGCAGAAGAATGTAAGGGGGAGGGTATTCCTATACTGAAATCAACTGTATAAAAGTTGGGTGAGCCCCAGTGTATGTGTGTATTCCCAGGGTAAGGGGAAGCACCCAACTTTGCATTGTTGCGGTAATAAATGTTCTTTGTTCTCAATTTTTGTCTCGAGCAATTTCTTTAAAGGTACTTCTATTTCTGACACATTTGAATTTATGATCTCTGGGATTTCTGGTCATGTTTTCTATTTTGGTTGGTGTATCTTGCAGACCTGTTTGGTTGCAGCAAGTAAGAAGTTATCGATTTGTAGCATCGGCTGCAGCAGCGCTACCAAATAAAGAGACGTCCCCACAAGGTGAGTGTAAAACAAAGACTGGCTTTACTGGTTTAAATTCCCCACGTGTGCTCACTGGCCCGCCCACTTCTGGTGACGTGCCCCTGACTTCCAGCAGTGACGTCATTGCATTGTGGCATCACTCTCCAGCTGGCTGGTCGCTACGCGGAAGTCAGGGGCATCTCAGCCCGCACATGGTGCTAGGCCCAGGCTCCTTCTCAGTGGTAAAGGGGACTCTGTGCCATCTTGGACTGTCCAAGTGTTGCAGTGATTTGGCCTTTTTTGCTTGCCCAGTTGCCTGGTGCGCTACAATATCAGCGTTGATAAGGGGGAAATTCTTTCAATGTTTTATTCACTTTTATTACAGAATTCTTCCTTGATTATCTGTGTAACATTGAAAGTTATGGGTTTTCATGAACAGGGATCATGATTTTACTCATAATTTGGTGAGCCAAATTATGATAGGACAGTTTTTGCTAATGCCCCATGGGAAGCAAAATAAAAATGAAGTGACAAAATTAGGACGGCTTGTTGACCCTTCCTTTTAAGCAGGATGTCAGGATAACCTTCATGTTACTTGCTGAATTAAAATGTGATTTGTCAGTTCTTATGGCAGCTGCCATATTGGCATTGCAAGGAGAGATGGGAAATGGGTCAGGTCCTTGGTGGTCCCAGTAATGCAACATAGAAAGATGTCACGGGGCTGAATGTGGTTTAGGGAGGGAGAGGGTATTAATTTTTAGGAAACGTATGTGGCCAGCCACCTATCAATATTTTTTTTTTATCAAATAGAAATTCCTGCTGGTAGAAGCCATTTCCTACTTTGAACAGGCCCAATATCATTATCCAAACAGATATTGTTAAGAGCGCAAAGGATCCCAAAACCCAGCAGCAAGAGACATTCACCAAGACAAGTGGTCTTTAAAACAGGAGTTATTTTTAATCAAATTTAATCATGAAAATAGAATCAAACTTTAACTTAACTCTATACTTAACAAACCCCAATTAACCCCCTTTTAATTCTAAGTGCACATGTTTGTAATGCGTTTAAATTTAAGAAAAGTTATTTGGTTCATAGTTCAATCTCACTTCTCCTTCTTCCAAGTTCTCTGGATGCAGGCAGTTCTGCTGTGCACAGAATGGAATGTGAATACATTTCACCAGGATTTGGTGCTCAAAAGGTAAATGTTTACCGCTCAGGATAGGTCTTGTAGGGTTTTTAGAGAGAGATTTGTTGTTCCAGGATTTCCACAACTGAGGTACCACCATTAGTCACCTCAGTGTCTCACTGATGAACCTTGCCCAATTAGGGTTTTCCAGATGGTACCGTCTTTCTGCAAGCTACTACAGAGTTCCATTCCTCTTATTCCAAACAACAGGGATTCTTTCTTCTGGTTAACCTAGTGTTAGATAAACAAAACCCACGTGTGACTTTCCTCTAAGCACCCTGCAGAAAAGTACTTGTAGCCATCCTGGCTCCATTTTCAAACAATGGTCATTCATTTTATGACATCAGTTCGCTTAACACCTACTTGTGAATGTGAATAACATTCTCCAGAGATCTTCAATATTTCTTCAGTCTTTCAAATAAGATGTTTTAAAATGTATGTGTGTGTGTATGTATGTAACCTACTCTAAATCTTACCAAAATCCCAAATATTACCAAATTCTTCAAATATATTTATCCATTACAATATCACATAAGGAGCATTTAAGAGACTCTTAGACAGGCATACATAGGTGAAATAAAAACAGGGTTGTAGCGGATGCACAGCGCAGTATTACAAACCACCACCATCAGTTCACAGACTTACCTGACACATCGCGGGCTAACAGTGCTGGGCACCAAAGTACAGTGAGTGGAACAGATGAAGCCCCTGCCTAAAGGCACGGGGCACTAATGGCTCCTAGCTTTAACCTGCTGGTCCTGTGGACCGGAAGGTGTTTACTAATATTCTCATTGACAGGCAGGGAATAAAAGGTCTGTGTATGTCTGCAATAAACCAGTCTTGAATTGACAACCTTTGTATGTGTTTGCCTTTATTTAGCATCTATCTCAGTAGCTCCTACAGGGTATTATTTTTTTGTTAGAAATATCAAGATCAACACAACATCGTGGGCCAAAGGGCTTGTACCGTGCTGTAATATTCTGTTATTTCTATTATTGCTTGATTTTGAATATCTGTTATAAGTGTCACATTTGTGGCCCGAAATGTGAAGTTAATAAAACATCAAACACAAGTTTTATCAGGTAAACTTCTCAGTGTCTTTATCTTCCAGTTTCCTTTGTTCTCCTGCTTGTGCTCTTATCTCCCTCTCATACCACGTGATTTCCGGTACATCTCATACATATTCATTATCATGACAGTAAGCTCTGTGAGACTTCAATAATGTAGCAAATTTGCACAACAACATTGCAATCAGAAGTTTATATCTCCTGGTTGACTTGAGCTTTTCTCATTTTTACACAATGCTTTATAGTTCTGGTCAGTAAGAAAATAAATATTGTGCATGTTGAAGATGTCATTATGTCTGAAAGTAACACTGGAACAGAGTCATTAACACCAAGGTAAATATCACCCTTTAGTGGCTGGTGAAGTATCCTGATGGGCACAAGTTATCCCTCAGTGGCTACAGTGATGTGAAAATGTGGGTAAATTATTTTGTATATGATTTATACATATTAAAATTAGCTGTTGTTTGTTCCAATTTCAGGTAGGTGTGGTTGCAAAGTGGGTAAGGATAGAAAATACTTGGGGATAAAAAACTGGGGCTTGCATTTGATGGTGTGAAAGTCAAAATGGAAACTCAGAATAAGGCTCATCTGATTTAGCAAGCCACTGGCTCTTATACTTCCACCAGAAGAGAATCTAGAATTGAATTTTGAGTCATTTACGGTGGGTAACTTCAAAGTCTGTTGATTGCAAGACTAAATTAAGAGCCCTTTTGCCCCTGGCTGTGCTGAAAGATTGTTTTGTTTATCAACTAAATCTTTCTGAGAGGGAGAATAGAGTGAAGCTGCTTTCCTTCTCATTGGTGATGAATCTTACAGTAAGATCTTTCAAATAATTACAGATTACTAATTCCTCCCAGTCCTCAGGCATTTTCTCCTGCAATCTACATCAGTTACCACCATCCAGGGATTCTCATGCAGGGTAATGTTTCACATTCACCTCCTCCAACCATGTCCGTGCCCTCTGTGGCAGGAAACCCAATCCAGAGTAAATGACAGATTGATTGAATGCCTCCACTTGGATCACAATGGCCATCTTGGCTCATGGTCGCAAGCTGTTTTAAGTTCCATTCCATTCCCACTCTGACCTTTGTCTTCTGCCTCCTCCATTGTCTGGGTGATGTCAAATCCAGAGGAACCATCTCTTATTGCATTTGTGAATCGATGGTATGAATATGGAATTTTCCAAGTTCATGTAACCTGCCCACACCCCCCCATATTTTTCTCTCTCTCCTGTTAATTCACCCAGTTCCCCTCGTATTTTCCCTTCCAAACCAGATGACTTATAAATGTGGGCAGAGAAATGGCAGATGGAGTTTAATCGAGACAAGTGCCATGCACTTTGAGAGGACTTGTAGTAGTGTTGCAATGAGGGATCTTGGGGTGCAAGCGCGAGCTCCTTGAAAGTGGCAACACAAGTGTAGAGCGTTAAAGAAATTATTCTTCATTGAGCAGGGCATGAAGTATAAATGTGGTTAGGCCACATTTTGAGTGTTTTCTGCAATTCTAGTTGCTGCATGACAAAAGGAGTTTATCAGGGGGTTGCTTGGGATAGAGCATTGGCTCTGAGGAGTGATTGGACAAATTTGGATAGTTTTCTCTGGAGCATTGGAAGCTGAGTGATGGCCTGGTTGAAATTTATCCAATTATTGTAGTCCTGGAGAAGGTAGATTTCTTCTTCCCCCGCCCCCGTGGGAGATGTAAAAATACTACGATGCCTATATTGAACATGAGAGGGGGAAAAGGAGAAAAGTGAGGCAGGTTTGTGCACAGTGCGGTGGGGGTAGGGCCCACACAGCCAGGATAGTGGTGAAATCACCATAATTTAAGAGGCATTTGGTTGGGCACATGAACAAGAAGGAATGGGTGATGTGTATGGACCATGTGCTGACAGATGGGATTAATTTAAATGAGCATCATGGTCACCACAGATATTGTTCACCAAATGGCCTATTCCTGGGCTGCTCTGTTGGGTGATGATTCATCTCTTTTCAAGGATTGTTGCCAATGGGCAGTAAACTTTTCACAGAGGTCTATCTCCAATGAATGTATTTAGAACATTTCCATGAGTTAATTCCCTGTAGAAACAGCAGTTTATCATTCAAGCTGTGTAGCCACAGCAATAATGCAAAGTTTGAAGGCCATCATTACGGAATCCATTTTAATCAGCCTTCACCTTGTACAATGTTCAGTTGAGACAACAAAATCAAAATGCAACTTTTAACCTCTAGGAAAGATTAGTTACCCTCTGCACCACAGAATTATTGCTGAAAAAATATATGGAAAATTTTGTGAATTCAGCTTCCAAAGAGGTGATGAAGAGGAGCCACAACGAGATTTTAAAAAATTAAACCCAGAACATTTATTAGAAGCCGTTCATCACAATAAACATGTTCAGGTTCAGTTATGATCGATTCTGGAATGGCATGTGGCAGTAATAAAAAGAATGCAGGATAGATATATTCCAAGGAAAAAGGAATTAATGATTTGGATTGTGGTTTAAATGGTTTTATGGCCAAATTTGCGGAGGTCCCCAAGATTGGGGACAGAGTAGGAAGTGTAGAAACCGTAAAGTTGCAGAAGGATATAAACAGATTAGGAAACTGGGCAAAATGATGGCAGATGAGATTTAACACCGAGAAATGTACAGTTGTACATTTTGGCAGTGGAAATAAACAGGAAGCATACTATTTGGATGAGATGAAAATTCAGACCTTGGATGTGCAAGGAAACCTAAAAATTAATGACCAGGTGAAATTTGTAATGAAGAAAGCGAATGCTATGTGGGCATTCAAATCAAGAGAAATAGTGTACAAGCGTAAAGAGGTGTTAATGAAGCTCTATGGGGCACAGGTGGGATCTCATTTTGAGTACTGGGTTCAGTTTTGGGCCCCCTATCTGAGAAAGGATGTGACGTTTTTGGAGAGGGTGCAGAGGAGAATGATGAGGATGATTCCCAGAATGCAAAATATAATGTATGAGGAGTCTTTGACAGCGCTTGGGTTGTATTCATTGGGGTATCGGAAATTAAAGAAGAAAGCTCATGGAGACATTTTGTATTTTGAAAGGTTTAGACAGGGTGGATGCGGGTAAGATGTATCCCTTGGTGGGTGAATCGAGGACAAGAACATTAGAGGTTATCCATCCAAAACAGAGATTGGGAAGAACTTCTGTCACCAGAGTGTCATGGAGCTGTGGAACCGCTGCCTCATACAGCAGTGGAAGCCAGATCACTGGGAGTATTTAAACAAGAAATAGACAAGTATCTCATTAGTGAGGGCATGAAGGGATATGGGGAAAAGGCTGGAAATTGGGAGGAGTGTAGAGTAGCTCAGTGTGTATTTGTGGAGCAGACTCAATGGGCCTGGTGGCCTGGTTCTGTTCTTTTGTCTTGGGATCTTGTTCTCATTTGAGAGAGATTATCGAAGGCAACTGAGGAAAATGGAAACAATTCGAGGCAATTGTTGGAGTAGGTAATTTGTTTGCCATCTCTATGTAAAACTCCAAAATTATCTGTCACTTTGGAGTGGTGCCAGTCCCTCCAACCCCTGAGGAACATAGTCTTTCTAATATGTCATGTGTTCTTTCAGCTACAAATGATTCTCTTTTTCAAACATGGCCACAGGTTACTCATGCTTCATTTCTGTCTTGCAATGTTTTTGGGTGGCTTTTCAGATGTAAATGTGGCAAATTCCATTTTGGGAGTGGATTTCTTGTCCCATTTTTCGGTGATGTATTTGAAAAAACGTTGTTGTGTGGACTGCAGCTCTTGAATGCAAGTGAGCTGCATTTGTTGTCCTTCCAATGCCATCTGCTGCCTGACAAGCCTTCAACCCCTGATTCCTGCCCTTTCCAAGCCTTGCTCGTGTTTTCCTCGCCTCGTGACCCCATTGTAACAGTGTACAGACATGCAATAAGCCACCATATAAAGGCAGAGTCTGAGACACAGGTCTTAATACCCCCAGATTATCTTAAAATCGCAAGATTGGATTGGCAAGAGTTGGGCGTAGTCCACAGATTTGACTGCTGCTGGGCTTCAAGGTTGCATATGGTTCTGAAAAAAACTAGGGATTGGCGGCCTTGCAGAGATTATTGTCGCCTGAACAATTCCACCGTGCCTGACTGATACAATATTCCAAATTTACAAGACTTCTCAGCAAACCTCCACGGCAAATATGTATTTGCTAAAATAGATGTAGAACGTGCTTACTATTAGATTCCATTTGAGTCTTCGGATGTCACGAAGACAGCAGTGATGCTCCCGTTCGGCATCTTTGAGTTTCTGAGAATACCATTCGGTCCATGGAATGCAGCTCAGACATTCCAGTGGTTCATGGTCCACGAACTCACTGGCCTTGGGATTTTTTTTGGTGCTTGTGTTGATCGAGGAGATTCTGGTTGTAAGTGTGGATGAAGAGAAGCACAAGAGCCACCTTATCTCATTGTTTCCGAGGCTTGAGGAATGTGGCATCGTGATCAATCCCAGAAAAGTGTTTCAGGAGCTGCTGATCTTGTATTTTTGGGATCTAGAGTTATGCAACATGGTATTTTGCCTAATGAATGGAAAGTGCATGAAATTTGAGAATTTCCTCCCTCCGTTACGTTTGGCCAGTTGTGATGGTTTTTAGGTACGAGGAATTTTTATTGCTGTTCCCTGGTGAATGCCACAGCATCTCTATTACCTCTTGCTGAACCACTCAAAGGATCTGATGTTTGCTTCAAAAAGACCTTAACTTTGTGTATGCTTTCCATGATGCGAACACAGTTCTTACAAATGCCACTAAGCTTGTACATCAAACGCCCAAGGCCTTGCTCTCTTACCACAGATGCATCTGTCAGTGCTGTGGGACCAGTGTTCGAACAATGATCCTGTGGGCAATTGGAACCTCTGGTATTTTATTTTCAGCCAAATGGTCACTGGCTCAGGCAAAGTATCATACAATTGGCCAAGAACTCTTAGCTATCTATCGCGCAGTGAAACATTTCAGTTTAAAAAAATATTTATAGTTTTGTATACAGTTCAATATAATAATAGAATCGTATCCAAATGAAACTTATAATGATGAAAATAGAATAACAAATAAATGGTTGTACTGTACATAAAAGTGAAAAGAGAAAAAAAAGTATAAAAGAAAAAAATACAGATCTAGGTGCAAAGCTCCTGTGATAACTATTCCCTCCCAAAAGGAAAGGCAGGATATTAATAAAATAGTAGAATTAAACCAACATGATAAGGTTCAACCATTAAGATTAAAGAAAAGTGGTGGTGGGGTGGAGAAGTGAAAACATTAGATATCCAAACCCATATCTAAATAAGGTTTCCATATTTTGAAGTATGTATCATACCCAGTTCTAATATTATAAGTCACATTTGCTAAGGGAATACAATTTTGCATTTCCCCACAATCAATTTTAAGATGGGATTCAGATCTAAAACATGAATTTGAAAAGTTAGGAATAAATTAATTGATGTGCCATTAAATATAATTGATGAATAAGTTATTATTAACTAATCTATCAAAAACATTAATTACTGTCCCAACAAATGTCAGACCAGCAAAAAGGGTCAATTTCAGTTCCCAAATCCAATTCCCATCTTTCTTTTGATTTATTCAAGTCTGGGTTTGGAGATTCCGCTTGAAGTAGAAAATACAATTTGGAAATATTTCTTTGTAATTCCCTCATGAATCCCAATTTCCAATCCAGTATTTCAGCGTTTTTATTGGAAGGTCATCCTTTGACCATTTGTACAGACCACCAGCCTCTTATGCATACTGTATCTCTACTTGCCAAGGGAGATTCAGCACTTGCACTTCATCCTTCAATTTTCATCGGACACACATGACATCTGAGAGAAAGCAAATTGGTGCCCAATCCAGGTGCGACATTACATACAACCACTGACATAAATTTCGATGCCATGGCTCATGCATGGTGCACTGATCCCGATTTCATCCAGTGTAACCAGATCAACTCTGGTCTCCATCTTCAAGATGTGACCCTTGATGAATCGGCTGAAAAGTTGGTCTGATTTTTTTTTCCCCCAACAGGAAGGACTAGGCTGTTTGTGTGGGCGGCTATGAGGCAGGAGATTTTCCCTTCACAATCTATCTCTTCCTGGTAGAAGAGCATCAATCAAACTGGTTAAGGAACATCTTACCTGGGTTCGTGTAAAACAGAATGTTGGATTATGGGCAAGGACTTGCTTGCTGGGTCCACGCCCTAAAGTCTCCAGGCACATGAAATTCAAGCTGGGGGATTTTGTTGTTTTGGATTCCGATTTCCAGCACGTGCACCTTGTGGCTTCCAAGGTCCACTTCCGCCATCTCGGCAATGTACTTCTCTGCTCACGGGTGAGGACAGGACTACCAGGTGGAAGGATGAAATTCCTATCATCGGCATCTCTGCAGAGACAATTGCTTGGATGTTTGTGGATTATTGGATTCCATCTTTTGGTGTTCTGGGCACTATTACAACAGATCGAGGGTCTCAGTTCTAGTCAGCATTGGTCCGAGCTCTCACTGATTTTCTGGGCACTACCTGAATTACGGCGAATCATTTCAGGCCAACAGCTTCTTTGAGCGTTTTCATTGACGATCGAAAGCACCGTTGACAGCAGGTGGCAAATCATCGACATGGAGCGAACGTTTGCCCATGGTTCTCCTTTGCGTGACTACAGCTCTTTGAGCAGATCATGGATGTTTAGTGGTCGAGCTAGTCTATGGCTGTATGCTGACCTTGCCAGGTGAGTTTGTGAATCTGAATCCAGACACAGTGCTCATGAACAGGTCAGTTATCTTGACTGTCTTCGAGAAAATGAGATTACTCTGAAGTTTTCCTATGTGGCAGCATCATCTCCAGTGGATGTGCCAAATGTTTGACAACAGTGTTCTCGTGTATTTTTTTGACATGATGTTGTTCGTAAACCACTCTAACCCATTTACGATGGTTCTTTCCAGGTCTTATGACACCATCCATAGTGTTTTGTGATTGACAGGAATGGAAAAGGTAACACTGTTTCCATCAACAGGTTGAAGCCAGTGTATTTCGAATGTCCACGTTCTGCATCAGGGCCATAGCCAGAGGACCAGTCGTACCCCTGCATCACCTGTCTTCCAGTATCATACGAGATCAGGCTGAACTGTCAACCCTCGAGACCATTACACTGGGGAAAGTTCCATTCAGTCGCCTCCTTGCATGGATCGGAGGCTGGAGGTGGGGTGGTGGGGGGGGGGAAGGGGGCTGTCACGGTGATGCATCTGCCTGCTTTGGGAACGGTGCCAGTTGCCACTGATTAATGTAATTGAAGCATCTCGCTGGAGGATTAGCCCATGTGTTCGAGTGTTAAGCGTCAGTATATGGGTGATGGATCTCGGATGCAGGAGGAGTAGAGAGAGAGGGTCAGGATCACCATGTGGCACTGAACCAATGTGAAGGTCAAAGGGGCTTGGTTGGGTGGTGTTTGGGGAGTTGAAGAATGCAATGTTGTGTCTGAGGAGGATAAAGAAGGTCGACTGCATTGTCTTCTGGAGGAAACGAGTGAGGGTATTCTTTAATTGTTTGTAAACGATGATATATCAGTGTCGTTACAAATCTAACCCTTCCCTACCTCACACTCATTACCCTCTATTATTTTTCCATCCATGTATCTTAGTCTTTTGAATGTCCTCATTGTACCAGCCCCCACCTCCACCCCAGCAATGCATCCCAGACCCTCACTGCTCTAATTTTTTAAAAACTTGTTTAGACGATCAAATCAAAAGATGAATGAAGTTCTACTGCTACATCTCGTGATCTCATCATCATTTCTTTGCAGATTATGTTTGTCTTAAATAGACACTATGAAGGAGAGGGGGAAGGGTGGATCCCTTATTATATCTGCTGTGCAAATACTGCGAGCTGCATTGTTCCACCTCATAGCAACACATGTAACACCTCATCATCAGATTTTTAAGAATACTGGGGAATATTAATGATCCAAAATGCCCAAACTGGAGAAATAATTCGAGATGAATGCCTCGTATTCCCAAATCGGAATGCACTTTGGAAGGCATCATTGGGTTTTTGTGACTTGCTCATGAACCAGAATTTCTCTCACATGGGTTCTTTCTCCTGAGCCCATTCTCTTGCTTCCATTTCAATAAAGTGGCTAATTTCCCCTCCTGGCTCCCATGCAAGCTCGCTGTGGCTTCTTTTCTACTGACTGTCATTACGTTGTTACAAAGTACTCTCCATCCATCTTTTCTCAAAATCTGGACTAATCCGTACCAACTCACAAAATATTGATGCTGTCCATTTATTGAGTTTCTTGATTTGAGTTTTTTCCTGTCCAACATGGTTCGACAGTGGATTGCACAATCGCAACTCTGTTGCACTGCCAGTGATAGGGATGGGGTTCAAATCCTGCTCTCTCTGTGAGGAGTTTCTATGTTCTCCCTGTGTGTGCTTAGGTTTTCTCTGGGGTGGGGGAGGGGCCTCCAGATTTTTCCACCTGTTCAAAAAGTATGGGGGGGTTGAAGGTGAATTGGGAGGCACAGGTTTGTGGGCCTAAAGGGTCTGTTACTGTGCTGTAACGAATCTTAAAGTATCGCATTGACTCTGATATGTCACTAATGTAAATCTTGGTAGTAATGGTGTGTATGATTCTGCTTTGTCTTGATCTCTGCGGCTATTGGCCTCGTCTCTCATGTGGAACCCTATAACTTAGGTCTTTTGGAATTACCTAGTTGTGAGCAGCATATCTGAATGAATAGCTTCACTAATTACTCACCATGTTCATGTTTAAAGTCCATCTACCCTTGTCTTCCAAGTCTGCACTGGAAAATTATAAATGTTACTCCACTCTTTAAGAAGGAAGAGAGGCAAAAGACTGTAAATTTTAGACCACATTTTCACATTAAAAAAAAAATTATCACGTAAATTATGTTATCTTTTCCAAACAAATTCAAGCTTTCATTTTGCCAAAGATTCATATTTAAATCCATATCATTTTTACCACGTAATAACAATACATTTCCCAACCAATGCTAATGCGAACCGAATAAACTTAATTGGAGATTTATCCATTCTTAAACCCATTGTTAAAGTTGTAATATACCCCATTTAAAAAAAAGCAGTGGATCTACCATTAAAGTAGTCTCTAATATATCCGCCTTAAACTCTCTAATTTTTATCCAAAAAGACTTACTTTATCACACAACCAGACAGAAATGAAAAGAAAAGTACCAATTTGAGTCCCACAATTAAAACATAAATCTGAATGACTAAATCCATATCTTTTTAACTTTTCTGGTGTTTAATTCAACTGATGTAGAAAATTGAAGTTCACCAAATGTAGTCACACTATGTTCACACATAGTAGTCCATCCTTCTTGGGATAATTCTAAGGATAAATCTTTCTCCCATTTAAGATTTGATTTATCTCAATCCAGTTTAGCCATTTTCTGTTGCAACAAAGAATACATTTCTGAAATAAATCCCTTTCTGACCCATTTACAATTAAATTTTTAAATTTAGTTAACTTAGGCATGTTCGATTCCCGCCCAAAATTCTTCACTACTGGAGCATGTACTTGAAAATATGCAAGCAAAGAATTTAACAGTACCTCAATTTTTTCCCGAAGCCTAACATAATAAAAAAATATCCCATCTTCAAAACAATCTGCTTACACTTGAATACCTTTCATCTGGCAAATCTTTAAATACTGAGATTATTCATTGAGAAGGATATGTATTTATCCTGATATCATGGAATTTGTAATAAAACCTTATCTCCAATTTCCTATTGCCAGATTTCTTTTATACCAAGTATCACATAAATGTCATAATACTGGCACATTATTATAATGCAAAAGACGAGGAGTCCATCTAAATATACATTGATGTATAATAGAATGAGAAATCTGTGCTAATAACACTTTAGCGCAGTGTGGAGGTTGATTAACATCAAACATCATATTAATAAATTTTAACTGATAATTAACTAATAATTTAATGAATAATTCTGAAAATTAGGCCATTGTTGTCCCTAATGCATATTGCCATGTTAAGTTTTGCAACAATACTCTAGCCAATGAACCTTTCTATAAAAATATTCTGATTGCTCCATAACTCTTTAAAAAAATATGTTTTGACTCAAACATGGAATTGATTGAAAAGATATTAAATTCAAGAAAAAATATTCATTTTTAATACAATTCACATGTGCCATTCTTGTCAAAGGAAGATCTTTCCATTTAATTAAATCAGCTTGAATTTTATCAATAGAGATATATAGTTCAACTTACATAAATGTTGATAATCTGCATCAACCATTACCCCTAAATATTTAATTTTCTTAGTCCATCTAAGCTGTGTAATCTGTTTACAAGCAGGATAATCTTCCTCTGTAATTGGTAATATGTTCCTCTTATCCCGATTATAACCAGACATTTCTCCATATTGTACCAAACAGGTTTGTAGATGTCATAACGATTACTGAGGATTTGTTAAATATATTGGTACAAAGGAACCTTATATTCTCTTCCTTTATTTTAATCCCACTAATTTTATCATTTGTCTTATAGCTTGGGCTAGCGGTTCTATCACCAATGGTGACAAAGGACAACCTTGCCTTGTGGAGCATGTTAAATTAAACGTATCTGAAATTTGTCCATTTGTCACCATCCTCACCAAAGGATTTTTATACAAGGCTTTAACTCAACCAGGTAAAAAAGGTCCAAGCTTAAATCTTCAAGTATTTTAAATAAAAAGTTCCTTTCAACTCGATCAAAGGCTTTTTCCGCATCTAATGCCACTATCACTGATTGATTCAAACAATGTCTTGACACATTAATTAACGTCAACAGTCTAACAATATTTTCAGAAGAAAATCTATTCTTAATGAAACCTGCTTGATCAACATGTATTAAACGTGATAAATACTTTGCAAGTCTATTGGCCAATACCTTAGCTACTATCTTATAATCTACATTTTATAAAGCTATTGGTCGATATGAGGCAACTTTCAATGGGGCTCTTTCTTTTTTGCAATAACTATGTCGAGCTCTAGAAAAGAATTCTGGAAATTATTTTGCTCTTCTGTAGCTTGTTTAAGAACATCCATCAAAACAGGAGACAAGACTTGAATAAATTCTTTATAAAACCCTCCTGTACACCCATCTTCTCCACGTGATATTCAATATCGCTTCTTCAATTTCTAAATCACTGAAAGGAACTTCCAATTCTGTCCTATCGTTATCGTCCAAAACCGATAACTCCAAACTACCTAAAAAAGACTCAACACGTTCCTCATCCTGACTTACTTCAAAAGAATATAAATTCTGGTAAAATGAGTGAAATTCATCATTCATTTCCTGAGGTTCAAAAGTGAGTCCTGTATTATTTCTTATCACATTTATTGTCCTTGATGCCTGTTCAGTCTTTAATTGCTGAGCGAAAACCTTATGCGCTCTTTCTCCTTACTCATAGTAACGCTATTTGGATCATTATATTAATTTTTCATATTAATATGTTTGCATTATATTATAACAGTTTCAACTGAATCAAAAAAGTATTTTTATCCACATTTGAATTTCGTTGGAATTCCTTTTCTAACATTGTTATATCCTTCTCCAAATGTTGGCTCTCTGCCAAATGCTATATCTTAATTCTTGCAGAATAATTGATTATCAGACCTTTTAAATAAGCTTTTAAAGCATCCCACAAAACAAATTTACTTTGTACTAAATATGTATTAATTTGAAAATGAGACTGAATATGGTCTTTGATATAACTTAGAAAGTTTAGTTACTTCAATAACATCCCATTAAATCTTCACCGATAAGAGTCTCAACATTATGCAAACCAGAACATGTGCACAATCCTTTATCCAGAACCCTTTTGGGGGGAGGGGGGGTCACTGTGTTCTGAATTTCAGATTTTTCTTGATTTTGGAAAGCCAGACTTAAGCCCACCCGAATCGTGCTGCTGTATCCACCCACACCCCCTTCCAGTCATGCTGCCGTTTTTCCTCCACCTTTGCCGTCTCTCTCCCCACTTGCTGGTGTTTGGAGCTTTCTGGATTTTAGATGTCCGGATAAAGGATTGTGTACTTCTACTTAACAATGAAGAATGATCAGACAATTCCTACTCTTATACTCTGCATGTATAAATCTACCCTGTAATTGTGCTGATGTTAAGCAAAAGTCGATTCTCAAAAAAGGATCATGTCTGGGTGAATAAAAAGAAAATTCTTTTTCTGTCAAAATTAACTTCCTCCAGATTTCCACCAAATTCAAATCTTTCATTGAGTCTAACATACATTTTGCTATTTTGGTTCTTTGTACAGTTTTTGGAAATTTATCCAACACTCAATTAAAATCCCCACCAACCAAAATATTTTCATGAGCTTGACCCAGATTCAAAGAAGTTTCAGAAATAACATCTTCATCATCTTCATTGGGTGGATAAACATTCATCAAAGTCCATGCTTCAGCAAAAATTTTACAATTCACCAACAGCTCTCGACCCGATGTGGCAGAGAATGATTCCAACTGTAACGGTAACTTCTGATGAACCAAAGTAGCAACTCACCTCGAGCTTTCGAATTAAATGAAGATGCAAAAACATGTCCGACCCAATCTCTTTTCAATTTCATATGTTCTTTCTCAGACAAACGAGTTTCTTGCAAAAAGGCAACATCAACCGAAATTTTCTTTATATATGCCAATATTCCCTTCCTTTTCATCACATTATTAAGTCATTTAACATTAAAGGTCACAAAGTTTAAATGAGCCATAACTTAATTTCCTCCTGAGATTGGCACTTCACAGAGCAATTACAATTAGATATAAATTAAAAAAAACCCAACCCCCCCCTTTCAAACAATAAGAAACCCCTGTAAAAAATGTAAAAACCTAAGAGCCCAAGAGTCAGACCCCCCTCTGTGGACCAGGTGCAGTCAATTCCACGAGTGGCAGATGACTTTAGAAGAAGTAGAGTCAACCATCACCCCCCAACCGACCATTAAAATCCATCAGTCATCCCATTGATAACAGCCACATTGAGCTTGAGCTTCATCTTCAACATCACTCACCGATTCTGATTCCAACTTCTTTTTCCCATTCCCTTCCCAATCTTATCCTCAGGCATTTTCCCCATCGATTCCTTCAAATCTGGGAAGGAATTTGCAAAAGATAATGCACCATATGGACTCACAAAACATTGAGACTGATCTCGCCCATAAATCACCTTAAATATCATCAGATACCAAAAAGTAAATTTATACCCTTTCTTCCACAGCACTGCTTTGACCAGATTAAACTCTTTCCATCACTTAATGATCTCCTGACTTAAATCAGCTTAAAATAAAACCCTATTGCCTTGATACATCGTAGGGCTTTGATCAAGGCAACTTTCTGAACTGCAAGCCACAATATAATTTCTCTATCCTGATATCACAAAATCTTAAAAGAACCGCTCTTGACATTTGACCCAGTAAAGGTTTTCTCCTTCACGACCTATGAGCCCGATCTCAAAAGACTCGACTCCCAACATCTCTGGAACCCATTTCCAAAAATAATTTTACAGGATCTGAACCTTCAATATCTTCCGGCAGACCTCGCACCCCTCCTGGCCCGCTGCCAGGCCAAAGAACTTGACATCTTGCGTCTGTGGAAGCGCAGAGGATGTGGATGTTTCTTCCAGCTTCTCCCGAGTTCCACATTGAGGATTCGGATCCATGTCTAACTTGTCCTGAGGTTCCTTCTGGAAGGTCGGCCTTGCTTCTTCTGCACTTTTAACAGGTTGAAAACCTAGATTTTTTCTAAGTTGCTGGTAATAAAATGGTATTGTATGTACTTACCAGTACAGGCATGGGATGGCCCACCCTCCTGATGACATCCTCTCCTAGACTCCTCCCTGAACTCCTCCCCTTTGACCCGGCCATAAAGGTCGAGACATCTCTTCCATCCCTTCACTTCCCTCACTTGGACCCGGGCCTGCAGTCTTGTGTGTAATAAAGCCTATCGTTCCCCTCATTCTTTGTCTCTGTGATTATTGGGGCAACTGGCAGTGCCCAACACTGCTTTTTTCCTTTCTTCATTTCCAGAATCCTATTGTAGTAAATTACTGTTCAAAATATTGATAAAGTCAAAAACGTCACTACAGTTCGAGTATTGAACAGTTCAGTCAGGGAGAGGTGTCTTCTCACGTCATTTTCCGATGCCATTCTTCCACGACAATCCCCGCTCCCCTCAGCTGACTCCTTGAACACCATCAAATCCGTGGACTCTAGGCAGCCCTGCTGCTGTCTTCCCTCCCGTGACCACCTTCTGGTTGTCCTGATCTAGTAATTTTAGGCCCCATTTCTAAGAGAGGATGTGATGCCCAGAGGTTGTTTGCAAAAATGATCCTGGGTATGAGAGGAATAATGTTTGATGAGCATTTGATGGTTCTGGGCCTGTACTCACCTGAGTTTAGAAGGATGAGTCAGGACCTCATTGAAATCTGATGACTAGTGAAAGGGCTGGAGAGAGAGAGGATTTTGCCAGTCGTGCGAGAGTTTAGGACCAGTGGGCAAAACCACAGAATAAAAGGATGTCTGCTTAAAACAGAGATGGAGAAACATTTTCATCTCGAGCAGTGATTTTCAAACTCCTCCTCTACACCCCCACCCCCTTGATCATATTCCACTTAATCCTTGTGCCAGAAGAGCTCTGTTAGTAAGGGATTACTTAAGGTGGAATGTGATTGGAAATAAAAAGTTTGAAAACCACTGTTTTAATCGTACGTCATTGACTTGTTCTGTGCGTGGTTTCATAACTCCAGAGGAAATGGGCCAATTACAATTTTTTTCAAGTAACATTTTTCCTTCACAATTGGGTCGACTGCAGTCTTTCTCAGCCTTTTTTCCCATTCATATTCCACTTTAAGCAATCTCTTACTCATTTTTCGAGACTCCAAGGAATAAAATCCCAGCCTGTTCAACCTTTCCCTGTAGCTCAACTCCTGGTAAATCTTCTCTGCACTCTTTCAATCTTACTAATACCCTTTCTGTAGCTAGGCGACCAGAACTGCACACAATACTCCAAATTTGGCCTCACCAACATCTTATCAAACCTCACCATAACTTCCCAACTCCTATTTTCAATCCGTTAATTAATGAAGACCAAGATGACAAAAGCTGTCTTTAGAACCCTTTCGTCCTGTGACACCACTTTCATGGAATTATGTAACTGTGTTTTATCTCTTGCTGCCGATTTGTATAACTTGGCTGTTCAATTTCATAATGTTGGCTTCTAGACTATTTTATTGTGCCCCTTGATCTAGACAGTTCTGGCAGAGCAAATCAATTTTGTTTTCTTTTGTGAGCTCAAAATTTGTCACATTGATCCAAAAACAAGTATTTTCACCATTCCTTCATTTCAGATTCTCTGCAGCTGTCGTATTGAACCTCACAGTGACGGCAGCATGTTTGTCTTGTTTATCCTTTACCCCTCCATCCAGACAGATGTGCTGATCAACGAGTCGACTCCACTCATCCAGCACCACTGCCATTTCTGCTGCTCGGGCTTTTCATCCCACGTATTCAATTTGTTATTTCCCCTCTTCTTTTTCTCAGCAAAGAGAATCAGGTTTATTTGATCATCTTTCTGAATCCCAGTGAAAGGTTATCGACCTGAAGGTTTTAACTCTGATTATTTTTTCCAGTAGATGATCTGCTGAGTATTCCCAGCATTGAGTTTTTATTTTACTGCCTTGGTGTATTACTGAGTGCTTTGAATGGGAGAAGAAATATGGGTTGGGTTAAGTGGATATGTCAAGATCATGGAATGGGTTTAGAAAAATAGACGTAAAAGGGGAGGGCTCATGGAAATAGTTAATTCATCTTTTCGATTTTTGGAGTCTCCTGCCGGGAAGCTTGGGATACTCACGGGACTTAATTCAAATCCACTGGCAGCAAACTCTTAATGATGTCCCACCTTGTCCCGTGGAGCCCAGCACATATAACCATATGACAGTTTACAGCACGTAAACAGGCCATATCGGCCCTTCAAGTATATGCCAGTTCACATGAACAACTGCACTAGTTTTCCCCTCCAATACTCTGGCCATATCCCTCCAACCCCCTCATATCCATGTACACATCCAACCTCTTAAATGACAGAAAAGACCCTGCCGCAATTATCTCTTCTGGAAGATCATTCCATTCTGCCACCACTCTCTGAGTGAAGAAGCATCCTCTCACATTCCTCCTAAAATTTGCCCCTTACTTTGAAATCAGGCCCTCTTGTTCCAACCACCACTGCCCTCAGGGGAAAGAGTCTACTCACATCCAGTCTATCTATTCCTTTCATAATTTTGAATACCTCTATCATAACCCCCTTCATCCGTCTACGTTCCAATGAATAAAGTCGCTGTCTCCTTAATCTTTCTCTGTACTCTAGATGTTGTAAGCCACGTAACATTTTTGTAAATCTTTTCTGCACCCTCTCCACCTTATCTATTTCATTCCTATATTTGAAGAACAGAACTGAAAACAATTCTCCAAACCTGGCCTCACCAATGCCTTAAACAGTTGCAGCATCACTTTCCAGCTATACTCTAGTCTATGCTATGATTTATGAAGGCCAACAGACCATATCTCAGGTTAAGACCCACTGTCTTAACGTCCCTCATATGCAAGATTTTGCCTCCCATCTGCACAATTTCTGGGCTTTCTCCAAGGTTGATCTTGTCATGAGAAACCATCAGATCCCATCCATAAGGAAGATATTCCTAAAATGGTGATTATTATCCCTTCTGGGCTTTTTGAATGTCTTTGGATGCCTCTTGAGTTGCAGAATGCTGTTCAAACTTGCCAGCGGGTTATAGACACTTTGGGCAGAGATTTAGAGTTCCCTTACATCTACTTGGATAACATCTGGTAAAAACAATGGCATCACGAATATTCTGTCCAGACCGACTGAATATCATATTCAGTGTTACATTGATATTCCTGAATTAGCCTGTGTCCAGGCAATGGACCCCGATATTCAGGCAAACAGTACGGCCATTACTAACCTGGACATACAGCAGGGGGCAGCACAACTGGGTGACCAACCTTACTTTGTGACATGTTTTTGGGCTACATTAGACCAATGTTTCCTGCATTTTGGAGGAAACACTTCATTGACCAGATACACAGCTTATCTCATCTGTCTATCAGAACATCTGTCATGCACATGTCAAATAAATATGTATAGCATGGACTGAGAAAAGGCATCATGCAATGGATTTGTACGACTATCTCCTGCCTCACTGCCAAAATTCAGTGCCACACTAAGGCACCTCTTCAACATTTACTGACAGTATGCAGGCAGTTGGAACATGTGCATGTGGACCTGCTTGGACCATTGCCAGAATCTCACAACATGAGATACATTCTAACAGTTGTAGAACATTTCACGTGCTGGCCAGAGGCCGTCCCGTTGCCATCCAGTGACACTGACAAAAGGGCCAGAGCAATCATCGTCAACTGGATGGCCAGATTTGGTTTTCCCACGTTAACTCAGTCCATGGAACACAATTCACCCACGTTCCCACCGGCAACTGAAGTCCACTTTTAAGGCCCGACTCACTGGTCCCAATTAGGTTGATGAGTTGCCATGCATTCTTTTGGGAATGCGCACAGCTTCAAAGCAAGATATATCTGCATTGTCCGCAGAGATGGTTTATGGTCTGGTCCTTACAGTTTCATGGGACATTCATTTTTCAACCAACTCTGATCTGAACATCCTTCAGCAGCTCGACATGGTATCGTGATCAGCAAAGCTCTTCCTACCAATTGGCTTGGATCCCCTTAACAGAATGTGCCCCACCACTCCTGGACGCTGATTTTATATTTGTGCGCAGACAGGACCCAGAGGTGCTGTTACAATGACCGTATGAGGGCTTTTTCTGCGTGGTGAAGAAGGATAGGTTTGAGTATACTTTGGACATTAGGGAACATTCACAGCTGTTTAGTTTGGACAGACACAACCCTGCCCATGTGGATCCCGCTTCACCCATTCAGTGCCACCAGCCCAGACAATGAGGGTGTCCACCTAAGGTGCATGCAGCTGGTGTTTTACTTTCTGGCGACGGTTCTGGGGGGGTGTAGCAGCTGTGTAGCGGGCCGAGAGGGCAAGGTTCTTTGGCGGGCACATGAAATCATAAGGCAGACAGCTGGGAACTCATCCATTTAATTGACCGCATGCACGTGGTGCTGCGTGCCGAGAAAGGGCACGTTGATCTGTGATTTCCCCTGCCGCAAGGTACGGGACACTCACAGGACTTAATTTAAACCTGTGGTCCCGTGGATCTGCAGCAAACTCTTAAATGATGTCGCACCTTGACCCACGGAGCCCAGGACACGCTGTAAATAGAAGAAACCTGTAAAGAATTAATAAAGCAGTCTTGTGTTGACTAACCTGGTATGTGTGTGTGTGTGTGTGTGTGTGTGTGTGTGTGTTGCTTTAGTAGCTCTATTGAAGTAGCTGCTACATATATAAATATTTGGGAGATTCTCGCACTTACAGGATACTTTTCAACCATCTCACAGCCTGTGGGAAGAAGCTATACCCCAGCTTATAAGTCCTGATTTTGATGATTGACGTGGTTAAAGATGCTGTTCACTAGTTCAAAATGATCTTTGCACTATTCCTTGAGTCCGATTTGAACAACACTCCTAGTGAATGTCATCTACAGAAAAAGGGAGACCCCAGTGATCCTCACCACTCTGCATTATTGCTGTCTGATGCTTTACAGCAACTAGATCATCCAATGGTGCAGCCAGACAGGAGACTCAACAGCGCTCCTGTAAAATCTCAGGATGAGAGCCATTGGCCTTGACCTCCTCAGCCTCCTTGGGAAGTGTAGACACTTCCTGACCGATAAGGAGGTGTGATTGTTTTGTGTATTAATACATGTGCTGTATCGATGGGAATTTTATGTGATTGTATTGTCTATTCTTGCTCTTTAACAATATTTACTGGATAGAAGTAGTCATTGTACTTTAGGATGTACAATCATGTACAGATTGTCCTTAAATAGCCATTTGGCCCAGATGTCTATTCAGTCCAAGAATACTTTCGATCTCTGGAATATTTTGAACAATAACACCATTCATTCTTAAACAAACATTGTTTTTAATTTTCTTTAAACAAAAAAAAACAGGATCAAACTTTAACTTATCACTATTAACAGCCTTCCATTACCGCCTTCTAATTTTAAGCGCAGGTGCATTTAATGTGCATAAAATTCTTTGACACAACTCCAAGTTCACCAGTGTCTATCAATTCTTATACTGTGCACAGAATTCAACATTTATGAATTTTTACCAAGCTCTGGTGCTTAAAAGTAAATATTTACCCTCCAGGAAGGTGCTTCTTGGTTTCAGAGAGGGATTTCCTGCTCATTGGACACACATAAACTGATTCCCTCTGATCAGCCACTTTGGTGTCTTGCCAAAGAAACTTGACCAATCAGGATATTCCAAATGATAACCTCTTCTGCAGGGCACCATTGATCTCCTTTTGTTTCCCTTATTTCAGGTAAAACATAATTTCTCGCCAGCCATTTCCTCTTGTATGGACAACAAAGTTTTTCAACAGGCTGAACTGAGAACTCACAACCCATCTTCAAAACAAGATGCCAGCTTGCCATCTCTATCTCTCTCTCTCTTTCTCTCTCTCTCATTCTTTTTAGAAAAAGCCTATTTGGTCTCTCCTCTCTGCTTGCAAAACCTTCTTAGAACAGCAAACTGGTACCAGCCAGATGACTGCACTGGACCCAAACTTCTGAGTCCATTCATCTGTTGCTTTAAAAACAATAATCCATTTACACCTGCTTTTGAAATTCTTTAGTAAAACAGTCTCCTTGTTTTGTCTTTGCAAAGGCTCTTGGTGCCAGAATGACTCACTCTCAGCAAAGCTCTTGCATTTTAAATAAGAGCTGTTTTGTACAGTGTATGTGTTTGCTTGTGACCTAAACGACTCCTCCAATCCATCTCTTTCAAAAACATCTCTATATACAATGTAAAATATATAATCTGTCACAGGAGAGATGCAGCAGAGGAGTTGTGATAAAATCAATGGTGTCCTTCCAAAAAAAAAGTGGGAAGATGTATAATCTGGTGAGTGGAGTTTGTAATAGTTTGAAACTTGAACCTCTATCTCTATTTCAGGAGACAATTTACTGTCATGTAATTAAAAAGTGCCAGAAAAGTGAAAATTGCTTTTTTCCTGCTATAAGGCAGACAGACTCACCTCTGGCAGAAATTGCCTGAAAAGCCTCTTGCAGTCAGAGAAAGACTGAGTGCTATCCCCCCCCCCCCCACCACCTCAAACCCTGGGCCAAGTCACTGAGGGTCTGTGGATTCTCTTTCAATGCTCACAGACCATCCAAGTCATTGGCAATGTGAGCTCCAGTTTTGAACCTCTGACATAATTAGGAACCATTTAGCACTCACTCGTATCCCAGGACTGATACCTGACACCCTTTTAGCCAGTTTAGACCCAGTCTCTAGCATTCCACAGCCTGGTGTGAGTTCCTTGACTGCTATGTCCAGAAGCCCGCAGCCTGCGTGGGTTCCTCTCTTGAAGTCACCAACAGGAGACTTCTTAGTTACAAATTAACTAAGAGGAGAATCTCACATGTCTAGAGGGATGGAAAGGGCATTATTACAAATTGAAGCCTTATATTTGAATATTCAGGTGCCAAATTTGCAAATGCATAGAATATATATTTCTCAAGCTATTTGTAATCTTTTTCCAAAGGAATACAACCTTGAATATTTGCATGTCATCTTGGCATCCCTAAAAATATATGTATATCTTATTTCCAAGTAAGTGCAATACATGTCCTCATCACCGCTGACGTTAATTTAACAAATTTCAATTGATATATTAATAGATTTAATTTGGGCCTTGTTCCTTCAATATTTCCTAATAAAAATAAGGTCAGATTCTGCGGAAAAACATCTCCTGTAACTTGTTCCATTAATATTGTAATTCTCCCCAAAAAGATCTTGCATTAGGACAAAAATAAGTTTAATGCAAGAAAGTTGCGACATCTTCTCCACACCTAAAACATTGATCTGATAATTCTGATTTTATTCTATTCAATTTCACTGGTGAAAGAAGTAACTGAAGAAGAAAAACTAGTCGTGAATTCCTTCCTCACTGCTGCAGTGTGGAACTCTGGTCAATAGATCCAAAATGCTGCGTTGAAGTGAATTAATACAATTCCCTTGGATCACGTGATCTCTATTGCCACATCAGCTTCCTGAGGAGCTTTTCAAATCCAACAGCCTGAGTCACCTGACTCCAGGTGCAGCTTTCAGATAAATTCCTTGCTGACAACTGCTACATGACTGATGTAAAAACAATTATACTGAACTTATTTATATCTTGCATTGAGATCCTTATATGGATATATATATTTGCCAATCAATTACAATATTCAGATCCATTTCCCACCTTTGTCTCAACTTATGAACTTCTCATTTAAAAGTTCCTACTTGTAATAAAGAGGACATCATCAAATAATTTTTTTTTAACACTTCCTCTTATAAGGAGTTCTATTTCAGTACAACATGGTTGGTCCTAACTTATCCTTCAAATATGCTCTTAGTTGGAAATAGCAAAAGAAATTGCAATAAGTTATATGATATTTATTTCTCAGTTGGTCAAATGACATTAATTGACCTCTTTCATAACAATCTTCAACATCTATAATCCCCTTACAAAACCAACTATCCAGAAATTGATGATCCTTTGAAAAAGATACGAGGAATTTGAATCAAAGCAATTCTGGGTGATATACATCCACTTGTCCGTGAACTACTCTTTGCAGATGATGCCGCTTTAATTGCCCATTCAGAGCCAGCTCTTCAGCACTTGACGTCCTGTTTTGTGGAAATTGCCAAAATGTTTGGCCTGGAAGTCAGCCTGAAGAAAACTGAGGTCCTCCATCAGCCAGCACCCCACCATGACTACCATCCCCCCCACATCTCCATCGGGCACACAAAACTCAAAACGGTCAACCAGTTTACCTATCTCGGCTGCACCATTTCATCGAATGCAAGGATCAACAACGAGATAGACAACAGACTCACCAAGGCAAATAGCGCCTTTGGAAGACTACACAAAAGAGTCTGGAAAAACAACCAACTGAAAAACTTCACAAAGATTAGCGTATACAGAGCCGTTGTCATACCCACACTCCTGTTCGGCTCCGAATCATGGGTCCTCTAGCGGCATCACCTATGGCTCCTAGAACGCTTCTACCAGCGTTGTCTCCGCTCCATCCTTAACATTCATTGGAGCGACTTCATCCCTAACATCGAGGAACTCGAGATGGCAGAGGCCGACAGCATCGAATCCACGCTGTTGATGATCCAACTGCGCTGGGTAGGTCACGTCTCCAGAATGGAGGACCATCGCCTTCCAAAGATCGTGTTATATTGCGAGCTCTCCACTGGCCACCATGACAGAGGTGCACCAAAGAAGAGGTACAAGGACTGCCTAAAGAAATCTCTTGGTGCCTGCCACATTGACCACTGCCAGTGGGCTGATATCGCCGCAAAATGTGCATCTTGGCGCCTCACAGTTTGGCGGGCAGCAACCTCCTTTGAAGAAGACCGCAGAGCCCACCTTACTGACAAAACACAAAGGAGGAAAAACCCAACACCCAACCCCAACGAACCAATTTTCCCCTGCAACCGCTGCAACCATGTCTGCCTGTCCCGCATCGGACTTGTCAGCCACAAACGAGCCTGCAGCTGACGTGGACATTTACCCCTCCATAAATCTTTGTCCGCGAAGCCAAGCCAAAGAAAGAAAGACATCCACTTACACCAATTTCATAATTTATTTTATTCTATATATTAATCAAATGTTTCAAAAATTGTGTATCTTTATCACCAACCATTAATTTTGATTCCCACTTGTACATAAATTCTTCTGCTTTTCCCTCTCCTATTTTATTTGATTCTATTTTAACCCTTTCAAAAAAAGAAGCAAGAAATCTCATTTGAGCTGCTCCATAACAATTTTTAAAATGAGGAAGCTGCAGTCCTCTCAATGCGGAATTTGCATTGGGTTATTTGTAACATGGAATTCAATCGGAAATGGGTTCACGTGACATAAAACCACGATGCAGAATGTTTTCTAAGAATGGAATACAAGAGGAGGGTTCACTAGGTCTCCAGCAGGATATAGATCACAAGATATAGGAGCAGAAGTAGGCCCGTTGAGTCTGTTCCACCATTCTTCCACTCACCCCCACTGCCCAGCACTCTCCCCATTACCCTTAATTCCTTGATGTATCAAATATCTGTTAATCTCTGGGTTTCACGACCCACTGACAAAATCAATTTTTCCACATTTGTTTTAAATTGACACCCTTTTATCCTGAAATTATGCTCTCCTGTCCTAGAATCCCCAACCATGGGAAACATCTTTGCCATATGTACTCTGTCCAAGCCTTCCAGCATTTGAAATGCCTCTGAGGTCCCCCTTACCTTTCTGTACTCCAACTAGTAGTCAAAGAGTCGACAATTCACTAACCCTTTCATTCCTGATATCATTCCAGTAAATCATCTCTGACCTTCTCCAACACCAGCACATCTTTTCTCAAATATGGCACCCAAAACTCTAATTCTGATTGAATGGAAAGGGAATTCTCCAATGACACAAACACAACGGTTACATGATATTATGTCTTGTTGATATTTACCACTCGGGAAGGTTCTTGTTGGTTTTCAGATAGAGGTGTGTTGTTCAGGGAAGCATTAGTGTTTTGGTGACTCAACGTACCAGCATCTGAGGTCTGTTATCCCTTCAGAAAAGCTTGATAGCTTACCCCACTTCTAATTCTAAGTGCACGTGTGTGTAATGTGTGTGTAAGTTCAGAAAGGTTTTTTGGTTCACAGTCCAATCTCACTTCTCATTCCTCCAAGTTCACTAGTTGCAGGCCATTCTTATACTGTGCACAGAATTCAACATATATAAAGTTCACCAGATTTGGTGCTAGAAAGGTAAATAATTACTGTTCAGGATGGTTCTTGTTGGTTTTCAGAGAGTGGTGTATTGTTCATGGAAGTATTAGGGTGTGTTTGACTCGACATACCAGCATCTGAAGTCTGTTATCTCTTCAGGAAAGCTCTGATAGCTTTAGCATGGAGCAGAGCTGAGCCACAACTTTGCAGGTATTTAAGGGAGTGTGTGGGCAGGGTTTGTTCTGGACCAACAATCTCACAAAATTACTCTGCTTGAAATCAAGATTCAAACCATATTGAGGAATACAACAGGAATTGTTCAACAAGAGCCTTGTGTTCCCTGAGGAGTTTTCTTTCAATAGTGGAAATTATTTTTTTTTAAAGGCCCATTAATCTTCCTGATACAGATCTTTGTATTTAACTTTCAGGTTGCTATCTGTTGTTAACTTGGAGGCCTTTAATGGGGTGTCTGGGTGGAATCTGCTTTAACCAAGCAGTTCGCTGGCAATTTTCCAGCTGTAGAATGCAGTGCAGTTGCTTGAAAGTTTAGCAAATGGGATTATGATGTGAAACTGCAAGTCACAGCGTCATTTTTGTTTTTGAAAATGCCAATGTGAAAATTTTAACTGGTCTCCTTGGTTTGTTTAAATTTACAGAGGAGACGTTGGGTCAAGCTGAGAAGACAGAGTTGGATGCCCATTTGGCAAATCGGCTGGGCAAAGGAAAAAGCACAAAATGAGGTACTTAAAAAATAATGAAGGAGACTGAAGTGCCGTTGAACCAAACCCAGGTAAAGAATTTAATTTTGTGCAGCGTACTTAAGAGGCTAAACAATTTGGGCTTTTAGTGGTGACCTATTTAAATGAACAAATCTGATTAGAATTGAAGTTTATGGAATGTTTGGAAGTTGCCACAAAAAAATGGAGCATATAAATTAGATGTTGTAATTAAGATAAATGAACAATACAATGAGCCTGGTGTCACAGTATCTGCCTCGCTCTACCGCACATCACCATTAAACCTTCTCCCCAATATGAACCTGATGTCAAAATATCTGACTCTGTTAATCGTACATCAATGTTAAACCTTCTCACGAATGTGAATCCTGTCTCAAAGTTTCTGCCTCAGTCTATCGTACATCAACGTTAAACCTTCTCCCCACTGTGAACCTGGTGTCACGGTATATATCTCAATTTACAGTATATCACCGTTAAACCTTTTCCCCAACGTGAACCTGGTGTCACAGTATCTGCCTCAGTATACCGTACATCACCGTTAAACCTTCTCACTACTGTGAACTTGGTGTCACAGTATTGGTCTCAGTCTACCGTACATCACTGATAAACCTCCTACCCACTGTGCACCCGGTGTCACGGTATCCATCTCAATTTACCGTACATCACTGTTAAACGTTCTCCCCAATGTGAACATGGTGTCACAGTATCTAACACAGTTTATAGTAAATCACTGTTAAACCTTCTTACTACTGTGGAATCCATCTCACATTTTCTGCCTCAGTCTACCGTTCATAAACATTAAACCTTTTCCTCCTGTGAACCTAGTTAAAGTATCTGCCTCAGTTTAACGCACATCACCATTAAGCCTTCTTACTGCCCTGAACTCAGTGTCACAGAATATGCCAAAGTCTACTGTACTTTACCGTTAAAACATCTCCCCACTCTGAACCTGGTGTCGCAGTATATCACACAGTTTATCGTACATGACTGTTAAACCTTGTTAATGTTGTGAACCCATTGTCTCAGTATCTCTTATCAGTCGACCATACATTATCGTTAAATCTTTACACATCTGTGAATGGGTGTCACTGTATCTGACACAGTTTATCGGACATTACTTTTCAATTTTCTCATTGCTGTGAACCCAGTGTCACAGTAACTGTCTCAGTCTACCGTACATCATCGTTGATCATTCTCCAACTGTAAACCTGGTGGCACAGTATCTGCCTCAGTCTTCCGTATATCACCATTAAACCTCCTCCCCACTGTGAACCTGGTGTCACTGTATCTGCCTCAGTCTACCATACATCCCCGTTAAACATTATCCACATTGTGCACCTGGTATCACTTTATCTACCTCAACATGCCGTACATCATCATTAAACCTTATTCTCATGTGAGCCTGGTGTCACAGTATCTGCCGCAGTCTACAGTACATCACCGTTAAACATGATCCCCACTTTATTCCTGGTGTTAAATTATCTACGTCAACATACCGTACATCACTGTTAAACCTTCTCCCTCTGTGATCCTGGTGCCACAGTATCTTACACAGTTCATAGTATATCACTGTTAAAACTTCTCACAAATGTGAATCCTACTATAAAATAATACTCCCCTTCTAAGTCTCGCTGTATTCGCATCCCACCTATTTTAAAAATTCCAATAAAAAGAGAAAAATCAATCCCAAATCAAACTAATCAAAAGTGGTAGCCCCCTAAATATCTGGGTGTGGTAAAGTCCACAAGTGGCAGGTGACTAAAGGACTCAGTGTCACCCACCCCCAGTCAGACTTTCACAAAGTACTGAAACAAACACATTCAACCCAATGATTCCAGTCCCACTGATTGTTCCAGATCTTCAATATCGAGAAGACTTTGCGTCAATTCAACTTTTTTCCCATTCTTTGCATATTTTTCAATCTTTCCATTTCCATTCCCATTGACCCTTCCCTTCGGTGACAATGGTGACGATCGCCCATTTCCTCGTACATCTGGCAATGAATTAGCAAATATTCAAGCATCTTGGTCATTTTCAAAAAACTGAGATTGAAAATTCCTGTAAAAATCTTTCAATACTGCCGCATAACGAAAAGCAAATTTATATCCTTTTCGCCACAATACTTCTTAGGCTGAATTAAATTCTCGGTCTCTTCTGATAATTTCTTGACTCAGATCTGCATTAAAAAAACCCTATTATTTTGAACCATCAGTGGATCCTGATTTTGCCGTGTTTTCTGCACCACCAATCGGAGGATCATCTCTCTGTCTTGATATTTAAAACAGCGAATCAAAACTGCTCATGGTAATTGGCCTGGAAACGGTTTCTTCCTTAAAGCTCTGTTCACTCGATCTAATTCCAGTCCATCTGGAACGAATTACCTGCCCTAAACTTCTGGGATCCATTTCTTCAAAACCTTCACCGGATCCAAACCTTCCATATCTTCCGGAAGACCTACTATCTTAACATTATTTCTACGACTTTGGTTTTCTAATGAGTCAAACTTCTTCAATAATTCCTTCTTCTGAATCCCCCAATCTACAAAAGGATCTTCCACTATTTCCATTTTATCTCTATTATGCTCCACTTGACTCTTGCATTCAAGAAAGCCTCCTCAATCTTTTTAAAATGATCTTGCACAGTATCCACTGATCGTGTCCATCTCATAACATCACTCTTAACTACATTAATATCTTGCTTCATAAAAGTTATTTCTTCACACACAGTGTTCATTTTAGTTTTCATTTCTGAAAATCCTTGAGTCATATGATGAGTCATCTGCATTGATATATTTGCCATATCTTCCATGAGCTGAGCAATCCCTTCCAGAATTGGAAACACAGAATCCAGTCCAGGATCCATCACCTCCCGTTGAAGCCGACCGTCTTTTGCCTCAGTCCCCAGTTCTTCAAACTCAAATGAAGTTGAGCTCTCTTCTTACTCCAAAGCAGTAGGTCCTCTTCCAGTGCGGCTGCGGGTCTGGACACCCGACAACAGTATGCCTACCTCGTCAGCTGGCCATCACTCGGGCTCCCCCATAGCCCACACCTTCTCCAAAGGTTCGTGGACCCTCGGCGCATGGCGCATGCCTGGTAGGGCCACCCACCGCACAGGTGCGTCTTCCGACGCTAAACTGCACACACCCGGACCACCAGGCAATGCTGCAGGTACGCAGCTGGCCCGCCCTCGCGCCCGAGTTAACAAGCGTATGAGTTGAAACCGGCCGAACACATCGCTGAGCCTGCACCATCTTGTGATTGCACAAGATGGTGCCGGTGTAATACTAAGCCGGGCAGGAGTCTTCTGAGGCTTGGGAACTCCAGTCAATGACTCCGTTGCTTCAACTTGAACTTGGCCTCGATTCTTCAACACTTTTGTAAGGTAATTTCTTCTGTAACTGAGTTTTCGATTTTTTCATATTTGCAGCCATTTCGATCCTCCACTATTCCAAAGTCTATAATCACTTTTACAACTTTTAAAATTGAGCATTTAATAGTCTAACTGGGGAAGGGTGGAACCACACGTCTACCCTCTGTGCCATCTGACACAGTTTATAGTAAATCACTGTTAAACCTTCACATTACTCTGAATCCCGTCTCTTAGTTTCTGCCTCAGTCTACCTTTAATCAACATTAAATATTCTCCCCCTGTTAACTTGGTATTAAAGTATCAGCCTAAGTTTACCACACATCACCATTAAACCTTCCCCCCAGTGTGAGACTGTTTTTACTGTATCTGCCATAGTTTATCGTAAATCACTATTATACCTTCTCACTACTGTGAACTTGGTGTTACAGAGTCTGCCAAAGACTACCAGACATCATCAGTAAACTTTCTCCCCAATGTGAGCCTGGTGTTATTGTATCTGCCACAATTGATTGTACATCACCGTTAAACATTCTCCCCCATGTGAACCTGGTGTCACTATGTTCACCAAAGGTTATCGTACATCTCTGTTAAACATTTTCCCCGCTATGAACCCAGTGTCACAGTAACTGCCTCAGTTTCCCATACATCACCAATAAAGCTTTTTTTTCCTACTCTGAGCCCAGTATCAACATATCTACGTAGTCTCCCGTACATCACCATTAACCTCCTCCCCATTGTGTACCAGATTTCACAGTATCTGCCACAGTTTATTGTACATCATTTTAAAACCTTCTCACTACTGTAAACCAGGAGTCATATAATCTGCCTTATTCTACCGCACATCTCTGTTAACCCTTCTCAATACTATGAACACGGTGTCACAGTATCTGCCAAAGTCGACTATACATCACCATTAAACATTCTCCCCACGTTGACCCATTTTTCACTGTTTTTCTCACCATTTATCGTACATCACAGTTCAACTTTCTCCCCACTGTAAACTTGGAGTCACAGTATATTCCTTCTCTGATATACCTTCTCCTCATTGTGAAAGCGGTGTCACCGTATCTGCGTCAGTCTTCCGTACATCACCATAAACTTCTCCCCAATGTGAACTTGGTGTCACTTTATCTGACACAGTTAATATGACATCACCATAAAACCTTGTTCCAACTGTGTACCTGGTATCACGGTATCTACCACAGCTTATCATGCATTACTGTTAAACCTTCTCACTACTGTGAACTTGATGTCACAGTATCTGCCAAACTCTACCGTATATCACTGTTAAATAATCTCCCCATTGTGAACCTCGTGTCACAGTATCTGACACAGTTTATTGTACATTACTGTTAAACCTGCCGGATAAGCTCCAGATAGTGAAAGAGGAGTTCTCGCATCTGCAGGAACTGGGGCCTCGCCGCTCCATCTGGTCCACAGCCTCCGGTGGCTGGCGCCCCTGCAGAGATTAGCGATGGCTTAATGACACGACAGTATCTGACCGTTACCCCATTCCTCTCATTTAGGATTTTACAGCCAATCTGCATGGCGCAAGGTTATTCTCCAAGGTTAATCTGGTGTGCGTGTGTCAGCAAATCCCATTGTAGCCTGAGGACATCCCCAAAACGGCTATCATCATCCCCTTCGGCTTGTTCGAATTTCTACGCATGCCTTTCGAGCTCAAAAACATCACCCAGACTTTCCAGCACCTCATGAATATGGTGCGCAGGGATTTGAATTTCATGTTCATTTATCTGGATGACATTCTTGTCGCTAGCAGAGACTGGGCACAAATCAAGTCTCACCTGCACTGGCCGAATTTGGCCTAACAATCAACCTGGCCAAATGCCAGTTCCGGAAAGAGTCCATGCAGTTTCTGGCCCACATCATCATGGCCGAAGGAGCTACACCAGCTGCTATGAAGGTCACTGCAATCAGAGATTTTCCATGCCCGGACAACCTCAAGGGGCTACAAGAGTTCGCAGGTATGGTCAACTTCTATAACCGATTCATTCCAGGAGCTGCACACATCATGCAGCCACTCTTCGCCAAGGACAAGATACTCGCCTGGACTCCAGGGCATTCAAAGCCACGAAGGTTGCCCTCGTGAAGGCTACCCTGCTCCTCCACCCACGTACCGACCTTCCTATGGTGCTCTCCATCGATGCCTCTGCCATTGCCATTGGTGCTGTCTTGGAGCAGCAGGTTAATGGACAGTGGAAACCACTGGAATTCTTTAGCCAACTTCTTCATCTGCCAGACCGCAAGTATAATGCTTTCAATCGTGAGTTGCTGGGCATGTACCTTGCTGTGCCTCATTTTCGCTATTTCTTGGAGGGGAGGCCTTTCACAATTTATACTGACCACAAACCCCTCACTCAGGCTCTCGCTATAGCTAGAGATCCCTGGTCGGCCCACTTACACCGTCACCTGTCCTTTGTATCGGAGTTCACCATCCACATTCAGCACAAGGCAGGGAAAGACAATGTGGTCACTGAAGCATTCTCCCAACCGGCCATTTGCTCGCTGATACCCAGCCTAGACTACGACCAGCTTGGCCCGGATCAGAAGTCCGATGAGGAGATGCAGGCCTTCAGGACAGCCATCATGGGCCTACAGTTCCAGATCCTCCCGAATCCTCTCAGTGATGAGCACCCTGCGACCACTGGTTCCACAGCAGTGGCGCAGGCAAGTCTTCACCAGATCCATGACATTTTCCACCCTTCCATCAGGTCCAAGGTTAATATGGTGGCAGAACACTTCGTCTTGCACGGGCTTCGAAAGCAGATTGTGGATTGGGCCAGAACCTGCACCCTTTGCCAGATTTCCAAGATACACAGCCACACCAGAATGCCCATGCAGGATTTTGAACACGTCCGAGAATGTTTCAGCCACATACATGTGGACATTGCCAGCCCCTTACCCGTTTCCTAAAGTAACTGCTACCTTTTCACAGTGGTAGACTGAACCACTCATTGGCCTGAGGTGATCCCAATGCCAGATGCCTCCACGGACTCCTGCTCCCAAGCACTTTTGACCGGTTGGGTTACCTGGTTCGGTGTCCCGGCCCACCTCACCAGCGAATATGGCACGCAGTTCACCTCTGCACTCTGGGCACAGCTCATCAATAGACTGGGAAATGAACTGCATCACACAACGGCCTATCACCAACTTGCGAATGGACTGGTCGAACGATTGCATTGCCACCTTAAGTCGGCACTTATGGCCTGCCTCACCGGCCGCAACTCGGTGGATGAGCTGCCTTGGGTACTCCTGGGAATCTGCTTGACACCCAAAGAAGACCTGAAGATATCATCTGCTGATCTGGTCTACGGTAAACCACTAGCCCTCCCTGGTGAGTTATCAATGCATCTCACAACCTGCAACGGTCACCTCATGGTTTACTTCTCTTCCTCCAGGCCCAGTTGGACTCCTTCACACTCCCACCACTGCCCAGACATGGCACACAAGCCTTTACATCCCCATTGAGCTGTATTTCGCAGAGTATGTTTTTATCAGATGAGGCCCTTCCACAGCACTCCTTCAAAGACCATATGAAGGGCCGTACAGAGTCATCCAGCATTCGGGATCAACCTTCACACCAGACGTCAGTGGTAAGAGGGAACTGTTTACTGTGGACAGATTAAACACAGCACACCTCGACCCCAACGAGCCAGTGGTCGCGGCTCAACCCAAGAAGCGATGCCGCCCGGCAAAAAAGGCCATTGGTGCCGGTTCTGGGGGGGCTGTGTGGCGGCAAGCCAAGAGGCAGGCGATCCAGCCCCTCATGTCACGCACGTGGCGGGGCAGCCAGCCAAAATGGCGCTGTCGGGGTTTTCTCCCTGACCTCGGCATCAGACTCAGAAGCCCGCAACCTGCGTCCTAAGTGACCCCCCAGCGACGTCAGGGCCCCCGGTGTGCTTCTCAGCCAGGTCCGGGCTGGGAGCATAAGACCAGCCAGGCAGACCTGAATAAAGGAGTTTTTGCTCACTGAACTCAACCCGTCTGGTTGTGAGGTCATTCAGTAACAGAGTAGCCGCCGCTACAGTAGTATCTTAGTTTATTTTCCTTTCTTTTCTTTTTTATATGTTTGTATATATTTGTAAACACTGTAACATTGTGATTTGATATTAATTGTTATAATATTTGATTAAAAGGAGGCTGGTCCAAAAAAGGCATAAAAAAGATTTTAATATGGGGACAGGAATAAAAGAAAAACAGAGGGTACTGGTGTGAGGGAGTGAAGGGTAATATTGTCCTGGGGTAGGTTCAGATGGGTCAGCTGAAGGGACTCGACCAATCGATCCATAATTTGTCCAGCATCTTGCTGCCATGTAGTGCTGAACCAGGGTGTTGCCTGATGGGGACACGGTCCTCTGAGCTCTGCACAGATAGATTGTGCTTTTCTCTAAAACACACTTCCTCAGGTAAAGCAGAGGAAGTGGAAAGGCCCTAGTGTGAAGGGGTAGGGAGGGGGGTGATGGGAAGAGTTGGGACCCTCCAAAATCATTATGATCAGGCCTCGGAGACAGCATCTCTATCACTCGTATTTCTCTTCCCAGGAGAAGGAGCGATCTCAGAGACAAGACACGAGTCCAGAAGAACCTCGCATCCCAGCTGAACAGAGGACGGACAACATCATGATGGCTTGAATCTCTCCCCTTCTTCTCCCTCTGGCCCTGCCAACCCCATTCCCTGCATCTTCCATGTCTCTTCACCCACTTGCCCCCCTTCTCCCCTACCCCTCCTCCATCCCAACCCCCTCCTGCTTACCTTCCCCTTCCCTCACACCTATGCCCTAACCCCAGCCCTCCTCCCTTCACCTCCCCTTCCCCCTCCCCCTTTCCCCTTCCTACCCTAACCTAGGGGAAGGAGTGGTAGGGGAAGGGGGTAGGAGAAAGGGGGTAATGGAAGTGGGTTGAGTAAGGGGTAGGCTTGGGGGTGTGGGTATGAGATAGAGGTAAGGGGTATGGTTTGGGGAAGGAGATAGGTGTAGGGGATAGGGGTAGGGTTTAGGCTTGGGTTGGGTGAGAGTCAGGGTTAGGGCCGGGATAGAGGTAACATCATGGTTAGGGTTAGGAGACATGGGCTAGGATTAGGTCTCGGTTTAGGGTTAGGTTTAGAGTTCGGGGAAGTGGGTTTGTATTAGGTTTAGGGGAAGGGGGTAGGAGTAGGAGGTAGAGGAGGGGTGAGGGTTTGGGTTAGAGGAAGGTGGGTAGTATTAGGGTTGGGGTTAGGGGATGGGGTAGGGGTAGAGTTAGGGGATGTGGAGTAGTGATGGGGGTATCGGTAGTGTTAAGGTTAGGGTTTGTTAGGGGTTAGAGTTAGGAGTAGGGGTATGGGAAGGGGGAGGGGAACCGGGAGGCGAGCGGGGGAAGGAAATGGGGAGGGGAATGGGCAGGGGAATGGGGAGGGGAATGTAATGGAAGATTTAAACTGTGTTTTTTTTACTTTTGCAACCTTTGCTTCTGCAAGGCTGATAACCTGCTTGTGTTTTAGAATCAGCAGACTTAAGCTAAATTCCACCAAGGGACCAGAGATGCAGTTATCTGACAAAAGGACATCTGTGTACCAAGAACATTTAATCTTCCTCCTTGTTTTGGAACAGACTGTCAGAGGCCTAGCCTTGATGCAAAATAACCATTGTATTCAAAGTGATAAGCTGAAAATTATGTTATTTGTTAGAAGCCTAACATGCTAGCTTGCTCGCTTATCTTTCTTACTGCGCTGGGAATAGATGCTTGGGTAAGCAGTTTTTGGGTAATATAAGCCATGGTCCCGCTGCTGAAGTTTGAGACTCTTCGAGAGGTGGCAACATCTTTCAGCAAGAAGAACTTCTAGGGTCCAGCTAACGTCCCAGTCGAGGGAGGTCGAGAAGCTGCTACCGGCGCCCGACAACCTAAGTGTGCAGTCATTGCCTTGCTTCGGCAGTTGGGACCAGTCCAGGCGTTGATAAGTATAATTGGGAAGGGCTTGCATAATTTAGTTTGAAATCAGCTTTTGAATTTGTAATAAACATTTGTTTAAACTGAACTACTCTCGGTGCGGGTGTCTATTTTCTTTCGGTAGCTCGAACACTGTGACCAATCTAAAATGAACAAAGTGAGAGGTACAAGTTTACCCAGGACAGGGAAAAGGGTGGAGGAAAGGGGAGGTGAATGGAAGAAGGTATCTCTACCCCCTCCCTTCCTCACCCCTTCCCCTACATTATCCCTGCTTCTCCTCTCCTCCTTCTAGCAGAAGTGGGGCCTCATTCCGGCCAGAACCTCCCTGTAGTTTCAGAGCCTCGGTTTCAGGAAGTGCCTTCGATGCTCGCTGCTGGACAGACATCTTGTCTCTTGATTCATTCTGTACCATTATTATTAAATTAAAAAATGGTTGGGTTTTTGTAAGCTTGAACTCAAAAGGTGGTCCAGATAGACAACACAGAAACAAGCCCTTCAGCCCCTCTCTCCTGCTGGCTGAGCTGTTGTAATCAGTCCATATTCCTCTTCCCCTTTTCATTCTTTGCTCCCAGCCAGCTCATGTTGCCTTGTCAATCTCATGGCCTGTGGGAAGAAGCTGCCTGGCTGTCCTGCTTTTATTCCTCCATATCTCCTTCCTGATGGCAGGGGGACAAAGAGGCTATGTGCTCGATATCTATTTACAAATCCCATCCCTGCAAACAATCAGGGGTCCCTTGCCTTGAGGTGGCACCCATGTTGCCTCTCCCTCAGCACTCTCTCCTCAGAACATGACTGCACCCTCCTTCCCCTCCTCTGCCAAGTCTCAGTATCCCGCTGACAATTCCAGTCAGCTGCCATGTCTATACCCTGCCCCACCTAAACCGATGGATCGATCAGCACCTTCTCCCCTCAAGAGTTCGAGGAATCCACTCTCTCGCAATGTCCTGCTAATGAATGTCCTGCATTCTCCTTCCCCCTTGGTTTCCTCCTGTTATCAGGCACCTGGATGGACCCCACCCTGTTGAAACTACCCGTGTTCTCACTGATTTCTCTGCACCTCTGCCCTCCATCCAAAGGTCTTGGTTGTCTTGTGGGGCTGGTGGAGAACAAAGCACCAACTCAAGGAGATGGGGAGCAGTACAGAGACCCCCAGCTCCAGGAGATAGGGAGAACCACAGAGATGCCCAACTCTGTCAATTGAATAAATTCTGATCATCAGTTGCAAGGTGCAAGGAACTCTCGGTACTGCTGCACGTGGGGCAGGTGTGGCCCATCCCCATACCACCACCCTGGCAATTCCTAAAACAGATTTCCTATTCATGTGGGGGTCCAAAATGGATAGAGTCTAGAGAAGGACCATGTACATGTTCAATCAATGGGGGCAAGGGTATAACTAGCTTGGCCATCATTGTGTGTGGCTGTGTGTGGAACCAAAGTGCAAGGGCACCAAATGGCGCTATGTGCTGAGGTTCAGGTATTGCAAAAGAGTGGTCTGGCCCTGGTGCCGTTCAATGACCAGGTCAGCAGGACTTTGCCCCATCACCTTCCTAGGAATGTTTTCATAAACAAACACTTTTGACCACAAGGCTATCAGCCAGTGGTCAGCAGAGAATTGCTGACACAGAGACTCCAGGACTTGATGGGATACTGCGGGGTGGTCCACGGAGCAGAGCATCCAGAGACAGACATCCAGAACTGCTGGAAGACCAGAAACTCAGTAAAAGATGCTCTTCGGTCTGCCTGAAACCCAGATGAGAGTAGCAAACACTAGAAGGCATCTGGCAAAAGCAAACGGAGGAAGGATTAGGGCAATATCAGAGGTATTTCTTTTTACACAGAGTTGTGGGTGCCAGGAATGCCTTGCCAGGAGTGAAGGCCAAAACTTTAGGGGCATTTAAGGGGCTCTTATTCACATTGAGGGGCTGAGACCAAGGAATATATTCTCCAACAGCAGAGGGTGGCAGTAACCACAAGATATCAAGGTGGTGGCAAGGAAGCTAAACAGAGACCACCTAAGGCAACTGTTGGCCCGGCTGCAGGACTTTGGACTTACTATAAACCTTACTTAGTGCCAGTTCAGGCTGGATACGTTTGATTTCCTGGGGCATCAAATCAACAGGCACGGAACTAAGCCCCTGCTTGAAAAGGTAGAGGCTGTTCAGTGCTTACCCAAATACACCATAATGAAGGGGCTGCAAGAATTCACCAGTACAATTAATTTTATAACCAATTCATACCAGTAGTGGCCCACATCATGCGGAGAAAGTTAAAGACATTACCTGGGACAATGAGGATTTGGAGGTGTTCCAGAGGGCCAAGGATGCACTGGCCAACACAACCCTTGTGGTACACACCAGGCCAGAGGCACCCACCACACTCACAGTAGATGCTTCCAGCACAGCAGTAGGGACAGCACTGGAACAATTCATTGAAGGGCAATGGCAGCCCCTGGCCTTCTTGAGCAGACACCTCTGGCCACCCGAACTCAACTACAGCACCTTTGGCTGAGATCAATCGGTGCTGTACCTGGCAGACTGAGGCAGGTAACCTGACCACAGCTTCACAGTGGGGAGAATGTTTCACGGAGATGTACGAAAAACTGTCACAAACACTGTGACACTGGGTTAACAGCAGTGAGAAGGTTTAACACTAATGTACGATAAACTGTGTAAGATATTGTGAAACCAGGTCCACAGTCGGGAGAAGGTTTAATGATAATGAGATAGATACTGAGACAATGGGTTCACAGCAGTGAAAAGGTTTAACAGTGATGTATCATTGACTGAAATAGATACTGTGAAACTGGGTAAACAGTGGGGAAGGATTTAGCGGTGATATATGGTAGACTGAGGTAAATATTGTGACACCGGGTTCACAGTTGGGAGAAGGTTTATCAGTGATGTAAGATAAACTGGGGCAGATACTGTGACACCAGGTTCACATTGGGGAGAATGTTCAACAGTAATGTACGATAAACTGTGTCAGATACTGTGACACCAGGTTCACATTGAGGAGAATGTTTAACAGTAATGTACGATAAACTGTGTCAGATATTGTGACACCAGGTTCACATTGAGGAGAATGTTTAACAGTAATGTACGATAAACTGTGTCAGATACTGTGACACCAGGTTCACAATTTGAATAAGATTTAACAGTAATGTAAAATAAACTGTGGCAGATACTGTGACACCAGGTTCACAGTGGGGAGAATGTTTAACAGTAATGTTCGATAAACTGTGTCATATACTGTGACACCAGGTACACATTGGGGAGAATGTTCAACAGTAATGTTCGATAAACTGTAGCAGATACTGTGACACCAGGTTCACAATTTGAATAAGATTTAACGGTGATGTAAAATAAACTGTGGCAGATACTGTGACACCAGGTTCACAATGGGAATAAGGTTTATCGGTGATATAAAATAAAATGTGGCAGGCAAAGTGACACCAGATTCACAGTGGAGAGAGGTTTAATACTGATGTATGGACGACTGAGATCCTTACTGTGACATTGGCTTCACAGCAGTGAGAAGGTTTAACAGTAATGTACGATAAACTGTGTCAGGTACTGTGACACCAGGTTCACAGTGGGGAGAATGTTTAATGAGATGTACGATAGAGGGAGGCAGATACTGTGACACCAGGCTCATTGTATTGTTCATTTATCTAATTTATATGCTCCATTTTTTTGTGGCAACTTCCAAACATTCCATAAACTTCTATTCTAATCAGATTTTGTTCATTTAAATAGGTCACCATTAAAAGCCCAAATCGTTTGGTCTCTTAAGTACACTGCACAAAATTAAATTTTTTACCTGGGTTTGGTTCAACGTCACTTCAGTCTGCTTCATTATTTTTTCAGCCCCTCGTTTTGTGCTTTCTGCTTTGCCCAGCCGATTCCCCTAATGAGCATCCAACTCTGTCTTCTCAGCTTGACCCAACGACTCCTCTGTAAACTTAAGCAAACCAAGGAGACCAAAGTTAAAATTTTCACATCTGTATTTTCAAAAACAAAAATGACGCTGTGACTTGCAGTTTCACATCATAATCCCACTTGCTAAACTTGCAAGCAACTGCAACACATCCTACAGCTGGAAAATTGCAAGTCAACTGCTTGGTTAAAGCAGGTTCCACCCAGTCACCCCATTAAAGGCCTCCAAGCTAACAACAGATAGCAACCTGAAAGTTAAATACAAAGATCTGTATCAGGAATATTATCGGGCTTTTTAAAAAAAAAATCATTTCCACTATTGAAAGAAAACACCTCAGGGAACACCAGGCTCTTGTTGAACAATTCCTGTTGTATTCCTCAAAATGGTTTGAATCTTGATTTCAAGCAGAGTCATTTGGTGAGATTGTGGGTCCAGAACAAACTCTGCCCACACACTCCCTTAACTACCTGCAAAGTCCTGGTTCAGGTCTGCTCCATGCTAAAGCTATCAGAACTTTTTTGAAGAGATAATGGAATTCAGATGCTGGTGCATTGAGTCAAAAACACCGTAATACTTCCCTGAACAACACACCTCTCTCCGAAAACCAAGAAGAACCTTCCTGAGTGGTAATCATTTACCTTTCGAGCACCAAAGCCTGGTGAACTTAATATACGTTCAATTCTGTGCACAGTATAAAATGGCCTGCAACAAGTGGACTTGGAGGAATGAGAAATGAGATTGGACTGTGAACCAAACAACTTTTATGAACTTAAACACACGTGCACTTAGAATTAGAAGTGGGGTAAGTTAAGTAAATTAAGTTAAGTAGTAAAACAATGATAAGTTAAAATGTAAATCCGTGTTCATGTTTAAAAATAATTAAAATCAATTTTTGTTTCAGTAATCATTTGTTTTGGTGAATATCTATTGCTGGTTAGTTTTGGGATCCTCTGGTCTCGTAACACAGCACCAAGCTTCCGGTTATGATAATAGTCCAAAAAAGGGACCCGGCATCTTTTGCAAATTATTAATTGACTCTTCAATAATTTTTTGTAAATATCAACAAAACATAATATCATTTAACTGTTGTGTTTCTGTCGTTGGAGAATTCCCTTTCCATTCAATCAGAATTAGAATTTTGGCTGCCGTATTTGAGAAAAGATGTGTTGGTGTTGGAGAAGGTCAGAGATGATTTACTGGAATGATATCAGGAATGAAAGGGTTAGTGTATGAGGAGCAATTGTCGACTCTTCGACTGTACTAGTTGGAGTACAGAAGGATAAGGGGGACCTCAGAGGCATTTCAAATGCTGGAAGGCCTGGACAATTAAAAACAACATTTGTTAAAGTATCGCTTTGTCTTGGTGATTTCCTATTGCTGCTAGGTTTTGGGGTCCTCTGGGCCTGTAAAAGTCCCAAGATGAGGTCTTCTACTCCAGGACACCCAAAATGTCTTATTTCTTCAATAAATGCAGTTTCCCCCATACTGACTTTGATAAAATCTGCACCCGTATCTCCAATTCTCTTTCTGCCCTTACCCCACCTCCTCTCCAGCCGAACAAGGACAGAATCCCTCAGGTTTCTCACTTACCACCCATCAGCTGCCACATCTGACACGTTAACCTTGAACACTTCCAACTTCAGCACCATCCTCTAACCTGCTCCACTCAGATCCTCTTTTCACAGGGGCACATCTTTCTGTGACTCCCTCGACGGCACTTTCCTCTCCACCCACCACCACCTGATGCACTTCCCATTGAAACCGCAGAAATTGCCAAACTTGTCCCTTCCTATCCTCTCACCTCCATCCAAGGCCACAATCAGAGCTTCCAGTTGAGGCAGTGTTTCACATGCACCCCATCCAACTTAATCTCCTACATTTGGTTGACTCAGTTGACCTCGATATCAGCAAGACCAAATACAGACTGGGTGGCCATTTTGCTGAACACATGCACTCTGTGGATCTAAACTTGAGCCTCATGTGACCTACCATATCAATTCTCGAACCCTTCCAGCAACATGTCTGTTGGCCCCATCCTTCGCCAGGGTGAGGGTAAAATATTGTAAAGAAAACACATTATATTCCTCCTGGGCAGCCTTAAACTCTACAGCATGAACACGAAAGTTTCTAATTTTAAGCAGCGACTCACCTCTGACTGATTTCACTGTTTCCATTTCTTGATCCACTGCCCATTTGAATATAATCACTCCTTTAAGGTAGAAGAGTCGACATGGTGTTTTCCCCATATAGCTTGCCATTGAACAACTGGCAAAATTAAGCGGCAGTTATTGCAGAATGAATGGGGTTATTGATTAAAATCTGCCTGTGATTGAAAGTATTCTTGGACTGAATAGACATCTGGGACAAATGGCTATTTAAAGATAATCTGTACATGATTGTACATCCTAAAGTACAATGACTACTTCTATCCACTAAAGATTGTTAAAGAGCAAGAATAGACAATACAATCACGTAAAATTCCCATCCATACAGCACACATATTAATACACAAAACAATCACACCTCCTTATTTGTCAGGAAGTGCCTACACTTCCCAAGGAGACTGAGGAAGTCTAGGCCAACAGCTCTCATCTTGAGATTTTACAGGAGCACAGTTGAGTCTCCTGTCTGGCTGCATCATTGGATGGTCCAGTAGCTGTAAAGCATCAGACAGGAATGATGCAAAGTGTTCTGAGGATTACTGGGGTATCCTTTTCTTCTAACGATGACATTAGTGGGAGTGTTGTTCAAATAGGGCTCACGGAATTGTGCAAAGACCATGACCATGCAGTGCACAGCATCTTTAACCATGTCCATCATCAAAATCAGGACTGCCAGGCTGGGGAATAGCTTATTCCCACAGGGTGTGAGACGGATGAGAAGTATCTTGTAAGTGGGATAATCATCCAAAATATTTATATATGTAGCAGCTACTTTGATAGAGCTACTAAAGGAACACACATACACCAGATTAGTCAACACAAGACTGCTTTATACAGACTTTACAGGCTTGTTTTATTTACAGCTTGTCCTGGGCTCCATGGGTCAAGGTGGGACATCATTATGAGTTTGCTGCCGATCCACGGGACCCTGTGAATGTTCTGCGCCTTCCGGCAGGAGAATCCACAGATCAGCATTCCATTCTTTGGCACGCAGCACCACGCGTGGTTTGTCAATTAAATGGATGTGTACCCAGCTCTCTGCCTTATGATTTTTCGCACCCGCCAAAGAACCTTGCCCACTCGGCCCACTAGTAGACAGCTGCTACACCAACCCCCCATCCCCACCCAGAACCGTCGCCAGAAACTAAACCACCAGCTGCATGCACCTTAGGTGGACCCCCTCGCCGTCTGGGCTGGGGGCACTGAAGAGGTGAAGCAGGCTTGAGTCTGTCAACACTAAACAGCTGTGGATGCCCACCAATGTCCAAAGTATAAAGAACCCATCTATCTTCACCACGTGGAAAGGGCCCTCATACGGTCATTGTAACGGGACTCCTGGGATAAAAACAAAATCAGTATCCAGGAGTGGTGGGGGAAACATTCTGTTTAGGGGATCCAAGCCAGTGGTTAGGAAAAGGTTTGCTGATCGCGACACCATGTCGAAGCTATTGAAGGATGTTTGTGAAAGTCCAATGAAACTGTAAGGACCGTTCCATAAACCATCTCTTCGGACAATGCAGACCTATCTTCCTTTTGGAGCCATGCGCACTCCCAATAGAACCCAGGGCAACTCATCAACCTAATTGAGACCGGTGAGTTGGGCCTTAAGTGCGGACTTCAGTTGCCGGTGGAAACATTCCACAAAGCCGTTGGACCGTGGGTGAATTGTGTTCCGCGGTCTGAAGAAATGTGGGTCGGGAAACCAAATCTAGCCATCCAATTGACGATGAATGCTCTGGCCTTTGTCTCAGTGTCACTGGATGTCAAAGGGACGGCCACTGGCCAGCGTGCGAAACGTTCTACGACTGTTAGAATGTTTCTCATGTTGTGAGATACTGGCAATGGTCCAAGCAGGTGCACATGCACGTGTTCCAACCGCCTGCGTACCGCCAGGAAAGGTTGAAGAGGTGCCTTAGTGTGCCGCTGAATTTTGGCAGTCTGGCAGGAGATACATGTGCAGACCCATTGTGTGACACCTTTTTTCAGACCGTGCCATACATATTTATTTGACATGAGCTTGAAAGATGTTCTGATGGATGGATGAGACAAGCTGTGTATCTGGTCAAAAAGACGTTGACTCAAAGATGGTGGAATCACTGGTCGAGTGTAGCCCAAAGACATGTCACAAAGTAAGGTTGGCCACCCAGCTGTGTCGCCCCCTGCTGTATGTCCAGGTTAGTAATGGCCGTACTGTATTCCTGAACATCGGGGTCCATTGCCTGGACACTGGCTAATTCCGGAATATCAATGTCACCCTGAATATGATATACAGTCAATCTGGACAGAATATTCGGGATCCCATTGTTTTTACCAGAAATATAGAGCACATCCGTGGTAAATTCTGAAATATATGATAGTGACCCTGCTGTTTTGCCGACCATGGATTCATTATTTTGCTGAAGGCAAAAACGAGTGTCTGGTGGTCTGTGAACAGAGTGAAATGCCGACCCTCCAAAACTAATCAGAAGTGCCATGTGGCTTGATATAATGCACGATATTTCATCTCCAATGGCCAAAGATGTCAGGAAAAGAACACGAGGAGTTGGCAATGGCCATCGACGTACTACTCAAGAACCACACCCAGGGCCGTACTCGAGGCATCAGGACTAAATGTCAATGAAGTGTTGGAGTTAGGATGGGGGAAGCATTGCTGCATTGACTAAAGCATCTTTGGCATTGCAAACTCAACCTCTGCCTCTGTTGTCCAGGGATCATCCCTGTGCTTTGTAGTGAGGATTGGAAACCATGGTCGAAGAATGTCAGCAGCTGCTGGAATGAATCGGTGACAGAAGTTTTTCATGCCCAAGAATTTCTGCAGACCCTGAACCGTGGTAGGTGTTGGAAAAGCACAGACTGCCTCTACCTTGATGGTTAAGGGAAAGACACCATTGACCATGATCTTGTGTCCCAGGAAGTCGATGGTGGACTTGCCAAATTGACATTTGCTATGGTTGATTGGAATTCCTGCAGCCATTGGAACAGACAGCCTAAATGCAGTTGGTTATATTCTGTTCAGTTTGACTGGATTTGAGGACGTCATCCAAGTAGATGGAAGTGAACTCTGCCCAAAGCATCTATAAGATGTTGGAAAGTTTGAGCGGCATTCTTCAGCCCAAATGGTATCTTTAAGAAATTCAAAAAGCCTGAAAGGGGTAACAATGTCATCCTTATAGACCAGGATCTGACGGTATCCCTTGACAAGATCAACTTTGGAGAAAACATGGAAAATGTGCAGATGGGCAGCGAAATCTTGCATATGAGGGAGAGGGTAATGGGACATACCCTGGTCTGTTTTGGAGGTGTTGAAATTAGGAGATAATGATGGGAAATTCATTGAGCAGGACAGCATACGCATCTTTGTGCGGGGTATTCATCCCGAGGTAGGAAATTCTCCCTTTGCTGCATACCAGTGGGTATGGTTTCAAAGTGGTGGAACGACCAATTTCCTCCACTTCACGTCTACTGGCAAATCATAGGACCTTCAAAAATTTGCACCCAAAATGACCTGTGCAACGGAAGACAATACGCAATTCCAACGGAATGTCACACCTCCTTTCCAAATCGTGACCTGTCCTTTGCTAAAGCAGGGAATTGTAGCCCCATTTGCTGCTTGAAGAGCCAGGTGTTGTTATTTATGTTTTTTTTTCAAAATAGGTTGGTTGGATATTTGCACTTACTAGCGTCGTCTTGAAGATACAATAGGCCAGTCAGTACTTGTGCCAGATGCTGAGGCCCCGACTGGCAGCCGGCCTTTTCATTTCCTGCCTTTTTTCTCTAATAGGTAAATGGCTTTTTATGGGCTTTTTTCCCCATTGGAGATGGTAAAAACACCATTCTTGGTGCCCATCAGTAGGTTGATCCTTCTTTGACGGAATTGCAGATATAGGAGGCTTGTAGGACACAGTAGATGGATCTACTGATCAAAGAGGCTGTTTGTGAGCAGACACTTGCGTTGGAGAATGATCGAGCCTGTCAGCCTCCCATGCTACATCATGGGGATGGCAGAAATCCATGTTAACGATTGGTATTGTGACACGACCTGGGAGTTTGGACAGGAATAGAGTCTCAAAAAGTAAACAATCAGAATGACCATCTGCTAATACGAGCATCTCATTCATTAGATCAGATGGATCCCTGTCACTCAGGCCCTCCATATTTAAAAGCTCATGTCTAGTCAATTCCAGGAGAAATAGGCAGAACCTGGTTTAACTGCAGCCGTGGTGGCGGCATCTGCTGTCGTTGTGTCCATGATCACTGGAGATTCAAGCTTCGGCTGAATCTTGCATTCGGGGGGTCACCATTTCTGGCGGCAACTTTGGTACAGCTACTAAAGTCATATACATACCCACGTTAGTTAACACAAGACTGCTTTATTCAAACTTTACAGACTTCTTTTATATACCGCATTACTTGTCAGGGAAGATATTACAGCGGTGCTCAGGCAAGAGACTGGAGGTCTCATCGAGGGAGGCAGTGTGGGTAAAACTAAAAAATAAGAAGGGTGAAGTTACTATTATAGGGGTATATTATGGGCCGCCAAATGGGAAGGGAGAACTTGAAGAGCAAATGTGCAAGGAATTAGCTGGAATGTGCAGTAGGAATAGGGTGGTGTTGGTTGGGGATTTCAATTCTCATAACATCAATTGGGAAACACAGTCAGTGGGAGGGCAGGATGGCTTAGAGTTCATACAACGTGTTCAGGACTGCTTTTTGCAGCAGTATGTGGAGATGCCCATAAGAGGGGGGGCAATGTTCGATCTGTGGTTGGGGAATGAAATGGGGCAGGTGGCTGAGTGAGTGTTGGGGAGAACTTCAGATCTTGTGATCATGGGTCCATTAGCTTTTGTTTAATTATAGAAGGGGATAGGTCAGGTTCAAAGTCGAAGGTCTTCGAGTGGGGGAAGGCCGTATTTGAAGAAATGAGATGAGATTTGCAGAGAATTGTGTGGGCTGATTTTTTTGCCGGAAAGGATGTAGAGGAAAATTGGAGGGTATTAAAAGGTGAGACTTTGAGAGTACAGGATCATTATGTTCCAGTCTGGCCGAAAGGCAAGACCAAAAGTTCAAGGGTTTTCTTCGAGATAGTATGTACAAATATCTGGATAGTCAGGGATTGATCAGTAGCACCCAGCATGGGTTTGTGAAAGGAAATTCACGTTTGACAAACCTTGAGTTTTTTGAAGAGGTGACAAGAAAAATGGATAAAGGTAGGGCGGTTGACGTGATCTCTTTGGATCTTAGTTAGGCTTTTGATAAAGTTCCGCACGCAAGGTTAGTTAGAAAGGTTCAGTCACTAGGGATTAATACAGAGATAGTGAGATGGGTTGAGAGGTGGCTGTAAGATAGACAGCAGAGAGTCAGGATGGAAGCCTGTGATGAGAGGTGTGCCTCAGGGATCGGTGCTGGGTCTCGTTGTTTATCATTTATATTCATGATTTGGATGAGGGGATGGTTAATTGGGTAAGCAAATATGCAGATGATACAAAAATAGGGGGAAAAATGGATAGTGAGGAAGGTTTTCTTGGATTACAGGATTTGGTTTGTTTGGAAAAGTGGACTGAAAGATGGCAGATGAAATTTAATGTTGACAAGTGTGAGCTGCTGCATTCCGGAAAAAAATAACCAAAATAAGATATATGCAGTTTAGGGGAGGGCGTTGAGGAATGCAGAGGAACAGAGGGATCTTGGAGTTATGGTACAGAGTTCATTGAAGGTGGATTCCCAGGTAGACAGGGTGGTTAAGAAGGCATATGGCAAACTGGCCTTCATCCATGTGTACATGGATATGAGAGGGTTGGAGGGATATGGATGGAGAGTGGTGGGGGGGAACTAGTGAGTTGTTCAAGTGAACCAGCGCGAACTCAAAGGGCCGATATGGCCTGTTTCCATGCTGTAAACTGTTAAATGGTTAAATGTGCCTGGTTCCATGAGACATGGTGAGACATCATTAAGAGTTTGCTATCGATCCATGGGACCAGCAGGTTTAAATTAAGCCCTGTGAATGTCCTGTATCTACCTGCAGGAAACTCCACAGATCAACATGCCATTCCTCGGCATGCAGCACCATGTGCGTGTGATCCATTAAGTGGGTGAGTACCCAGCTGTCTGTTTTATGGTTTTGCGCGACGTCGGAGAACCGTGTCAGCGACGGTTCACAATGTGGGCTGTGCGCCCTCTTGGCCCACTACATTTATTTATTTAGATTATTCATGTGGTCATTACGTGCTGCATATTGTGTGTTTTTGTGCAGACACCATGGTAGTTTTGTCGGGTTGCAGATGTACGACCAAGTGCATCACTCCATAGATTCACAGAACATTACAGCACCGATACAGGCCCTTTAGCTTTTCTAGTCTGTGCCAAACTCTTATTCTGCCTCGTCCCACTGACAAGCATCCAGTTCATCGCCCTCCATCCCCCTTGTATCCCAAATTCTTCAATGCTAACATTGAGCTCACATTTCCTCATGCAGCTGGCAGCTTGTTCCACTCTCCCACCACCTTGCGTAGAGAAGTTCCCACTCCTGTTTCCCCTAAACTTTTCCCCATTCATCCTTTGCCCATGTATTAACGACTTCTCCAAGAGGTGGAGTCTCAAGAAAACAACCTCTACCCTCAAGGACCCTCACCACCCAGGCCAGGCATTCTTCACCCTGCTATCACTAGGGAAACAGGTCCAGGAGCCTCAAGATGAACGCCCAATTGTACAAACGCAGCTTCTCTCCTTCTGCCATCAGATTTCTGAATGGACAAGGAACCACAGATACTCCCTCACTTACTCTTCATTTTGCACAAATGGATTTCTTTTTTTAAAATGTAATTTAGAACAATATTTGCCCCTATATTGCTGCCACAAAACGACAAATATTGTGACATATTCATCACAATAAATTTTTAATTCTGAACACTGCGCGTACATCAGATAACAATCATAGCTCAAAAAACAATTTCAAAAGATGAATTAACTATTTCCATGCACCCTTCCCTTTTATGTCTATTTTTCTCAACCCACTCCATGATCGAGACATCTCCACCTAACCCAACCCACATTTCTTCTCCTATTCAAAGCACTCAGTAATACACCAAGGCAATAAAATAAAAACTCAATGCTGAAAATACTCAGCAGGTCATCTACTGTAAAAATAATTGGAGTTAAAACCTTCAGGTCGATAACCTTTCACTGGGATTCAGAAAGATGATCAAATAAACCTGATTCTCTTTGCTGAGAAAAAGAAGAGGGGAAATAACAAAATGAATACGTGGGATCAAAAGCCCGAGCAGCAGAAATAGCAGTGGTGCTGGATGAGTGGATTCGACTCGTTGATCAGCATATCTGTCTGGATGGAGGGGTAAAGGATAAACAAGACGAACATGATACCGTCACTGGGAGGTTCAATACGACAGCTGCAGAGAATCTGAAATGAAGGAATGGTGAAAATACTTGTTTTTGGATCAATGTGACAAAATTTCACCTGACAAAAGAAAACAAAATTGTTTTGCTCTGTCAGAATTCTCTAGATCAAGGGGCACAATAAAATAGTTCAGAAGCCAACATTACGAAATTGAACAGTGAAGTTAAAGAAATCGGCAGCAAGGGATAAAGCAGAGTTACATAATTCCCTGAAAATGGTAATAAATATGAAGGAAAGTTTGATAATAAATAGTCTCCCTTGCAGTTGGGGTACAATGTGTTTCTTGAGATCAGAGGAATCCTGGAGCCAGGACAAAGAGATCTTATGAAACCCAAGGATTTGATTGAGTTGTTGGGCTAGTTGGATGTGGAAGGGCTGAAGGGTCTCCTGCTCCTTCCACTGCCTCTGTTTTCTGTATTGCGATGCTGATTGGGTGCGCCTGTGTGTTTGCTCGCTCGCTGATTGGTTGCTTCAGTTGCGCAAGCCAATGGGTTGATTCGGTGTGTCCGCTATTGGATTGGACGCTGAAATCCATTGATGGGCGGATTCATGGGCTGATTGGCTCTTGCTGTGAGGAGGCGGGATGTTGGCGGCGGCGTCGTCTGATCGGAAGGAAGACAGGGTTCTAAAGACATCTTTTGGCATCTTGGCCTTTATTAATTAACATACTGAAAATAGGAGTTGGGAAGTTATGGTGAGGTTGTATAAGATGTTGGTGAGGCCACATTTGGAGTATTGTGTGCGGTTCTGGTCGCCTAGCTACAGGAAGGGTATTAGTAAGATTGAAAGATTGCAGAGAAGATTTACTAAGACGCTGCCAGATCTTCAGGAGTTGAGCTACAGGGAAAGGTTGAACAGGTTGGGACTTTATTCCTTGGAGTGTCGAAAAATGAGTAAGAAATTGCTTAAAGTGGAATATGATTGGGAAAAAGGCTGAGAAAGACTGCAGTGGACACAATTGTGAAGGAAATATTTTGCTTGAGAAAAATTGTCATTGGCCCATTTCCTCGGGAGTTATGAAACCATGCACAGAACAAGTCAATGAGGTACGATTAAAAAAGTGGTTTTCAAACTTTCTTTCCACTCACATCCCACTTTAAGTAATCCTCTACTAACAGAGCACTTCTGGCATAGGGATTAAGTAAAATATGAGCTGGGGAGGGGGGGGGGGAGTTTGAAAATCACTTCTCTCGATGAAAAGGTTTCTCCATCTCTGTATTAAGCAGACATCCTTTTATTATGAGGTTGTGCCCACTGGTCCTAAACTCTCCCACTCCTGGCAAAATCCTCTCTATCCAGCCCTTTCACTATTCATAAGATTTCAATGAGGTCCTGCCTAATCCTTCTAAACTCAGGCGAGTCTAGGCCCAGAGCCATCAAATGCTCCTCAAACATTATTCCTCTAATCCACAGGATCCTTCTTGTAAACCAACTCTGGGCCATCACATCCTCTCTTAGAAATGGGGCCTAAAATTGCTAACAACACTTACAAGATCAGGACAACCAGAAGGTGGTCACGGGAGGGGAAGCTAGCTGCAGGACTGCCTAGAGTCCCTGGATTGGATCGTGTTCAAGAACATACCTGAGAAACTGAATCACTGTACCAGGACCATAGCGAAATTTATCAAAACAGCTGTGGACGAGGGTGTCCCCACCAAATTGTTCAGGGGATTTTCTCAACCAGAAATCCTGGATGAACAACAATATCCAGAAATTGCTGAGAGCCAAATCACAGTTTGGAGATACAGATACACAAGGAGCCAATACGAACCATGGAAACCCATCTCGCAGATGGTGGAGATTCACACGAGAATGGAAACAACAAAGGATACCCGTCAGCTGTGACAGGGGCCTAAATGACATAAAGTGCTGCATAAACAAATCTGGTGCAGTGGGAGGCGGCAAAGCCTCACTCCACATGAACTCAATGCCTTCTACACCTGATATGACCACTAGTACAGGGAAGAACCAATGCACACCCCCCCCCCCCCTACATCTCTTGATGATCCGCTGCTATCAGTAACCAAAGATGACAACATGGGCTGCCTTCAGGAGAGTGAATCAAAGGAAAGGATCAAGCCTGGATGGAGAACCCAGCAGAGGACTGATAACCTGTGTTGACCAACTGGCCATGGATATCTTCAACATCTCACTCTGACAGGGTGTGGCACCCACCTGCTTCAAATAGGCATCAAACATACCAGTTCCAAAGAGTGGGGTAACCTGCCTAAATGATGATTGACAAGTGACACTCACATCCAGTGATGAGGTGGATTGAGGGGCTGGTGTTGAAGTACATCAGCTCCTGTCCAAGGGGCGACATGGATCGATTCCAATTTGGTTAAAGCAGTACCAGACCTATGGCAGATGCCATCTTCACTGGCTCTGCCAAAACCCTGAAACACCCAGACGACAAAGGTGCATCCATCAGAATGCTCTTTATTGACTAGAGTCTGGCATTCCAAACCATGCTCCCATCAAAGCTGATGAGCAAATTCCAAAGTCCTGGGACTCCATAACATACTGTGCAATTGGATCCAGAATTTCTTCATCTCCAGGCCCCAATTAGTGTGGATTGGCAAGAACAACTCTTCCAAAATCTCCATTAGCTCCCAAACACCAGAGGGTTGCATATTTCACCCCTGCTCGACTCGCTTTACATCTACAGCTGCATGGCTTGGTATGACGACACCATCTACAAATTCACTGACGATAGCACAGTCATGAGCTGCATGAGGAGGGCAACGAGTCAGCATTCAGGAGGGAGATTGAAAGCAGGGTTCAATCATGGACCAACAACAACCTCGCACTCAATGCCACCAAAACCAAGGAGATGATTGTCGACTGTAGGAAGAAAAAAAGATGGACACTGCCTGAATTGGAATGGTTTTGGTTTTGACACACACACACACACACACACACACACACACACACACACACACACACACACACACACACACACACATATATTTGTGCAGAGTGGAGTTAGAGTGAAGTAAAAAGTGTTGTTATTAATCTTTACCAATTAAAATTATTGTTTGAAGATGCCATTGTCCTGTGAATTATCATGGACCGTTTTGTGCGAATATTAATCTTTAAAGTTACAATAGTTTATATATATTATCAAGTTATTTTGTGGGTTGGATTCAGGGTCACACACACAATCCTTTGAGATGCCAGAAGGCAAGCCATGTACAAAGATGAAACATCTGCTCATTTTGCATCTGAAACCGAAAGAGGAAAACCTTCATGATGGTCCTTGAGATACTGGAGTGTTTGCTTTATTAAAAACGGAAGAATTTGTGTCGTCAGGGAAGACTGCTGATCAAATCGAGAGACCATCTGTTGATTATCTGTGTTCTTAAAATTGAAACTAAGTCAATAGAGTGCTGAGAGATGGCAGCTGTTCGAATAAGCGAGTTCTTGATTCAAGGCTGGAGTCCATTGGCTCATGATTCATACTTTTGAAGAGGCTGAATGGACTTCAAAGGCAGAAATGACGGCACGTGTCATGGGATGAGCCATTCTGGAGAAACATTACAAATGAGAGGCAGAAGATGTTGTCCATGCTGTGGGGAAGAGAGGATTGAAGATACAGTCGTCAGAGAAGGTACAGTTACATCGTCTTCTCCTTTGACCAGGAGTAACAAGTGGATTTTGAAGGAGGAAGACCATTTCTAACCGTATCTTTGAGATCAAGAGAGCAGCCTCGTTGAGACCGTGGAAATGGCCACTTTTGATGAATAAAGCCAAAGTAATCTTGCATTTGCAACATAACCATTTTTAAATGGAGACTTAGTTCAGCCCTTGACTGAGTTGATGAAATCTTGGTGGAAGAAAATAGCCACTCCACTGTCTCTTTGAAAAGACAACAGATTCATCATGTGGAACAGATTCTGAAATCTCCCTGCAAGAGAGGAAAATAAACTCTCGTAGAGTAAGTTTCAGAACAATGATTTTTCATCCAAGAAATTCAGACGAGTTTGAAAGAGGACCGATGACGAGGTTTTGAAATCCTTCAGTTGCTTTTGCCACAATTTAAAGAAATCGACATGGTGTCAAACGACTCAAATCCAGATACAACCCTTCACAAATTGAGCTCTTCCAGCTCCATTGGGTTCAACCAGCGAAAGATGAGGGGGTAAAGCCACCGCGTTAGAGAGAGTCAGCAGGTCAAACAGACATAGAGCAAAGAGAAAGAGACATCAAACACATTGTGGGTTTGTCCCTTCATCAAAGAAAGATGAGGAAGAGGTCAGAAATGGGACCATTAAATTGTGGGGATGGAGGGCAGGAGGAAGCCAACACACACAGAGAGGGGACTTGGGTACCTGGGGCAAACAGGCGGTTCCCTCCCCCTGCCCGCCCTTCTCCCCCTGCCCGCCCTTCTCCCCCTGCCCGCCCTTCTCCCCCTGCCCGCCCTTCTCCCCCTGCCCGCCCTTCTCCCCCTGCCCGCCCTTCTCCCCCTGCCCGCCCTTCTCCCCCTGCCCGCCCTTCTCCCCCTGCCCGCCCTTCTCCCCCTGCCCGCCCTTCTCCCCCTGCCCGCCCTTCTCCCCCTGCCCGCCCTTCTCCCCCTGCCCGCCCTTCTCCCCCTGCCCGCCCTTCTCCCCCTGCCCGCCCTTCTCCCCCTGCCCGCCCTTCTCCCCCTGCCCGCCCTTCTCCCCCTGCCCGCCCTTCTCCCCCTGCCCGCCCTTCTCCCCCTGCCCGCCCTTCTCCCCCTGCCCGCCCTTCTCCCCCTGCCCGCCCTTCTCCCCCTGCCCGCCCTTCTCCCCCTGCCCGCCCTTCTCCCCCTGCCCGCCCTTCTCCCCCTGCCCGCCCTTCTCCCCCTGCCCGCCCTTCTCCCCCTGCCCGCCCTTCTCCCCCTGCCCGCCCTTCTCCCCCTGCCCGCCCTTCTCCCCCTGCCCGCCCTTCTCCCCCTGCCCGCCCTTCTCCCCCTGCCCGCCCTTCTCCCCCTGCCCGCCCTTCTCCCCCTGCCCGCCCTTCTCCCCCTGCCCGCCCTTCTCCCCCTGCCCGCCCTTCTCCCCCTGCCCGCCCTTCTCCCCCTGCCCGCCCTTCTCCCCCTGCCCGCCCTTCTCCCCCTGCCCGCCCTTCTCCCCCTGCCCGCCCTTCTCCCCCTGCCCGCCCTTCTCCCCCTGCCCGCCCTTCTCCCCCTGCCCGCCCTTCTCCCCCTGCCCGCCCTTCTCCCCCTGCCCGCCCTTCTCCCCCTGCCCGCCCTTCTCCCCCTGCCCGCCCTTCTCCCCCTGCCCGCCCTTCTCCCCCTGCCCGCCCTTCTCCCCCTGCCCGCCCTTCTCCCCCTGCCCGCCCTTCTCCCCCTGCCCGCCCTTCTCCCCCTGCCCGCCCTTCTCCCCCTGCCCGCCCTTCTCCCCCTGCCCGCCCTTCTCCCCCTGCCCGCCCTTCTCCCCCTGCCCGCCCTTCTCCCCCTGCCCGCCCTTCTCCCCCTGCCCGCCCTTCTCCCCCTGCCCGCCCTTCTCCCCCTGCCCGCCCTTCTCCCCCTGCCCGCCCTTCTCCCCCTGCCCGCCCTTCTCCCCCTGCCCGCCCTTCTCCCCCTGCCCGCCCTTCTCCCCCTGCCCGCCCTTCTCCCCCTGCCCGCCCTTCTCCCCCTGCCCGCCCTTCTCCCCCTGCCCGCCCTTCTCCCCCTGCCCGCCCTTCTCCCCCTGCCCGCCCTTCTCCCCCTGCCCGCCCTTCTCCCCCTGCCCGCCCTTCTCCCCCTGCCCGCCCTTCTCCCCCTGCCCGCCCTTCTCCCCCTGCCCGCCCTTCTCCCCCTGCCCGCCCTTCTCCCCCTGCCCGCCCTTCTCCCCCTGCCCGCCCTTCTCCCCCTGCCCGCCCTTCTCCCCCTGCCCGCCCTTCTCCCCCTGCCCGCCCTTCTCCCCCTGCCCGCCCTTCTCCCCCTGCCCGCCCTTCTCCCCCTGCCCGCCCTTCTCCCCCTGCCCGCCCTTCTCCCCCTGCCCGCCCTTCTCCCCCTGCCCGCCCTTCTCCCCCTGCCCGCCCTTCTCCCCCTGCCCGCCCTTCTCCCCCTGCCCGCCCTTCTCCCCCTGCCCGCCCTTCTCCCCCTGCCCGCCCTTCTCCCCCTGCCCGCCCTTCTCCCCCTGCCCGCCCTTCTCCCCCTGCCCGCCCTTCTCCCCCTGCCCGCCCTTCTCCCCCTGCCCTTCCTTCTCCCCCTGCCCTTCTCCCCCTCGCCCTGCCTGGCCCCGCCCACTCCCCTCCTTGACCTGCCCCGCCCCCTCCGGGCTCCCGCCCCTCCCATCCCCCTCCCTCTCCCTCATCCCCCTCCCCTCCCCCTGCACCGACGCCTCGGCTCCACCCAAACACCCCGCCGGTACCGGCCACTCCTGGGTGGGGCCCGGCGGGCTGCGGGTCGCCCGCTTGCGCGGCTGAGGAAGGTCCCGGCGCTGCCGCCAACTTCATCCCATTCGCGCCCGCGGCGACCCGACGGACCCTGATCAGACGACGCCGCCGCCAACGTCCCACCTCCTCACAGCAAGAGCCAATCAGCCCGCGAACCCGCCCATCAATCCAACCCGACTTCAGCGTCCAATCCAATAGCGGCCTCACCGAATCAACCCATTGGCTCGCGCAATTGAAGCAACCAATCAGCGAGAGAGCGAACACACAGGTGAACCCAATCAGCATCGCAAGACAGAAATCAAAGGCAGTGGAAGGAGCAGGAGACCTTTCGGCCCTTCCACTTACAACTACCCCAACACTCAATCTAATCCTTGGGAAACACAGGATCACTTTGTTTTGGCTCCAGGATTCCTCTGATCTCAAGAAATACATTGTACCCCAACTGCAAGGGAGACTATTTATTATCAAACTTTCCTTTATATTTATTACCACTTCCAATTTAATGGAGGACACAAGTGGTAGTGTCAGCCAGCTGGACTGCCTCGGGGAACCTCATGGAGCAGGCAATCATGGTGAGAAGGTAACTCATCCCGTGGGAGGCCGGTAGTGACCCTACAATGTCATTGTAGATATGGCTGTACCTATGTGGTGCTGGCTCGAATGTCTGGGGTGGCGCCTTCACGTATGTCTGCATTTTGGTCATCTGGCAGAGTGTTCAGGCCTTGGCCCACTGACAACCTGTTTCTGGAGGCTCAGCAAGAGCAACCGATTGACCACCATTTTGACAGTACTGATGGCCGGGTGCGTCAGATTGTGCACCTCATCATAAAACTGCCATCTCAATGCTATCGGCACGATGAGGTGGGGTTTGCCATTGGAATGTCGCAGAGGAGCGTCTACTTACCAGGATCGATGTTAACATCCTCCAGCCTGAGCCTGGACATTGCTGTCTTGCTTGCAAGGATCTCAGGGTCATCCTGCTGTCCCCTGCCGAGGGCTAAGTAGTCTATTCACTGGGACAGGGCCTGGATAGACTTGATTGCGGGGATGGGGCAGTGTGTCACCCACGATGTGTTGAATGTCTGTAGTGAACTCAGACTCATATGAGAGGAGTCGCTGCTGCTTGGCCGACCACAGGTCTAACACTTTATGGAAGGCAAATATTAATGGCTTCTGGTCCATGAAGACACTGAATTGTCTACCTTCCAAAAATACCTTAAGTGCCTGACTGCCAGGTACAGCACCAATTGTTCTCAGTCAAAGACGCTGTATTTGAGTTCAGGTGGCCAGAGGTGTCTGCTAAAAAAGGACAGGGGCTGCCATTCCCCTTTGATGAATTGCTCCAGTGCACCCCCTACTGCTGTGCAGGAAGCATCTACTGTGAGAGTGGTGGGTGTCTCTGGCCTGGCGTGTACCACAAGGGTTGTGTTGGCCAGTGCGTCCTTGGCCTTCTGGACGCCTCCAAATCCTATTGTCCCAGGTAATGTCTTGACCTTTCTCCGCATGATGAGGGCCACGGGGGGGCGTGGCAAGATGGCGTAAGGATCAGACGTGCCTTCCAGTCCGCTCCTGACTCTATCTTAATGTTTTGTCTAGAAATGCCCGTTAAAATTCTTTAAAAGTTTAGATAACTTCAGTGCTGTTAATTTAACTTATAATGGTAAAATTGGTGGAAAAGAGCAAAAAAAAACGACAACAGATTATCAAAAAACTACATTTTCCAAAAGTTCAAGTTTTGGAGCCTACCTACAGGAAAAACATCGAGACTCAGCCTGAAATGGATCCCAGGAGAAAGGTACAGCTTTCGGATGTAGAGTTCAATATTACATCGGTAGAGCCCACTAAAGAGGGCGCCAAACAGCCTTTAGTAAAAAGTTACTCAGGTTCGCACATGTGCAGTAACATCTGACGGCAATGTTATGAATGAACCACTTGTAGTAACATCAGTTGAAGTACCGGCTGGGGAAAGGCATTTGTCAACTGTAGCGGTGGCACTGCAAACTGCACCTTTTGAGATAAAAGAACCTATACAACTTGATGGATGGGGAAAACCCCGGCCAGCGTCCTCCAGTCATTGCTGGAGAGGCTGTGGCAGGGGTTTCCACACGCAGCTATACTACAAGGAAGGCAACCAGAATGAAGGAAGCAAAAGAAGACCCTTTGGTTATGCAGAAGAAGCAGGAATCTGTTGAGCCAGAATCTCTTCCAATTGAAAAGATTCTTGTGAATCTTGAATCTAAATTATCTTATACAATGCAGGGATTATCCAAGATTATGACTGAACTTGGTACTAGGTTTAATACTCTGTGGTGAAAATACATTCTTAACAGATGGCTGAGTTTGGAGCTTTTAAGCTTGAAGTGAGAGATAAATTTAATTCGTGTGAAGAAGATATATACGAAATACGAGATCATGTTTCAGATGTGACCAAAATGGTCAAAGACTTACAAACTCAAAATAAAGATTTGGTGAAAAAGATTGATTATTTGGAAAACCAATCCAGACGGAACAATATAAAGATTATTGGTTTGCCGGAAGGAATGGAGGGACCAGACCCAAGAAAATGTTTTACTGAATGGATTCCGCAGGTGCTGGGTCAAGAACATTTCCCGGAAGATATAATACTGGAACGTGCTCACAGAGCCTTGCGTAGAAGACCTATTTCAGGTCAAAGTCCAAGACCTGTTTTGGTTTGTTGGTTGAATTATTACGACAGAGAAATAATTTTACGAGTGGCAATTAGAAATGCACAACAGAGAAAATCACCCTTGATGATTCAAAATAATCGAGTTTTCTTCTATGCAGATTTGAGTCAAGAAGTTATGTTCCAATGACGGGAATTCAATTCTGCTAAAGAGTTGTTGTGGAAGAAAGGTTATAAGGCAACCTTTAGATATCCAGCTGTTTTGAAGGTTTTTCAAGATGGTTGCCAACCAAATTTCTTTGATTCTCCAAAGGAAGCTATAGCATTTGCTCAAGAGCTGCCAATTACTCTGTTTCAACAGAGACGTAGTCGCCGCGATCTCTAAGGAGACAAGAGATGGAAGAAAAGAGCCGTGCTCCAAGAAGGAATGGTTGTAATGGTGACTCGGCAGTTGGAGCTGATTAAAAGAAGAGTTGTTCTTTTTTTTAAATTTTTTTTTAAAAAAGGAATATTAAATAATGATGATGTTAGTTTAAGATGAAGTGAGAGTTGGGGGAGAGAACTGGATGGGCACTATTTCCTGAAAGTCATCTGCTACGTGTGAGTTATCTCACACCCATTTTTTTTGGGAGTTACCGCATTGCGTGGTTTAGACGGGAGGGGGTATTTTTAACCTCCTACCTGTTATTTTTCCTTTTTTTGTATTATTAGATTAAAGAGTTAAGGGTTTTCTTTTGTGTTTATAAAAAAAAGCATAAGAAAGTATTTGATTGTTTAAAAAACTAAAAATTCATGCGGTTTTTTTTGTAAAGTTTATTCAGTAGATCAGGAATATTTGAAATTTAAATGTGAATGGGATGGATAAGTTTTTTTTAAATATTTTTTCTTTAACTTTAAGGTGAAAGGAGTGGTAATTCAGGTGCATATTATTTTGCTATTTTAGTTATAGAACGAAGGGAATAATGGTGAAAGTTATAAATTGAATTGTACAATTCTTAATGAGGCTTGAATTTTGTTTGTGGCTTATGCTCTATTTGTTGAAGATATAGATTTCGTTGTAGATGTATTTTTATTATTTGGATCTGAATTTTAACGTAATGATTGGGGATATTTAAATGTGGTATTGGAGCTTTTATTGGGTAATTATTCAAGGTTAAAAGGGAAAAATGGTGGAAGAGTACCAAATTTGAATTCTACAATGTTTAATGAGGTTGGAATTTTGTTTTAAGATGGCAGTTTATGTGACTAATATGATGTTAGATGTGAAGTTAGTTGATATTTGGTGAAGGTTTATCTCTATAGAGAAAGTTTTATTTTTCATCTTTTTTTTTCTCATGCTACAATTTTTTTTAAAGAATTGATTATTGTTTAAGAATTTTTGATAGACAATGTTACTAATTTTACTAATTTTTTATTTTAAGTTTGTTAATTATATGTTTCATCTTAACTCTGTTAAATATATGCATTTAAGTTTGATTTAAATATGTTTTTTAAGTCTGATATCTTAGTATTAATTACTTTTCTTTTTGTTAGTATTTTAATCGGTTATGTTTTTGGTTTTTTTTGTAAGTGGGTTTTTTTCTCACATATATTATTAACTTTATTAATTCTTCACCCTTTATATTGGGGGGAAGGGGGGGTTGGACTAATTTGAGTTGGGTTATTAATGTGTAATAATTATTGGGGAGGGTATACTTTATTTAGATTACTGATACTGTATTGTAATTTTATTATTTTGTTCTTAATTTTTTAAATGTAATTCTATATGTTATTCATGTTATAAAATCTTAAATAAAGTTTAAAAACAAAAAAAATGATGTTGGCCACTACCGGTATGAATCGGTGATAAAAATTAATCGTACCAGTGAATTCTTGCAGCCCCTTCATTATGTGGGGTTTGAGGAAGCACTTAACAAACTCTATCTTTTCAAGCAGGGTTTAGTTCCGTGCCTGTTGATTTGACCCCCAAGGAAGTCGAACGTTTCCAACCTGAACTAGCACTTAGCAAGGTTTATATAGTAAGTCCAAATTCCCGCAGCCAGGCGCACAGTCACATTAGATGGTCTCTGTTTAGCTTCATTGCCACCACTTTGACATATTGTGGTTACTGCCACCCTCTGCTGTTGGAGAATATCCTCCTTGGTCTCAGCCCCTCAATGTAACTAAGAACCCCTAAAATGCCCCTCATGTTTTGGCCTTCATCACTACTCCTGGCAAGGCATTCTTGACACCCACAACTCTGGGTAAAAGAAAATACCCCTGATATTTCCCCTAAATCTTCCTCCCTTTGCTTTTGACAGATGTCTTCTAGTGTTTGCTACTCCGATCTGGGTTTCAGGCAAACTGAAGGGCATCTTTCACTGAGTTTCTGGTTTTCCAGCAGTTGTGGATGTCTGTCTCTGGATGCTCTGCTCCGTGGACCACCCCGCAGTATCCCATCTAGTCCTAGAGTCTCTGTGTCAGACATTCTCTGCTGACCACTGCCTGATGGCTTTGTGGTCAAATGTGTTTGTCTATGAAACCGTTCCCAGGAAGGTAAAGGGGCAAAGTCTTGCTGACTGGAACATTGTGCAGCACCAGGGTCAGGCCAATCTTTCGCAACACCTAAGCCAGGTAGAACCTCAGCACATAGCAGCATTTGGTGCCCTTGCACTTTGGTTGCAAGCACAGCCACACACAATTATGGCCATGCTGGTTACACCCTTGTCCCCATTGATTGACGATGTACACGGTCCTTCTCCAGACTCTATCCATTTTGGACCCTCACATGAATAGGAAATTTGTTTTGGGAATTGACAGGGTGGTGGTGTGGGGATGGGCCAAACCTGGCTCACGTGCAGCAGGACCGAAAGTTCCTTGCACATTGCACCTGATAATCAGGTTTTACCCGAATGACAGAGATGGGTATCTCTGTGGTTCTCCCTGTCTCCTGGACCTGGGGGTCTTTGTACTGCTCCCCATCTCCTTAAGTTGGTGCTTTGTTCTCCACCACCCCCACAAGAAATCCAAGACCCCTGGATGGAGGGCAGAGGCGCAGAGAGATCAGTGAGAACACGGGTAGTTTCAACAGGGTGGGGTCCATCCAGGCGCCTGATAACAGGAGGAACCAAGTGGGAAGGAGGATGCAGGGCATTCGATAGCAGGACATTGCGAGAGAGTGGATTCCTCGAACTCTTGAGGGGAGAAGGCGCTGGTCGATCCATCGGTTTAGGTGGGGCAGGGTATAGACATGGCAGCTGACTGGAATTGTCAGCGGGTTACTGAGACCTGGGAAAGGAGGGGAAGGAGGGTGCAGTAGTGTTCTGAGAGTGCTGAGGGAGAGGCAACATGGGTGCCACCTCAAGGCAATGGTCCCCTGATTGATTGCAGGGATGGGCTCTGTAAATAGACTCATAGATATCCAGCACAGAGCATCTTTGTCGCCCTGCCATCAGGAAGGAGATATGGAGGAATAAAAGCAGAGCAGCCAGGGAGGGAAATAGCTTCTTCCCACAGGCCGTGCGATTGACAAGGCAACATGAGCTGGATGGGAGCTAAGAATGAAAAGGGTGAGAGGAATATGGACTGATTACAACAGCTCAGCTAGCAGGAGAGAGGGGCTGAAGGGCCTGTTTCTGTTTTGTCTATCTGGACCAGCTTTTGAGTTCAAGCTTTAAAAAACCCAATCATTTTTAAATTTAATATCAACGGTACAGAATGAATCAAGAGACAAGATGTCTGTCCAGCAGCAAGCGTCGAAGGCACTTCCTGAAACGGAGGCTCTGAAACCACAGGGAGGTTCTGGACGGAAAGAGGCCCAGCTTCTTCTGGAAGGAGGAGAGGAGAGGCAGGGGAAATGCGGGGGAAGGGAAGGGGAGGGGAGGGGCTAGGGATGCCGTCCACCGTTCACCTCCCCTTTCCTCTACCCCGTTCCCCTCCCCTTTCCATTGCCCGTTCCCCTCCCACATCGCCTCCCCCTTCCAGTCCCCAGTTCCCGTCCCCCGCTCGCCTCCCCCATTCCCCTCCCCCTTCCCTTCCTCCTACTCCTAACCCTAACCCCTAACAAAATCCTAAACCTAACCTTAACACTACCGATACCCCCTACCACCACTCCACGTCCCCTAACTCTACCCCCACCCCATCCACTAACCCTAACTTTATTCCTACGCCTATGCCACCCCCTAACCCCAACCCTAATGCTACCCACCATCCCCTAACCCCAAACCTCACTCCTCCTCTACCCCACTGCTCCTAACACAAGCCCACTTCCCTGAACTATAGACCTAACCATAAACCAAGATATAGCCCTACCCCATGTCTCCTAACACTAACCCTAACTCTACCCAACTTCCCCAACCCTAAACTAAACCCTATCCCTATCCCTTACAACCTACCTCCTTCCCCTAACCCTACCTCCTACCCCTTCCCATACCCGCACCCCCTACAACTATCCCCTTCCCCTAACCATACCTCCTACACCTTCCCCATACCCACACCCCCTACAACTACCCCCTACCCTATCCCTTACAACCTACCCCCTTCCCCTAACCCTACCCCTTCCCCATACCTGCACCCCCTACCACTATCCCTACCCTATCCCTTACAACCTACCCACTTCCCCTAACCCTACCTCCTACCCCTTCCCCATCCCCGCACCCACTACCACTACCCCCTACCCTACCCCTTACCACAACCCCTACCCTTACCCCCTTCCACTACCCCCTTTCTCCTACCCCCTTCCCCTCCCCTTCCTTCCCCTAGGTTAGGGGTAGGAAGGGGAAAGGGAAGGGGGAGGGGAAGGGGAGGAGGAGAAAGGGAGGGGAAGGGGGAGGGTTAGGGGAGGGGATGGGGGAGGGGAAGGGGAGGGGGAAAGGGGAAGGGAAGGGCGGAGGGGAAGGGGGAGGTGAAGAGTGGAGGGCTGGGGTTAGGGCATAGGTGTGAGGGCAGGAGAAGGGGAAGGTGAGCGGGAGGGGGTTGGGATGGAGGAGGGGTAGAGGAGAAGAGGGGAAGTGGGTGAAGGGACATGGAAGAGGCAGGGAATGGGGTTGGCAGGGCCAGAGGGATACGACGGGGAGGGGTTCAGGCCATCATGTTGTTGTCCGTCCTCTGTTCAGCTGGGATGCGAGGTTCTCTGGACTCGTGTCTTGTCTCTGAGATCGCTCCTTCTCCTGGGAAGAGAAATACGAGTGATAGAGATACTGCCTCTGAGGCCTGATCACAATGACTTTGGAGGGTCCCAACTCTTTCCCCATCATCCCCCCTACCCCTGAACACTGGAGCCTTTCCCCTTCCTCTGCTTTACCTGAGGAAGTCTGTTTTGGCGAAAACCACGATCTCTCTCTGCAGAGCTCAGAGCAACGTGTGTCCATCAGGCAACACCCTGGTTCTCCACGATATGGCAGCAAGATGTTAGACAATCATGGATGGATCAGTCGAGACCATTCAGCTGATCCATCTGAACCTACCCCACAACAATGTTACCCTCCCCTCCCTCACACCAGTACTCTCCATTTTTCTTGAATTCCTGTCCATATTAAAATCCTTTTCATGCCTTTTTTGGACCAGCCTCCGCTACTACCCCAACAATGCATTCCAGCCACCCACTACATTCTGTGTGAATAAAATGTACCCCTCACGTCTTGCCTAAATTTCCCTCAGCTCACCTTATTTAGCCGTCCTCTGGTATTCTCGCCCCAGGAATGCACACAATATTCCAAGTGTGGTCTGACGAGAATTTTATACATCTGCAACGATACCTCTTGGTTTTTGAACTCAATCCACTGACTCCTGAAGGCCAGCACACAATACACCATCTTAAACTCCCTCTCAATTTGCACAGCAACTTTGAGCGATTTATGGCGCAGGATCTAAATATATCTCAGTCCTGCACACTGTTCATAATCCTGCCATTAACCAAGTGCTCTGCCCACACATTCTTGTAATCCGCATTCAATGAAGATATTGGTGTATATGAAGCTACTTTTAATGGGTCTCCAACCTTCTTTGGAATAACTGTTATTCGTGCCCTTGAAAATTACTCTGGAAATAAACCTGGACCAGTTGCTTATTTAAGTACATCTGATTTACAGGATTGAACTCCATCTGTCACTTCTCTGCAAACTGGATGACCTATGACAACCTTCTACACTGTCTACAACATCTCTACCTCTGTGTCATCCCCTGACGTACCCACCCTTCCACTCCCATCATCATTCATAAAAATCACAAAGAGCAGGGGTCCCAGAGCAGATCCCTTTGGAGCGCCACTAGTCATTGTTCCATCTACTACTACCCTCTGTTTTCTGCAGACAAGCCAATTCTGAATCCACACAGCCAAGGCTCCATGGATCCCATGCCTCCGGACATTCTGAATGAGGCCTCCGTGGGGACCTTGTCAAGCACCTTACTAAAATCCTCGTGCAGCACATACAGACCTTGACCTTCATCTATCTCCGTTGACACCTCCTCGAAAAACTCAATTTGACTCGTGAAGCAGGACCTGCTCCTCACAAAACTATCCATGAGTTTCCCCAGCATGTTTGGGCATTGCCCTCGGCCCCAGCATCTGCAGACTTCCTGGCCAGTCCCTCCCTTACCCCTTCCCAGAGCTTCCGCATCCATTAGAACATCAAGCATTGCTGCCCAGAACAGTCCCTTTGGCCCATAAAGGCTGCACTGACCTTTGTAAATGTTCTCCACAACCTTTACCTGTACCACACCCATAGGAACATAGGAAGTGGGAACAGGAATAGGACAAAAATGGCCTATCGAGCCTGCTCCGCCATTCAATACGATCATGGCTGATCTAATTTATGACCAAACTCGACCTACCCTGCCTTCTCGCCATATCCACAAATTCCTCTATCATGTAAAAATTCTGTTCCCTTACATCCACATGCTCGTCTCAGAGACTTTTATATGTACCTATTCTACCAACCGCTACCACTTTCTCCGGTGACGCATTCAAATCTCTCACAACTCTCTGCATAAAAAAAATCTCCCCTCACCTGAAGCGGATGCTCTCTGAGATTTGCACCTGACACTTTAGGAAAGGTTTCTGGCTGTTCATTCCATCTAAGCCCCCCACAATCTTATTTAGAATAAGTTATTAAGCTGTGGAAGGGGCAAGTTGGGAGAGGGAGGAGGGGAGAGAGCTGGTGGGGGAGGGGTGAGAGCTGGTGGGGAGGGGACAAGGCCGTGTTGTGGAGAGGGATCAGGACCGCGTTGAGGTGGTGAACGGACAGACATGGGTGGATCTACCTGCCGAAATAAAGGAGCAATAAGAAGGCCATCTCGGGATCTACCAGCATCTTCTGCGGCTTGATGTCTCAATGGAAAACCCCCTGAGGATGGAAGTAGGCCATGCTCTGCTACAGCTGGTACATGAACATCTGGCAACACAACGATATAACATGACCCACTCTGCCTCCACACTGGCCGGGTCTATATCCTGAGGGTAAGGGGAGGTGGGTGAAGGGCCCCTCCCTGCCAATCAACATCCATCCTCATCATCCTCTCCACCCCTCTCCCATCACTACCCTTTCTCTCCTCACCAATACCCATTGAGACCCTCATGCACCCTTCATCGATATCCAGTCCCCAGCGAGACTCAGCCAGTAAACTCCTTCATATCCTCCAACCCCACCATCCAAGCTTGCCCCAGTGGACAACTTGACCACCCAGACCCACAACCACCTTGATGTAGATCATGGGAATGGGCTGCTTGGCCTTGTTGAAGTGCTGGACCATGCAGTGAACCGTCTCGGGAACATAGTCCAGACCCAGATTCAAATAAACCTGCTCTTCCTCTTGGACACAATACAAACATGTCAGCTGGATTTACCCTCCAAAACCCCGTGCCTCTCCCAACAGGAGTGCCAGCCCCTCCTGCTCTCTGTAGGCCTGATGCCCCCACTGCTCAACACAACATGGCATGAATCCAACGGCTCAGCGAGCAGAGCGTCAACAGGCCGTAGTGGACCCGTCCGCTGCCCCATCATTCGGCTTCTGGTGAGACTGCACAAAATGTGCAGCTCTGACCGCCCTCCCTCGTGAGGCAAGGATTCACCGGGGGAGAAAAACCATTGACGTTTCGAGATGAGAAATGTTTGCAGCCGGGTGTTGGCTGGGGTCGAACATGTGGAGGCTGAGTTGTTGGGACGATTCAGAGCAGGCGTTGATTTGGAAGCGCACCAAAAGGTGCCAAAAGTGAGTTATGGGGGAAAGTACATTCGTGAAATGAATTGGGGAAACAGACTGGAGGGGCTGAGTGGCCGAATTTGGCGACCTTGTCTTGTGGTCTTGGCTGCTGCTGTCTGGAGTTGAAATGGCAAGAGGTCATGAGTTAATGGGTGAGGAGCAGGGCTGCCAACGTCAAAGAGTCAGCACTGGTCAGAGGGGCAGGATGGAGGCAACAGAGAGGCTGCAGCGAGACAGATCGATTGAAGGAATGGGGAAGGTAGCAGCAAATGATATGCATCAGAGTGAGGGTGGGGTGGGTGCAGGTGGATCTTACCTTGACTACAGAGGAGAAGTTGAGAAGAGGGACAATGATGGTGTGATCCAACTTTCGCACGATCTGCAGTTTGCGGTTCTATGGCGAGAGAAGAACATCAGCAAGGCTGGGCGATGGGTCGGGGCCCTGAGGAGCAACTTGTCCAAGTTGAGGGGGGAGGCGGGGAGGAGATTTGTCAAGAGGTCAGAGGTGGGGAACTCCAAGGGAGGCCGAAGTGGGGGACTTTTCGAGAGTCAGTGGGGGGGACTTTTCGTGTCGCTGGAGTGGGGACTCGTCAGGGGGTTCAATGAAGTATCATTTCAGTTTTTATGATTGTTTTCCCAGCTTCTACAAAACAATGAATTTGCAGAAAATCTTTGATATTTGCCAGGTGAGTGTGTGTGTGTGTGTGTGTGTGTGTGTGTGTGTGTGTGTGTGTGTGTGTGTGTGTGTGTTTGTGTGTGTGTGTGTGTGTGTGTGTGTTTGTGTGTGTGTGTGTGTGTGTGTGGGATGGGGGGTTGTGTGTGGGGAGGGGGGCTGCTGTTGTGGGTTTGTGTGATTTTCTCTGTTTCCAAACCCCATGGCTGCTTTGGTCTCTGTCAGATGCTCCTCTTTCCACCCACCCTTCAAAAATGTGTTTGGGGTGTTTGTCAATTGGGTGTAATTGTGTGAAACGGGCTCATGTGTCGCAAGGGCCTGTGAACGTGCTGTAGGCCCTAAATTTAAATATCAGGGTTTTTCATTTCCACACAACTGCTCCTCCCCCTCACCTTGAATCTCTTGTCTTGCAAGATCTTCTTGATGGCAATCAGCTCTCCGGAGTCCACCAGCCTTGCCTGGTACACCACACCGAAAGATCCATTGTCGATGATTTTAACATCTGTGCAGGACTCCACCTTGGGGACGTTGGGTCCATGACACGGTGTGGCCACCTCTGTTGTGACCTTATTGCCATGTCCTCTGGGGAAGAAGCAGCAGCATTTACACACCCAGAGGGTACACAACAGGTCATTTATCCCAACCCAGCCTTGCTGTCCAAGTTAGTCTCTACCCCTCCCTCTAACTCCCTTCCAAGTGTCACCTAAATGTCAGAATTGATCCTCTGGTGGTTCGTTCCAGCTTCTCTCAGTAGAAATATTGCCACCCCAGGTCCTTCTATGATCACTCTCCTCAGACTGAGGCCAGTTCTGCAGCCGTTCACTTTGTCTACAACCCTCCCTCCATGAGAGGATCGGGTCATCCTGAACTTCAGCACGTCCCGGGGAGATGAACCACTCTGAACCCCACCACAGGTTTAGCAGAAGCCCTCCACATTCCCAGAAGCTCAGCAACATCGTGATCTTCCATGATGCAAGCGAGACCTCGTCGCCTGAGGGAGCAGGTGGTGCGGAGAGAGCCCCACTCTTCGCCGCTCAACTCTGTTGGGTCCGCCGCAGCAGAAACACTTTCTAGCACCTTGATCCAGGTCCACTGGGGGAAAGAATCCTATTCCGGTTGGGGGTGTGTGGGGGTGTATGCAAGGGTGGAAGGGATCTTGTAACCACGGGGGGGTGGGGGGTGGCGGGTGGAGGAGCGGTCCTGTCTCTCAGTGGACAGATCCCATTCCAGGTGGAGGGGGAGCTCTGTCCCATTTCTGTTGAAAAGTCTGCCTTCCATCCCCCTCGCAACTTCTCTTCTCCCTCAGACACCTCACACTCTCCCCTGCCCCGATTCCTCTACCACACTCTCATCCCCCACCCATGGTTTCCCCAGTGCTTTCCGTCCCCTCGCACCCCATTCCCCCCAGCTCAACCCTATGTCCCCTACCTCTGATCCAATCTCCCTTGACATTAGCCTGTGGTGCAACCCCATTCCTTCGCTCTCCCCTCCACTCCCCCAGACCCCATCCCTGTATCCCCTCACATGCCATTGTTCTCCCCTCCCCAGTCCCCTCCAGCTGCCTCATAAAGTGCCCTGCACTCAGGATGGGGAGAGGGGATTAAATGCAGCCTCCATTCTCTCCGCCCACACTGGGTGAAGGATGGTGCCAGAGGAAGCTCTGTCCCAGTAGGGGAGCCTGTAACAGGCTCTTTATCTCACCCATGGGTGGAGGGTGCTTCCAAACACAACCCTGTTGATCAGAGGGTCCCTGGGATGAGACAGCGTCCTACTCCGACACGTGGGCCAGAATCCCCTTCCAGGAGAGACATCTTTCTTTTGTTGCTGTGCCATGGCACGACTCAGCTATGGCTGCCCCATGCAGTGACATCATCACCCCCTCTGTGTCATCATCTCCCCCCTCTATGACACCTCCCCTCTCTGTGACACCACTAGTGTAATGGGCAGGGACATCCAACCATTTAAATCCTTCTCAATTTCCCCAAGAAGGGGAGAATAATTCAGCTGGTCTAAATTACTCGTTGTTATCTATTCTAACTCCTAGATATTTGATCCCATTTTGCCGCCACATTTGTTGACTATTTTCTTGACATTGGCTCTAATCCCCCTTCCTAAGTGACATGATTTTGCACATATCCCAAAAGAACTTATACCCAGAGATGTCCCCATAGTCCTCCAGGGTGGAGCACAACTTGGGCAATGAGTGTATCCGGTCTGTCAGATATATCAGAACAACTTCTGCAAATAAATTGATTTCATGCTCTTCCTGGCCTGTTCTGAAACCTTTAATGCCTGAATCCTGGCAAATGGCCTCAGCTAATCGCTCCATGGCCAGTACAAACTCACTCACTGGGAGTGTGGGGGAGGAGTCAGACCTTGATTGGCATGCCTGTTGGCTACCTCTGTCCCTCTCATCTCGACATCAGTGGCTCAGGTTGGGGGAGTCTGTGCTGCCTCCTGCAGTGCACAGCAGCGCTGCTGGACCACCTTTATCTCCTTATTTTCCTGGGCCCTCTCCAAATCTTTCCTTTCTATGATCTCACATTGGTTTCTCAGGAGAAACACTGGCAGCCAAAAGGCACCCTCTGATTCCCCTTAGATTTTGGGAACCCCGACTTCTTGAAGTGGGACCACACGTGGTGACCTATTTTCTCAAGATGTGGATCCAGGAGCTTGGACCAGTCTACCAGTTTGCCGTGGTCCGCCAGCATGCTTGCCAAGCTCCCGAACCCTGCACTCTCGTCAGTCCACCCGCAGATCTTGTTCTCCCTGCCTGCACTCGATTTCCTGCCCCAATTCCAAAGTATCTCCACTGCAGCTGTGTTCAGTCGGAACTCGAAGGACCCTGCTCACTGCACCAATTATTATGTGTGTGAAACTGATTCGAGGGTTCCCAAGGGTGGCGAATTTGAACACAGTTGTCTTTTATTGACACATGTAGTGAAGTCGCACGAGGAGTAAAAGACACACACAGACACAAACTCGCCGGATTAATCGATACACTTGCAACCACTCGTGGATAGAAGACTTGACAATCAACTTGTCACAAATGATACCTTGAACAGGTCATTCATTCACTCATTGATCTTGGATGCCTGTGGGTGGTAGGGGATATGCAGGTGGCCCCAAATACTTGGCATCACCACCCATTGCTGGTCGGACGTTATCCGATAGGGTATTCCACATATGGAGCACGCTAAAATGGTGCTTGGTCGGCCCGCTGGCAGGACATCTGAGTATGTGCTGACCATCGTGAGAACATATCACTTTTTATTTTGGCAGGGGAGAGGCCTGATATGGTCAATTTATCAGACTTGGCCAGCTCCCGAACCCCAGCGAATGCGGCCCTTGGTTTTAATTGCTGACAAATAGGGCATTTGGCCATCACAGTTCTTGCAACATCATGAGACCCCCAGATCCTCTGTCCATCATAGTGCCCCCATATGCCCACATTTATGATGCACCAATGCTGCCAAGGCTCCGGGGTCTCTCTGCTTGGGGAAAATAGTGGCAGAGCATATTTGAGCAGCTCAGTCCACAGTGGCATTGCGTCAGCTTCAGCGGTTTTCCTGGAGGTGTGTCCATCCACATGGTGGACCCTGACTATTCTTTTGTTGTTCCACCTCTCAGAAGATCTGCCAGTGCTGTTGTCCTCAGAGCAGGCAGCCATGGATCTGCCTCCCTGTCTCCTGCCGCCGACCCATCCACACTGACGTGCTGTTTGGCACAGCCCAGAAATCCTGTTGCACTGATCGGAAAAGAGGCTCCTGGGCCCGCCTGGTTGTCCCTTTTCGGATCAGTGCCACAGCTGCCAGCTTGGACAGTTGGCTCTCCCCTCCACCTCACCCTCTTGTGTCAGTACTTTATCTGTGGTGGGCTGGAGCGCTCCCACCTTACACCACTGTTTTTCGCACCTCCATCAGCCGGAGCCATCAGTAAACCAAGCTTTTTCCTGCTGTCCAGCATTGAGGATGTTGAACGGTTTGCCCCAGGCCATGGTGCCAAGCTCTTCTCGGGGTCATTCAGGTGGGAGGCTGTCACTTTCGGGCAGGACATGATTTGTTCTTGCAAGTGGCTCAGCCCTTCGATCCCGGCCTCTGTGCGGTCTGCCATGTACCACTTCTTCGGTCCGCTGTGAGTGGCATCCGCAGATTTAACCCATCACATGTTGGGGAGGTGTGGCTGGATTGTGACTGTCTCTGCTGCCATCTGGTTCTCTGTGGTGAGCAGGCGAGCATCTGACACTCAGATGGGGAGTCGCGGGAGGCACCTTCCAGGAGGGAATTGAACAAGAAGCTGTGTGGGACTCGGTGACCTTGCCTCTTTTGCTTGACGCTCCAATAGGCCATTGTCTTCATGGCAGAGACAAGTCATTCAAAGTGTCTTCCAGTTTTGAGGGGTTGGGGATACTTGTGGTCAGTGGCAGTGGCGTTCAACAGCGTGTTTTGCCATTAAAGAAGCCATTTGTTGTTCAGGTCATCAATGAAGCGGAGAGTTTTTTTTTCTGGGCAACATTGTACAGTAGATGGAGGGGCAGGGTGAGATGGGGAATATGTTGGCACCAGTAACCCAAAAGACCCACAAACCTTTGTGCCTCAACTTGTTGGTGGGCACCGCAATGAGGATTTTGCTTTGAGCAACCATTGATATTTCTCTGCTGCCTGGATGCTCAGGAAAAAGACTGTTGGACTAGGACCCTGGACCTTTTCCAGGTGGTGCCTCCCTGGTGCCAGTGTCTGGGGTGTTGCTGCTGGTGTCCAAGACATCCTAAAGTGGGCCAGAGGTTGCGGTACATGGAGATACCAATGACATAGGGAGGAAGAGGGAAGAGTTCCTGAAAAGTGGGTCCAGGGCGGTTGGTGAGAGCTGAAAAGAAATAGCATGAAGGGAGTCATGTTGGGATGACAGTCTGGGCCATGCGACAGTGAGGGCAGGAACAGAATGAGGTGGAGGATGAAGGCGTGGCCTGAAGGTGCGGGTTAAGAGCTCCTTGAGGGCATCCTATTTGCCTTGCTCGGGAGGCTGATGTCAGAAGTCGATGAGCCTTGCTGCCACGTCCTGATGAGCAAGAACATCATGGAGGAGTAATGGATGTCATCAGCGGTGATCTCTTGGAGGTGGAACTGGTCCTTGGCCTGTTTGAACCCCACGTGTGGCTGCGACATCCAGAACGTTGACAGCTTCAACCAAACCATCTGAAGCGCCGCCTGGACCGTGATCTTCACATCCAATTGAAGGGCTGGGTCCTGCTGAGGTCACCACTGTAGCAGGCGCGCTCCCGCGAAGTCTGGAAAGAATGACATGCACCCAAGAAGTGGAAGTGGAAGATAAGTTGCTTGAACAGGCAGCTCCAGCCTCCGGTTGGAAGGCGATCCTCCCGTTGCTCATTGATTCCCACGATGTGGGAATCCCCTGGGATGAAGGGCATTGGCCCCAACGGGGTCTGCGCTGTCAGCGTGTTTGTCGGCTCTCTAGTGTAGTGACTCGTGTCTCGGTTAACAGGCCACTCCAACTCAATATGTCAGAAGAATATGCAGCCCATATTTACCAAGGGTGGGTGTGGATATTTACATGAAACCCTGACACTCCCTTTCACCTGAAGGCCTCCGTTTATTCAATGAAACTTTAAAGTAACAGACACTTCTGTTGAGGCGAGAAGGGGAGAGGTTAGGATATTGGGGATGAAGGTGGGAGGTGGTTTCTTTATTCTTTCTTTTATAGATGCCACACATTAGATGAGCATTATTATTAATTGTGTGAATTTGTTGTGGTTTTAAGTATATAAATATTTTTTTTAAATTATCGGCAGGACCACGAGTGGCAGATAGGATCATGGGTACTCTCTTCCTCCAACCCACCCACCCCAAATATCAATGGGATAAACCGGGTTCATTGTCAACGTCGTCGAGGATCCCTTCCACCTGCCCACAGCATTTGGCAGCTCTTCTCGTCGGGAAAGGGGTCGAGGAATATCGGAGCCAGTAGCACCAGGCCCAGAAACAGATTCTTCCTGCGAGCAGTGAGAATGGAGAATGATGGATGACCGGCTCAGACAAAGACTCCAAGACTCTGCTATTGATTCAACAGAATTTATTTCTTTTTTGGGAGGGACTGCACGTGTATCATTTGTCTCTCTGTGCATAGGTCCGGTTGTGTGTTTGCAGAGGTTTCCACCATGAACACAGTTTCCTCGGGTTCAATTTGAACGGGTACAGAGGAGCTTTCCTGGATTGGAGAATGTATCTCATGAAACAAAGTTGACTGAGTTCGGGCTTTTCTCTTTTTCACCCCAAAATTAACTTTATTCTAAAATTATTGACCAAGAGGACAACTGTTCCATGTCTTTTCTCATCCTCGTGTTGCATACCTATATTCTCTTCACTGCACACGTTCTCTGTTTAGCATCATTCCACCACTTTGACACCTTGTGGTTACTCCCTGCACTCTGTGGTTGAAGGGGTTCCCCTTAGTCTCCGCCCCTCAAGACCCGGAGGATTAGAGTCCTTCCCCACAGCGCCCTCGTGTTGGCTGCGCCAAGCCTCAGTGCATCTCTCAGCAACCTGGAATAGGCCGGTGGGCAGCGTTCCCTCACCCACATCTCCATGTGCTAAAAGACCAGCAGGTTAACGTCTAACAGTTATGCCCTTTGGACCTCGATGTTGTGCTGACCTATCAATTCCAAGCAAAATAAAAACTAGACCCTTCCTCCTTCATAACCCTCCATTCTTGCAATGGAGGGAGTGCAGAGGCAATTCACCAGGGTGATACCTGGAATGGCAGGAATGACTTATGAGGAAAGATTGCACAAATTGGGATTGTTCTCACTGGAGTTTAGAAGATTGAGAGGGAATCTCATAGAGACATATAAAATTCTGGCAGGGCTGGACAGAATGGATGGAGATGGGATGTTTCCAATGGTGGGAAAATCCAGAACCCAGGGCCATGGTTTGAGGATAATAAGCAAACCATTTAGGACCAAGATGAGGAGGAATTTCTTTACCCAGAGAGTGGTGAATCTGTAGAATTCATTGCCACAGAGGGCAGTAGAGGCAGGTTCATTAAATATGTTTAAGAGGGAATTAGATATATTTCTTCAGTATTATGGTATTAAAGGTTATGGAGAGAAGGTGGGGACGGGGTACTGAACTTTAAGATCAGCCATGATCTTGTTGAATGGCGGAGCAGGCTCAAAGGATCGAATGACCTACTCCTGCTCCTATCTTCTATGTTTCCTTCATTCATGTGTTCAAGAAGCCCTTAAATGCCGCTAATATTTTAGCCTTCATCACCACTCCTGGCAAGACATTCCTTGCACCCACAACTCTGTGTAAAAACAAGTACCCCTGATATTGCCCCTAAACCTTCCTCCCTTTGCTTTGGGCTTCTAGTGTTTGCTTCTCTTATCTGGGTTTCAGGCAGACCAAAGGGCATCTTTCACTGAGTTTCTGGTCTTCCAGCAGTTCTGGATCTCTGTCTCTTGATGCTCTGCTCAGGGTACAACCCCGCAGTATCTCATCAAGTCCTAGTCTCTGTGTCAGCAGGAATTCCATGCTGACCACTGCCTGATGGCCCTGTGGTCAATAGTGTTTGTCTATGCAACCATTCCCATGAAGGTGATGGGGCAAAGTCCTGCTGACTAGGACATTGTGTGGCATCAGGGCCAGACCAATCTTTCGCAACACCTGAGCCAGGTAGAACTTCAGCACATAGCGGCTTTTGGTGCCCTTGCACTTTGTTTCCAAGCACAGCCAAACACAATAGCCATGCTGGTTAGGGTTATGCCCCCATTGATTGACGACGTACATGGTCCTCCAGACTCTATACATTTTGGACCCCCACATGAATAGGAAATGTGTTTTGGGAATTGACAGGGTGGAGGTGTGGGGATGGGCCACACCTGCCTCACGTGCAGCAGTACCCGAGAGCTCCTTGCACCTGATGACCAGGTTCTACCGGATTGACCGAGTTGGGCATCTCTGTGGTTCTCCATGTCTCCTGGAACTGGGGGTCTCTTTACTGCTCCCCATCTCCTTGAGTTGGTACTTTGTTCTCCACCATCACCACAAGACAACCAAGACCCCTGGATGGAGGGCAGTGGTGCAGAGAGATCAGTGAGAATATGGGTAGTTTCAACAGGGTGGAGTCCATTCTGATGCCTGATAACAGGAGGAAACCAACGGGGAAGGAGGATGCAGGGCATTCGATAGCAGATGGGGCAGGGTGTAGACATGGCAGCTGACTGGAATTGTCAGGGGGATACTGAGACTTGGGAGAGGAGGGGAAGGAAGGTGCAGTTGTGTTCTGACGAGAGAGTGCTGAGGGAGAGGCAACATGGGTGGAACCTCAAGGCAAGGGACCCCTGAATTTTTTGCAGGAATGGGCTCTGTAAATAGACTCCCAGATATCCAGCAAAGAGCATCTTTGTCCCCCTGCCATCAGGAAGGAGATATGGAGGAATAAAAGCAGAGAAGCCAGGGAGGGAAATAGCTTCTTCCCACAGACCGTGAGATTGACAAGGCAACATGAGCTGGATGGGAGCTAAGAATGAAAAGGTGGAGAGGAATATGGACTGATTACAACAGCACAGGCAGCAGGAGAGTGGGGCCGAAGGGCCTGTTTCTGTGTTGTCTATCTGGACGAGCCTTTTGAGTTCAAGCTTTAAAAGACCAAACCATTTTTAAATTTAATATCAACGGTATAGAATGAATCAAGATACAAGATGTCTGTCCAGCGGCAAGCGTCGAAGGCACTTCCTGAAACGGAGGCTCTGAAATTACAGGGAGGTTCTGGCTGGTATGAGGCCCGGCTTCCTCTGGAAGGAGGAGAGGAGGCAGGGATAATGTGGGGGTAGGCGTGGGGAGGGGAGGGGGTAGCGATGCCTTCCTCCATTCACCTCCCATTTCCTCTACACCGTACCCCTCCTCATTCCCATGCCCATTCCCCTCCCCCATCACTTCCCCATTTCCCGTGCCCTGCTCGCCTCCCCCGCTCCCCTCCCCAACCTAACCCTAACCCCTAACAAACTCTATCCTTAACGTTAACACTACCGATACCTTTAAACACTACACCACGTCCCCAACCCTAACTCTTATTTCCACTCTGTCCCCTAACCCTATCCCTACGCTGTCCCCTAAACCCAACCCTAATCCTACCCACCTTCCCCAAACCCCAACTCACACCCCACCTCTACCTCCTACTCCTACCCCCTTCCCCTAAACCTAAAACAAGCCCACTTCCCCAAACTCTAAACCTAACCCTAAACCTCGACCTAACCCGAGCCCACATCTCCTAACCCTAAACCTAACTGTACCTCTACCCGTCCATGACCCATATCTTAATTCTACCCACCTTCCCCAACCCTAACCTAAACCCTACCCCTATCCTCTACACCTACCCCCTTCCCCTAATCCTACCCCATACCTGCAACCCCTTCCACTACCCCATTACCTACCCCTACCCTCTCACTACCTCCTTTCTCCTACCCCCTTCCCCTATCCTTCCTTCCCCTAAGTTAGGGGTAGGAAGGGGAGGGGAAGGGAAGGAGGGGAAGGGGAGGAGGGGAAGGGTAGGAGGTGAAGGGGAGGGGCAAAGGAGAGGGAAAGGGGAGGTGAAGGGAGGAGGGCTGAGTTTAGGGCATAGGTGTGAGGGTAGGTGAAAGGGAAGGTGAGTGGGAGGGGGTTGGAATGGAGGAGAGGTAGGGGAGAAATGGGTGGGGGAAATGGGTGAAGGTATATGGAAAAAGTGGGGAATGGAGTTGGCAGGGCCAGAGGGAGAAGGGGAGGGGTTCAGGCCATCATGATGTTGTCCGTCCTCTGTTCAGCTGGGATGCAATGTTCTTCTGGACTCGTGTCTTGTCTCTGAGATCGCTCCTTCTCCTGGGAAGAGAAATACGAGTGATAGAGATGCCGTCTCCGAGGCCTGATCACGAAGACTTTGGAGGGCCCCAACTCTTCCCCCATCAACCCCCTCCCTACTTCTGCACACTAGGGCCTTTCCCTTCCTCTGCTTTACCTGAGGAAGTGTGTTATGGAGAAAACCACAATCTATATCTGCAGATCTCAGAGTACCGTGTCTCCATCAGGCAACACCCTGGTTCACCACGACATGGCAGCAAGATGCTGGACAAATCATGGATGGATCAGTCGAGTCCCTTCAGCTGACCCATCTGAACCTACCCAATAGCAATATTACTCTTCCCTCCCTCCACCAGTACCTTCTGTTTTTCTTTTATTCCTGTCCCGAAATTAAAATCTTTTTCATGACTTTTTTGGACGAGCCTCCACTACTACCCCTGGCAATGCATTCCAGCCACCCACTACATTCTGTGTGAATAAAATATCCCCCTCACATCTTGTCTAAAGTTCCCTCATCTCACCTTATTTAGACGTCCACTGGTATTCTCGCCCCAGGAATGCACACAATATTCCAAGTGTGGTTTGACTAGAATTTTATACATCTGCAACGTTACCTCTCAGTTCTTGAACTCAATCCCTGACTCCTGAAGGCTAGCACACAATACAGCATCTTAAACTCCCTCTCAATTTGCACAGCAACCTTGAGCGATTTATGGAGCAGGATCTAAATATTTCTCTGTCCTGCACACTGTTCTTAATCTTGCCATTAACCAAGTGCTCTGCACTCATGATCTTGTAATCCGCATTCAATAAAGATATTGGTCTATATGAAGCTACTTTTAATGGGTCTCCAACCTTCTTTGGAAAAACTGTTATTCATGCCCTTGAAAATGACTCTGGAAATAAACCTGTACCAGTTGCTTGTTTAAGTACATCTGTATTTACAGGATTGAACTCCATCTGTCACTTCTCTGCAAACTGGATGACCTCTGACAACCTTCTACACTGTCTACAACATCTCTACCTCTGTGTCATCCCCTGACGTACCCACCCTTCCACTCCCATCATCATTCATAAAAATCACAAAGAGCAGGGGTCCCAGAGCAGATCCCTTTGGAGAGCCACTAGTCATTGTTCCATCTACTACTACCCTCTGTTTACTGCAGACAAGCGAATTCTGAATCCACACAGCCAAGGCTCCATGGATCCCATGCCTCCCGTCGTTCTGAATGAGGCTACCGTGACGACCTTGTCAAGCACCTTACTAAAATCCACGTGCAGCACATACAGACCTTTACCTTCATCTATTTCCTTTGACACCTCCTCGAAATACTCAATTTGACTCGTGATGCAGGACCTGCTCCTCACAAAACTATCCATGAGTTTCCCCAGCATGTTTGTGCATTGCCCTCGGCCCCAGCATCTGCAGACTTCCTGGCCAGTCCCTCCCTTACCCCTTCCCAGAGCTTCCGCATCCATTACAACATTAAGCATTGCTGCCCAGTACTGCCCAGTTCAGACCTTTGTAAACATTCTCCACAACCAACTAACCCTTACCCGTACCACACCCATAACTATGGGTGGATTAAATATCCAATTAACTTCTTTCTGAAGTAATGTATCAGGAATTTGATGTTGATTCCAATTTTGAATAACTTTTCATAATTCTAGTTGAGCTCCTGTAAAGTTAGATCCATTATCAGAACATAATTCTTTTACTTGACCAGGTCTAGGAATAAAACGCCAAAGAACATTAATAAAAGAGTCTGTATCAAGCAATGACGCTACTTCAATATGAATTGCTCTCATAGTCAAACAAGTGAAAATAACTCCATATCGTTTTTCAACACTTCGTCCTCACTTTACTTGCAAAGGACCAAAATAATCAACTTCCACGGATGTAAATGGGAATTCATCAGGTGAAACTTTGTCCTGTGGTAAATCTGCCATTTGTTGTTGTTTAGGTTTTCATTATCTCTGTCAGTCACCAAGAGATGAAACCTCATGATTTCATTATTAATATATTTAAGCACTGATGTTCTATCAGTCCAAAACACAGGATCTGCTAACTCCATCTGTAATTCTCTTCTTAACATAGCATCCATTTTGCTCGCCATAATAGCAGCAGTCAATTCCATTCAAGGTCTGGTGACTGACTTTAATGGAGCCACTCTGTCTTTTCCCATTACAAATCCACCATCTACTCACACTTGGTTATTTCACAGGACTCAGTAACTGACAGGATCAAAACCACCTTCACTTACATCAGAAAAATGGTGTAACTGAGCAAATGTGGCCACTCCAAAGTCTGTTGATGTCAAAACGTCCAAGTATTTGAAGACGCTCAATCTAATTTTTCCAATCTTGTGCAATGGATTCTGGATTAGTTTCATCCCATCCAAATTTTCTTCTGCACAAAACTGGTATTTGGCCGGGCTGATCATTAGGCTGAATTCAGCCAGTCGGGAGAAGAGGGTGTGCAGGTGAGACTTGTGTTGTGCCCAGTCTCTGCTGGCGACAAGAATGTCATCCAGATAAATGAACACAAAATTCAAATCCCTGCGCACTGTATCCATGAGCTGCTGGAAGGTCTGGGCGGTGTTCTTGAGCCTGAAAGGCATGCATAAAAATTCGAACAAACCGAAGGGTGTGATGATGGCTGTTTTGGGGATGTCGTCGGGGTGCAATGGGATTTGATGATACACGCACACCAGATTGACCTTGGAGAATACTCTCATATCATGCAGATTGGCCATAAAGTCCTGAATGTGAGGGATGGGGTAACGGTCATATACTGTCATATCATTAAGCCGTCGATAATCTCCGCAGGGGTGCCAGCCATCGGAGGCTTTTGGGACCAGGTGGAGCGGTGAGCCCCAGGGCTGTCAGAGCGACGAATGATCCCCAGTTCCTGCAGATGCGAGAACTCCTCTTTCGTTATCTGGAGCTTATCTGGCGGGTTTAACAGTAATGTACGATAAATTGTATCAGACACTATGACCCCAGGTTCACAGTTGGGAGAATATTTAACGGAGATGTACAGTCGACGACCTTGGCAGATACTGAGACACTGTGTTCACAGTACTGAGAAGGTTTAACAGAGAAGTATGGTAGAATAAGGCAGAATCTGTGACTCCAGGTTTACAGTAGTAAGAAGGTTTTAAAATGATGTATAATAAACTGAGGCAGATACTGTGAAATCTGGTTCACTGTGGGTGGAGGTTAATGGTGATGTACAGGAGACTACGTAGATACATTGATACTGGGCTCAGAGTGGGGAAAAAAAGCTTTATTGGTGTTGTATGGGAAACTGAGGCAGTTACTGTGACACCGGGTTCATAGTGGGGAAAATGTTGAACAGAGTTGTACGATAACCTTTGGCAAATAAAGTGACACCAGCTTCATATTGGGGAGAATTTTTAATGATGATGTACACTAAACTGTGGCAGATACAGTACCACCAGGCTCACATTGAGGAGAAGGTTTACTGGTGATGTGCGGTAGAGTGGCAGGCTCTGTAACACCGAGTTCACAGTAGTGAGAAGGTATAATAGTGATGTACGATAAACTGTGGCAGATACAGTAAAACCGGTCTCCCAATGGGGAGAAGGTTTAATGATGATGTGTGGTAAACTTAGGCTGATACTTTAACACGAAGTTAACAGGAGGAGAAGGTTTAATGTTGATGAACGGTAGATTGAGGCAGAAACTGAGAGACAGCATTCACAGTAATGTGAAGGTTTAACAGTGATTTACTATAAACTGTGTCAGATACTGTGACAAGATGGTGCAGAGGGTAGACGTGTGGTTCCACCCTTCCCCAGTTAGACTATTAAATGCTCGATTTTAAAAGTTGTAAAAGTGATTAAAAATACTGTTTATAGACTTTGGAATTGTGGAGGATCAAAATAGCTACAAATGTGAAAAAAATCGAAAACTCAGTTCCAGAAGAAATTACCTTACAAAAGTGTTGAAGAATTATGGCCGAGTTCAACTTGAAGCAACGGAGTCGTTGACTGGCGTCTCCAAGCCTCAGAGGATTCCTGCCCGGCGAAGTATTTCGTCGGCACCACTTGCGCTATCGCAAGATGGCACCAGCTCAGCGATGAGTTCAGCGGTTTTGACTCGTGCACTCACGAACACAGGCGTGAGGGCGGGCCAGCTGAGCGAGGACAGGCACATAAGCGTGCAGCATTGCCTGGTGGTCAGGAGAGGTACAGTGTAGCATCAGAAGACGCACTGCGTAGTCGGTGGCCCTACTGGGCATGCACAGTGTGTCGAGGGTCCACAAACCTTTGGAGAAGGTGTGGGCTGTGGGGGAGCCTGATCGACGGTGAACTGACGAGGTCGGCACACTGTTGTCGGGTGTCCAGACCCACAGCAGCACCGGAAGAGGACCTATTGCTATGGAGGAAGAAGATGCTCAATTTCATTAGAATTTCAAGAACTGGGGACTGCGGCAAAAGAAGGTCAGCCTCAAATGGAGGTGATGGATCCTGGACTGGATTCTGTGTTTCCAATTCGGGAAGGGATTGCTCAGCTCATGGAAGATATGGCAAATATATCAATGCAGATGAATCATCAGATGAATCAAGGATTTTCAGAAATGAAAACTAAAATGAACACTGTGTGTGAAGAAATAACTTTTATGAAGCAAGATATTAATGTAGTTAAGAGTGATGTTACGAGATGGACACGATCAGTGGATACTGTGCAAGATCATTTTAAAAAGATTGAGGAGGCTTTCTTGAATGCAAGAGTCAAATGGAGCATAATAGAGAAAAAATGGAAATAGTGGAAGATCCTTTTGTAGATTGGGGGATTCAGAAGAAGGAATTATTGAAGAAGTTTGGCTCATTAGAAAACCAATGTCGTAGAAATAATGTTAAGATAGTAGGTCTTCCGGAAGATATGCAAGGTTCGGATCCGATGTAGGTTTTGAAGAAATGGATCCCAGAAGTGTAGGGCAGGTAATTTATTCCAGATGGACTGGAATTAGATCGAGCAAACAGAGCGTTAAGGAAGAAACCGTTTCCAGGCGAATTACCACGAGCAGTTTTGATTCGCTCTTTTAAATATCAAGACAGAGAGATGATCCTCCGATTGGTGGTGCAGAAACACGGCAAAATCAGGATCCACTGATGGTTCAAAATAATAGGGTTTTTTTTAATGCAGATCTGAGTCAAGAAATTATCAGAAGAGACCGAGAATTTAATTCAGCCTAAGAAGTATTGTGGCGAAAGGGATATAAATTTGCTTTTCGTTATGCGGCAGTATTGAAAGATTTTTATGGGAATTTTCAATCTCAGTTTTTTGAGAATGACCACGATGCTTTAATATTTGCTAATTCATTGCCAGATGTATGAGGAAGTGGGCGATCGTCACCATTGTCACCGAAGGGAAAGGTCAATGGGAATGGAAATGGGAAGATTGGAAAATATGGAAAGAATGGGAAAAAAGTTGAATTGACACAAAGTCTTCTCGATATTGAAGATCCGGAACAATCAGTGGGACTGGAATCACTGGGTTGAATGTTTTTGTTTCAGTACTTTGTGAAAGTCTGACTGGGGGTGGGTGACACTGAGTCCTTTAGTCACATGCCACTTGTGGACTTTACCACACCCAAAGTTTTAGGGGGCTACTACTTTTGAGTAGCTTGTTTTGGGATTGATTTTTATCTCTTTTTTGGAATTTTTTAAATAGGTGGGGATTAGAATACTGTGAGACTTAGAAGGGGAGCATTATTTTATAGTAGGATTCACATTTGTGAGAAGGTTTAACAGTGATATACTATGAACTGCGTCAGATACTGTGAGACCAGGTTCACAGTGGGGAGAATGTTTAACAGTAATGTACAATAAACTGTGTCAGATACTGTGACACCAGGTTCATAGTGGGGTGAAGGTTTAACAGTAATGTATGATAAACTGTATCAGATACTGTGACACCAGGATCACAGTAGGGAGAATGTTTAACATGATGTACAATAAACTGTAGCAGATACTGTGGCACCAGGTTCACAGGGGGAGAACGTTTAACAGTGATGTAGGGTATGTTGAGGTAGATAATTTGACACCAGGAGTAAAGTGGGGATCAGGTTTAATGGTGATGTACTGTAGACTGAGGCAGATACTGTGACACCAGGTTCACAGTGGGGAGGAGGTTTAATGGTGATATACCGTATGTTGAGGTAGATAATGTGACACCAGGTGCACAGTGGGGATAAGGTTCAACGATGATGTCCGGTAGACTGAGACAGTTACTGTGACGTTGGGTTCACAGCAGTGAAAAGGTTTAACAGTAATGTACGATAAACTGTGTCAGATACAGTGACACCCGTTCACAGATGTGTAAATGTTTAACGATGATGTATGGTAGACTGATGAGAGATACTGAGACAATGGGTTCAGAACATTAACACGGTTTATCAGTCATGTACAATAAACTGTATGAGATACTGTGACACCAGGTTCAGAGTGGGGAGACGTTTTAACGGTAAAGTACAGTAGACTTTGGCATATTCTGTGACACTGAGTTCAGGGCAGTAAGAAGGCTTAATGGTGATGTGCGTTAAACTGAGGCAGATACTTTAACACCAGGTTCACAGGAGGAAAAGGTTTAATGTTTATGAACGGTAGAATGAGGTAGAAAATGTGAGATGGATTCCACAGTACTAAGAAGGTTTAACAGTGATTTACTATAAACTGTGTCAGATACTGTGACACCATGTTCACATTGGGGAGAATGTTTAACAGTGATGTACGGTAAATTGAGATGGATACCGTGACATCGGGTGCACAGTGGGGAGGAGGTTTATCAGTGATATACGATAGACTGAGATCAATACTGTGACACCAGGTTCACATTGGGGAGAAGGTTTAACGGTGATGGACGGTAGACTGAGGCAGATTCTATTACACAAGGTTCACAGGGGGGAGAAATTTTAATGTTGATGTACGATAGACTGAGGCAGAAACTTTGAGACAGGATTCACATTCGTGAGAAGGTTTAACATTGATGTACGATTAACAGTGTCAGATACTTTGACATCAGGTTCATATTGGGGAGAAGGTTTAACGGTGATGTACAGTAGAGGGAGGCAGATACTGTGACACCAGGCTCATTGAATTGTTCATTTATCTTAATTACAACATCTAATTTATATGCTCCATTTTTTTGCGGCAACTTCCAAACATTCCATAAACTTCTACTCTAATCAGATTTTGTTCATTTAAATAGGTCACCACGAAAAGCCTAAATCGTTTGGTCTCTTAAGTACGCTGCACAAAATTAAATTCTTTACCTGGGTTTGGTTCAACGGCACTTCAGTCTGCTTCATTATTTTTTCAGCCCCTCATTTTGTGCTTTCTGCTTTGCCCAGCCGATACGCCAAATGGGCATCCAACTCTGTCTTCTCAGCTTCACCCAACGTTTCCTCTGTAAACTTGAGCAAACCAAGAAGACTAAAGTTAAAATTTTCACATTGGCATTTTCAAACACAAAAATGACACTGTGAGTTGCAATTTCACATCAAAATCCCACTTGCTAAACTTGCAAGCAACTGAATCGCATCCAACAGCTGGAAAATTGCAAGAGAACTGCTTGGTTAAAGCAAAGACTCCACCCACTCACCCCATTAAAGGCCTCCAAGTTTACAACAGATAGCAACCTGAAAGTTAAATACAAACATCTGTATCAGGAATATTAACGGGCTTTTAAAAAAAAATCACTTCCACTATTGAAAGAAAACTCCTCAGGGAACATCAGGCTCTTGTTGAACAATTCCTGTTGTATTGCTCAAAATGGTTTGAATCTTGATTTCAAGCAGAGTCATTTGGTGAGATTGTTGGTCCAGAACAAACCCTGCCAACACACTCCTTTAAATACCTGCAAAGACCTGGTTCAGCTCTGCTCCATGCTAAAGCTATCAAGCTTTTCTGAAGAGATAACAAACTTCAGATGCTGGTACATTGAGTCACAAAAACACTAATGCTTCCCTGAACAACACAACAAGAACCTTCCCGAGTGGTAAATATCAACAAGACATAATATCATTTCACTGTTGTGTTTGTGTCGTTGGAGAATTCCCTTTCCATTCAATCAGAATTAGAGTTTTGGGTGCTGTATTTGAGAAAAGATGTGCTGGTGTTGGAGAAGGTCAGAGATGATTTACTGGAATGATATCAGGAATGAAAGGGTTAGTGTATGAGGAACAATTGTCGACTCTTCGACTGTACTAGTTGGAGTACAGAAGGATAAGGGGGACCTCAGAGGCATTTCAAATGCTGGAAGGCTTGGACAGAGTACATATGGCAAAGATGTTTCCATTGGTAGGAGATTCTAGGACAGGAGAGCATAATTTCAGGATAAAAGGGTGTCAATTTAAAACAAATGTGGAAAAAATTATTTTGTCAGTGCGTCGTAAAACCCACGTGAGGTCATTGGGTGTATTTAAGGCAGAGATTAACAGGTATTTAATACGTCAAGGAATTAAGGGTAATGGGGAGAGAGCTGGGCAGTGGGGCTGAGTGGAAGAATGGTGGAACAGACTCGACGGGTCTACTTCTGCTCCTATATCTTGTGATCTATATCCTGCTGGAGACCTAGACAACCCTCCTCTTGTGTTCCATTCTTAGAAAACATTCTGCATCGTGGTTTTATGTCACGTGAACCCATTTCCGATTGAATCCCATGTTACAAGTAACCCAATGCAAATTCTGCATTGAGAGGACTGCAGCTTCCTCATTTTAAAAATTGTTATGGAGCAGCTCAAATGAGGCTTCTTTTTTTGAAAGGGATAAAATAGAATCAAATAAAATAGGAGAGGGAAAAGCAGAAGAATTTATGTACAAGTGGGAATCAAAATTAATGGTTGGTGATAAAGATACACAATTGTTGAAACATTTGATTAATATATGGAATAAAATAAATGATGTAATTGGTGTAAGTGGATGTACATCACCCAGAATGGCTTTGATTCAAAATCCTCGTATCCTCGTATCTTCAGGATCATCAATTGCTGGATAGCTGGTTTCGTAAGGGGATTATAAATGTTGAAGATTGTTATGAAAGGGGTCAATTAATGTCATTTGAGCAACTGAGAAATAAATATCATATAACTCATCGCAATCTTTTTTGCTATTTCCAACTAAGAGCATTTTTTTTATATAATTTTTTATTTTTCACACCATAAATCACATTAACCATGATACACATTTTTTCCTTTTCACGCATATACAATGTCATTTTCTCCCCCCCCCTCCCTGCTCCCCTCCCACCCTCCCCACCTCCCCCCTCCCGTCCATTTAAGGTATAAAATCTAGGATACATTAAACCAGTCAGACAATGTTGTCATTCAATAAAAATACACCACAAATTCCACTGAGTCCATTCTTTTCATTTCCTTTTCCTTCCGTTAACTTAGGTAGTGATTGTCCCCAGTAGGTTTTCGCTATTGTGTTTAATATAAGGCTCCCATATTTGTTCGAATATTTCAATATTATTTCTTAAACTATATGTTATTTTTTCTAATGGAATACATTTATTCATTTCTATATACCATTGTTGTATTTTCAAATTATCTTCCAATTTCCAGGTTGACATAATACATTTTTTTGCTACGGTCTAGAGCTATCTTAACAAATCTTTTTTGTGCATCCTCCAAATCAATTCCAAATTCTTTGTTTTTTATGTTACTTAGGAGAAAGATCTCTGGATTCTTTGGCATATTGTTTTCTGTTATTTTATTTAATATCTGATTGAGATCTTCCCAAAATTTTTCTACTTTTTCACATGTCCAGATTGCATGAATTGTTGTTCCCATTTCTTTTATACATCGAAAACATCTATCAGATACTGTTGGGTCCCATTTATTTAACTTTTGAGGTGTAATGTATAGCCTGTGTATCCAGTTATATTGTATCATACGTAACCTCATATTTATTGTATTTCTCATCGTTCCAGAGCATAACTTCTCCCATGTTTCCTTTTTTATCTTTATATTTAAATCCTGTTCCCATTTTTGTTTAGTTTTACCATTTGTTTCTTCATTCCCCTTTTCTTGCAGTTTAATATACATATTTGTTATAAATCTTTTGATTATCATTGTAGCTGTAATCACATATTCAAAGTTACTTCCCTCTGGCAAACTCAAACTGCTTCCTAATTTATCCTTCAAGTAGGATCTCAATTGGTAATATGCCAGTGCTGTATCTTGAGTTATATTGTATTTATTTTTCATTTGTTCAAAGGATAATAATCTATTTCCTGAAAAACAATTTTCTATTCTTTTAATCCCTTTTTTCTCCCATTCTCTAAAGGAAAGGTTATCTATTGTAAAAAGGAGTAACTTGTTTTGCGTCAATATTAGTTTTGGTAATTGATAATTTGTTTTATTTCTTTCTACATGAATCTTCTTCCAAATATTGAGTAGATGATGTAATACTGGAGAACTTCTATGTTGTACCAATTTTTCATCCCATTTATAAATATGTGTTCAGGTGTCTTTTCCCCTATTTTATCTAATTCTAATCTAGTCCAATCTGGCTTTTCCCTTGTTTGATAAAAATCTGATAGGTATCTTAATTGTGCGGCTCTATAATAATTTTTAAAGTTTGACAGTTGTAAGCCTCCTTGTTTATACCATTACATTAATTTATCTAGTGCTATCCTCGGTTTCCCCCCTTTCCATAAAAATTTCCTTATTATTTTCTTTAACTCCTTGAAGAATTTCTCTGTCAGTTGTATTGGCAATGTCTGAAATAGGTATAATATCCTTGGAAAAATGTTCATTTTAATACAGTTTATCCTTCCTATTAGTGTTAATGGTAAATCTTTCCAATGCTCTAAATCATCCTGTAATTTTTTCATTATTGGATAATAATTGAGTTTATATAGTTGGCCGAGATTTTTGTTTATTTGTACACCTAGGTATCTTATTGCTTGCATTTGCCACCTAAATGGTGATTCTTTCTTAAATTTTGAGAAATCCACATCATTCATAGGCATTGCTTCACTTTTATTTACGTTGATCTTGTAACCCGACACTTCTCCATATTCCTTCAATTTCTTATATAATTCTTTTATTGATAGTTCTGGTTCTGTTAAGTACACTATAACATCATCCGCAAATAGACTGATTTTATATTCCTTGTCTTTTATTTTTATCCCTTTTATATTATTTTCTGTTCTTATCAATTCTGCTAGTGGTTCTATAGCTAACGCAAACAATAAAGGTGATAGTGGGCATCCCTGTCGTGTTGACCTGCTTAAGTTAAATTGCTTTGATACATGTCCATTTACTGTCATTTTCGCTAACGGTCCCTTATATAATGCTTTAATCCAATTAATATACTTCTCCGGTAATCTGAATTTTTGCAATACTTTAAGTAAATCATTCCATTCTACTCTGTCAAAGGCCTTCTCTGCGTCTAAAGCAACTGCTACTGTTGGCGCTTTACTCCCTTCTACTGCATGAATTAAGTTAATAAATTTACAAATATTGTCTGTTGTGCGTCTTTTTTTAATAAATCCAGTTTGGTCTAGATTTACCATTTTAGGTACATACTCTGCCAATCTGTTTCCCAATAGTTTAGCTATTATCTTATAATCTGTGTTAAGTAATGATATTGGTCTATATGATGCTGGTGCGAGTGGATCTTTCCCTTGCTTTTGTATTACTGTAATTATTGCTGTTTTACATGAATCTGGTAAGCTTTGTGTTTTATCAATCTGGTTGATTACTTCCAGGAGGGGAGGAATTAATAAATCTTTAAATGTTTTATAGAATTCTATTGGGAATCCATCCTCTCCTGGTGTTTTATTATTTGGTAATTTTTTTATTAACTCTTGTATTTCTACTATTTCAAATGGTTCTGTTAATTTATTTTGTTCCTCTATTTGTAATTTTGGTAGTTCAATTTTAGTTAAAAATTCATCTGTTTTCCCTTCTTTCCCTTCCTTTTCAGTTTGGTATAATTGTTCATAGAATTCTCTGAAGTTTTCCTTGATCTCCGTTGGATTATATGTGATTTGTTTGTCTTTTTTCCTTGATGCCAATACCATTTTCTTAGGTTGTTCTGTCTTAAGCTGCCATGCTAGAATTTTGTGCGTTTTTTCCCCTAGTTCATAATATTTCTGTTTTGTCTTCATTATGTTCTTCTCCACCTTATACGTTTGTAGTGTTTCATATTTTATTTTTTTTATCTGCCACTTATCTTCTTTTAGTTGTATCTTCCTTCATTGCTAATTCTTTTTCTATATTTACTATTTCCCTTTCCAACTGCTCTGTTTACTGATTATAGTCCTTCTTCATCTTGGTTACATAACTTATTATTTGCCTTCTGATGAATGCTTTCATTGCGTCCCATAGTATAAACTTATCTTTCACTGATTTCGTATTTATTTCAAAATACATTTTAATTTGTCTTTCAATGAATTCTCTAAAATCCTGCCTTTTAAGTAGCATGGAGTTTAATCTCCATCTGTACATTCTTGGAGGGATGTCCTCTAACTCTATTGTCAATATCAAGGGTGAATGGTCCGATAATATTCTAGCTTTATATTCTGTTTTTCTTACTCTATCTTGCATACGAGCTGATAACAAAAATAGGTCTATTCTTGAGTATGTTTTATGTCTAGCCGAGTAACATGAATATTCCTTTTCATTTGGGTGTTGTTTCCTCCATATATCCAAAAGTTGCATTTCTTGCATCGATTTAATTATAAATTTGGTTACTTTGTTCTTTCTGTTAATTTTTTTCCCAGTTTTGTCCATGTTTGAATCCAAATTCAGGTTGAAATCCCCTCCTATTAATATGTTCCCTTGCGTATCTGCTATCTTCAAAAAAATATCTTGCATAAACTTTTGATCTTCTTCGTTAGGTGAATATACATTGAGTAGATTCCAAAACTCCGAATATATCTGACATTTTATCATTACATATCTCCCTGCTGGATCTATTATTTCCTCTTCTATTTTAATTGGCACATTTTTACTAATTAATATAGCTACTCCTCTTGCGTTTGAATTATATGACGCTGCTGTTACATGTCCTACCCAATCTCTCTTTAATTTCTTGTGCTCCAATTCAGTTAAATGTGTTTCTTGCAGAAATGCAATATCAATTTTTTCTTTTTTCAGTAAATTTAGCAGTTTCTTCCTTTTAATTTGGTTATGTATTCCGTTAATATTTAAAGTCATATAGTTCAGCGTTGCCATTTTATACTTTGTTTATCTTCCCTTTCCGTTTCTCCATCATCACCTTTCCTTCTTATCCATTTCTGCTTTCTTGTTTTGAACACTTTATAAGACAACATTTCTAAAACATCAAACATTTTCATTATTCTCCTATTTAAAACTTCTTTAACCCCATTCTCCGCTCCCCCTCCTGAGTTGTCCTTTATCCCTTGTCGGACAACCACATCTCCCCTCTCCATTTGGATTTGCAAATTCACTCGCAAACGTCAGCTGATTTTGCAGTGACCCGTAACTCCTCCCCACCCAGCCCCCCCCAGAAAAGATTTCAATTTTCATATGTAACAAAGGTCACTCTTTTAATTCCCTCCTTATTCTCTCTATTCCATTTCCCTCCCTTATTAATTCTTGTCTATACTCTATATATTTTCTTCTAAATACGGATACATTCATGTATGCACACTATATATACACACATATACCCCTTTACACACATACATATAGATCGTGGTCATTTTTACTCTTATTACATGTCTTCATCTCTCTGCTTGTTTTGTAGTTGTTCTGCAAATTTCCTTGCTTCCTCTGGATCCGAGAATTGTCTGTTTTGTTGCCCTGGAATAACTATTTTAAGTACCGCTGGGTACTTTAACATAAATTTATATCCTTTTTTCCATAAGATCGTTTTTGCTGTATTGAACTCCTTCCTCTTCTTCAGGAGTTCAAAACTTATGTCTGGATAGAAAAAAAAATTTTGACCTTTATATTCCAGTGGCTTTTTGTCTTCTGTTACTTTCTTCATTGCTTTCTCCAATATATTTTCTCTTGTTGTATATCTTAAGAATTTTACTAAAATGGATCTTGGTTTTTGCTGCGGTTGTGGTTTCGGGGCTAATGTTCTATGTGCCCTCTCTATTTCCATTTCTTCCTGTAATTCTGGTCGTCCTAGGACCCTGGGGATCCAATCTTTTATAAATTCTCTCATATTCTTGCCTTCTTCATCTTCCTTAAGGCCCACTATCTTTATATTATTTCTCTATTATAGTTTTCTATCATATCTATCTTCTGAGCTAACAGCTCCTGTGCTTCTTTAGCTTTTTTATTAGATTCTTCTAATTTCTCTTTTAAGTATTTTACTTCCATGTCTACAAATGTTTCACATTTTTCCATATTTTCCACTCTTTTTGCCAATTCTGATATGGCCACTTCCATTTTATTCATTCTTTCTTCTGCGTTTTTATTCTTCTTTTTATCTCATCAAATTCTTGTAATTGCCATTCTTTCACTGATTCCATATATTCTTTAAAAAAAGATTCATCCATTGTCCTGCTTTTCTCTTCTTCTTCCACTTCTTCCTGTTCTTCTTCTTCTTCTTCCTCTGGGTTGACCATCTGTTGTTTCCTTGTTTTCTTTTTACACTCTTCTTCCTTGTTGTCGTTATTGTCCGTGTTCTGCACCTGCTGCTGTGTTGCAGGTGTCTCTCTCAGCTGTGGAGATCGACTCCGCAGCTGGTCCCCCCTCTCGTCAGTGTGTTTCTTTTCATGCGCATTGCGCATGCGTGACTCCTCGCGCATGCGGGGTTGCGCACTTTTACTCGGCTCTGCAAGCCATTTTTGTAGTCCCGAGCACGGGACCTCCACTGACCTGAGGGAGCGGGTCTCTCTCTCTGCGGCGGGCCTCTTCGGACAGGTAAGGCCTTCACCTTCTTCTTCCGACATTCTTTCTTCCTCTTTTCTTCCCGTTGTTTTCGACTTTTCTCTCTTCGCTGCCATTTTCTTCTCACCTTTATTTTTACTTTATTGTAAATTTTAATCTTGTACCTTTGTGTTTTGTGTGTTTTTTTTTTAACTTTTCCGGAGAGGGCTGGAATTCCCTGACCGGCCACTACTCCATCACGTGACTCCTCCACCATTTAAGGTTGTTAAAGAGCATTTTATTTATTTAGGTGTTAAAATCACCAGAAATTTTAAAGATTTGGTTAAATTAAATTTTGCTCCTTTATTTGTTTTTGTGAAGCAATCTTTTACTCGATGGGCCCTGTTGACTGTCTTTGGTTGGCCATATTAATGCTGTTAAAATGATAACATTACTTTGTCATATACCTATTTCAGATAGTCTCTTCTCCTTGAGGGTAAGAGAGATTGGAACGAGGGGTCATAAGTTAAGGGTTAGATGGCAAAATGTTAGAAGTAACACAAGAAGAAGCTTCTTCACTCAGAGAGTGTTGGCTGAGTGGGATGACCTTTCGGAAGAGGTCGTTACAGTAGGGTCAATTTTGTCATTTAACAGGAGGTTGTCATTTAACAGGAGTCAGCCTGAAGAAAACTGAGGTCCTCCATCAGCCAGCTCCCCACCATGACTACCAGCCCCCCCACATCTCCATCGGGCACACAAAACTCAAAACGGTCAACCAGTTTACCTATCTCGGCTGCACCATTTCATCAGATGCAAGGATCGACAATGAGATAGACAACAGACTCGCCAAGGCAAATATCGCCTTTGGAAGACTACACAAAAGAGTCTGGAAAAACAACCAACTGAAAAACCTCACAAAGATAAGCGTATACAGAGCCGTTGTCATACCCACACTCCTGTTCGGCTCCGAATCATGGGTCCTCTACCGGCACCACCTACGGCTCCTAGAACGCTTCCACCAGCGTTGTCTCCGCTCCATCCTCAACATCCATTGGAGCGCTTACACCCCAAACGTCGAAGTACTCGAGATGGCAGAGGTCGACAGCATCGAGTCCACGTTGCTGAAGATCCAGCTGCGCTGGATGGGTCACGTCTCCAGAATGGAGGACCATCGCCTTCCCAAGATCGTATTATATGGCGAGCTCTCCACTGGCCACCGTGACAGAGGTGCACCAAAGAAAAGGTACAAGGACTGCCTAAAGAAATCTCTTGGTGCCTGCCACATTGACCACTGCCAGTGGGCTGATAACACCTCAAACCGTGCATCTTGGCGCCTCACAGTTTGGCGGGCAGCAACCTCCTTTGAAGAAGACCGCAGAGCCCACCTCACTGACAAAAGGCAAAGGAGGAAAAACCCAACACCCAACCCCAACCAACCAATTTTCCCTTGCAACCGCTGCAATCGTGTCTGCCTGTCCCGCATCGGACTTGTCAGCCACAAACGAGCCTGCAGCTGACGTGGACTTTTTACCCCCTCCATAAATCTTCGTCCGCGAAGCCAAGCCAAAGGATGAGTACATGGATATGAGGGTTTTTGGCAGTGAGCAGGTAGGTGGAACTAGTGGAGTTCACTTAAATCAGTGCGGCCTAGAATGGCCCATGTGGCCTGTTTTCATCCTGTAATTGTTATATGGTCATAAAAGGCTGAGGAACAGTTCCTTCCCACAGGTGGTGAGAATGGTGAATGACCAAAGGATCTGCTCACACTAACATCCAAGGCTCTAATTTGGACAAAATAGTATTTCCTTCAGAGAAAAATACTTCTGCATATGTATTGTTTGTTTTTATGTGTGATATGTCTGGTTTTGTGTCGGAATGTTTGCACCGAGGACCAGAGAATGCCGTTTCGTCGGCTTGTGCTCGTACAGTCAGATGCCAAAAAACTGGACTTGACTTAATCCTGGCGAACTACGGCATGGAACAGGTCCTTCCATCTAATATGTTCCCCTCGACCAACTTAGGATTAAGGGCTTGTCCCATTTCCTGCATTTGGCCCAGATTCTTCCAAGCTCTTCCCATCCATATATCTGTCTAAATATCTATTAAAATCATAATTGTACTTGCCCCCACAATTTCCTCTAGCAGCTTGTTCCAGATATGGATCGCCCTCTCAGTAACAAATTGTTCCTCAGGCACTGCAAATGTTCATTCCCATCTTAAAGCCATGCCTCAGTGACCAACACTGATTCCTGTGGCACAGCATTGGCCACATCTCTCCCAACCACCCTGTCTCCCACCATGTCATCAAAGGTTCGAATGCTACCTCCCTCCATTTGGACCTCTTTACCACATCACTGACATGAATTATGAACAGTTGGGATGATACCAGCTGCCCTTCACCAGTTTGCAAAAGACTGGTGAACAGCCATACTGTCCATATTCTGTCCATGAACTAACCCACACTCCATGTCAGTATATAGTCCTCAATCACAATCACCCATTCTCCTATTTTGTTTCATCGTCTCTCGTGAAGCACCTTTCCAAATGCCTTAAAATGGATCAACACCCAATCTGGCTCCCACTCATCTAATCTGACAATGACATCCTCAAAAGGACTGGATAGCTGAATCCAACACCATTTCCATCGCCTCTGTCTCATCCCACCATCACGTTAGATGGCCTGCTATCACTTCCTGAATGATTCATTCCAGACATTCCCCACTTTTCTCTTGCCTCGCTGACCATCTTGTTACTCTGTACCAAGAACAACGGCTGATCACCCATCTCCTGGCTCCTCACCACAGAACCTCTCGAAGGAAGAGAGGAGACTTAATAGAAGTACATAAGATGACGATGGGCTTAGATAGGATGGAGAACCAACACCTCTTCCCTGGGGCAGCAACAGCAAAAATCAGAGGGCACCTGTTGAAGGCAAGTGGAGGTAAGTTAAGTGGAGATGAGAAAGGCCAGATGTTATTTTCCACAGAGTGTGGTGGGTGCCTGGAATGCATTGCCAAGGGTGGTCCTTTGTCTATAGGACCGTGGTCAGACTCCAGTTGGAGTACTGTGCTCAATTCTGGTCACCTCACTACTGGAAGGATGTGGTGCAGAGTAGGTTTACAAGGATGTTGCCTGGTTTAGGGAATGTGCCTTGTGAAAGCAGGTGAGTGAACTCAGCCTTTTCTCCTTGCACTGACGGAGGATGAGAGGCGCCTGATAGAGGTGTTTAAGATAATGAGAGGCATTGATTGTTGGATAGTCAGAGGCTTTATCTCTGGATTGAAGTGGTTGCAACAATAGGACACGGGTTTGGAAATCTACTTACTGATCTGAGGTCATCTAAAAGGTCATGCTGACCCTACAAAGAAGTGAAGGAATCATTCTAGACAGATTTCAATTCCAAATCTACCCAGTGTGGACGATCAAATTTATCCAAGTAATAAATCCAAAAAAAATCAGACAAGAAATATTAAGTGCCCAATAGTAAAATCAGACCACCATCCTTCTTAGGTTTCTGGAAGTGAAGCCCAATCTGATGCCTTCACCATTCCAAATATAATGGTGTGGTAAACCGATGTCGTGCTGTGATTGGGTGCTGCTGACAGGAAATGCCTCCCAAGACCGATCCTACCCATAATTCTTTGTTTGCTCCCCAATCCACTCTGTCTCGATCAGTCAATGAGGGTGACGGCTGTTCCAGTCTATAGTTAATAAAAGCCCATCAGTTTCACTTCAGTCTTATGTGATTATTGATGGTGCATCAAAGATTAAATCTTCAAATCAATATCATCAAATTAAGATTTCGCAATTAAAATTTGGACAGCTTGAAATAGATTTCAAACTTTAAATAATGTTATCATTTTAACAGCATTAATACGGCCAACCAAAGACAAAGTCTACAGGGCCCATCTAGTAAAAGATTGCTTCACAAAAACAAATAAAGGAGCAAAATTTAATTTAACCAAATCTTTAAAATTCCTGGTGATTTTAACACCTAAATAAATAAAATGCTCTTTAACAATCTTAAATGGTGGAGGAGTCACGTGATGGAGTAGTGGCCGGTCAGGGAATTCCAGCCCTCTCTGGAAAAGTTGAAAAAAAACACACAAAACACAAAGGTACAAGAATAAAAATTAAAACAAAGTAAAAGTAAAGGTGAGAAGAAAATGGCAGCGAAGAGAGAAAAGTCGAAAGCAACGGGAAGAAGAGAAGAAGAAAGAACGTCGGAAGAAGAAGGTGAAGGCCTTACCTGTCCGAGGAGACCTGCCGCGGAGAGAGAAGCCCGCTCCCTAAGGTCGGTGGAAGTCCCAAGCTCAGGACTACAAAAATGGCTCGCGGAGCCGAGTAAAAGTGCGCAACCGCGTATGCGCATGAAAAAAAACACACTGACGGGAGGGGGGAACAGCTGAGGAGTCGATCTCCACAGCTGAGAGTGACAGCTGCAACACAGCAACAGGAAGAGAACACAGAAAACAACGAGAACAAGAAAGAAGTGGGTAAAAAGAAAACAAGGAAACAACAGATGGCCAACCCAGAGGAAGAAGAAGAAGAACATAGAGAAATGGAAGAAGAAGGGAAAGGCAGGACAATGGATACATTTTTATTAAAGAATATATGGAATCAGTAAAAGAATGTCTATTACAAGAATTTAATGAAATAAAAAGAAGAATTAAGAGTGCAGAAGTAAAAATGAATAAAATAGAAATGGTCATATCAGAGATAGGAAAAAGAGTGGACAATGTGGAAGAACGAGAAATAATCGTAGAAATGGAAGTAGAGGACTTAAAAGAGAAATTAGAAGAATCTAATAAAAAAGTTAAAGAGGCACAAGAGCTGTTAGCTCAGAAGATAGATATAATGGAAAACGATAATAGAGAAATAATATAAAGATAGTGGGCCTTAAGGAAGATGAAGAAGGCAAGAATATGAGAGAATTTATAAAAGATTGGATCCCCAGGGTCCTAGGAAGACCAGAATTACAGGAAGAAATGGAAATAGAGAGGGCACATAGAACACTAGCCCCGAAACAACAACCGCAGCAAAAACCAAGATCCATTTTAGTAAAATTCTTAAGATATACAACAAGAGAAAATATATTGGAGAAAGCAATGAAGAAAATAAGAGAAGACAAAAAGCCACTGGAATACAAAGGTCAAAATTTTTTTTTCTATCCAGACATAAGTTTTGAACTCCTGAAGAAGAGGAAGGAATTCAATACAGCAAAAACGATCCTATGGAAAAAAGGATATAAATTTATATTAAAGTACCCAGCGGTACTTAAAATAGTTATTCCAGGGCAACAAAACAGACTATTCTTGGATCCGGAGGAAGCACGAAAATTTGCAGAACAACTACAAAACAAGCAGAGAGATGAAGACATGTAATAAGAGTAAAAATGACCACGAACTATATGTATGTGTGTATATGGGTAATATATATATATATAGATGTGTATGTATATATGTGTGTCCATGAGTGTATCCGTATTTAGAGGAAAATATATAGAGTATAGATAAGAATTAATAAGGGAATGAAAGGGAACAGAGGAAATAAGGAGGGAATTAAAAGAGTGACCTTTGTTATATATGAAAATTGAAAACTTTTCCGGGGGGGCTGGGTGGGGAGGAGTTACAGTCATTGCGAAATCAGTTGATGCTTGCGAATGAATTCGCAAATCCAAATGGAGAGGGGAGATGTGGTTGCCCGAAAAGGGGTAAAGGGCAACTCAGGAAGGGGAGGTGATAGAGGGGCTAAAGAAATTTTAGATAGGAGAATAAGGGAAATGTTTGATGTTTTAGAAATGTTGTCTTATAAAGTGTTCAAAACAAGAAAGCAGAAATGGATAAGAAGGAAAGGTGATGATGAGGAAACGGAAAGGGAAGATAAACAAAGTATGAAATGGCTACGTTGAACTATATGACTTTAAATATTAACGGAATACATTACCAAATCAAAAGGAAGAAACTGCTAAATTTACTGAAAAAAGAAAAAATTGATATAGCATTCGTGCAAGAAACACATTTAACTGAAATGGAGCATAAGAAATTAATGAGAGATTGGGTAGGACATGTAACATCAGCGTCATATAATTCAAAAGCTAGAGGAGTAGCTATATTAATCAGTAAAAATGTACCAATTTTAATAGAAGAGGAAATAATAGATCCAGCAGGGAGATATGTAATGATAAAATGTCAGATATACTCGGAGTTTTGGAATTTACTCAATGTGTATTCACATAACGAAGAAGATCAAAAATTTATGCAAGATATTTTTTTGAAGATAGCAGACACGCAAGGAAACATATTAATAGGAGGGGATTTCAACTTTAATTTGGATTCAAATATGGATAAAACTGGGAAAAAAATTAACAGAAAGAACAAAGTAACCAAATTTATAATTAAATCGATGCAAGAAATGCAACTTTTGGATATATGGAGGAAACAACACCCAAAGGAAAAGGAATATTCATATTATTCGGGTAGACATAAAACATACTCAGCTCGTATGGAAGACAGAGTAAGAAAAACAGAATATAAAGCTAGAATATTATCGGACTATTCACCTTTGATATTGACAATATCCAAGAATGTATAGATGGAGATTAAACTCCATGCTACTTAAAAGGCAGGATTTTAGAGAATTCATTGAAAGACAAATTAAAATGTACTTTGAAATAAATACGGAATCAGTGAAAGATAAGTTTATACTATGGGACGCAAGGAAAGCATTCATCAGAGGGCAAATAATAAGTTATGTAACCAAGATGAAGAAGGACTACAATCAGGAAACAGAGCAGTTGGAAAGAGAAATAGTAAATATAGAAAAAGAATTAACAATGAAGGAAGACAAAACTAAAAGAAAAGAATTGGCAGATAAAAAAAATAAAATATGAAACACTACAAACATATAAGATGGAGAAGAACATAATGAAGACAAAACAGAAATATTATGTACTAGGAGAAACAACGCACAAAATTCTAGCATGGCAGCTTAAGACAGAACAAACTAAGATAATGGTATTGGCATCAAGGAAAAAAGACAAACAAATCACATAAAATCCAACGGAGATTAATGAAAACTTCAGAGAATTCTATGAACAATTATACCAAACTGAAAACGAAGGGAAAGAAGGGAAAATAGATGAATTTTTAACTAAAATTGAACTACCAAAATTACAAATAGAGGAAAAAAATAAATTAACAGAACCATTTGAAATAGTAGAAATACAAGAGATAATTAAAAAACTACCAAATAATAAAACACCAGGAGAGGACGGATTCCCAATAAAATTCTATAAAACATTTAAAGATTTATTAATTCCTCCCCTCCTGGAAGTAATCAACCAGACTGACAAAACACAAAGCTTACCAGATTCATGCAAAACAGCAATAATTACAGTAATACCAAAGATAGGGAAAGATCCACTCGCACCAGCATCATATAGACCAATATCATTACTTAACACAGATAATAAGATAATAGCTAAACTATTAGCAAACAGATTAGCCAATTATGTACCTAAAATGGTAAATCTAGACCAAACTGGATTTATTAAAAAAAGACGAACAACAGACAATATTTGTAAATTTATTAACTTAATTCATGCAGTAGAAGGGAGTATAGCGCCAACAGTAGCAGTTGCTTTAGACGCAGAGAAGGCCTTTGACAGAGTAGAATGGAATTATTTATTCAAAGCATTGCAAAAATTCAGTTTACCAGAGAAATATATTAATTGGATTAAAGCATTATATAAGGGGCCATTGGCGAAAGTGACAGTAAATGAATATATATCAAAGTAATTTAATTTAAGCAGATCAACAAGGCAGAGATGCCCACTATCACCCTTATTGTTCGCGTTAGCTGTAGAACTACTAGCAGAATTGATAAGAACAGAAAATAAAATAAAAGGGATAAAGATAAAAGACAAGGAATATAAAATCAGTTTATTTGCAGATGATGTTATAGTATACTTAACAGAACGAGAATTGTCAATAAAAGAATTACATAAGAAATTGAAGGAATATTGAGAAGTGTTGGGTTACAAGATTAACGCAAATAAAAGTGAAGCAATGCCAATGAATAATGCGGATTTCTCAAAATTTAAGAAGGAATCACCATTCAGATGGCAAATGCAAGCAATAAGATACCTAGATATACAAATAAATAAAAACCTCGGCCATCTATATAAACTCAATTATTATCCACTAATGAAAAAATTACAGAACGATTTAGAGCATTGGAAAGATTTACCACTAACACTAATAGGAAGGATAAACTGTATTAAAATGAACATTTTCCCAAGGATACAATACCTATTTCAGTCATTGCCAATATACTTGACAGAGAAATTCTTCAAGGAGTTAAAGAAAATAATAAGGAAATTTTTATGGAAAGGTGGGAAACCGAGGATAGTACTAGATAAATTAACAGAATGGTATAAACAAGGGGGCTTACAACTGCCAAACTTTAAATATTATTATAGAGCCGCACAATTAAGATACCTATCAGATTTTTATCAAACAAGGGAAAAGCCAGATTGGACTAGATTAGAACTAGATAAAATAGGGGAGAAGATACCTGAACATATATAAATGGGATGAAAAATTGGTACAATGTAGGAGTTCTCCAGTATTACATCATCTGCTCAATATTTGGAAGAAGATTCATGTAGAAAGGAATAAAACAAATTTCCAATTACCAAAACTAATACTGATGCAAAATCAGTTAATCCCTTTTACAATAGATAACCTTTCCTTGAAAGAATGGGAGAAAAAAGGAATCAAAAGATTAGAAAATTGTTTTTCAGGAAATAAATTACTATCCTTTGAACAAATGAAGGATAAATATTACATAACTCAAGATACAGTGTTGGCATACTACCAACTGAGATCCTACTTGAAGGACAAATTGGGAAGCAGTCTGAGGTTACCAGAGGGAAGTAATTTTGAATATGTGATTACAGATAGAATGATAATCAAAAAATGTATAACAAATATGTATATTAAACTGCAAGAAAAGGAGAATGAGGAAACAAATGGTAAAACTAAACAAAAATGGGAACAAGATTTAAACATAAAGATAAAGAAGGAAACATGGGAGAATTTATGCTCTGGAACTATGAGAAATACAATAAACACGAGGTTACCTATGATACAATATAACTGGATACACATTACACTGGATACACATTACACCTCAAAAGTTAAATAAATGGGACCCAACAGTATCTGACAGATGTTTTCGTTGTTAAAAAGAAATGGGAACAACAATTCATGCAATCTGGACATGTGAGAAAGTTGAAAAATTTGGGGAAGATCTAAACCAGATATTAAATAAAATTACAGAAAACAATATACCAACAAACCCAGAGATCTTCCTCCTAAGTAACATAAAAAACAAAGAATTTGGAATTGATTTGGAGGATGCACAAAAAAGATTTGTTAAGATAGCTCTAACCGTAGCAAAAAAATGTTTTATGTCAACCTGGAAATTAGAAGATAATTTGAGAATACAACAATGGTATATAGAAATGAATAAATGTATTCCATTAGAAAAAATAACATATAATCAAGAAATAATTTTGAAATATTTGAACAAATATGGGAGCCATACATGAAACATAATTGAGAAAACCTACCGGGGACATCTACCACCTAAATTAACGAAAGGAGAAGGAAATGAAAAGAATTGACTCAGTGGAATTTCTTGTTTATTTTTATTGAATGACAACATTGTTTGACTGGTTTAATGTATCTTAGATTCTGTACTTTAAATGAATGGGGGGGAGGTAGGGAGGGTGGGATGGGAGGAGGGAGGGGTGGGGTAGAAAATGACACTATATGTTTGAAAAGGAAAATGTATGTATCTTGGTCAATGTGGTTTATGGTGTGAAAAATAAAAAATTAAAAAAAAACAATCTTAAATGGTATATTGTCATATATAGGATCATGTGAGTTGATTGGGAATAATTCAATTTTATGAAAATGTAGTTTCAGAGGAAAGTTTAGTGGTGATAACAGAGGCCAGATGTTATTTTCCACAGAGTGTGGTGGGTGCCTGGAATGCATTGCCAAGGGTGGTGATGGAGGCTGGAACAAGAGGGACATTCAAAAGACAACATGGAATGTCCAGGGAAGTTCTAATTTATTCATCACAATCCCATCTGAAATCACCATTATTGACGGATTGCGATGAAGGCCATTGGTCATCCTGATGAGTTCTAGAACATTCCATTCTGTTATAAACAGGGTGAATGCGATGTTGGGATTCATTTCCAGAGAGACAGCAGGCAAGAGCAGGGGTGTGATGTTGAGACTCCATCAAGCTCAGGTAAGGCCTCTCTTGGAGTATTAGGGACAGTTTTGGTGCCTTATTTGAGAAACAAAGTGCTGGCTTCGGAGAGGGTTGAGAGAAGATTTACTGGAATGTGACCAGGATTGAAAGGGTTAACATTATGAGGAATGGTTTTCAGCTGGATTACAGAGGATGAGGGGAAACATATCGAGGCAGTTCAAATGCTAAAGGCCTGGCCAGAGTAAATGGGGAAAGGATGTTTCCCATGGCCTGGATTTTAGGACGAGGGTATAATTTCTGGAGAAAAGATGCCAATTTAAAAGAGAGATTCAGAAAAATTTCTTTCGCCAGAGGTTCATGATCTGTGGAGCTTGATCCCACAGGCGGCTGTGGAAGCGAGGTCTTTGGGAGTATTTAAGGCAGAGATTGCTATGCTTTGTATTAGTCTGGGAATCTTGGTTTAAGGGAAGAAGCCAGGGAATGTGTTCAATATTCGACCAGCAGCAATAGAAATTCACAAAGGCAAGGGTATCTTCACAACAATCATTTATTTATTAATAATCTCTTACTTCATTTGAAACTTAAATCTAACTTATCCACATGATGTGCAAATGTGTGTGCATGCGCGCATGGGGAAAAACCTAAACTATTAAATTATAAGCTTAATTCTGAAGAGATGATTTTAATGTTCAGTCTCAGAAATTTTTGTGTTGAAAATAGTCTTTACTGCTGTTCAAAAGCAATTATGGAGGAAGCGTGAGGCATCAGACCTCAAAACTCACAAATTTCTTGTCAAGTTGCTTCCAAAGAATTGTTTCTTCATATGACTGATTTTCCACTCTTGCATGGAAATTTCAGGACGTTTTTCTTCCCCAATGATTTAAAAAACCCAAGCAAGGGTTACACGAAGTCCCATGAAGAAAGAGACGCAATAGAACTACCCTTGTATCATTGTGCCTCCTGTGAGGTTCAAAAATCCCAGCACAACCACAAAGTACAAGACACGGCTTTAATTCGAGTCACACCAGCGGGAATAAGTAGTATTAATGTCAGGTGGACAGTGTCACCTGGCTAATACAAGAATCTCATTGGAATTTTACCATGGGGAGGTACAATATTTAAGGCATATTCTTGAATACAAATTTGATGGACATCCCTTTAAACTTGTTTGAGGTACATTGTTTCATGTCTCAGCTTTTCACATTTCTGGATGCACTTTCTTAAGAAATGGAAATGATAGACGTCAAACAAGACTTCACATGAACAAGTCAACTCGAATAGATGTCATTTCTCATGTACAAATGAGTTGCTGTCTGAGATGCTGGATTCCAATCAGTTTAACATCCACGTTTTGTAAGCCTTGGGCTTTGAAGACTTCCTCACTGTGCTGTAGGTTTGGAACGGGCCATGATTTGAACTGAACAGGAGTCTGGCAGAGGCTGCGGGAGCATCGGAGACAAATCCACGGTCACCCAATGACTGTGAAGGGACTCTCTTTGACCTCTCTTTGCCTGACTGTAAGGGGAGCCAGTCAATGTTCAGGCTCACAGTGAATCTTTGTCTGCATTATTGTCAGACTGAGGGCAATGATTTCAGATTCAGATTTATAGTCAAGGTACATGAATGATCGCACATACAACCCTGAGATTTGTTATCTTGTGGGCCAGGCCAAATGACGACTTCTTGGAATTGCAAGAAAAAACTGGACACTGCGGAAACAAATAAAGAAATGGAAACAAACTGTGCAATAAAGAGAAGTAGGAAAAATCAATAAAGTGGCAAAGTAAAGTCCTTAAATGAAGCCCTGATTGAGTTTGTTGTTGAAGAGTCTGATGGTGGAGGGGGAGCGGCTGTTCCTGAACCTAGTGGTGTGAGTCTTGTGGCCCCTACACCCTATCCAGTGAGAACAGAACATGTGCTGTGTGGTGTGGATCCTTGATGATAGCTGCTGTAATATTGTTGATGATGTGTAATATTACATTTCTGTTTGATGACATGACAATAAATCGTATCTAATCTGATCCGAAAGCAAGTATTTACCACTCAGCTTTGGGGAGTGTGGGGCTGAACTGCCTTCTTGAACTGCAGCCATCTTTCTGGTGAAGCTGCTTTTAGGCAGGAGGGTGGGGGAGGGGGGTCTTCCAGGATTAAAATCCAAGGATGATGAAGGACCAGCAATATATTTCCAAGTAGGAATGGTGCAGGACTTGGAAGCTGAGGGAAAACTAACAGCCTGGTGCAACAAGTGTGTGGGATACATGGCATGAGGAACGTTTGCTGGCTCTTGGCCTGGATTCGTTAGAATTTAGGAGAATGTTTGAGGGGGAAGGTCCTCATTGAAACATTTTGAATGTTGACAGGCATAGTCAGAGTGGATGTAGAACAGTTGTTTCCAATGGTGGAAGAGTTGAAGAGAAGGAACAACTTCAGGATTGAAGGAATTCCACTTAGAGCAGAAATGTGGAGGAATTTCTGTAGCCAGAGGGTGGTGAATCTGTGGAATTTGTTGCCACAGGCAGTTATGGAGCCAGGTCATCGGCAGAGATTCTTGATTAGTCAGAGCATCAAGGGGAGAAGGCCAGGTAGTGGGGCTGAATAGACTATTTCTGCTCCATAGTCTTGCATTCACCTGGACAGGAGCGATATTTTCTTATTTTAATTATCTAAACCTTGGTGAGACACCAGGATTGCTTTGATCTCCTTACCATCACATTTTAAAATTGGAGCCAGTTTGAGGTGTGTGGTTTGCTGCAGGTGTTCATCCCACTTTTCTTTGTTCTTTTGACTGATTATGTTCCCTATTTCTTGCCAATCCAGCTGAAAGTTGTTAACCATGAGGACCGAGCAATTCTGGCCTCTCGGTGATATAGAGGGGCAACTAATTCGATTAATCCTTGTACTTAACGTGTAAATGGCACTTGGCAAGAACTTGTATTTCCTCCCCTATAACTGTTTTTAAGATGGAGCATCTGTGTGTGGTAGCTGGCCCTCCTTCATTGTTCTGGGCCTGAGGGAAACCGCTCTTTCTGTATTGAGTTCCATCCATATCATTTTGTTGTTCATGTGGACATGGATGTAAAAATTTGGCTCTTTGTGGCCCACGGATGGATAACATGTTCACTTTGGTTTGGTTCCACTTCTGATTCATTGGTATCTGGATTTCAGTGTCTGGCTTTTCCCGTCTCTTGGTCAAAATGTACTTTTCAGGAGGCTGGCTGGTAATCTTTCCTCAGTTTAATCAATGGGCATCTTGCTTTGATGTGCCCCTTCACATTGCATTTGTGGCATTTGGCTTTTTGAAATAGCAAATATTGGGACTTTGATTTCACCACAGCGAAAACATTTTTGGCGGGCAGGTTCCTGGCGGGAAGAATCTTGGCGCCAAGATTTATTGATAGCCAAGTCTCTCGGACAGACATCTGCATTGCTTCCCACTGTCTCGGCGGCAGTCGCAATGTCTAACTCCAGTTCAGGTGTCAGATTTTGTGTTGCAATTTGTTTTCCTCGGGTCGTTTGTTCAGCTAAACCCATTATGAATTGATCTCTTGACGTCTTTGATCTGCCCAACTGCATTGTATCTAGACAGTTTACATGAAATTGGGGACAGACTCTCTATGTTGTTGTTTACATCGGTAAAATTTATGACTTTCTGTCATCACTGGAGGTGGGGTGTTAAGGTGTTGAGCGATCACTTGACAGATTTCAGCAGATGTTTTCGTTGAAGGCATGTGTGAGCTGGTCAGCGATCTTAAGAGCTCAGGTGCCTCCTCCCATTAGGGTTAAAAACAATGCCCGTTTTTATTGGATGTAGGATTTTCAGTCATATCATGTGCAATACAATGATCATCAAAACCTTCTACATAAGCTTCCCACGTGTCTTCATCTTCATTGGATTAGTCTAAGGGAGCTGCAGGAACTGCTGCCGTCATCTCACTGTCTTCTGGAGTAGAAATGATAAATGTGTCATGGTTGAGTGAGTTCTTGAATCCTCGTCGCCACTGTTATGTTCGAGCCCCCCATTGTAAATAATGACAGTCATATCGTCAATGCCAACTAACTCAATGCTTTATTCATTACATACTACAGAAATGACTACCAAATGTTCAGTATAAATCATTTCATACACGTAATGGTGTCATATTCAACAGAGAGGTGAGCATTGATGATGTCTGTGGGAAAGGAGAAAGGGAAAGGGGAGAGAGACAGATCTTGGGGAAGGTGATGGGGGAGAATTGAAGTGGGGAGCTTAACGACAGCCAGAGAAGTCAATATTAATGTTATTCAGTTTCAGCAAAATTTGTGACACATATTCTTGTCAATCTCTGATTCCGAGCATGAGATTCAGCTCCCTTCCCAGCACAGGACATGTCGGACAGGCCTTGATCCTGCTGACACAGTGGTGGAGATAAGTGGGGGTGTAGGAGCAGATTTGTTCAAAAGTGGCGTGTATTTTTGAACTGTAAGACCACGACATCATCAAGACATTCTACAAGTGGGTGAAGAGCAAGAGGATAAGACGTGAAAGAATAGGACCTATCAAGTGTAACAATGGGAAAGTGAGGAAATAGCAGAGGGGTTGATGAAGACTTGACGATGGAACAGGATCTTGGTGATTGAAGTGATGACCTGCAGCAAACTGAAAAGCTTGAGCCTGGAGATAAAAGAGAGAGGATGTGGTGGAGCTTTTGGAAAGCATCAAGTTGGAGAAGTGGCTGGGACCAGATGAGATGGATCCCAGGCGACTGTAGGAGGTGAGGGAGGAGATCGCTGAACCTCTGGCAACGATCTTCGAATCATCGATGGGACGGGAGAGGTTCCGGAGGATGTTGATTCTTTATTCAGGAAAGTGAGTAGAGGTAGCCCAGGAAATGATCGAGCAGTGGTTGGTCAATTGATGGAGAAGATGATGAGAGGCAGGATTTATGAACATTTGGAGAGGTGGAATACAATGAGGAAGAGTCAACGTGACTTTGTCCAGGGCAGGTTGAGCCTTACGAGCCTGATTGAATTTCTTTGAGGCTGGGACTGAACCCATTGATGAAGGAAGAGCAGGAGATGTTGGGTATATGAATTTCTGCAAGGCGTTTGATAAGGTTCCCTATGCAAGTGTTATTGAGAAGGTATGGAGGCAAAGCAACCAAAGGGGCATTGCATTGTGGATGCAGAATGAGCTTGACCACAGATGGGAGAGAGTGGTTGTGGACGGGTCCTATTCTGCATGGAGGTAGGTGCCCAGTGGTGTTCCTCAGGGATCTGTTCTGGGAACCATTGTGATTTGGATCAATGACCTGGATGAGGAAGTGGAGGGATGGGTTAGTCAGTTTGCAGATGACACAGTGATTGGGGGTGTTGTGGATAGTGTGGAGGGCTGTCAGAGGTTACAGCAGGACATCGTTTGGAAGCAAAATCCCGGCTGAGTAGTGGCAGTTGGAATTCAATCCAAAGAAATGCGAACTGGTTCATTTTGGTAGGTCAGATATGATGGCAGAATTTAGTTTTAATGGTAAGACTCTTGGCAGTGTGGAGGATCACAGGGATCTTGTGGTTTGAGTCCATAGGGGGCTCCAAAAAGCTGTTCAGGTTGATTCTGTGATTAACAAGGCATACTGTATATTGGACTTCATTAATCGTAGAATTGCATTTAGGAGACGAGAGGGTTAAGAGATGATTTACTGGAATGATACCAGGATTCAAAGGGTTAGCATTTGAGGAATCGTTTTAAGCTTTTCGGCTGTTCTTGATAGAGTACAGAGGATGAGGGGAAATTTATTGAGGCAGTTCAAATGCTGGAAGGCCGAGCCAGAGTAGATGTGGCAAGGATGTTTCCCATGACAGTGGATTGTAGGATAAGAGGGCATAATTTCAGGATTAAAGGGTGTCAATTTAAAACAGAGATGCAAAATATTTCATTAGTCCGGGGCTCACGAGTCTGTGAAGCTTGTTGCTAAAGGCAATTGTGGAAGTGAGGACATTGGGAGTAATTAAGGCAGAGATTGAGATGTATAGGATTAGTCAGGGAATCATGGTTAACAGGAAGAAAGCCAGGGAATGTGTTAAATACGAGACCAGCAGCAATAGAAATTCACAAAGAAAACAATATCTTCCAAACAATCGTTTTTTTATTTATAGTTTATCGTTTGTTCCTTAACTCTAAACATAAATGTAACTTAACCCCACAATGCGCAAATGAATGTGTGTGTGTGTGTGTGTGTGTGTGTGTGTGTGTGTGAGGAGGGGGTGCCCATTATAGTTTAAGCTTAATTCTGAAGAGATGATTTTAAAGTTCAGTCTCAGAAAGCTTTTGTGTTGAACTTAGTCTTTGCTGCTGTTCAAAATCAATTATGGAGAAAGCGTGAGGCATCAGACCACAAAACTCACAAATTTCTTGTCAAGTTGTTTTCAAAGATTTGTTTCTTCATGTGACTGATTTTCAACTCTTGCATGGAAATTTTGGAACTTGTTTTTCTTCTACAATAATTTTACAAACCCAGGCAAAGGCTACACAAAGTAGCTTGTAGAAATGGATACAGTAGAACTGCCCTCTTTTGGCAAAGAGACAGTGAATTGACCCTTCTTCATTGCCACTGATATTGTGGATCTCCCATGATAAGAAGAGCATCACTACAGGACCTTCTGCTTGTTTGACTGAAGTGATTTCCAAGTGTTTCAACTTATCTGGTCTGAAGGTTTATGAGACAATGTGAAATGGGCACCCTGCCGGATGTGGAATAGGCCTCCTGCCGGAATCAGGATGTGGAATAGTCCTCCTGCCGTATGTGGAATGGACCTCCTGCCGAATGTGGAATTGTCCTCCTGCCGGATGTGGAATGGGCCTCTGGTGCCCGGATGAGAATTGTGCCCCCTGCCGGAAGTGGAACAGACTTCCTGCCGGATACTAGATGTGGAATAGTCCTCCTGCCAGATGTGGAAAGAGCCTCAATCCGGATGCCGGATGTGCAATGTGCCTCCTGCTGGGAAGGTAATTATTAACATATCTTTTGTCCACATGCAGCTATTTCAACTTTTTGTGAAGATACCTTTCATACCTGGTCAGGTTCAGAATCAGGATTTATTGTCAAGAACATGTCCTAATATTTGGTGATTTGGGGCAGCAGGATGGAGCAAACATTCATCTTATAACCATCGTTCAGAACTAGACTTAAAAATAAAGTTAACAGTGCACAAAAAAGCAAGGCTGTGTCTTTGGCTCATTGATTATACAGGATCTGGTGGCATCAGGGAAGAAACTGACATTGTGGCATTGACCTCTATTCCTCAGGCTCCAGTACCTTATCCAATGATAGTGAGTGAGGAAGTTATGGTCTGGATGGTGGAGGTTTTCCATGATAGAGACTTTTATTTTAAGACAGCATGTCATGTATAGATTCTGACTGGAGTGAGTTCTAGTGCCTGTGATGTTACAGGGAGAGTTAAACACCCTCTCGAAATTATCATTTTCCTGAGAGATGGCACCTCCAGACCAGGCAGTGATGCAACCTACCAGAATGATCTGCATAGTACACCTGTGGAGGTTAAGGTGTGTCTTCATTGCGATAATGAATCACCTCAGGTACATCTCACAGTATAGCCAATGGTGAGGCTTTTTTGTGAAAGCATCACCATGGAGGCTCCATGACAGATCCTCAGAGTTTTCTTCTTTCTTTCTTTCTTCTTTGGCTTGGCTTCGCGGACGAAGATTTATGGAGGGAGTAAAAAGTCCACGTCAGCTGCAGGCTCGTTTGTGGCTGACCAGTCCGATGCGGGACAGGCAGACACGATTGCAGCGGTTGCAAGGGAAAATTGGTTGGTTGGGGTTGGGTGTTGGGTTTTTCCTCCTTTGCCTTTTGTCAGTGAGGTGGGCTCTGCGGTCTTCTTCAAAGGAGGCTGCTGCCCGCCAAACTGTGAGGCGCCAAGATGCACGGTTTGAGGCGTTATCAGCCCACTGGCGGTGGTCAATGTGGCAGGCACCAAGAGAATTCATTAGGCAGTCCTTGTACCTTTTCTTTGGTGCACCTCTGTCACGGTGGCCAGTGTAGAGCTCGCCATATAATACGATCTTGGGAAGGCGATGGTCCTCCATTCTGGAGACGTGACCCATCCAGCGCAGCTGGATCTTCAGCAGCGTGGACTCGATGCTGTCGACCTCTGCCATCTCGAGTACCTCGACGTTAGGGGTGTGAGCGCTCCAATGGATGTTGAGGATGGAACGGAGACAACGCTGGTGGAAGCGTTCTAGGAGCCGTAGGTGGTGCCGGTAGAGGACCCATGATTCGGAGCCGAACAGGAGTGTGGGTATGACAACGGCTCTGTATACGCTTATCTTTGTGAGGTTTTTCAGTTGGTTGTTTTTCCAGACTCTTTTGTGTAGTCTTCCAAAGGCGCTATTTGCCTTGGCGAGTCTGTTGTCTATCTCATTGTCGATCCTTGCATCTGATGAAATGGTGCAGCCGAGATAGGTAAACTGGTTGACCGTTTTGAGTTTTGTGTGCCCGATGGAGATGTGGGGGGGCTGGTAGTCATGGTGGGGAGCTGGCTGATGGAGGACCTCAGTTTTCTTCAGGCTGACTTCCAGGCCAAACATTTTGGCAGTTTCCGCAAAGCAGGACGTCAAGCGCTGAAGAGCTGGCTCTGAATGGGCAACTAAAGCGGCATCATCTGCAAAGAGTAGTTCACGGACAAGTTTCTCTTGTGTCTTGGTGTGAGCTTGCAGGCGCCTCAGATTGAAGAGACTGCCATCCGTGCGGTACCGGATGTAAACAGCGTCTTCATTGTTCATTGAAGAGATGAAGACGCCTCAGAGTTTTAATGCTTAGGAATTTGACGTTCGCGAACATCTGCACTCCTGACACCTCCATGAAGACTGGGTCGTGTTCTTTTGACTTCCTGCTGAATCCAAAATCTTATCCATTGTTTTGTTGACATTGAGTGAATGGTTTGATTTGTTAGCATTCAACCAGCTGATCTATGTCCTTCCTTCTTCGCTACATCATTGCCATTTATTGTTTGCTGACCATTCTGGTGTCATCAGCCAACATGTCGATAGCAATGGAATTATGGCTCACCACACACAGTCATGGGTTTGCAGAGAGTAGAGCAGGGGGCTAAGCACACATCCTTGGACTGCGCCTGTGTTGATGATCAGTGGGGAAGAGACCTTGTTTCCAATTCGTCCTGACTGTGGTCTTCCAATGAGAATGTCAAAGATCCAATTGCAGAGTGAGGTACAGAGGGATAAAGTTAGTTGCTTTTTGACCAGCACTGAGGGAACAATGGTATTGAAGGACGTCCTGAAGTTGATAACTAATCTAATATTGCTCCTTTTGAATCAACAGAGACTACCTAAATGAATTGAACTATGAATTAACCACATGCAGTCTCTTTTGCCTCCCTTGTTGCTCGACGTGTAATATTGATGAGTTGGAAAGATGCTGTTGCCCGTAAAAACACTCAATTACTCTGCGATATGGTGGCAGGCCTAACTTTGAATTAATGAGATATTCTTCCACAGATTCACATTTAAACATTCTATGTCCATGGGCACTTTAATTCAAAGTTTTTGTAACATTTAATCACTTGGACCTTGCTTTATATGTTTGTGTTTTTTAATGGTAGTGAAATTTTATGTACTCACTAAAGAACTTCAGAAGGGAAGGGGAAGGAATTTTGAGTATAGTATACTCCTTAAATCATGTTCTATTAGACATATGTTTTAATTGTTTAAATGTTTATCACTTTATTTCTGTTTGTTATGATATAATGGTTAGACATTATCAATTTATTTTTATAATTTGTATTTTATCTAAATATTCCTTTTTATGTATTACCATTGATTAATGGCTTCTGTTTGTTTCCTGTTTCTGTAAAGGCCACTGAAAATATTTTAAAAGAGAGCCTCATGCCTTTGAAGCAATGGGCCTCCTGCCGGGTACCGGATATGAAAGGGGCCACCAGCCGGATGTGGATTGGGCCTCCTGCCAGATGCCGGATGTGGTATAGTCCTCCTGCCGGATGTGGAATGGGCCTCCATCCGGATGCCGGATGTGAAATGGACCTCCTGCCGGATGTGGAACGGGACTCCTGCCGGATGCTGGATGTGGAATAGTCCTCCTGCCGGATGTGGAAAGAGCCTCAATCCGGATGCCGGATGTGCAGTGTGCCTCCTGCTGGGAAGGTAATTGTTTACATATTTTTTGGTCTCAAGCACCTATTTCCACTTTTTGTGAAGATACCTTTCATATCTGCTCAGGTTCAGAATCAGGATTTATTGTCAAGAACATGTCCTAATATTTGGTGATTTGGGGCAGCAGGATGGAGAAAACATGCATCTTATAACCATCGTTCAGAACTAGACTTAAAAATAAAGTTAACAGTGCACAAAAAAGCAAGGCTGTGTCTTTGGCTCATTGATTATACAGGATCTGGTGGCATCAGGGAAGAAACTGACATTGTGGCATTGACCTCTATTCCTCAGGCTCCAGTACCTTATCCAATGATAGTAGAGTGAGAAAGTTATGGTCTGGTGTGGTGGAGGTTTTACATGATAGAGACTTTTATTTTAAGACAGCATGTCATGTATAGGTTCTAACTGGAGTGAGTTCTGGTGCCTGTGATGTTACAGGGAGAGTTAAACACCCTCTCGAAATTATCATTTTCCTGAGAGATGGCACCTCCAGACCAGGCAGTGATGCAACCTACCAGAATGATCTGCATAGTACACCTGTGGAGGTTAAGGTGTGTCTTCATTGCGATAATGAATCTCCTCAGGTACATCTCACAGTATAGCCAATGGTGAGGCTTTTTTGTGAAAGCATCACCATGGAGGCTCCATGACAGATCCTCAGAGTTTTAATGCTTAGGAATTTGACGTTCGCGAACATCTGCACTCCTGACACCTCCATGAAGACTGGGTCGTGTTCTTTTGACTTCCTGCTGAATCCAAAATCTTATCCATTGTATTGTTGACATTGAGTGAATGGTTTGATTTGTTAGCATTCAACCAGCTGATCTATGTCCTTCCTTCTTCGCTTCATCATTGCCATTTATTGTTTGTTGACCATTCTGGTGTCATCAGCCAACATGTCGATAGCAATGGAATTATGGCTCACCACACACAGTCATGGGTTTGCAGAGAGTAGAGCAGGGGGCTAAGCACACATCCTTGGACTGCGCCTGTGTTGATGATCAGTGGGGAAGAGACCTTGTTTCCAATTCGTCCTGACAGTGGTCTTCCAATGAGAATGTCAAAGATCCAATTGTAGAGTGAGTTACAGAGGGATAAAGTTAGTTGATTTTTGACCAGCACTGAGGGAAAAATGGTATTGAAGGACGTCCTGAAGTTGATAACTAATCTAATATTGCTCCTTTTGAATCAACAGAGACTACCTAAATGAATTGAACTATGAATTAACCACATGCAGTCTCTTTTATCTCCCTTGTTGCTCGACGTTTAATATTGATGAGTTGGAAAGATGCTGTTGCCCGTAAAAACACTCAATTACTCTGTGATATGGTGGCAGGCCTAACTTTGAATAATCAGATGTTCTTCCACAGATTCACATTTAAACATTCTATGTCCATGGGCACTTTAATTCAAAGTTTTTGTAACATTTAATCACTTGGACCTTGCTTTATATGTTTGTGTTTTTTAATGGTAGTGAAATTTTATGTACTCACTAAAGAACTTCAGAAGGGAAGGGGAAGGAATTTTGAGTATAGTATACTCCTTAAATCATGTTCTATTAGACATATGTTTTAATTGTTTAAATGTTTATCACTTTATTTCTGTTTGTTATGATATAATGGTTAGACATTATCATTTTATTTTTATAATTTGTATTTTATCTGAATATTCCTTTTTATGTATTACCATTGATTAATGGCTTCTGTTTGTTTCCTGTTTCTGTAAAGGCCACTGAAAATATTTTAAAAGAGAGCCTCATGTCTTTGAAGCAATGGGCCTCCTGCCGGGTACCGGATATGAAAGGGGCCACCAGCCGGATGTGGATTGGGCCTCCTGCCAGATGCCGGATGTGGTATAGTCCTCCTGCCGGATGTGGAATGGGCCTCCATCCGGATGCCGGATGTGAAATGGACCTCCTGCCGGATGTGGAACGGGACTCCTGCCGGATGCTGGATGTGGAATAGTCCTCCTGCCGGATGTGGAAAGAGCCTCAATCCGGATGCCGGATGTGCAGTGTGCCTCCTGCTGGAAAGGTAATTGTTTACATATTTTTTGGTCTCATGCACCTATTTCCACTTTTTGTGAAGATACCTTTCATATCTGCTCAGGTTCAGAATCAGGATTTATTGTCAAGAACATGTCCTAATATTTGGTGATTTGGGGCAGCAGGATGGAGAAAACATTCATCTTATAACCATCGTTCAGAAATAGACTTAAAAATAAAGTTAACGGTGCACAAAAAAGCAAGGCTGTGTCTTTGGCTCATTGATTATACAGGATCTGGTGGCATCAGGGAAGAAACTGACATTGTGGCATTGACCTCTATTCCTCAGGCTCCAGTACCTTATCCAATGATAGTAGAGTGAGGAAGTTATGGTCTGGTGTGGTGGAGGTTTTACATGATAGAGACTTTTATTTTAAGACAGCATGTCATGTATAGGTTCTAACTGGAGTGAGTTCTGGTGCCTGTGATGTTACAGGGAGAGTTAAACACCCTCTCGAAATTATCATTTTCCTGAGAGATGGCACCTCCAGACCAGGCAGTGATGCAACCTACCAGAATGATCTGCATAGTACACCTGTGGAGGTTAAGGTGTGTCTTCATTGCGATAATGAATCTCCTCAGGTACATCTCACAGTATAGCCAATGGTGAGGCTTTTTTGTGAAAGCATCACCATGGAGGCTCCATGACAGATCCTCAGAGTTTTAATGCTTAGGAATTTGACGTTCGCGAACATGTGCACTCCTGAGACCTCCATGAAGACTGGGTCGTGTTCTTTTGACTTCCTGCTGAATCCAAAATCTTATCCATTGTTTTGTTGACATTGAGTGAATGGTTTGATTTGTTAGCATTCAACCAGCTGATCTATGTCCTTCCTTCTTCGCTACATCATTGCCATTTATTGTTTGCTGACCATTCTGGTGACATCAGCCAACATGTCGATAGCAATGGAATTATTGCTCACCACACACAGTCAAGGGTTTGCAGAGAGTAGAGCAGGGGGCTAAGCACACATCCTTGGACTGCGCCTGTGTTGATGATCAGTGGGGAAGAGACCTTGTTTCCAATTCGTCCTGACTGTGGTCTTCCAATGAGAATGTCAAAGATCCAATTGCAGAGTGAGGTACAGAGGGATAAAGTTAGTTGCCTTTTGACCAGCACTGAGGGAACAATGGTATTGAAGGACGTCCAGAAGTTGATAACTAATCTAATATTGCTCCTTTTGAATCAACAGAGACTACCTAAATGAATTGAACTATGAATTAACCACATGCAGTCTCTTTTGCCTCCCTTGTTGCTCGACGTTTAATATTGATGAGTTGGAAAGATGCTGTTGCCCGTAAAAACACTCAATTACTCTGCGATATGGTGGCAGGTCTAACTTTGAATAATCAGATGTTCTTCCACAAATTCATATTTAAACATTCTATGTCCATGGGCACTTTAATTCAAAGTTTTTGTAACATTTAATCACTTGGACCTTGCTTTATATGTTTGTGTTTTTTAATGGTAGTGAAATTTTATGTACTCACTAAAGAACTTCAGAAGGGAAGGGGAAGGAATTTTGAGTATAGTATACTCCTTAAATCATGTTCTATTAGACATATGTTTTAATTGTTTAAATGTTTATCACTTTATTTCTGTTTGTTATGATATAATGGTTAGACATTATCAATTTATTTTTATAATTTGTATTTTATCTGAATATTCCTTTTTATGTATTACCATTGATTAATGGCTTCTGTTTGTTTCCTGTTTCTGTAAAGGCCACTGAAAATATTTTAAAAGAGAGCCTCATGCCTTTGAAGCAATGGGCCTCCTGCCGGGTACCGGATATGAAAGGGGCCACCAGCCGGATGTGGATTGGGCCTCCTGCCAGATGCCGGATGTGGTATAGTCCTCCTGCCGGATGTGGAATGGGCCTCCATCCGGATGCCGGATGTGAAATGGGCCTCCTGCCGGATGTGGAATGGGACTCCTGCCGGATGCTGGATGTGGAATAGTCCTCCTGCCGGATGTGGAAAGAGCCTCAATCCGGATGCCGGATGTGCAGTGTGCCTCCTGCTGGGAAGGTAATTATTTACTTATTTTTTGTTCTCATGCACCTATTTCCACTTTTTGTGAAGATACCTTTCATATCTTGTCAGGTTCAGAATCAGGATTTATTGTCAAGAACATGTCCTAATATTTGGTGATTTGGGGCAGCAGGATGGAGAAAACATTAATCTTATAACCATCGTTCAGAACTAGACTTAAAAATAAAGTTAACAGTGCACAAAAAAGCAAGGCTGTGTCTTTGGCTCATTGATTATACAGGATCTGGTGGCATCAGGGAAGAAACTGACATTGTGGCATTGACCTCTATTCCTCAGGCTCCAGTACCTTATCCAATGATAGTAGAGTGTGGAAGTTATGGTCTGGTGTGGTGGAGGTTTTACATGATAGAGACTTTTATTTTAAGACAGCATGTCATGTATAGGTTCTAACTGGAGTGAATTCTGGTGCCTGTGATGTTACAGGGAGAGTTAAACACCCTCTCGAAATTATCATTTTCCTGAGAGATGGCACCTCCAGACCAGGCAGTGATGCAACCTACCAGAATGATCTGCATAGTACACCTGTGGAGGTTAAGGTGTGTCTTCATTGCGATAATGAATCTCCTCAGGTACATCTCACAGTATAGCCAATGGTGAGGCTTTTTTGTGAAAGCATCACCATGGAGGCTCCATGACAGATCCTCAGAGTTTTAATGCTTAGGAATTTGACGTTCGCGAACATCTGCACTCCTGACACCTCCATGAAGACTGGGTCGTGTTCTTTTGACTTCCTGCTGAATCCAAAATCTTATCCATTGTTTTATTGACATTGAGTGAATGGTTTGATTTGTTAGCATTCAACCAGCTGATCTATGTCCTTCCTTCTTCGCTTCATCATTGCCATTTATTGTTTGCTGACCATTCTTGTGTCATCAGCCAACATGTCGATAGGAATGGAATTATGGCTTACCACACACAGTCATGGGTTTGCAGAGAGTAGAGCAGGGGGCTAAGCACACATCCTTGGACTGCGCCTGTGTTGATGATCAGTGGGGAAGAGACCTTGTTTCCAATTCGTCTTGACTGTGGTCTTCCAATGAGAATGTCAAAGATCCAACTGCAGAGTGAGGTACAGAGGGATAAAGTTAGTTGCTTTTTGACCAGCACTGAGGGAACAATGGTATTGAAGGACGTCCTGAAGTTGACAACTAATCTAATATTGCTCCCTTTGAATCAACAGAGACTACCTAAATGAATTGAACTATGAATTAACCACATGCAGTCTCTTTTATCTCCCTTGTTGCTCGACGTTTAATATTGATGAGTTGGAAAGATGCTGTTGCCCGTAAAAACACTCAATTACTCTGTGATATGGTGGCAGGCCTAACTTTGAATAATCAGATGTTCTTCCACAGATTCACATTTAAACATTCTATGTCCATGGGCACTTTAATTCAAAGTTTTTGTAACATTTAATCACTTGGACCTTGCTTTATATGTTTGTGTTTTTTAATGGTAGTGAAATTTTATGTACTCACTGAAGAACTTCAGAAGGGAAGGGGAAGGAATTTTGAGTATAGTATACTCCTTAAATCATGTTCTATTAGACATATGTTTTAATTGTTTAAATGTTTATCACTTTATTTCTGTTTGTTATGATATAATGGTTAGACATGATCAATTTATTTTTATAATTTGTATTTTATCTGAATATTCCTTTTTATGTATTACCATTGATTAATGGCTTCTGTTTGTTTCCTGTTTCTGTAAAGGCCACTGAAATATTTTAAAAGAGAGCCTCATGCCTTTAAAGCAATGGGCCTCCTGCCGGGTACCGGATATGAAAGGGGCCACCAGCCGGATGTGGATTGGGCCTCCTGCCAGATGCCGGATGTGGTATAGTCCTCCTGCTGGATGTGGAATGGGCCTCCATCCGGATGCCGGATGTGAAATGGGCCTCCTGCCGGATGTGGAACGGGACTCCTGCCGGATGCTGGATGTGGAATAGTCCTCCTGCCGGATGTGGAAAGAGCCTCAATCCGGATGCCGGATGTGCAGTGTGCCTCCTGCTGGGAAGGTAATTATTTACATATTTTTAGGTCTCATGCACCTATTTCCACTTTTTGTGAAGATACCTTTCATATCTGCTCAGGTTCAGAATCAGGATTTATTGTCAAGAACATGTCCTAATATTTGGTGATTTGGGGCAGCAGGATGGAGAAAACATTCATCTTATAACCATCGTTCAGAACTAGACTTAAAAATAAAGTTAACAGTGCACAAAAAAGCAAGGCTGTGTCTTTGGCTCATTGATTATACAGGATCTGGTGGCATCATGGAAGAAACTGACATTGTGGCATTGACCTCTATTCCTCAGGCTCCAGTACCTTATCCAATGATAGTAGAGTGAGGAAGTTATGGTCTGGTGTGGTGGAGGTTTTACATGATAGAGACTTTTATTTTAAGACAGCATGTCATGTATAGGTTCTAACTGGAGTGAATTCTGGTGCCTGTGATGTTACAGGGAGAGTTAAACACCCTTCGAAATTATCATTTTCCTGAGACATGGCACCTCCAGACCAGGCAGTGATGCAACCTACCAGAATGATCTGCATAGTACACCTGTGGAGGTTAAGGTGTGTCTTCATTGCGATAATGAATCTCCTCAGGTACATCTCACAGTATAGCCAATGGTGAGGCTTTTTTGTGAAAGCATCACCATGGAGGCTCCATGACAGATCCTCAGAGTTTTAATGCTTAGGAATTTGACGTTCGCGAACATCTGCACTCCTGACACCTCCATGAAGACTGGGTCGTGTTCTTTTGACATCCTGCTGAATCCAAAATCTTAACCATTGTTTTGTTGACATTGAGTGAATGGTTTGATTTGTTAGCATTCAACCAGCTGGTCTATGTCCTTCCTTCTGCGCTTCATCATTGCCATTTATTGTTTGCTGACCATTCTGGTGTCATCAGCCAACATGTCGATAGCAATGGAATTATGGCTCACCACACACAGTCATGGGTTTGCAGAGAGTAGAGCAGGGGGCTAAGCACACATCCTTGGACTGCGCCTGTGTTGATGATCAGTGGGGAAGAGACCTTGTTTCCAATTCGTCCTGACTGTGGTCTTCCAATGAGAATGTCAAAGATCCAATTGCAGAGTGAGGTACAGAGGGATAAAGTTAGTTGCTTTTTGACCAGCACTGAGGGAACAATGGTATTGAAGGACGTCCTGAAGTTGATAACTAATCTAATATTGCTCCCTTTGAATCAACAGAGACTACCTAAATGAATTGAACTATGAATTAACCACATGCAGTCTCTTTTGCCTCCCTTGTTGCTCGACGTGTAATATTGATGAGTTGGAAAGATGCTGTTGCCCGTAAAAACACACATTTACTCTGTGATATGGTGGCAGGCCTAACTTTGAATTAATGAGATATTCTTCCACAGATTCACATTTAAACATTCTATGTCCATGGGCACTTTAATTCAAAGTTTTTGTAACATTTAATCACTTGGACCTTGCTTTATATGTTTGTGTTTTTTAATGGTAGTGAAATTTTATGTACTCACTGAAGAACTTCAGAAGGGAAGGGGAAGGAATTTTGAGTATAGTATACTCCTTAAATCATGTTCTATTAGACATATGTTTTAATTGTTTAAATGTTTATCACTTTATTTCTGTTTGTTATGATATAATGGTTAGACATGATCAATTTATTTTTATAATTTGTATTTTATCTGAATATTCCTTTTTATGTATTACCATTGATTAATGGCTTCTGTTTGTTTCCTGTTTCTGTAAAGGCCACTGAAATATTTTAAAAGAGAGCCTCATGCCTTTGAAGCAATGGGCCTCCTGCCGGGTACCGGATATGAAAGGGGCCACCAGCCGGATGTGGATTGGGCCTCCTGCCAGATGCCGGATGTGGTATAGTCCTCCTGCCGGATGTGGAATGGGCCTCCATCCGGATGCCGGATGTGAAATGGGCCTCCTGCCGGATGTGGAACGGGACTCCTGCCGGATGCTGGATGTGGAATAGTCCTCCTGCCGGATGTGGAAAGAGCCTCAATCCGGATGCCGGATGTGCAGTGTGCCTCCTGCTGGGAAGGTAATTATTTACATATTTTTTGGTCTCATGCACCTATTTCCACTTTTTGTGAAGATACCTTTCATATCTTGTCAGGTTCAGAATCAGAATTTATTGTCAAGAACATGTCCTAATATTTGGTGATTTGAGGCAGCAGGATGGAGAAAACATTAATCTTATAACCATCGTTCAGAACTAGACTTAAAAATATAGTTAACAGTGCACAAAAAAGCAAGGCTGTGTCTTTCGCTCATTGATTATACAGGAACTGGTGACATCAGGGAAGAAACTGTCATTGTGGCATTCACCTCTATTCCTCAGGCTCCAGTACCTTATCCAATGATAGTAGAGTGAGGAAGTTATTGTCTGGTGTGGTGGAGGTTTTACATGATAGAGACTTTTATTTTAAGACAGCATGTCATGTATAGGTTCTAACTGGAGTGAATTCTGGTGCCTGTGATGTTACAGGGAGAGTTAAACACCCTCTCGAAATTATCATTTTCCTGAGACATGGCACCTCCAGACCAGGCAGTGATGCATCCTACCAGAATGATCTGCATAGTACACCTGTGGAGGTTAAGGTGTGTCTTCATTGCGATAATGAATCTCCTCAGGTACATCTCACAGTATAGCCAATGGTGAGGCTTTTTTGTGAAAGCATCACCATGGAGCCTCCATGACAGATCCTCAGAGTTTTAATGCTTAGGAATTTGACGTTCGCGAACATCTGCACTCCTGACACCTCCATGAAGACTGGGTCGTGTTCTTTTGACTTCCTGCTGAATCCAAAATCTTATCCATTGTATTGTTGACATTGAGTGAATGGTTTGATTTGTTAGCATTCAACCAGCTGATCTATGTCATTCCTTCTTCGCTTCATCATTGCCATTTATTGTTTGTTGACCATTCTGGTGTCATCAGCCAACATGTCGATAGCAATGGAATTATGGCTCACCACACACTGTCATGGGTTTGCAGAGAGTAGTGCAGGGGGCTAAGGACACATCCTTGGACTGCGCCTGTGTTGATGATCAGTGGGGAAGAGACCTTGTTTCCAATTCGTCCTGACTGTGGTCTTCCAATGAGAATGTCAAAGATCCAATTGCAGAGTGAGGTACAGAGGGATAAAGTTAGTTGCTTTTTGACCAGCACTGAGGGAACAATGGTATTGAAGTACGTCCTGAAGTTGATAACTAATCTAATATTGCTCCTTTTGAATCAACAGAGACTACCTGAATGAATTGAACTATGAATTAACCACATGCAGTCTCTTTTGCCTCCCTTGTTGCTCGACGTGTAATATTGATGAGTTGGAAAGATGCTGTTGCCCGTAAAAACACACATTTACTCTGTGATATGGTGGCAGGCCTAACTTTGAATAATCAGATGTTCTTCCACAGATTCACATTTAAACATTCTATGTCCATGGGCACTTTAATTCAAAGTTTTTGTAACATTTAATCACTTGGACCTTGCTTTATATGTTTGTGTTTTTTAATGGTAGTGAAATTTTATGTACTCACTAAAGAACTTCAGAAGGGAAGGGGAAGGAATTTTGAGTATAGTATACTCCTTAAATCATGTTCTATTAGACATATGTTTTAATTGTTTAAATGTTTATCACTTTATTTCTGTTTGTTATGATATAATGGTTAGACATTATCAATTTATTTTTATAATTTGTATTTTATCTGAATATTCCTTTTTATGTATTACCATTGATTAATGGCTTCTGTTTGTTTCCTGTTTCTGTAAAGGCCACTGAAAATATTTTAAAAGAGAGCCTCATGCCTTTGAAGCAATGGGCCTCCTGCCGGGTACCGGATATGAAAGGGGCCACCAGCCGGATGTGGATTGGGCCTCCTGCCAGATGCCGGATGTGGTATAGTCCTCCTGCCGGATGTGGAATGGGCCTCCATCCGGATGCCGGATGTGAAATGGGCCTCCTGCCGGATGTGGAACGGGACTCCTGCCGGATGCTGGATGTGGAATAGTCCTCCTGCCGGATGTGGAAAGAGCCTCAATCCGGATGCCGGATGTGCAGTGTGCCTCCTGCTGGGAAGGTAATTATTTACATATTTTTTGGTCTCATGCACCTATTTCCACTTTTTGTGAAGATACCTTTCATATCTTGTCAGGTTCAGAATCAGAATTTATTGTCAAGAACATGTCCTAATATTTGGTGATTTGAGGCAGCAGGATGGAGAAAACATTAATCTTATAACCATCGTTCAGAACTAGACTTAAAAATATAGTTAACAGTGCACAAAAAAGCAAGGCTGTGTCTTTGGCTCATTGATTATACAGGAACTGGTGACATCAGGGAAGAAACTGTCATTGTGGCATTCACCTCTATTCCTCAGGCTCCAGTACCTTATCCAATGATAGTAGAGTGAGGAAGTTATTGTCTGGTGTGGTGGAGGTTTTACATGATAGAGACTTTTATTTTAAGACAGCATGTCATGTATAGGTTCTAACTGGAGTGAATTCTGGTGCCTGTGATGTTACAGGGAGAGTTAAACACCCTCTCGAAATTATCATTTTCCTGAGACATGGCACCTCCAGACCAGGCAGTGATGCATCCTACCAGAATGATCTGCATAGTACACCTGTGGAGGTTAAGGTGTGTCTTCATTGCGATAATGAATCTCCTCAGGTACATCTCACAGTATAGCCAATGGTGAGGCTTTTTTGTGAAAGCATCACCATGGAGCCTCCATGACAGATCCTCAGAGTTTTAATGCTTAGGAATTTGACGTTCGCGAACATCTGCACTCCTGACACCTCCATGAAGACTGGGTCGTGTTCTTTTGACTTCCTGCTGAATCCAAAATCTTATCCATTGTATTGTTGACATTGAGTGAATGGTTTGATTTGTTAGCATTCAACCAGCTGATCTATGTCCTTCCTTCTTCGCTTCATCATTGCCATTTATTGTTTGTTGACCATTCTGGTGTCATCAGCCAACATGTCGATAGCAATGGAATTATGGCTCACCACACACTGTCATGGGTTTGCAGAGAGTAGTGCAGGGGGCTAAGGACACATCCTTGGACTGCGCCTGTGTTGATGATCAGTGGGGAAGAGACCTTGTTTCCAATTCGTCCTGACTGTGGTCTTCCAATGAGAATGTCAAAGATCCAATTGCAGAGTGAGGTACAGAGGGATAAAGTTAGTTGCTTTTTGACCAGCACTGAGGGAACAATGGTATTGAAGTACGTCCTGAAGTTGATAACTAATCTAATATTGCTCCTTTTGAATCAACAGAGACTACCTGAATGAATTGAACTATGAATTAACCACATGCAGTCTCTTTTGCCTCCCTTGTTGCTATACGTGTAATATTGATGAGTTGGAAAGATGCTGTTGCCCGTAAAAACACACATTTACTCTGTGATATGGTGGCAGGCCTAACTTTGAATTAATGAGATATTCTTCCACAGATTCACATTTAAACATTCTATGTCCATGGGCACTTTAATTCAAAGTTTTTGTAACATTTAATCACTTGGACCTTGCTTTATATGTTTGTGTTTTTTAATGGTAGTGAAATTTTATGTACTCACTGAAGAACTTCAGAAGGGAAGGGGAAGGAATTTTGAGTATAGTATACTCCTTAAATCATGTTCTATTAGACATATGTTTTAATTGTTTAAATGTTTATCACTTTATTTCTGTTTGTTATGATATAATGGTTAGACATGATCAATTTATTTTTATAATTTGTATTTTATCTGAATATTCCTTTTTATGTATTACCATTGATTAATGGCTTCTGTTTGTTTCCTGTTTCTGTAAAGGCTACTGAAATATTTTAAAAGAGAGCCTCATGCCTTTAAAGCAATGGGCCTCCTGCCGGGTACCGGATATGAAAGGGGCCACCAGCCGGATGTGGATTGGGCCTCCTGCCAGATGCCGGATGTGGTATAGTCCTCCTGCCGGATGTGGAATGGGCCTCCATCCGGATGCCGGATGTGAAATGGGCCTCCTGCCGGATGTGGAACGGGACTCCTGCCGGATGCTGGATGTGGAATAGTCCTCCTGCCGGATGTGGAAAGAGCCTCAATCCGGATGCCGGATGTGCAGTGTGCCTCCTGCTGGGAAGGTAATTATTTACATATTTTTTGTTCTCATGCACCTATTTCCACTTTTTGTGAAGATACCTTTCATATCTTGTCAGGTTCAGAATCAGGATTTACTGTCAAGAACATGTCCTAATATTTGGTGATTTGGGGCAGCAGAATGGAGAAAACATTCATCTTATAACCATCGTTCAGAACTAGACTTAAAAATAAAGTTAACAGTGCACAAAAAAGCAAGGCTGTGTCTTTGGCTCATTGATTATACAGGATCTGGTGGCATCAGGGAAGAAACTGACATTGTGGCATTGACCTCTATTCCTCAGGCTCCAGTACCTTATCCAATGATAGTAGAGTGAGGAAGTTATGGTCTGGTGTGGTGGAGGTTTTACATGATAGAGACTTTTATTTTAAGACAGCATGTCATGTATAGGTTCTAACTGGAGTGAATTCTGGTGCCTGTGATGTTACAGGGAGAGTTAAACACCCTCTCGAAATTATCATTTTCCTGAGAGATGGCACCTCCAGACCAGGCAGTGATGCAACCTACCAGAATGATCTGCATAATACACCTGTGGAGGTTAAGGTGTGTCTTCATTGCGATAATGAATCTCCTCAGGTACATCTCACAGTATAGCCAATGGTGAGGCTTTTTTGTGAAAGCATCACCATGGAGGCTCCATGACAGATCCTCAGAGTTTTAATGCTTAGGAATTTGACGTTCGCGAACATCTGCACTCCTGACACCTCCATGAAGACTGGGTCGTGTTCTTTTGACTTCCTGCTGAATCCAAAATCTTATCCATTGTTTTGTTGACATTGAGTGAATGGTTTGATTTGTTAGCATTCAACCAGCTGATCTATGTCCTTCCTTCTTCGCTACATCATTGCCATTTATTGTTTGTTGACCATTCTGGTGTCATCAGCCAACATGTCGATAGCAATGGAATTATGGCTCACCACACACAGTCATGGGTTTGCAGAGAGTAGAGCAGGGGGCTAAGCACACATCCTTGGACTGCGCCTGTGTTGATGATCAGTGGGGAAGAGACCTTGTTTCCAATTCGTCCTGACAGTGGTCTTCCAATGAGAATGTCAAAGATCCAATTGTAGAGTGAGTTACAGAGGGATAAAGTTAGTTGATTTTTGACCAGCACTGAGGGAACAATGGTATTGAAGGACGTCCTGAAGTTGATAACTAATCTAATATTGCTCCTTTTGAATCAACAGAGACTACCTAAATGAATTAAACTATGAATTAACCACATGCAGTCTCTTTTATCTCCCTTGTTGCTCGACGTTTAATATTGATGAGTTGGAAAGATGCTGTTGCCCGTAAAAACACTCAATTACTCTGTGATATGGTGGCAGGCCTAACTTTGAATAATCAGATGTTCTTCCACAGATTCACATTTAAACATTCTATGTCCATGGGCACTTTAATTCAAAGTTTTTGTAACATTTAATCACTTGGACCTTGCTTTATATGTTTGTGTTTTTTAATGGTAGTGAAATTTTATGTACTCACTAAAGAACTTCAGAAGGGAAGGGGAAGGAATTTTGAGTATAGTATACTCCTTAAATCATGTTCTATTAGACATATGTTTTAATTGTTTAAATGTTTATCACTTTATTTCTGTTTGTTATGATATAATGGTTAGACATTATCAATTTATTTTTATAATTTGTATTTTATCTGAATATTCCTTTTTATGTATTACCATTGATTAATGGCTTCTGTTTGTTTCCTGTTTCTGTAAAGGCCACTGAAAATATTTTAAAAGAGAGCCTCATGCCTTTGAAGCAATGGGCCTCCTGCCGGGTACCGGATATGAAAGGGGCCACCAGCCGGATGTGGATTGGGCCTCCTGCCAGATGCCGGATGTGGTATAGTCCTCCTGCCGGATGTGGAATGGGCCTCCATCCGGATGCCGGATGTGAAATGGGCCTCCTGCCGGATGTGGAACGGGACTCCTGCCGGATGCTGGATGTGGAATAGTCCTCCTGCCGGATGTGGAAAGAGCCTCAATCCGGATGCCGGATGTGCAGTGTGCCTCCTGCTGGAAAGGTAATTATTTACATATTTTTTGTTCTCATGCACCTATTTCCACTTTTTGTGAAGATACCTTTCATATCTTGTCAGGTTCAGAATCAGGATTTATTGTCAAGAACATGTCCTAATATTTGGTGATTTGGGGCAGCAGGATGGAGAAAACATTCATCTTATAACCATCGTTCAGAACTAGACTTAAAAATAAAGTTAACAGTGCACAAAAAAGCAAGGCTGTGTCTTTGGCTCATTGATTATACAGGATCTGGTGGCATCAGGGAAGAAACTGACATTGTGGCATTGACCTCTATTCCTCAGGCTCCAGTACCCTATCCAATGATAGTAGAGTGAGGAAGTTATGGTCTGGTGTGGTGGAGGTTTTACATGATAGAGACTTTTATTTTAAGACAGCATGTCATGTATAGGTTCTAACTGGAGTGAATTCTGGTGCCTGTGATGTTACAGGGACAGTTAAACACCCTCTCGAAATTATCATTTTCCTGAGAGATGGCACCTCCAGACCAGGCAGTGATGCAACCTACCAGAATGATCTGCATAATACACCTGTGGAGGTTAAGGTGTGTCTTCATTGCGATAATGAATCTCCTCAGGTACATCTCACAGTATAGCCAATGGTGAGGCTTTTTTGTGAAAGCATCACCATGGAGGCTCCATGACAGATCCTCAGAGTTTTAATGCTTAGGAATTTGAAGTTCGCGAACATCTGCACTCCTGACACCTCCATGAAGACTGGGTCGTGTTCTTTTGACTTCCTGCTGAATCCAAAATCTTATCCATTGTTTTATTGACATTGAGTGAATGGTTTGTTTTGTTAGCATTCAACCAGCTGATCTATGTCCTTCCTTCTTCGCTTCATCATTGCCATTTATTGTTTGCTGACCATTCTGGTGTCATCAGCCAACATGTCGATAGCAATGGAATTATGGCTTACCACACACAGTCATGGGTTTGCAGAGAGTAGAGCAGGGGGCTAAGCACACATCCTTGGACTGCGCCTGTGTTGATGATCAGTGGGGAAGAGACCTTGTTTCCAATTCGTCTTGACTGTGGTCTTCCAATGAGAATGTCAAAGATCCAATTGCAGAGTGAGGTACAGAGGGATAAAGTTAGTTGGTTTTTGACCAGCACTGAGGGAACAATGGTATTGAAGGACGTCCTGAAGTTGATAACTAATCTAATATTGCTCCCTTTGAATCAACAGAGACTACCTAAATGAATTGAACTATGAATTAACCACATGCAGTCTCTTTTGCCTCCCTTGTTGCTCGACGTGTAATATTGATGAGTTGGAAAGATGCTGTTGCCCGTAAAAACACACATTTACTCTGTGATATGGTGGCAGGCCTAACTTTGAATTAATGAGATATTCTTCCACAGATTCACATTTAAACATTCTATGTCCATGGGCACTTTAATTCAAAGTTTTTGTAACATTTAATCACTTGGACCTTGCTTTATATGTTTGTGTTTTTTAATGGTAGTGAAATTTTATGTACTCACTGAAGAACTTCAGAAGGGAAGGGGAAGGAATTTTGAGTATAGTATACTCCTTAAATCATGTTCTATTAGACATATGTTTTAATTGTTTAAATGTTTATCACTTTATTTCTGTTTGTTATGATATAATGGTTAGACATGATCAATTTATTTTTATAATTTGTATTTTATCTGAATATTCCTTTTTATGTATTACCATTGATTAATGGCTTCTGTTTGTTTCCTGTTTCTGTAAAGGCCACTGAAATATTTTAAAAGAGAGCCTCATGCCTTTAAAGCAATGGGCCTCCTGCCGGGTACCGGATATGAAAGGGGCCACCAGCCGGATGTGGATTGGGCCTCCTGCCAGATGCCGGATGTGGTATAGTCCTCCTGCCGGATGTGGAATGGGCCTCCATCCGGATGCCGGATGTGAAATGGGCCTCCTGCCGGATGTGGAACGGGACTCCTGCCGGATGCTGGATGTGGAATAGTCCTCCTGCCGGATGTGGAAAGAGCCTCAATCCGGATGCCGGATGTGCAGTGTGCCTCCTGCTGGGAAGGTAATTATTTACATATTTTTTGGTCTCATGCACCTATTTCCACTTTTTGTGAAGATACCTTTCATATCTTGTCAGGTTCAGAATCAGAATTTATTGTCAAGAACATGTCCTAATATTTGGTGATTTGAGGCAGCAGGATGGAGAAAACATTAATCTTATAACCATCGTTCAGAACTAGACTTAAAAATATAGTTAACAGTGCACAAAAAAGCAAGGCTGTGTCTTTGGCTCATTGATTATACAGGAACTGGTGGCATCAGGGAAGAAACTGTCATTGTGGCATTCACCTCTATTCCTCAGGCTCCAGTACCTTATCCAATGATAGTAGAGTGAGGAAGTTATTGTCTGGTGTGGTGGAGGTTTTACATGATAGAGACTTTTATTTTAAGACAGCATGTCATGTATAGGTTCTAACTGGAGTGAATTCTGGTGCCTGTGATGTTACAGGGAGAGTTAAACACCCTCTCGAAATTATCATTTTCCTGAGACATGGCACCTCCAGACCAGGCAGTGATGCATCCTACCAGAATGATCTGCATAGTACACCTGTGGAGGTTAAGGTGTGTCTTCATTGCGATAATGAATCTCCTCAGGTACATCTCACAGTATAGCCAATGGTGAGGCTTTTTTGTGAAAGCATCACCATGGAGGCTCCATGACAGATCCTCAGAGTTTTAATGCTTAGGAATTTGACGTTCGCGAACATCTGCACTCCTGACACCTCCATGAAGACTGGGTCGTGTTCTTTTGACATCCTGCTGAATCCAAAATCTTAACCATTGTTTTGTTGACATTGAGTGAATGGTTTGATTTGTTAGCATTCAACCAGCTGGTCTATGTCCTTCCTTCTTCGCTTCATCATTGCCATTTATTGTTTGCTGACCATTCTGGTGTCATCAGCCAACATGTCGATAGCAATGGAATTATGGCTCACCACACACAGTCATGGGTTTGCAGAGAGTAGAGCAGGGGGCTAAGCACACATCCTTGGACTGCGCCTGTGTTGATGATCAGTGGGGAAGAGACCTTGTTTCCAATTCGTCCTGACTGTGGTCTTCCAATGAGAATGTCAAAGATCCAATTGCAGAGTGAGGTACAGAGGGATAAAGTTAGTTGCTTTTTGACCAGCACTGAGGGAACAATGGTATTGAAGGACGTCCTGAAGTTGATAACTAATCTAATATTGCTCCTTTTGAATCAACAGAGACTACCTGAATGAATTGAACTATGAATTAACCACATGCAGTCTCTTTTGCCTCCCTTGTTGCTCGACGTTTAATATTGATGAGTTGAAAAGATGCTGTTTCCCGTAAAAACACTCAATTACTCTGTGATATGGTGGCAGGCCTAACTTTGAATAATCAGATGTTCTTCCACAGATTCACATTTAAACATTCTATGTCCATGGGCACTTTAATTCAAAGTTTTTGTAACATTTAATCACTTGGACCTTGCTTTATATGTTTGTGTTTTTTAATGGTAGTGAAATTTTATGTACTCACTGAAGAACTTCAGAAGGGAAGGGGAAGGAATTTTGAGTATAGTATACTCCTTAAATCATGTTCTATTAGACATATGTTTTAATTGTTTAAATGTTTATCACTTTATTTCTGTTTGTTATGATATAATGGTTAGACATGATCAATTTATTTTTATAATTTGTATTTTATCTGAATATTCCTTTTTATGTATTACCATTGATTAATGGCTTCTGTTTGTTTCCTGTTTCTGTAAAGGCCACTGAAATATTTTAAAAGAGAGCCTCATGCCTTTAAAGCAATGGGCCTCCTGCCGGGTACCGGATATGAAAGGGGCCACCAGCCGGATGTGGATTGGGCCTCCTGCCAGATGCCGGATGTGGTATAGTCCTCCTGCCGGATGTGGAATGGGCCTCCATCCGGATGCCGGATGTGAAATGGGCCTCCTGCCGGATGTGGAACGGGACTCCTGCCGGATGCTGGATGTGGAATAGTCCTCCTGCCGGATGTGGAAAGAGCCTCAATCCGGATGCCGGATGTGCAGTGTGCCTCCTGCTGGGAAGGTAATTATTTACATATTTTTTGTTCTCATGCACCTATTTCCACTTTTTGTGAAGATACCTTTCATATCTTGTCAGGTTCAGAATCAGGATTTATTGTCAAGAACATGTCCTAATATTTGGTGATTTGGGGCAGCAGGATGGAGAAAACATTCATCTTATAACCATCGTTCAGAACTAGACTTAAAAATAAAGTTAACAGTGCACAAAAAAGCAAGGCTGTGTCTTTGGCTCATTGATTATACAGGATCTGGTGGCATCAGGGAAGAAACTGACATTGTGGCATTGACCTCTATTCCTCAGGCTCCAGTACCTTATCCAATGATAGTAGAGTGAGGAAGTTATGGTCTGGTGTGGTGGAGGTTTTACATGATAGAGACTTTTATTTTAAGACAGCATGTCATGTATAGGTTCTAACTGGAGTGAATTCTGGTGCCTGTGATGTTACAGGGACAGTTAAACACCCTCTCGAAATTATCATTTTCCTGAGAGATGGCACCTCCAGACCAGGCAGTGATGCAACCTACCAGAATGATCTGCATAATACACCTGTGGAGGTTAAGGTGTGTCTTCATTGCGATAATGAATCTCCTCAGGTACATCTCACAGTATAGCCAATGGTGAGGCTTTTTTGTGAAAGCATCACCATGGAGGCTCCATGACAGATCCTCAGAGTTTTAATGCTTAGGAATTTGACATTCGCGAACATCTGCACTCCTGACACCTCCATGAAGACTGGGTCGTGTTCTTTTGACTTCCTGCTGAATCCAAAATCTTATCCATTGTTTTGTTGACATTGAGTGAATGGTTTGATTTGTTAGCATTCAACCAGCTGATCTATGTCCTTCCTTCTTCGCTACATCATTGCCATTTATTGTTTGTTGACCATTCTGGTGTCATCAGCCAACATGTCGATAGCAATGGAATTATGGCTCACCACACACAGTCATGGGTTTGCAGAGAGTAGAGCAGGGGGCTAAGCACACATCCTTGGACTGCGCCTGTGTTGATGATCAGTGGGGAAGAGACCTTGTTTCCAATTCGTCCTGACAGTGGTCTTCCAATGAGAATGTCAAAGATCCAATTGTAGAGTGAGTTACAGAGGGATAAAGTTAGTTGATTTTTGACCAGCACTGAGGGAACAATGGTATTGAAGGACGTCCTGAAGTTGATAACTAATCTAATATTGCTCCTTTTGAATCAACAGAGACTACCTAAATGAATTGAACTTTGAATTAACCACATGCAGTCTCTTTTATCTCCCTTGTTGCTCGACGTTTAATATTGATGAGTTGGTAAGATGCTGTTGCCCGTAAAAACACTCAATTACTCTGTGATATGGTGGCAGGCCTAACTTTGAATAATCAGATGTTCTTCCACAGATTCACATTTAAACATTCTATGTCCATGGGCACTTTAATTCAAAGTTTTTGTAACATTTAATCACTTGGACCTTGCTTTATATGTTTGTGTTTTTTAATGGTAGTGAAATTTTATGTACTCACTGAAGAACTTCAGAAGGGAAGGGGAAGGAATTTTGAGTATAGTATACTCCTTAAATCATGTTCTATTAGACATATGTTTTAATTGTTTAAATGTTTATCACTTTATTTCTGTTTGTTATGATATAATGGTTAGACATTATCAATTTATTTTTATAATTTGTATTTTATCTGAATATTCCTTTTTATGTATTACCATTGATTAATGGCTTCTGTTTGTTTCCTGTTTCTGTAAAGGCCACTGAAATATTTTAAAAGAGAGCCTCATGCCTTTAAAGCAATGGGCCTCCTGCCGGGTACCGGATATGAAAGGGGCCACCAGCCGGATGTGGATTGGGCCTCCTGCCAGATGCCGGATGTGGTATAGTCCTCCTGCCGGATGTGGAATGGGCCTCCATCCGGATGCCGGATGTGAAATGGGCCTCCTGCCGGATGTGGAACGGGACTCCTGCCGGATGCTGGATGTGGAATAGTCCTCCTGCCGGATGTGGAAAGAGCCTCAATCCGGATGCCGGATGTGCAGTGTGCCTCCTGCTGGGAAGGTAATTATTTACATATTTTTTGTTCTCATGCACCTATTTCCACTTTTTGTGAAGATACCTTTCATATCTTGTCAGGTTCAGAATCAGGATTTACTGTCAAGAACATGTCCTAATATTTGGTGATTTGGGGCAGCAGGATGGAGAAAACATTCATCTTATAACCATCGTTCAGAACTAGACTTAAAAATAAAGTTAACAGTGCACAAAAAAGCAAGGCTGTGTCTTTGGCTCATTGATTATACAGGATCTGGTGGCATCAGGGAAGAAACTGACATTGTGGCATTGACCTCTATTCCTCAGGCTCCAGTACCTTATCCAATGATAGTAGAGTGAGGAAGTTATGGTCTGGTGTGGTGGAGGTTTTACATGATAGAGACTTTTATTTTAAGACAGCATGTCATGTATAGGTTCTAACTGGGGTGAATTCTGGTGCCTGTGATGTTACAGGGACAGTTAAACACCCTCTCGAAATTATCATTTTCCTGAGAGATGGCACCTCCAGACCAGGCAGTGATGCAACCTACCAGAATGATCTGCATAATACACCTGTGGAGGTTAAGGTGTGTCTTCATTGCGATAATGAATCTCCTCAGGTACATCTCACAGTATAGCCAATGGTGAGGCTTTTTTGTGAAAGCATCACCATGGAGGCTCCATGACAGATCCTCAGAGTTTTAATGCTTAGGAATTTGACGTTCGCGAACATCTGCACTCCTGACACCTCCATGAAGACTGGGTCGTGTTCTTTTGACTTCCTGCTGAATCCAAAATCTTATCCATTGTTTTGTTGACATTGAGTGAATGGTTTGATTTGTTAGCATTCAACCAGCTGATCTATGTCCTTCCTTCTTCGCTACATCATTGCCATTTATTGTTTGTTGACCATTCTGGTGTCATCAGCCAACATGTCGATAGCAATGGAATTATGGCTCGCCACACACAGTCATGGGTTTGCAGAGAGTAGAGCAGGGGGCTAAGCACACATCCTTGGACTGCGCCTGTGTTGATGATCAGTGGGGAAGAGACCTTGTTTCCAATTCGTGCTGACTGTGGTCTTCCAATGAGAATGTCAAAGATCCAATTGTAGAGTGAGTTACAGAGGAATAAAGTTAGTTGATTTTTGACCAGCACTGAGGGAACAATGGTATTGAAGGACGTCCTGAAGTTGATAACTAATCTAATATTGCTCCTTTTGAATCAACAGAGACTACCTAAATGAATTGAACTATGAATTAACCACATGCAGTCTCTTTTATCTCCCTTGTTGCTCGACGTTTAATATTGATGAGTTGGAAAGATGCTGTTGCCCGTAAAAACACTCAATTACTCTGTGATATGGTGGCAGGCCTAACTTTGAATAATCAGATGTTCTTCCACAGATTCACATTTAAACATTCTATGTCCATGGGCACTTTAATTCAAAGTTTTTGTAACATTTAATCACTGGGACCTTGCTTTATATGTTTGTGTTTTTTAATGGTAGTGAAATTTTATGTACTCACTAAAGAACTTCAGAAGGGAAGGGGAAGGAATTTTGAGTATAGTATACTCCTTAAATCATGTTCTATTAGACATATGTTTTAATTGTTTAAATGTTTATCACTTTATTTCTGTTTGTTATGATATAATGGTTAGACATTATCAATTTATTTTTATAATTTGTATTTTATCTGAATATTCCTTTTTATGTATTACCATTGATTAATGGCTTCTGTTTGTTTCCTGTTTCTGTAAAGGCCACTGAAAATATTTTAAAAGAGAGCCTCATGCCTTTGAAGCAATGGGCCTCCTGCCGGGTACCGGATATGAAAGGGGCCACCAGCCGGATGTGGATTGGGCCTCCTGCCAGATGCCGGATGTGGTATAGTCCTCCTGCCGGATGTGGAATGGGCCTCCATCCGGATGCCGGATGTGAAATGGGCCTCCTGCCGGATGTGGAACGGGACTCCTGCCGGATGCTGGATGTGGAATAGTCCTCCTGCCGGATGTGGAAAGAGCCTCAATCCGGATGCCGGATGTGCAGTGTGCCTCCTGCTGGGAAGGTAATTATTTACATATTTTTTGTTCTCATGCACCTATTTCCACTTTTTGTGAAGATACCTTTCATATCTTGTCAGGTTCAGAATCAGGATTTATTGTCAAGAACATGTCCTAATATTTGGTGATTTGGGGCAGCAGGATGGAGAAAACATTCATCTTATAACCATCGTTCAGAACTAGACTTAAAAATAAAGTTAACAGTGCACAAAAAAGCAAGGCTGTGTCTTTGGCTCATTGATTATACAGGATCTGGTGGCATCAGGGAAGAAACTGACATTGTGGCATTGACCTCTATTCCTCAGGCTCCAGTACCTTATCCAATGATAGTAGAGTGAGGAAGTTATGGTCTGGGTGGTGGAGGTTTTACATGATAGAGACTTTTATTTTAAGACAGCATGTCATGTATAGATTCTGACTGGAGTGAATTCTGCTGCCTGTGATGTTACAGGGAGAGTTAAACACCCTCTCGAAATTATCATTTACCTGAGAGATGGCACCTCCAGACCAGGCAGTGATCCAACCTACCAGAATGATCTGCATAGTACACCTGTGGAGGTTAAGGTGGTTTCATTGTGATAATGAATCTCCTCAGGCACATCACACAGTATTGCCAATGGTGAGGGTTTTTTGTGAAAGCATCACCACGGAGGCTCCATGACAGATCCTCAGAGTTTTAATGCTTAGGAATTTGACGTTCGCGAACATCTGACGACTCCTTAGTTAATTTGGTGTTGGTTCTGGTATGTGTGAGTTGGTCATGACCCCAGTAGTATCTTCCTCCTGCTTGATGTGGAATTCTCCAAATGCCAGATGCCGGATGTGGAATGTTTCTGCTACGAGATGCCGGATGTGGAATGGTCGGCCTGCCAGATGCCAGATGTGGAATAGTCCACCTTTCAATGCCGGATGTGGAATGTTCCTGATGCTAGATGCCAGATGTGGAATAGCTTTTCTGCCAGATGTGGGATGGTCCGCCTGCCAGATGTGGAATTGTCTGCCTACCAGTTGCCAGATGTGCGATGGTCTGCCTGCGAGATATGGAATGGTCTGCTTGCCAGATGTGGAATGGACCACCTGCCAGGTGCCAGGTGTGGATAGTCCACCTCCCAGATGCCAGATGAGGAATGGACCGCCAGCCAGGTGCCTGTTGTGGGATGGTCTGTCTTGCAGGTGCCGGATTTGGACTGGGCCTCCTGACGGATGTCAGCTGTGTAATAGTCCTTCTGGTTGTAGAAAGGGCCTGCTAAAGGAAAAGATACTTTGGGGAATCTCCGATGTTCTTCTACCTTGATCACATTTAAACTTTCTCTGTTTATGAGCTACTTTTATTCAATATTTTCCTAATTTATGTGATCACTAGAAACTTGCTTTATTATTTTGTGTTTTACTTTAATGGTAGTGAAATGATTTTTACTTACCTGAGAAGTTCAGAAGGGGAGAGGATAGAATTTGTCGTATTATATAATTTTGTGACTTTTTACAATTCGCCATATGTTATAATTGTTGAAGTTTTTATGACTTTGTTGTCATTTGACTGTTATGATATAGTGTTTATATAATAGTTTGATTCCTCTTCTCTAACACTTTCATCTTTCTGTTTCCAGGTGCTCAATCATTTATCCGACATCCTGTGGAACAGACACTACCAGAATTTGGAATATTTTGGAACGTAGAATAATATCAGTAGTATTTATAAGTACATTTAAGCTGTTTTCAAATGAGCAAAAACAAAGGCACATCCCAACCAGAAAGACCTCTGCAGAGAGTGGGATTACGATGGCTGTGGGTCATGGGGTTACGGTGGCTCTGGGTAGTGGGGTTACGGTGGCTCTGGGTAGTGGGGTTACGGTGGCTCTGGGTTGTGGGGTTACGGTGGCTCTGGGTAGTGGGGTTACGGTGGCTCTGGGTAGTGGGGATACGGTGGCTCTGGGTAGTGAGGTTACGGTGGATCTGGGTAGTGGGGTAACGGTGGCTCTGGGAGGTAGGGTTAAGGTGGTTCTGGGTAGTGGGGATACGGTGGCCCTGGGTAGTGGGGTTACGGTGGCTCTGGGTTGTGGGGTTACGGTGGCTCTGGGTAGTGTGGATAGAGAGGCTCTGGGTAGAGGGGTTACGGTGGCTCTGGGTAGTGGGATTATGATAGCTCTGGGTCGTGGGGTTACAGTGGCTCTAGGCATTGGGATTAAGGTGGCTCTGGGTAGTGGGGTTACGGAGGCTCTGGGTAGTGGGGTTATGGTGGCTCTGGGCAGTGGGGTTACGGTGGCTCAGGGTGATGGGGTTAGGGTGGCTCTGTGTGGTGGGGTTACGGTGGCTCTGGGTGGTGGGGTTATGGTGGTAAAGTGGCTCTGGGTAGTGGGGATACGGTGGCTCTGGGTTGTGGGGTTACGGTGGCTCTGGGTAGTGTGGTTAGAGAGGCTCTGGGTAGAGGGGTTACGGTGGCTCTGGGTAGTGGGATTATGATAGCTCTGGGTCGTGGGGTTACAGTGGCTCTGGGTATTGGGATTAAGGTGGCTCTGGGTAGTGGAGTTACGGTGTCTCTGGGTAGAGGGGTTACGACTGCTCTGGGTAGTGGGGTTACGGTGGTTCTGGGTCGTGGGGTTACAGTGGCGCTGTGTCATGGGTGTTACGGTGGCTCTGGGTAGTGGGTGTTACGGCGACTCTGGGTAGAGGGGTTACGAAGGCTCTGGGTAGTGGGGTTACGGTGGCTCTGGGTAGTGGGATTACAGTGGCTCTGGGTAGTGGGGTTACATTGGCTCTGGGTAGTCGGGTTACGGTGACCCTGGGTAGTGGGGTTACGGTGGCTCTGGGAAGTTGGGCTACGGTGATTCTGGGTAGTGGGGATACGGTGCCTCTGTGTAGTGGGGTAATGGTGGCTCTGGGTAGTGGGATTACGGTGGCTCTGGGTAGTGGGGTTACATTGGCTCTGGGTAGTCGGGTTACGGTGACCCTGGGTAGTGGGGTTACGGTGGCTCTGGGAAGTTGGGCTACGGTGATTCTGGGTAGTGGGGATATGGTGCCTCTGTGTAGTGGGGTAATGGTGGCTCTGGGTAGTGGGGTTACGGTGGCACTGGGTGGTGGGGTTACGGCGGCTCTGGGTAGTGGGGTTACGGCGGCTCTGGGTAGTGGGGTTACGGCGGTTCTGGGTGGTGGGGTTATGGCAGCTGTAGATGGTGGGGTTAAGACCCCTCTGGGTGGTGGGGTTACGGCGGCTCTGGTTAGTGTGGTTAGAGAGGCTCTGGGTAGAGGGGTTACGGTGGCTCTGGGTTGTGGGATTATGGTAGCTCTGGGTTGTGGGGTTACAGTGGCTCTTGGAAGTGGGGCTACGGTGATTCTGGGTAGTGGGGATACGGTGCGTCTGTGTAGTGGGGTAATGGTGGCTCTGGGTAGTGGGGTTACGGTGGCACTGGGTGGTGGGGTTACGGCGGCTCTGGGTTGTGGAGTTACGGCGGCTCTAGATGGTGGGGTTACGGCGGTTCTGGGTGGTGGGGTTATGGCAGCTCTAGATGGTGGGGTTAAGACCCCTCTGGGTGGTGGGGTTACGGCGGCTCTGGGTAGTGTGGTTAGAGAGACTCTGGGTAGTGGGGTTACGGTGGCTCTGGGTTGTGGGGTTACGGTGGCTCTGGGTAGTGGGATTATAGTAGCTCTGGGTCGTGGGGTTACAGTGGCTCTGGGTATTGGGATTAAGGTGGCTCTGGGTAGTGGAGTTACGGTGTCTCTGGGTAGAGGGGTTACGACGGCTCTGGGTAGTGGGGTTACAGGTGGTTCTGGGTCGTGGGGTTACGGTGGCACTCGTTAATGGGGTTACAGTGGCGCTGGGTCATGGGTGTTACGGTGGCTCTGGGTAGTGGGCTTACATTAGCTCTGGGTAGTCGGGTTACGGTGACCCTGGGTAGTGGGGTTACGGTGGCTCTGGGTTGTGGGGTTCCGGTGGCTCTGTGTCGTGGAGTTACGGCGGCTCTGGGTCTTGGGTTTACGGCGGCACTGGGTCTTGGGGTTACGGTGGCTCTGGGTAGTGGGGTTACAGTGACTCTGGGTAGTGGGGTTACGGTGGCTCTGGGTAGTGGGGTTACGGTGGCTGTGGGTAGTGGGGTTATGGTGTCAGGGTAGTGGGGTTACGGTGGCTCTGGATAATGGGGTTACGTTGACTCTGGGTAATGGGGTTGCGGTGGCTCTGGGTAGTGGGGTTACGGTGTCTTTGGGTAGTGGGGTTACGGTGGCTCTGGGTAGTGGGGTTAAGGTGGCTCTGGGTAGTGGTGTTACGGTGGCTCTGGGTACTGGGGGTAACAGCGGCTCTTTGTAGTGGGGTTTCGTCGGCTCTGGGTGGTGGGGTTACGGCGGCTGTGGGTCGTGGTGTTACGGCGGCTCTGGGTCGTGGGGTTACGGCGGCTGTGCGTCATGGAGTTATGGCGGCTCTGGGTCTTGGGGGTTAAGGCGGCTCTTGGTAGTGGGATTACGGTGGCTCTGGGTAGTAGGGTTATGGTGGCTCTGGGTAGTGGGGTTACGGCGGTTCTGGGTGGTGGGGTTATGGCAGCTCTAGATGGTGGAGTTAAGACCCCTCTGGGTGGTGGGGTTACGGCAGCTCTGGCTAGTGGGGTTACAGCGGCTCTGGGTCGTGGGGTTACGACGGCTCTGGGTCGTGGGGTTCCGGCGGCTCTGTCTCGTGGAGTTACGGCGGCTCTTGGTCTTGGGTTTACGGCGGCTCTGGGTCTTGGGGTTACGGTGGCTCTGGGTAGTTGGGTTACAGTGACTCTGGGTAGTGGGGTTACGGTGGCTCTGGGTAGTGGGGTTACGGTGTCTTTGGGTAATGGGGTTACGGTGGCTCTGGGTAGTGGCTCTGGGTAGTGGTGTTACGGTGGCTCTGGGTACTGGGGGTTACAGCGGCTCTTGCTAGTGGGGTTACGTCGGATCTGGGTGGTGGGGTTACGGCGGCTGTGGGTCGTGGGGTTACGGCGGCTCTTGGTAGTGGGATTACGGTGGCACTGGGAGTGGGGTTACGGTGGCTCTGGGTAGTGTGGTTAGAGAGGCTCTGGGTAGAGGGGTTACGGTGGCTCTGGGTAGTGGGATTATGATAGCTCTGGGTCGTGGTGTTACAGTGCCTCTGGGTATTGGGATTAAGGTGGCTCTGGGTAGTGGAGTTACGGTGTCTCTGGGTAGAGGGGTTACGACTGCTCTGGGTAGTGGGGTTACGGTGGTTCTGGGTCGTGGGGTTACAGTGGCGCTGGGTCATGGGTGTTACGGTGGCTCTGGGTAGTGGGTGTTACGGCGACTCTGGGTAGAGGGGTTACGACGGCTCTGGGTAGTGGGGTTACAGTTGCTCTGGGTAGTGGGATTACGGTGGCTCTGGGTAGTGGGGTTACATTGGCTCTGGGTAGTCGGGTTACGGTGACCCTGGGTAGTGGGGTTACGGTGGCTCTGGGAAGTTGGGCTACGGTGATTCTGGGTAGTGGGGATACGGTGCCTCTGTGTAGTGGGGTAATGGTGGCTCTGGGTAGTGGGATTACGGTGGCTCTGGGTAGTGGGGTTACATTGGCTCTGGGTAGTCGGGTTACGGTGACCCTGGGTAGTGGGGTTACGGTGGCTCTGGGAAGTTGGGCTACGGTGATTCTGGGTAGTGGGGATATGGTGCCTCTGTGTAGTGGGGTAATGGTGGCTCTGGGTAGTGGGGTTACGGTGGCACTGGGTGGTGGGGTTACGGCGGCTCTGGGAAGTGGGGTTACGGCGGCTCTAGATGGTGGGGTTACGGCGTTTCTGGGTGGTGGGGTTATGGCAGCTGTAGATGGTGGGGTTAAGACCCCTCTGGGTGGTGGGGTTACGGCGGCTCTGGGTAGTGTGGTTAGAGAGGCTCTGGGTAGAGGGGTTACGGTGGCTCTGGGTTGTGGGATTATGGTAGCTCTGGGTCGTGGGGTTACAGTGGCTCTGGGAAGTGGGGCTACGGTGATTCTGGGTAGTGGGGATACGGTGCCTCTGTGTAGTGGGGTAATGGTGGCTCTGGGTAGTGGGGTTACGGTGGCACTGGGTGGTGGGGTTACGGCGGCTCTGGGTAGTGGGGTTACGGCGGCTCTAGATGGTGGGGTTACGGCGGTTCTGGGTGGTGGGGTTATGGCAGCTCTAGATGGTGGGGTTAAGACCCCTCTGGGTGGTGGGGTTACGGCGGCTCCGGGTAGTGTGGTTAGAGAGACTCTGGGTAGTGGGGTTACGGTGGCTCTGGGTTGTGGGGTTACGGTGGCTCTGGGTAGTGGGATTATAGTAGCTCTGGGTCGTGGGGTTACAGTGGCTCTGGGTATTGGGATTAAGGTGGCTCTGGGTAGTGGAGTTACGGTGTCTCTGGGTAGAGGGGTTACGACGGCTCTGGGTAGTGGGGTTACAGGTGGTTCTGGGTCGTGGGGTTACGGTGGCACTCGGTAATGGGGTTACAGTGGCGCTGGGTCATGGGTGTTACGGTGGCTCTGGGTAGTGGGATTAAGGTGGCTCTGGGTAGTGGGCTTACATTGGCTCTGGGTAGTCGGGTTACGGTGACCCTGGGTAGTGGTGTTACGGTGGCTCTGTGAAGTGGGGCTACGGTGATTCTGGGTAGTGGGGATACGGTGCCTCTGTGTAGTGGGGTAATGGTGGCTCTGGGTAGTGGGGTTACGGCGGCTCTAGATGGTGGGGTTACGGCGGTTCTTGGTGGTGGGGTTATGGCAGCTCTAGATGGTGGGGTTAAGACCCCTCTGGGTGGTGGGGTTACGGCGGCTCTGGCTAGTGGGGTTATGGCGGCTAAGGCTAGTGGGGTTATGGTGGCTCTGGGTTGTGGGGTTATGACGGCTCTGGGTCGTGGGGTTCCGGTGGCTCTGGGTCGTGGGGTTACAGTGGCTCTGGGTCGTGGGGTTACGACGGCTCTGGGTAGTGGGGTTCCGGCTGCTCAGTGTCGTGGAGTTACGGCGGCTCTGGGTCTTGGGGTTATGACGGCCCTTGGTCTTGGGGTTACGTCGGCTCTGGGTAGTGGGGTTGCGGTGGCTCTGGGTAGTGGGGTTACGGTGTCTTTGGGTAGTGGGGTTACGGTGGCTCTGGGTAGTGGGGTTAAGGTGGCTCTTGGTAGTGGTGTTACGGTGGCTCTGGGTACTGGGGGTTACAGCGGCTCTTGGTAGTGGGGTAACGTCGGCTCTGGGTGGTGGGGTTACGGCGGCTGTTGGTCGTGGGGTTACGGCGGCTCTGGGTCGTGGGGTTACGGCGGCTGTGCGTCATGGGGTTACGGCGGCTCTGGGTCTTGGGGGTTAAGGCGGCTCTTGGTAGTGGGATTACGGTGGCTCTGGATAGTAGGGTTATGGTGGCTCTGGGTAGTGGGGTTACGGCGGTTCTGGGTGGTGGGGTTATGGCAGCTCTAGATGGTGGAGTTAAGACCCCTCTGGGTGGTGGGGTTACGGCAGCTCTGGCTAGTGGGGTTACAGCGGCTCTGGGTCGTGGGGTTACGACGGCTCTGGGTCGTGGGGTTCCGGCGGCTCTGTGTCGTGGAGTTACGGCGGCTCTGGGTCTTGGGTTTACGGCGGCAATGGGTCTTGGGGTTACGGTGGCTCTGGGTAGTGGGGTTACAGTGACTCTGGGTAGTGGGGTTACGGTGGCTCTGGGTAGTGGGGTTACGGTGGCTCTGGGTAGTGGGGTTACGGTGTCAGGGTAGTGGGGTTACGGTGGCTCTGGATAGTGGGGTTACGTTGACTCTGGGTAATGGGGTTGCGGTGGCTCTGGGTAGTGGGGTTACGGTGTCTTTGGGTAGTGGGGTTACGGTGGCTCTGGGTAGTGGGGTTAAGGTGGCTCTGGGTAGTGGTGTTACGGTGGCTCTGGGTACTGGGGGTAACAGCGGCTCTTTGTAGTGGGGTTTCGTCGGCTCTGGGTGGTGGGGTTACGGCGGCTGTGGGTCGTGGTGTTACGGCGGCTCTGGGTCGTGGGGTTACGGCGGCTGTGCGTCATGGAGTTACGGTGGCTCTGGGTCTTGGGGGTTAAGGCGGCTCTTGGTAGTGGGATTACGGTGGCTCTGGGTAGTAGGGTTATGGTGGCTCTGGGTAGTGGGGTTACGGCGGTTCTGGGTGGTGGGGTTATGGCAGCTCTAGATGGTGGAGTTAAGACCCCTCTGGGTGGTGGGGTTACGGCAGCTCTGGCTAGTGGGGTTACAGCAGCTCTGGGTTGTGGGGTACGACGGCTCTGGGTCGTGGGGTTCCGGCGGCTCTGTGTCGTGGAGTTACGGCGGCTCTTGGTCTTGGGTTTACGGCGGCTCTGGGTCTTGGAGTTACGGTGGCTCTGGGTAGTGGGGTTACAGTGACTCTGGGTAGTGGGGTTACGGTGGCTCTGCGTAGTGGGGTTACGGTGTCTTTGGGTAATGGGGTTACGGTGGCTCTGGGTAGTGGCTCTGGGTAGTGGTGTTACGGTGGCTCTGGGTACTGGGGGTTACAGCGGCTCTTGGTAGTGGGGTTACGTCGGCTCTGGGTGGTGGGGTTACGGCGGCTGTGGGTCGTGGGGTTACGGCGGCTCTTGGTAGTGGGATTACGGTGGCTCTGGGAGTGGGGTTATGGTGGCTCTGGGTAGTGGGGTTATGGTGGCTCTGGGTAGAGCGGTTACGGTGGCTCTGGGTAGTGGGGTTACGGTGGCTCTGGGTAGTGGCGTTACGGTGACTCCTGGTAGTGGGGTTACGGTGGCTCTGGGTAGTGGGGTTACGGTGTCTCTGGGTAGTGGGGTTACGGTGGCTCTGGTAAGTGGGGTTACGGTGACTCTGGTTAGTGTGGTTATGGTGGCTCTGGGTACTGGGGGTTACAGCGGCTCTTGGTAGTGGGGTTTCGTCGGCTCTGGGTGGTGGGGTTATGACGGCTGTGGGTCGTGGGGTTACGGCAGCTCTGGGTCATGGGGTTACGGTGGCTCTGGGTAGTGGGGTTATGGTGGCTCTGGGTAATGGGGGTTATGATGGCTCTGGGTAGTGGGTTTACGGTGGCTCTGGGTAGTGGGGCTACGGTGATTCTGGTTGCTGGGGTTATTGTGGCTCATGGTAGTGGTGTTACGGATGTTCTGGGTAGTGGGGTTACGGCGGCTCTGGGTAGTGGGGTTACAGCACCTCTTGGTAGTGGAGTTACGGCGGCTCTGGATAGTGGGGTTACTGCGGATCTGGGAGGTGGGGTTACGGTTCCTCTGGGTAGTGGGGTTACGGTTCCTCTGGGTAGTGGGGTTACGGTGGCTCTGGGTAGTGGGATTACGGCGGCTCTGGGTAGTGGGGTTACGGTGGCTGTGTAGTGGGGTTACGGTGGCTCTGGGTCGTGGAGTTACATTGGCTCTGGGCAGTGGGATTAAGGTGGCTCTGGGTAGTGGGGTTACGGTGGCTCTGGGTAGTGGGGGTTAAGGAGACTCTGGGTAGTGGGGTTAAGGTGATTCTGGGTAGTGGGGATACGGTGGCTCTGAGTAGTTGGGTTACGGTGACTCTGGGTAGTGGGGGTTACGGTGGCTATGGGTAGTGGGTTACGACGGCTATGGGTGGTGGGGTTACAGCGGCTCTGGGTAGTGGGGTTCCGGTGGCTCTGTGTAGTTTGGTTATGGTGGCTCTAGGTCGTGAGGTTACGGTGGCACTCGGTAGTGGGGTTACGGTGGCTCTGGGTCGTGGGGTTATGGTGGCACTCAGTCGTGGTGTTACGGTGGCTCTGGGTAGTGGGCTTACGGGACTCATTTAAGGACTCTTATATTTGGACTTCAGCGATTGTTTTCCAATGTATTGTACACTTTGTTTACAGTTCTTCATGGGATTAAATGTGTATGTTGTGTACAGTTTTCTTTGACTGCCAATAAGTGGTAATTGTGTCTGTCCAGAGGAAAAATGAATCTCTGAGTTTTTATGTGTGTACTTGTCAATAAATCGGAATCTATATGGCACCATTTGTTCCCAATTGTTCTTTATTTGTTTCCCTGCGTAGGTTGAGTTGGTTCTTTTTGGCATGACCAAGAAGTGGTAACTCTGCCTCGCCTCCAGGAACAAGAATCTCAGGGTTGAATCTGAAGTTGGCCCAAAGGGTCTGTTTCTATGCTGGGAATCTTTATGACTCTGTGAAAAGATCTGAGTGGCGGGAAATAATTTTTTTCAGGGAATGCCACAGTAAAGTCTGGAAATTCAAACTGTGTTTAATTGTAATGATTCAGCAAAAATATGAGGAGAATTAGGATCAGTTGTTGGGAGAGAACAGGGAAGCAGAGCTCAAGTCCCCTCCTTTCCTGTCACAAGGAAATACAAGACCATGAGAGAAGGTCCCACGGACATTGAGCCATGTACACGGTGCACAGGCTTTGTTGGGAAGAGTTGGAGCTGAAGCAGGGGCCCTCAGCAAAGCCACATCTGTCCCCATCTTTATAACCATCCTGACTGGGACTGTTGGAACCCTCCTTATTTGCTCAACAGCATTGAACACAGAACATTCCAGCACAGACCGGCCGTTCATTCCACGATGTTGTGCTGACCGACGTAAACCTTCTCCATAACAATCTAAACCCTCCCCACCTTACACCCGTCACCCTTTATTATCCTTACATCCATCTGCCTGTCAAAGAGTCTTCAATGTCCTGGTTGTCCCAGCCTCGATCACCACCCTCGCCAATACATTCCAGGCAGCACCACTCTCTGTGTGGACAAATGAAAGAGTTAGATCTCTCTCACATTTCCAAGAGTTAAGATTCAATTTATTGCCATGTAATAAAGACAGTGCAACATTACACAAAATTTGTTTTTCGTCTGCTGTAGGGCAGACAGATTTGACATTGGCAGAAATTGCTTGAAGCACCTCTTTACAGTCAGAGAAAGAGAAGCAAATGAGACCTCCCCAGAGTCACTGAGCGTCCGTCAATTTGGCTCCAACCCTCCCATAGCCCCTGTTACCACACAGAATCTAGTCCAAACCATCAGCAGCTTGAGCTCCAGATCTGAGCCCCCATCATGATGAGGAACCCTTCAGGGACCTCGGCCCCCTCTCTCATCCTGCTTCAGATCCCTGGATCCACTTCGGCCAGTCTTGAGCCAGTCTCCTGCAGTCCCGTGAATCCCTCAACTGCACTCGTCAGCAGCTCACAGCCTGAGGAGTTTCCTTCCCTCGAATCGCCCCCGCCCCCCTGCCTGTGGGTTCAACGACAGAACCCCTCTCTGGGCTGCCGCTGTGATCCTGTCCCAGGGGTCACCTCCTCTTCATCTCCTTCTTAAACCGGGTTGGGCTCCCCATTTCCTGGTGCCCTGAGCCAGTCCTCTGCTTCCCCGAAGTCTCTCACCTCTCCTGGCTGCTGCCAATCATAGGCCCTGCTATCCTGGAGGCGGCCCCCACGGCTGCAACATTTTTAAAATAAAACCAGCGTCAGGTCAATTTACAGGTCTTTTAAAGCCTTTCCGGATCCAACAGCATTCAGACTAGATGGTAGGAGCCCACGACGGAGCACTGGGTTTCCGCTCTCCGTGGGTCTGCAGCTCCGCCAGTGCTGCCATGTTCTCCCAGTCCCAGCTCTATGAACAGTCAGGGTACCAAGGCTGTGTGGAGAAGCAGGGGAGTGGGATGGTGGGAGAATGGATCAGTTCATGATGAAATGGTGGAGCGGACTCGATGGTCTGAATGGCCGACCTGCTCCTAGGTCTCATTGTCTCATCTTTTGCAAAGTACAGACATGGTTTTTAAACCAAAACACACAATTTGTAAATCACAGTTTGGGCTTTTTAAATGAAAACTGCCCACATTTCGGCCCTGCAAAGTTGTGGTTTTTGATCCCAAAACACCACACATTTTGTCAAATACAACCTGATCTTTTGGAAAAAAATATTACTGTGCACTTTCCTGCAAAACACAGCACAGGCCCTTTGGCCCTCGATATTGTGCTGACCCATATATTCCAATACAAAACTTTCCCGACCCTGTTTTCTTTATCCATGTGCCTGTCTACGAGTCTCTTAAATCCCCTAATGTTTCAACCTCCACCTCCATTCCAGGCCACCACAACTCTGCTTAAAATAAACTTACCCCTGATGGATCACCGAAATTCCCCTCTCTCCACTGTGGACACACGTCCTCGGGTGTTTGCTATTCCTGCCCTGGGAAACAGGCGTTTGCTGCCCACCCTATCTATGCCTCTCTGAATCTGGGAGACCTCTATTAAGTCTCCTCTGATCCTTCTGCCTCCAAAAAGAAAAGGCCCAGCTTTACTTACCTTGCCTCATCACTTCTTTTCCAATCTGGACAACCTCTTTACAGGAAGGAACAGGTGAATCTTTGGAGAGGCTGCAGAGCAGATGGACCAGGATGTTGTCTGGATTGGAGAATGTGCCTTGTGAGGCAAGGTTCAAAGACCTTGGGCTTCTCCCTTTGAAGTGAAGAATGAGATGGGCCTTGGAAGTCTACAAGATGATGAGGCATAGATCGGGTGGACCACCAGCACCTTCCCCCAGTTTGGGAGAGTAGCAAACACCAGGTAACGTCTGTACACAGTGAGGGGAGGAATGTTTAGGGGAGACATCAGAACCAAACATTGAGAGGAGTGGGTGCCTGGAATGATTGACCTGGGAGGTGGAGGCTGGTACAGTCAGGACATCTAAAAGAGTCTGAGGGTCTTAGGCACATGGATGGAAGAAAGTGAGAGGGTGATGAGGAGATGGCTGCAGTTAAAGAAGACAGCTCACTCCCAAACTCCCCACAGCTGAGTGGGAAACACTTGCTTTCAGATCAGATTCGATACAATTTATTGTCATGTAATCAGACAGAAATGTAATATTACACATCATCAGCGACAATATTACAGCAGCAATCATCGGGCATGAACACCACCCAGAACATGCTCTGTTCTCACTGGCACCATCAGGAAAGAAGTCTCGATGCCACAAGCCTCGCACCACCAGGTTCAGAAAGAGCTGCTCCCCCTCCACCATCAGACTCCTCAACTACAAACTGTCACGTGAATCAAAGCTCGCACAACTGGAGGGGGAATAAATGCTTTGATTAGCTTATAACTATGGGAGGATCTCACAGACATCTTCGGAAGGGTTCTCTGTTTAGGCAGGAAAACAGGGTTAGATGGGGCAGAGCCAGGAGGCCGGGCCAGGTATCAGCGCAACACACTACCAGTGAATCCCAGTTCACTGCATTCACCCCTTCTTGTAGAATTTAGGGTCTGTGAATGAAGACAGAGATCATGGGTTCAGAAGAAAAGTTGAAAAATAAACATTTACAAATTTACAGAATTAAGCGATGCGGGGACCTGGAGATCCTGGTGGAGCACCTTAGCACTGGGGGGGGGGGGGCCTTAGGCTCCTTGGGTCTCCTGGTCCCCTTGTGAGGGAGGAGAGGTGGGCTGGTCCTCTGGCTTAATGGTGGAGGGGGATGCACTTTCCTCCTGATCTGGATCCCCCGAGGCCCTGACTGGGGGCTGTGAGAATGAGCTCCGTGACTTGCAGGGCACCTGAGGCAACAGACCCTTTGATCTGGTGGTTACCAGGGCCTGATGGAGACCGTGTTCTCCCTCCCATCCGGGTATCCACAAAGGCATACGTGGGATTGGTGTGGAGCAGGTTCGCCCTTTCCACCAGGGGGTCGGTTCTTGCTTCTCCTCACGTGCTTCCTGAGAAGGACTGGACCCGGAGTGGTGATCCAGGTTGGGAGTGTTGTTCTCGATGTCGACCTACTTTCCAAATTGAGTAAGAGCTTGTGACGAGTAGTGTTGGTCATGGTACATAGTAGCGACTGGATGGAATGGAGCGCCATAGGGAGGACTTCCTGTTACCCCTCACCAGCAGGTGGCTCGTCACTCATAAAGGATGAATCTAGCTGGGACACCTGAACAGTGCTCTAACAAACCTTTCCCAATTGATCTCCCAAAAACATATCTATATACTCTGTCACACATTGCTGAAGTCCACAATCAGCTCTTTGACGCAGACAGTGGGTGTTATATTGCTTCAGCCAAGATTTCTGTCTCCGTCCTGTGTGCTGACCCATTGACCCTTTTTATACAGTGCACTGCTGTGGTATCATTTGCTAATAAGTGATTGGAAAATGTAATTTCTTAATCAGTCATAGGTGCAAAGAGAATAGAGCAGGAGATGGAATTGGCCACCCTGTGACTCTCCGCTCCTGATTGTGGAGGAGATGAGTTTGCCAATCCGTACTCTTTGGGGTCTGAAGGGAAGGAAATCCAAGTGGTCAAGTCACCTTTATTTATCATTCAAACCATTGCCATTAATATCACAGGAAAGATGAGAGAGGGTTTCTCCAGGAACAAGAAGCATATTGACATAAATCGAAATGAACTATTAAGTCATAAGACAATTTTTTTAAAAACCCACGAAAACAAACCCATGATATACGAGTACACATATGTTCTCGGAATAGAGGAGCCTGATGGCTTGCGGATAAAAGCTGTTACACAATCTGGATGAGTGGGCCCGAACGCTCCTTCCAGATGGAAGAATGGAGACCATTTCCAAGAAGGGTGTGTGAAGTCTTTCACCATATTATTTGCCTTCCACGTGGATCTTGCCTTGTAGATGTCCATCATGGCAGGAAGAGAGACCTCAATGATATTCTCTGCTGATTCCACTATCCTCTGGAGGGTTTTGAGGTCTGAGGTGGTACAGTTTCCAAACCAGAGTGTGATGCAATGGCTCCGAATCCTCTCAATACATCCTCTGTAGGATGTCGTGTGGATGGAGGGTGGGAGATGAACTTTCCTCTGCCTTCAGAGGATGAAGAGATGCTACTGGGCTTTCTCGATAATGGAGCTGGTGTTGAGGACCAGGGGAGATTCTCCACCAAACGCACACCAAGAAACCTGGTCCTTTTCACAACCTCAACGGTGGAGCCGTCAGTGGTCAGTGAACAGAGATCCTTCGGGCCTCCCTGAAGTGGACAACCATCTCTTTGGTTTTATTAACATTCAGATATAGACTGTTGGCACTGCACCTCAACACTGACTCATCATTCTTGCTGATAAGGCCCACCACGGTCGCATCATCAATGGACTTGAGGATATGGTTTGAGCTGAGTCTAGTTGCACAGCCATGGGTCAGCAGAGTAGACACCAATGGACAAGCCCACAGCCCGGGGGAGGTGGGGAGGGGTGATGATCTGGGAAGTCCTGATTGTGACCCAGAATGCTTGAGATCTCCCCCACAGGATGTCAAGAATCTAACTGCAGAGGGAAGTGTTTAGGTCCAGCAGGTTCAACGTCTCCATCAGGTACTGAGGTCTGATTGGGTTGAAGGCTGAAGTGAAGTCAATGAACAGCATTCCAACAGACCTGTGTTTGCTTCCAGATGGGTGAGGCTAAATGGAGGGAGGTGGTGATGGCATAATCCATAGAGCAGTTTGATCAATATACGAATGGCAGGGGGTCCAGTGAGGGGAGCAACAGGAGGTTGATGTGCCCCATGATGAGACTCTCAAAGCACTTCATGATGGTAGATGTAAATGGAGCAGGGCAGCCGTCACTGAGGAAAGAACTGATGACTTCTTCGGCCCAGGGATGATGGTGGCGGCTTTGAAGAAGTAGGAACTGTGCCCCTGTAGAAGCACAAGGTTGACTGGTGCTCTTCCGTCTTCTGTCTGGGGGAGGGCTGTGGTCGTTCGGGCACAGGGGTTGTGACCTGGTTCATGGTGGCCTCGTTCTCTCATCGTCCACCACAACACATCGGCATGGGCTGCGACCGTCCTGGGATTTGAGAAGTCCTTGTCTGCTTGCAGGAACGGGATGTCCTCTGGCATTTGTTCGAGGAAGGCTTACTCAAGCATCAGGCAGGGTCTGTGACCTTCTATCAGTGCAAGCATCTCGTCCATCAAGGCCAATTTTATCAATACAGTCATCTGTTCTAGGAATAGGATAACCATCTGTTTTAGTTACTGAATTAACCTTCCTGTAATCTGTACAAAATCTAATAATTCCATCTGGTTTCGGTACCAGAATACAAGAAAAAAAAACCTTCTGAGTTTGAAGGTCTAATAATGTAATTTCTCAACATATATTCCACCTCCTGATCTATGATTTTACTCCTTAATGTATATACTATATAGGTCTGTCCCCCAGGCCATTGAGGTGCATCAGCCTGGCTGCGTGCTGCCGACAGGAGAGTCTAAAGATGCTGAGGAGAAGGGTTTTGAGGGTGATGCACTTGCCCTCCTCAGAGGGATCATGGATCAGATCAGCAACTCTAGCTGCTCTTTCCTTGTTGAGGGCACTCACCATGTGGTAGAACATGGTGGAGTCCGAGGTGATCTGCCGGAGTTGAAGATCCACCTCCACCTGCCTGATCCATGTGCGGGGCCGGTAGGTCCAGAATGGGGGAGCTTCACAGAGAGAGTGCTGATCGCCGAGGAATCCATGTTTTGAGACCAGATGTCATCTGGGCTCTGCAGGTTCACCAATGTAGTGGCCGCTACACACAGAAAACACCACAGGACTTGATGGAATTTCAAGGACAATTGTTTATCTGAATTTGGAGCGCCCCAATTTAAAGCCAACGTGAGTTCTGCCCCACGCAGTGGTGACGTCATTAAGTGGCCCAGGACACAAACAGAGGCCACGAGGCAATAAGCAAGCCCTGACAGCGGTACAAACAGGGCCGGTTCATTCACAGAGATGTGCACCACCACCAAACCTTATTATGAGGATAAGGGGAGTGGAGAACCATCTGTTTCAGGTGTTTGCTGTAGACAGGGTTGAGGAAGTTATCGATCACAAGATTATGGAAACAAAATCTTGTGAGGGTAACCTTAAAGAAACCATGGTTCCTGAGTGCCTATCGAACTCAGCAATTTTGGAAAATTTGGAGGAAAAGTTATGTCATCTTAAATCACAAGAAACGGATGCAATTGAAGGAATTAATTTTGAAATTTACAAATTTGTTTCCTGATGTGCCAAAAAAAGACATCAGTGATTTATCATGATGTAGATGTGGGAGAAGCAAGTCCCATGAATCAACACCCATATAGTATATACATTAAGGAGTAAAATCATAGATCAGGAGGTGGAATATTACATTATTAATATTAGACCTTCAAATATTAGACCTTCAAATATTAGACCTTCAAATATTAGACCTTCAAACTCAGAAGGTTTTTTTTTCTTGTATTCTGGTACCGAAACCAGATGGAATTATTCGGTTCTGTTCAGATTACAGGAAGGTTAATTCAGTAACTAAAACAGATGCTTATCCTATTCCAAGAACAGATGACTGTATTGATAAAATTGGCAAAGCTAAATTTCTTACTAAGTTGGATTTGTTGAAAGGTTACTGGTGTCTGTCTTTAACTGGGAGAGGAAAGAATATTTCGGCTTTTGTAACTCCATCTGGTTTATATGAGTATAATGTGTTACCTTTTGGCATGAAAAATGCCCCTGCTACATTCCAAAGGATGATTAATTTGGTAATCCAAGGGTTAACTCATACAGATGCTTATATTGACAAAGGGGGTGATGTGGCCATCTTGGGTCTGTCCTCAGGGTGCACTGGGATCTGGTGATATCTGCACACCAGGTAAACCTTGGAGAAAGCCCTCACACCATGCAGGTTGGCCGTAAAGTTCTGGATGTGAGGGATGGGGTAACGGTCAGGAATGGTTGCCTCGTTGAGTCGTCGACAGTCTCCGCAAGGACGCCAGCCGCCGGAGACTCACTAACCTGACAGGTTGACACTGTGGAATCCTTGATGAAATTGAAACTTAAATGCGAATTTCCTTAACTACTTTCTGGTTTCTGGTTGAAAAGTACATATTTCAACTTCTTTAACTGTTTTACATGTGCTATTAATATTTAAACATGACAGTTCATAGATGTCAAAACAATGTTTAATCAATTCCCAAAAAAGCATTTATTTTAATGTTTGTAGTTTCATTATAGCATTTATATTAGGCTTTTTTAAAATGGAAATGTGGATGTGAATTTCCTGATGTACATTTGTTTTCTTGAAGAAAAATCATTTTACATGTGTTGTTAATTTATACACAACACAGTTCATAGCTTGTGAAAACAAAGATTAAACATTTCCCAAAATGCCATTTATTTTAGTGTTTGTAGTTCCTTTCCATTTTAACATCCCAATTTTATACTCTGAGACTCAAGAACTTTACAGGTTGACACTGTGGAGTTCACTTCCATAAAAATGTCACACCTTGAAACTCACTCACATCACCAGGTCACACTGTGAAAATTACTCACATCCCAAGTTTACACTGTGGGACGCACTCACATAACATTTACAATGTGGGATTCACTAAGTCAACAAGATTATACTGTGCAAATCTCTCACATACCAAGTTTACACTGTGGGACTCACTCACATAACATTTACAATGTGGGATTCACTAAGTCAACAAGATTATACTGTGCAAATCTCTCACATAACAAGTTTACACTGTGGGACTCATTCACATTACATTTACATTGTGGGATTCATAAAGAAGACATGATTACACTGTGGGACTCACTAACATAAAGTTTACAATATGGGATTCACAAAGAAAACATGATTATTCTTTGGAACTCACTCACATCACAAGGTTACACTGTGGAACTCACTAACAAAACATTTTCAATGTCGAACTCCAATGAGAAAACAAGGTCAAAAGGTGGGACTCACTCACTTACAAGGTTAGACGGCGGGTAAAAATCACATCACATGTTCATTCTGATGAATTCATTCAAATAACAAAGTTACATTGTGGAATCCCCCTCAATAAGAAAGATAAACTGGAAGAGTCATGTAATGGAGTAGGGGCCGGTAGGAGAATACCAGCCCTCTCCAGAAAAAAAGGAAATAAGTGAAGAAAAAGCAAAGCCCCTGTCTTGGGTAAACTTATACCTCTCATTTTGTTCATTTTAGATTGGTCACAGTGTTTGAGCCACCGAAAGAAAATAGACAAACACACACCGAGAACAGTTCAGTTTATACAAATGTTTATTACTAATTCAAAAGCTGATTTCACACTACAATATGCAAGCCCTTCCCAACTATACTTATCAATGCCTGGGCTGGTCCCAAATGCCGAAGCGAGGCTACAACTGCACACTTGTAGTAGGTTGTCAGGGCGCCGGTAGCAGCTTCTCCACCTCCCCCGACCGGGACGTTGCTTGGACTCAGGCTGTTCTTCCTTCTTGACAAGGGGTGTTCCCACCCCTCGGAGAGTCTAAACTTAAGCAGCAGGACCACAGGCTTATATACCCCAAAAACAATTAATCATGCGCCTCCTCCTTCTAACATTTGTCAGTCAAAATCAAAACTGAACATTATATTCTACAATTTAGAAGATTAATTATTATGGAACCAGGATGTTATGATTTCCTCGTTTATCTCGTAGATACAAAGACTTATTAAAACTTCTCGAGCAAGACAGGTTGTGACCAATTCGTCAATTTCAGAGTGTTGCATTTGACAACTGCTTTCCCTGGGCCTCACAGTGGAATTCCATTTCAAAGTCTATCTTCAGATAAATCCCCATGGCTGAGTTTAATTACATTTGCTAGTTCTGAAAGTAAGGTGACCTGCGTGTGGACCCAGTGTCGTCAGTTCCATATAAGCAAAAAGCATCTGTGTACATGGTTTTAATCCTCCATTACAGCCCCAGACACACAAATCATAACAAATAAAAAATAAAGGTTTGGAGAAAATGGCTCCTCAGAAAGAAAAGCCAAAACAACAGGAAGAAAAGAATAAAGACGCCAGAAGAGAAAGTGAAGGCCTTACCTGCACGAAAAAGCAGGGACCCGCCGTGGAAAGAGGAGCCCGCTCCCCGAGGTGAGTGGAGACCCCGCAGGGTCGTGACCCACCAACTGTGGGACTGCAAAAATGGCTCACGGAGCCAAATAGGGGTGCACCACTGCGGATGCGCGAAGAATCGTGCATGCGCGATGTGCATGACAAGGAGAATACTGACGGGAGGGGGACCAGCTGTGGAGTTAAACTCCACAGCACCAACAGCTGTGAGATGCCCGACAGCAGGGCTCCCAGTCGGAAGATAAAGAAAGCAAATGGAAAGGGAGGGATCTGAAAGAAAAAAGGAAGCAAGAGACACAACAGATAAACAGCCCAGAAGAAGAGGACCAACATCAAGAAACCATGGAAAAAAACCCAACAAACTGAGACAAGCAGCTCATCCAGAAAGTCCAAAGAGATACAGATACAAGGAAGAGAAATAGAAGACACAAACCCAAGAGCAGACACAGAAGAAGAAGAAGGAGAACACCAAGCTCTGCACAGAGGAATAGGAGGTAAAATGAATGGAGAGTACATAAAGAAAAATTATTTTTCAAGAACAAATGAAAGCATTAAAAGAATGGCTGACACTAGAATTTAGTGAAATGAAAAGTACAGAAGAAAAAGTGAGTAGAATAGAGCTGGTCATAACAGATGTAGGGAAAGGATCAGATAATGTGGAAGAACGTGTAATGGTGGTAAAAATGGAAGTGAACAACCTAAAAAGAAAATTGGAAGAAAGTGACAAAAAAGTTAAAGAAACACAGGAGTTGTTAGCCCAGAAGTTGGATATAATGGAAAACTATAGTAGGTGAAACAATATAAAGATAGTGGGCCTTAAGGAAGATGAAGGTGGCAAAGATATGAAAGAATTTATAAAAGAATGGATCCCAAAGGTCCTGGGAATGCCAGAAATGCAGGAAGGAATGGAAATAGAAAGCACACACAGAACATTAGCCCCGAAACCACAGTCACAACAAAAAACAAGATCCGTTTTAGTAAAATTCCTGAGATACATGACAAGAGAAAATATATTGAAGAAGGCAATGAATAAAATTAGAGAAGACTAAAAACCACTGGAATACAAAGGTCAATTTTTTTTCTACCCACACATAAGTTTGGAGCTCCTAAAGAAGAGGAAGGAGTTTAATGCAGCAAAATCGATCCTATGGTAGAAAGGCTTTAAATTTATGTTAAGATATCCAGCGGTGCTTAAAATAGTTACCCGGGGCAGCAAAATGGACTGTTCTCGGATCCGGAGAATGCACGAGAATTTGCAGAACACCAGCAAGACAGATAGAAAGATGAAGAGATGTAACAAGAACAAAGAATGACGGTAAACTATATATGAAGATGTAAAAATAATGTATAAATAAGAACTAAAGGAGGGAAGAAAAGGGAAGTCAGGGAGTAGGGGGAAAGAAAAGAGGAGGAGTTAACAAATAAATAAATAAAACATAAAAAGAAAAAGAGAAGAAACGAGTAGGAGCTTTGTTATAATGTGAAGATAAAAGTCTTTTCTGGAGGGGGTTGGGTGGGAGAGAATAACAGTTACTGCGAAATCAGTTGACACTTGCGAACGGGTTCGCAGTCCGAATGGAGAGGGAAGTTGTGGTTGCCCAGCAAGGGACAAGGGGTGACTCAGAGATGGTGGACAGTTGGGTTTAAGGGAATTATAGATGTGGGAATGGTGGAAATATTTTATGTTTTAGAAGTGTTGTCATTCAGTGCATTCAAAAAAAGAAAACTGAGAAATGGAAATGGGGAAAAGGTGGTGGTGAGGAGGCGGAAATGAGATGTAAACAAAGTATGAGATGGCTATGTTGAACTATATGACTATAAATATTAATGGAATACATAACCAAATCAAAAGGAAGAGGATATTAAATTTACTGAAAAAATAGATATAGCATTCGTGCAGGAAACACATCTAACTGAAGTGGAACAGAAGAGATGAAGGAGAGAGTGGGTAGGACATGTAACAGCACCATCATATTAATTCAAAAGCCAGAGGTGTAGCTATATTAATCAATAAAAATGTACCAATCAAAATAGAAGAGGAAATGATAGATCCAGCAGGGAGATATTTAATGATAAAATGTCAGATATATTCAGAACTCTGGAATTTGGTCAATATCTATGCACCTAATGAAGAGGATCAAAAGTTTATGCAAAATATTTTTTTGAAGATTGTAAAAACACAGGGGAATATATTGATAGGAGGGGACTTTAACCTTAATTTGGATTCAAAGATGGATAAAACTGGACAAAAGACTAGCAGAAAGTACAAAGTAGCCAAATTTATGGTTAAATCAATGCAGGAAATGCAACTTTTGGATCTATGGAGGAAGCAACACCCAAAGGAGAAGGAATACTCATATTATTCGAGTAGACATAAAACATACTCAAGGATTGACCTGTTCCTGTTGTCAGCCCATATCCAAGGGAGAGTTAGGATAATGGAATATAAAGCTAGATTGTTATCTGAACGCTCACCCCTGTTATTAGCATTAGAACTGGAGGACATCCCAACAAGAACATATAGATGGAGATTAAACTCCATGCTACTTAAAAGACAGGGTTTTAGAGAATTTATTGAGCGCCAAATTAAAATGTACTTTGAAATAAATATGGAATCAGTGAAAGACAAATTTATATTATGGGATGCAATGAAAGCCTTCATCAGAGAAAACAAAATTGCGTTGCACTGCCAGAACTCTCTTGATCAAGGGACACAATAAAATAGTCCAGAAGCCAACATTATAAAATTGAACAGCCAAGTTATGCAAATTGGCAGGAAGAGATAAAACAGAGTTACATAATTCCATGAAAGTGATGTCACAGGAGGGAGTCACGTGATGGAGTAGAGACTGGTCAGGGAATTCCAGCCCTCTCCGGAAAAGTTGAAAAAAAAAACACACAAAACACAACGGTACAAGAATAAAAATTAAAACAAAGTAAAAGTAAAGGTGAGAAGAAAATGGCAGCGAAGAGAGAAAAGTCGAAAGCAACGGGAAGAAGAGAAGATGAAAGAACGTCGGAAGAAGAAGGTGAAGGCCTTACCTGTCCGAGGAGGCCCGCCGCGGAGAGAGAAGTCCGCTCCCTAAGGTCGGTGGAAGTCCCAAGCTCGGGACTACAAAAATGGCTCGCGGAGCCGAGTAAAACTGCGCAACCGCACATGCGCGATGCGCATGAAAAAAAAACACACTGACAGGAGGGGGGAACAGCTGCGGAGTCGATCTCCACAGCTGAGAGTGACAGCTGCAACACAGCAACAGGAAGAGAACATAGAAAATAACAACAACATGAAAGAAGAGAGCAAAAAGAAAACAAGGAAACAATAGATGGCCAACCCAGAGGAAGAAGAAGAAGAACAAAGAGAAATGGAAGAAGAAGGGAAAGGCAGGACAATGGATATATCTTTTTTTAAAGAATATATGGAATCAGTGAAAGAATGGCAATTACAAGAATTTAATGAGATAAAAAGAAGAATTAAGAGTGCAGAAGAAAAAATGAATAAAATAGAAATGGTCATATCAGAGATAGGAAAAAGAGTGGAAAATGTGGAAGAACGAGAAATAATCGTAGAAATGGAAGTAGAGGACAAAAGATAAATTAGAAGAATCTAATAAAAAAGTTAAAGAGGCACATGAGCTGTTAGCTCAGAAGATAGATATAATGGAAAACTATAATAGAAGAAATAATATAAAGATAGTGGGCCTTAAGGAAGATGAAGAAGGCAAGAATATGAGAGAATTTATAAAAGATTGGATCCCCAGGGTCCTAGGAAGACCAGAATTACAGGAAGAAATGGAAATAGAGAGGGCACATAGAACACTAGCCCCGAAACCACAACCGCAGCAAAAACCAAGATCCATTTTAGTAAAATTCTTAAGATATACAACAAGAGAAAATATATTGGAGAAAGCAATGAAGAAAATAAGAGAAGACAAAAAGCCACTGGAATACAAAGGTCAATTTTTTTTTTCTATCCAGACATAAGTTTTGAACTCCTGAAGAAGAGGAAGGAGTTCAATACAGCAAAAACGATCCTATGGAAAAAAGGATATAAATTTATGTTAAAGTACCCAGAGGTACTTGAAATAGTTATTCCAGGGCAACAAAACAGACTATTCTCGGATCCAGAGGAAGCAAGGAAATTTGCAGAACAACTACAAAACAAGCAGAGAGATGAAGACATATAATGAGAGTAAAAATGACCACGAACTATATGTATGTGTGTATATGGGTATATATAGATATATATATATATCTATATATATATTTATATATATATAGATATATATATATATATATATACATATAGATGTGTATGTATATATGTGTATACATGAATGTATCCGTATTTAGAGGAAAATATATAGTATAGATAAGAATTAATAAGGGAATGAAAGGGAATAGAGGGAATAACGAGGGAATTAAAAGAGTGACTTTTGATATATATGAAAATTGAAATCTTCTCGGGAAGGGGTTGGGTGGAGAGGAGTTACGGTCACTGCAAAATCAGTTGACGCTTTCGAGTGAATTCGCAAATCCAAATGGACAGGGGAGACGTGGTTGCCTGACAAGGAATAAAGGGCAACTCAGGAGGGGGAGGGGAGAATGGGGTTAAAGAAGTTTTAAATAGCAGAATAAGGAAAATGTTTGATGTTTTAGAAATGTTGTCTTATAAAGTGTTCAAAACAAGAAAGCAGAAATGGATAAGAAAGAAAGGTGATGATGAGGAAACGGAAAGGGAAGATAAACAAAGTATGAAATGGCTACGTTGAACTATATGACTTGAAATATTAGCGGAATATATAACCAAATCAAAAGGAAGAAACTGCTAAATTTACTGAAAAAAGAAAAAAATTGATATAGCATTTGTGCAAGAAACACATTTAACTGAATTGGAGCACAAGAAATTAAAGAGAGATTGGGTAGGACATGTAACAGCAGCATCGTATAATTCAAAAGCTAGAGGAGTAGCTATATTAATCAGTAAAAATGTACCAATTAAAATAGAAGAGGAAATAATAGATCCAGCAGGGAGATATGTAATGATAAAATGTTAGATATATTCGGAGTTTTGGAATCTACCCAATGTATATTCACCTAACGAAGAAGATCAAAAGATTATGCAAGATATTTTTTTGAAGATAGCAGACACGCAAGGGAACATACTAATAGAAGGGGATTTCAACCTGAATTTGGATTCAAACGTGGATAAAACTGGGAAAAAAATTAACAGTAAGAACAAAGTAACCAAATTTATAACTAAATAGATGCATGAAATGCAACTTTTGGATATATGGAGGAAACAACACCCAAAGGAAAAGGAATATTCACTGTCTTGCACTTTGAGAGGACTTGTAGTAGTGTTGCAATGAGGGATTCTGGGGTGCAAGTGCGAGCTCCTTGAAAGTGGCAATGTGGATAGTTTTCTCTGGAGCTTTGGAGGCTGAGAGATGACATGTTGAAATTTATCCAATTATTGTAGTCCTGGAGAAGGTCGATTTCTTCTTCCCCCCCCCCCCCACCCCGTGGGAAATGTAAAAGTACTACGATGCCTATATTGAACATGAGAGGGGAAAAGAAGAGAAGTGAGGGAGGTTTTTGCACAGTGCGGTGGGGGTCTGGCCAACGCTACCAGGATAGCGGTGAAATCACCATGATTTAAGAGGCATTTGATTGGGCACATGAACAAGAGGGAATGGGTGATGTGTATGGACCATGTGCTGACAGATGGGATTAATTTAAATGAGTATCATGGTCACCACAGACATTGTTCACCAAATTGCCTATTCCTGGACTGCTCTGTTGGGTGATGATTCATCTCTTTTCAAGGATTGTTGCCCATGGGCAGTAAACTTTTCACAGAAGTCTATCTCCAATGAATGTATTTAGAACATTTCCATGAGTTAATTCCCAGTAGAAACACCAGTTTATCATTCAAGCTGTGTAGCCACAGCAATAATGCAACATTTGAAGGCCATCATTACTGAATCCATTTTAATCAGCCTTCACCTTGTACAATGTTCAGTTGAGACAACAAAATCAAAATGCAACTTTTAACCTCTAGGAAAGATTAGTAATCTTCTGTACCACAGAATTATTACTGAAAAAATATTTGGAAAATTTTGTGAATTCTACTTGCAAAGAGGGGATGAAGAGGAGCCACAATGAGATTTAAAAAATTAAACCCAGAACATTTATTAGAAGATGTTCATCACAATAAACATGTTCAGGTTCAGTAATGATCGATTCTAGAATGGCATGTGGCCGTAATAAAAGGAATGCAGGATAGATATATTCCAAGGAAAAAGGAATTAATGATTTGGATTGTGGTTTAAATGGTTTTGTGGCGAAATTTGCAGAGGTCACCAAGATAGGGGACAGAGTAGGAAGTGTAGAAACCGTAAAGTTGCAGAAGGATATAAACAGATTAGGAAACTGGGCAAAATGATGGCAGATGAGATTTAACACCGAGAAATGTACAGTTGTACATTTTGGCAGTGGAAATAAACTATTTGGATGGGATGAAAATTCAGACCTTGGATGTGCAAAGGGACCTGGGTGTCCTTGTGCAAGGAAACCTAAAAGTTAATGACCAGGTGAAATTGGTAGTGAAGAATTCATTGGAGTACAGGAAATTAAAGAAGTTATCTCACTGAGGCATTTTGTATCTTGAAAGGTTTAGATAGGGTGGATGCGGGTAAGATGGTTCCCTTGGTGGGTGAATTGAGGACAAGAAAATTAGAGGTTATCCATATAAAACAGAGATTAGGAAGAACTTCTTTAGCCAGTGGGTCATGGATCTGTGGAACCGCTGCCGCATACAGCAGTGGAAGCCAGATCACTGGGCATATTTAAACAAGAAATAGACAACTATCTCATTAGTAAGGGCATTCAGGGATATGGGAAAAGTCCGGAAATTGAAAGGAGTGCAGAGTGGTTTCGTGTCGGTTTAAGGAGCAGAATCGACGGGACTTGTGGCCTGGTTCTGTCCTTTGTCTTGAGATCTTGTTCTCATTTGAGAGAGTTTATTGAAGGCAACTAAGAAAAATGGAAAAAATTCTTGGCAGTTGTTAAGAGTAGGTTATTAGTTTGACATCTCTATGTAAAACTCCAAAACTATCTGTCACTTTGGAGCGGTGCCTGTCCCTCCAACCCATGAGGAACATAGACTTTCTAATATGTCATGTGTTCTTTCAGTGACAAATGATTCTCTTATTCAAACATGGCCAGAGGTCACTCACATTTCATTTCAGCTTCACAATCGTTTTGGGTGGGTTTTCAGTTGTAAATGTGGCAAATTCCTTTTTGGGAGTGGATTTCTTGTCACATTTTTCAGTGATGTATTTGGAAAAAAATGCTGTTGTGTGGACTGCAGCTCTTGAATGCAAGTGAGCTGCATTTGTTGTCCTACCAATGCCATCTGCTGCCTGACAAGCCTTCAACCTGGCTCCTGCCCTTTCCAAGCCTTGCTCAAGGGTTTTTCTCGCCTTGTGACCCCATCATAATGGTGTACAGACATCCAATAAGCCACCATTTAAAGGCAGGGTCCATAAGACGCAGGCTTGTAAAACCCCCGGATTATCTTAAAATCGCAAGATTGGATTGGCAAGAATTGGGCGTAGCCCACAGATCTGACAGCTGCTGGTCTTCAAGGTTGTATATGGTTCTGAAAAAAACTAGGGATTGGCGGCCTTGCAGAGATAATTGTGCCCTGAACAATTCCACCGTGCCTGACTGATACAATATTTCAAATTTACAAGACTTCTCAGCCAACCTCCACGGCAAATATGCATTTGTCAAAATAGATCTAGTACATGCTTACTATTAGATTCCATTTGAGTCTTTGGATGTCACAAAGACAGCAGTGATGCTCCCATTCGGCATGTTTGAGTTTCTGAGAATACCATTCGGTCTATGGAATGCAGCTCAGACATTCCAGCAGTTCATGGACCACGAACTCACTGGCCTTGGATTTTTTAGTACTTAAGTTCATCCAGGAGATTCTGGTTGTAAGTGTGGATGAAAAGGAGCACAAGAGCCACCTTATCTCATTGTTTCCGAGGCTTGAGGAATGTGGTACCGTGATCAATCCCTGGAAAGTGTTTCTGGTGTTTCTGATCTTGTATGTTTGGGAGCTAGAGTTATGCAACATGGTATTTTGCCTGATGAATGGAAAGTGCATGGACTTTGATAATTTCCTCCCCCCGTTAGGAACGTTTGGCCAGTTGTGATGGTTTTTAGGTACGAGGAATTTTATTGTTGTTCCCTGGTGAATACCGCAGCATCTCTATTACCTCTTGCTGAACGACTCAAAGGATATGATGTCTGCTTCAAAAAGACATTAACTTTGGGAGATGATGCTGTGTTAGCTTTCCATGATGTGAACACTGTTCTTACAAATGCTACTAAGCTTGTACATCAAATGCCCAAGGCCTTGCTCTCTTACCACAGATGCATCTGTCAGTGCTGTGGGGAGCAGTGTTCGAACAACGAGTCTGTGGGCAATTAGAGCCTCTGGCATTTTTTTTTCAGCCAAACGTTCACCGGCTCAGGCAAAGTATCCTACAATTGGGCAAGAACTCTTAGCTATCTATCTCGCAGTGAAACATTTCAGTTTAAAAAAATTTATATTTATAATTTTGTATACAGTTCAATATAATAGAATCATGGGGGCGTGGCAAGATGGCGTAGGGAACAGACGTGCCTTCCAGATCTCTCTTGACTCTGATTTATTGTTTTGTCTTTAAGTGCCCGTTAACGTTCTTTTAAAAGTTTATAAATAATAAGAGGTGTTGGATTAGTGCCTAATGGTTTATCTGCAAAAAAAAAGGTAAAAGAAAATATCAACAGACTGTTAAAAAACTACATTTTCCGAAATTGTCTGAGCCTACATGTTTATAAGAAGCCAGGACTCAGCATAGAATGGATCCAGAGGAGGACGTGCAGAGTTCGGCATTGAAGCTTCGTTTTAAGCCGGTGAGGCTCTCTGAAGGTCGCACTCAACAGCTTTCAGAACAAGGGGCGGGACGGGTGCCAATGTTTCGCACGGTGGTCACTGCAGGTGTTGTTACTGAGACTTGGACAGTTGAATCAGCTGGGGCGCCACCAGCTGGAGAGTTAAAGAGCTGTCATTCGACTGCTACAGTGGTGGCGCTGCAAAATGCATCTTCAATTACAACGGTTTTTCCAGACATCGATACAGTGAAGATGATTAAAGAGATTTGGCTTAAAGATAACCCTGATCTTCAGTCTCCTGGCATTGCTGGGGGGACTTTGAGAGGGATTTTTATACAAAGTCAAACTGCTAGAAAAGATACTAAATTAAGGGAAGGGACAGAAGATCCCGTGGTCTCTAAGGAACAGCAAGACCCCATTATGCCTGAATCTACTTCTGTTGAAATGTCTGTTAAGGATCTTGAAGATAAGATATATTCTGTATCGAGTCACTTAACTAATTTTGTGAACCTGTTTATTTCCAAGATTAATGCGATGGCGGAAGTCATTAATGGAGCTTTTAAGCTTGAAACCATTGAAAGATTTGAAATGGGTGATCAAGGTTTAGTCGATGCACAGGATCAAATGCAAGATGAAAATAGAATAATTGAAACATTGCAGATCCAAAATAAAAATTTAGCAAAAAAGGTTGATTATTTGGAGAATCAATCTAGACGGAACAACGTGAAAATTGTTGGTTTGCCAGAAGGCATAGAAGGACCAGATCCAAGAAAAAAATTTACTGAATGGATTCCACGAGTGTTAGGACAGGATAAATTCCCTGAAGGTTTAATACTGGAACGTGCTTATAGAGTTTTAAGAAGAAATTCTTTTTCAGGAGAGAATCCAAGATCTATTTTGATCCGTTGTTTAAACTATTGTGACAGAGAGACAATTTTACGTACGGCTATTAGAAATGCCCAGCAAAATAGATCTCCTTTGATGGTTCAGAATAATCCTGTTTTCTTCTATCAAGATTTGAGTCAAGAAATTATGTTTCAATGACGCAAATTTAATTCTGTGAAAGAACGGTTGTGGAAAAAAAAGACATAAGGGAACATTCAGGTATTCTGCAGTACTGAAGATTTTTTAGGATGGAAATTAGCCAAAGTTCTTTGACAATCCTAAAGAGGTTATGGACTTTGCTCAGTCTCTACCAATCATGCAGTTTCAGGAGCGATGTAGTCCTTTCTCCAAAGAGAATAGAGATGTAAGGTGGGATCCGGTTTTTTAAAAGAAATGGAAGCAATGGTGACCGAAGTGGTAACGTTGATTTAAAAAAATAAAGAGTTTAAATAATGATGATAGTTTAATGAAATGGGAGTTGGGAGAAGGAACTGGGTGGGCATTAGTTTCCAGAAGTCATCAGCTACCTGTGAGTTATCTCACACCCAATATTTTGGGGGAGTTACCGCTTTGGGCGGTTTAAACAGGAGGGGGTAGTTGTGACCTCCGACCTGTTTTTTTTTCTTTTTAATTTTTGGGTTAAGAAGTGAAGGTTTTTTTTATTATTATTATTTTTTAAATAAATATTTTTTTTAACTCTTTTTGTTTTCTGATTGTAATTGAGAGGGAATTAGGAGGTTTTTTTTCTCTCTCCTTTTTTTTCTCTTTTTTTTGGGGGGGGTTTCTCTTTTTTCTTTCTTTTTTAAGAGGATGATGTCACAGAAGATAATAAGTCAAAAATTGAGGATGTTGAATTCGATGATGAGGAAGATGAGGGGAAAGATGATAAGAAAAAAAAGAGGAAAATTAAGTACAAATACATTGAGGGAGAAGAGTTTAATAAAATTAAGTTAATTTCGATAGAGAATTTTGAAGATGTTATAAATGAAGAATATGGAGAATTTTATAAGAGTTTGAACTTTTTTCTTTTTTTTTCTTTTTTATATAAGGGGAGGGGAAGGGAATAAAAAGTTTATTTGATTGTTTTTCTAAGGGATGTTTTTGTTCTCTCGATGAATTATAAGGGAAACTTGGTATTAATGGAAATTCTGCATTTATGTATTATTAATTATGATTTTTTTGAATAACGGATATGTGGTTGATATATGATTTTAATATTTGAACTTAGTTTTAAAGTGGATTTCATTTGTTAAATACATGAATTATGTTTGATTTAAATATATGTTTAAGGGTATTATTTTAGTATTGATATTTTTTTTGTTGTTAGTAATTTTTTTTGTTGGTAAGTTTTATCCTTTTTTTGTAAGTGGGGTTTTTTCTATTTTATTTACAATATTGTTAATTAATTCTTCACTCTTTATTTTGGGGGGGAGGGTAGGACTAATTTTAAATTAGATGATTAATGTTGTGTTATAATTATTGGGGGGGTTAATTTGTCTAGTTTAATGATGTAGTATTCTAATTTTTATTATCTTATTTTTTATTATTTCTTTAAATGTAATTTTTATATTATTAATGTCATAAAATTTTAAATAAAGTTTTAAAAAAAAGAAATAGAAGAGCTGGAAACAAATTTGGAAATTGGAAAAGGTGTTCCAAAAGTCTGGTTCCAAAGAATTCACACACTTAATAATGAAACAAATCAAATACAAATACATGTGGCATAGTTAAAAGAAAGAAGAAAGAAATCCCCCCATAGACCACCCCCATCGCCCCTTCCATCCCCTTGCTAAAAGGAAAAGAAGAAAAATGAGTACAAGGGACCACCAATGGGAGCACTGATTACTTTAATGTCCCTTTTCATAAACTGAGGCCTAAAGGAGAAATGGAATATTCACACCCACCCTTTGTAAATGTGGGCTCCACATTCTTCCATAATATATGGTTGTTGCCTCGTGCTAACCGGGATGCAACCCAGTACACAAGATGGCTGACAAACCCGGTGACTGCGAAGATCGCGTGAAAACCAACAAACTTCATCCCAAGTGACATCCTGCACAGCGGGAAGCAATGAGCAATGGCGGGAACACCCACCAATCCTAGGCCAGTGCTGCCGTCTCGTAAGTCCTGTCGTCAGCAGCGGGAGAGTATACAAGAGATTCCAGTTCAACAAACCATTCTTCGACTTTGACTTCTTGGGTGTGTATTGTTCATTCCACACTTCATGGTAAGTGTGCTGGATATCGGTGTGAAGGAAGAGACTTTCACCATTGAACACCTCAAGCCACCACATCTGGACATTAGCAAACTGGTCTCCACTCAGCCCCCACAACGCAGATATAGGTGACCGAAAGCAGCGAACAGTGCTCCAATCACTGGTTCTGGGGTGGTGGGGGGGGATCATGTTAACTGGGATGCCAACCTGTACACAAGATGGCCGATGAACGTGGTGACCGCGCAGAGTCAACGGGGACCAACAACTTTCGTCCCAGGGGCGAACCCACACAGCAGGAATCAACAAAGATGGGAACACTGACCAATTGGAGGCCGGCACGACTGTGACATCACTCCAATTGACAGCAGCAGGGAGACAATAGAAGTAGAGCTGCCAGTGTAATAAAGGAGTCTTTGACTTTGATTTCTTGACTGTGTGTCCTTCTTTCCACACTTCACAGTAGCGCGCACACTCCAATTACACATCAAATGGTCTTCCTCATTTACATCGGGAGTCACGTGTATGGTTTCCTCACCTAAAGCGTGAGAAGTGCAGCAAAGATCGTCAGACTTGTTTCTGGTTTGTTTTAAGCGGGTGATAGGAGGAAAGTTTGAATATGGATCTCTTTGTCGTTGGGAACGAGGGAGATGACCTGACAACATTATGAGAGGACACGGCAGCATGGATTGAGAGAGGATAATGCAAAGAAGCCGAACACCAGGTGTCACAATTTCCGAATAACCGATCGGCTGCTTGGACTTGAAGAAATGTCTTCAATGAAAATGTAATATCCTTGGAATTCTCTCCCCTGTTGAAGGTTCATTTGAAATTGGGATCCATGGACTTGTGATGAGTTTATTGCCGTACCCATTCGTAGCGGGATAATATGCATCAAACTTAGATGCAGATACTTTGAAAAAAGTAACAGGCATTAAAATGTAAGTGGTAATAAATATGAAGGAAAGATTGATAATCAATAGTCTCCCTTGCAGTTCGGGTACAATGTATTGCTTGAGATCAGAGGAATCTTGGAGCAAGGACAAAGTGATCCTGTTTCCCAAGGATTTGATTGAGTTGTTGGTGTAGTTGTAAGTTGATGGGCCGAATGGTCTGCTGCTCCTTCCACTGGCTCTGCTTTCAGTCTTGCGATGCTGATTGGGTGCACCTGTGTGTTCGCTCGCTCGCTGATTGGTTGTATTAAATGTGCGAGCCAATGGGTTGATTCGGTGAGGCCGCTATTGGTTTGGACGCTGAAGTCGGGTTGGATTGATGGGCAGGTTCGCGGGCTGATTGGCTGTTGCTGTGAGGAGGTGGGATGTTGGCGGCGGCCTCACTTGCTCGGAGTTCGTTGCGTCGCCACGAGCGCAAAATGGAAGAAGTTAGTGGCGGCGCCGGGACCTTCCTCAGCCACGCAGTCCAGCAGCCCGCCAGGCCCCAGATCCGAGGCGTCAGTGCAGGGCCTGATAGCGCCGACAGGGCGAGGCTGGGGGCTGCTCAGAGGGAGGGGGCAGGCGGGGGGGAGATAAGAAGGAGATTGGCGCATGCGTGGTGGGTTCGCGACTTGGTGTTCGGTTCGCACATGTGCGGCTGATACACATGTACCAACGGACGGCCAACGAGCGAACCTTTTGCGCAAGGGCCAACCAAGGACTCGCGCATGCGCATTGAAATTAAGATGGCTGCCCCCAGCCCATGGACCCCCAGACACTGAGTCACAAAGTCAATCCGCACATTTTGGGTCTGACGAGTCCTGTGTCTCTGTTCTCGTTTGTCAAATCATTTGATTTTAAAAATAGGCTCTAAGGCTTCAGGACTCCTCACACTTGCGACCATTGTGGGATCTGACTGATCCATCGGCCTCCATTACGGTCGCAAGTCGGGGATGTGAGAGATGAGGAAACTTGACATAAAAATATGAAAGATGGGGAAACTAGTGCAGACATGTGGAGTGATGGATTAAACCAGTATGAACAGGCTAAGCATGGAAATTAGAATGCAGGAAGCAGAGTCAGCCTATGTCAGATAAGAACCTTCTAGTCTTTTCGACAGGATCAGTGAGCCCACCGTATGAATAAGATAAGGAGAGGTAAGGAATAATAGAATGTAGGAAGTTGAGATAGTCTGGATGAGATAAGGGTCTCCTAGCCCTAGACAGAAGTACCAAGTTCTACATATATAATTAGTAAGCCATATACAGATTTATCAAGTTATGCATATTAAATTAGTAAACCCTAGACAGGATTAGCGAACTCTGCATCTGAAGGGACTGTAGCTCTGAGAGTTGGAAAGGTGTGAATGGGGACAAGGGCAAGGTTGTGATTAAAATGACATGATGAGACACCGGCAGGATACCCTCTGGTCCTCCAAGTTCACAGAAACTGCACGTAAGCAGGAAGGATTGCCTAATGCCAAACCCATCCAAGAGGCAGAAGAATGTAAGGGGGAGGGTATTCTGATACTGAAATTCACTGTATAAAAGTTGGGTGAGCCCCAGTGTGTGTGTGTATTCCCAGGGTAAGGGGAAGCACCCAACTTTGCATTGTTGTTATAATAAATGTTCTTTGTTCTCAATTTTTGTCTCGAGCAATTTCTGTTAAGGTACTTCTATTTCTAACATGTCTATTTTCTTTCGGTAGCTCAAACACTGTGACCAATCTAAAACGAACAAAGTGAGAGGTATAAGTTTACCCAAGACAAATGGCGCTGCGAGCAGGGTTGGTCTCAAGATGTTTCGCCGAAAGAAAGAGGTGAGCCCTGAGTAGTTCTTGATTCCTGGATGGACTCCCAAAGACGATGGGTTTGGCATGTTGGCCAATACCCTGTCTTTGCTGGGACCACCCATTAGTTGGGATGAGAAGTTAGACCCATCAAGTGCACCTCTGGGAGAGCGGGTTGCCACGCTCCTTCGAGAAAGAAAATTTCCTGATAAAAAGGGGATGCTAACGGATAGTTTTTGGTTGCTGGCCACAGCCTTACGCCACTCCGTTCAGTGTGAAGCAGAATCATTTCCAAGAGAAGTAGAATCTCAGCACAAGAGAAAGCAATTAGAGGAGGAGCTAGAAGCCATGCGACAACGCTGTTCCATGATGAGTGAAATTGTTCGCACCAGTCAGTACAGAGCCAAAGAATGGGAAGATAAGCATGTCCAAATATTCTGCCGTAATATTAAACTCCGGCAGCAGCTCTATGCAGATAAGGAAAGGCATGGAGTAGAACCCGATCCATATCGTATTCGTGTCATGATATGGAATGGTGATGTGAGAGATGAGTAAAATTGATAAAAATATATGAAGATGAGGAAACTAATATAGATAGATGGGTAAATGAATAAAGCCAGTATGAACAGGATAAGAAATAGATATTAGAATGTAGGAAGCAGAGTTAGTCTGAATAAGATAAGGGTCTTCTAGCCCTAGATAGAATTAGCAGGTTTTGCATATGTAATTAGTAAGCCCTAGACAGTATTAGCAAGTTCTACATATGAAGAGGTTGTAGCCCTGAGAGTTGGGAAGGTGTGAATTAGAACAAAGACAGGGTTGTGAATAAGGACAATGAGGATAATGACATGATGGGACACCGACAGGATACCCCCTGGTCCTCCAAGTTCACAGAAACAGCACGTAGGCAGGCAGGATTGCCTAATGCCAAACCTATCCAGGAGGCAGAAGAATGTAAGGGGGAGGGTATTCCTATACTGAAATAAACTGTACAAAAGTTGGGTGAGCCCCAGTGTGTGTGTGTATTCCCAGGGTAAGGGGAAGCACCCAACTTTGTATTGTTGTATAATAAATGTTCTTTGTTCTCAATTTTTGTCTCGAGCAATTTCTGTGAAGGTACTTCTGTTTCTAACAAATGGGGGCTCATCCGGGATCCCACTCCCTCCACTGACAGAGTGCCCGACAATGAGGGTAGGTGCACCCCAGCTGATTCAGCTGGACTCACGGATGAAGGGTAACTTGTCAGTGGATGAAGCGTGTGATATCCGAGAAGAGGCATTGAGAACAAACAACGAGAGGACGTTAAGGAAGCACGCTAGATATAGCTACTGGATCCTGGTAAGAGAAATTTTACTTACCTGTTAGTATGGGAGGTGTGAGTAGTAAGGAAGAGAGTCCTAGTGAAGGATGGGGGGATCAGATAACCAAGCAAAGTCCGTTAGGATTAATGTTATCTGATTGGGGTGCAGGGAGAACCCGTGGGAAGGACAAACAGACCATGGTCAGGTATTCCTGTTTGGAATGGGTTAAAAGTCCAATTAAAGGGAGTTCAGTATATTGGCCAAAGCTCAGATCCGAGGATCACTGGATGTGTCAGGCATTGAACATCTGGCTCTGTCAAAACCAAAGAGATAATCTTGAGAGCAGGGAATATGCAGCCTGCTGGCTCAGGGGATCGTTTGATCAACTGGTTTTGAATGAAAAGGAATGCAAGGACAAGAAAGATAAGGAACCTTTTGTCCCTGAAACACAAGGATGGGATGTTTTACATTCCCTTCCTCCACCTTATGCTCCTCCTATGACGGCTCCTATCTTTCCCCCCCCCTCCTATGCTCTACCCTTCTGCACCTTCCCCTCCTCCCCCACAGCTAAAGAAAGGAGAAGAAAGTAGGGGTGGTATGATGACCTGTTCACAAAGTACTAGATTACCACCTCAATTGACAAGAGAGGGAGGAGACTTTGATTCAAAACAGTGTGAGACCCTCCAGGAGGGAAGGGCAGAACCTTTTGATTCATTTCCCGGAGAGCAGAAATTTAGACATTATAAAGGAGAGGATAAGCCAGAAATTAACTGGATGAGACCTTTACGGGAAGTTCCCATGGGAGGGGGTCTCGGTTTTGTAAATGTGCCCCTGACTAGTCCGGAGGTGCGTAATTTTAAGAGAGAATGCCCAATGCAAGCCAGGGAGACGCGACCTTACGCACTGATGTGTTGGAATATAGGGGTTAATTAATCATAGAAAATATGTAGAATATATGCTTATGTACTATTCAGTTTGTATACATGAATCCAGTATTATGTAACAATTTAGTATTTACCTCATGGTGAAGGGAAAGAGTAATGTAAGTAAGGGGCAGCCAAAGTATGTAGCAAAGTTGGCTGATTCCAGTAGGTTTAGAATTGCCTGCTCCCAAGATACAAAAGAGAGGATTATGTATGAAACAATTTAGTAGGAATATTAAGGCAAAAGGAGGTGTTGATTAGCACAAACAAAAAGAATCGTGACAGAGACTGTCAGAAACAAAGAGAATCGAATCAGTAAGAAGCTAAGACAGAAGGAGGTGTTGAGTAGAACAGAAGAATATGGCCAGATTAGAACAAAGAAATAATGAGAAATATCTGGGGTATAAATTGATTTCTGATCAAAACAACAGGATATTCTGATCTTGAGGATTAAGATGGGAGCTCTACACCCCAGATAACTGCAGAGCAGGAAATTACTTGTGATAAATCTTATGCAAGAAATCTAGCAAAGGAAGCCAACTTTTGTTCTGTATAAGGTTGATCTATATAAACTGTAGAGACTGGACAGTAGAGGTCAGTCTTGGGGAATAGCTCATTGTGCAGGTGACCTATGAACTAACGACTGAACCAAAGATCTGTTAAGCTTTATTCTTAT